>NC_062545.1:120401689-121026689 GCF_016906955.1 Phacochoerus africanus | reverse complement strand
CAAGGCCAGCGGTTGAACCTGCAACCTCAAGGGTATTAGTTGGGTTCTTAACCCACTGAGCCACATTGGGAACTCCCCGATTTACATTTTTAAATGATTGCCCTGACTGCTATGTTGATAACAAAATAGAGGATAAAGAATCAGAGTAGGTATACTAGTGGTTAGCAGGTTGGGTTTTCCAAGGATGGGGGTATAGTCTAGGGAATCACTGGCATTTGGATAGTATTTAGAGGCAAGAATTACCTAGAAACATATAGAGGGTATTCAAGATAAGGGCTCTGGGGCATTCTAACAAGCAGAGATCTGGTAGAAGATAATGAACCAACAAAAGGAGCTGTCAAGTATGATATCATGGAAGCTGAGAGGAAAAAAAAATGTTTCATGGAGGGCGTGGACAATGGTCTGAAATACTAGTGAGGTTTAATAAAATATGAACAAAAAAATGACCATTGCATTTGACAATAAGGAAGTCTTCGGTGACTTTGACAAAAGCGGTCTCAGTAGATGGTGATGATGGAAGATTAGACAGATGTGACACACATTGTCAATTATTCTGAAGAGTACAGATAATAAATACAAAAGCCTACTTTCCAAGTCCTCTCTTAACACAATGGTAATTCATGTATCACAATATAAGTATTAAACACACAAGGTCATCACTCCCACAAGATTATCTCCAAGACCCAAGAGAAAATAAAAAAAGTTCCCTTCTAAGACTATGGTATAGGGGCAGGAGATTCTCCTGCTTTACAGTCCTAAAATCCAGTCACTGAATTTTACTAATTTGTTTTCAAATTTCTCTTGAAATTAAACCTTCCTTTTTAACCTCAAAACAGTTACCAAGTTAGGTTCTTACCACTTTACACGTAAATTATGACACCAGTCTCCTAGCTGTGGTCTAGAACTCAGGCCCTTTCTTATTCATCATGCACCCTGATGCAGATTAATCTTCCTAAAAAGTCATTCCATTACATTCCTTTCAGCTCAAAGTATTTTCTGTTTGTTTATTTTACCAGCTCACTAACCACCTACTGAACCCAGTGTAAATTCCTAAGCCTGACCTTAGGGCCAGGGCCACCATACAGAGCCAGCTACTCTGGCTGCGCATTGCCACATTCTGATGTGAACAACTACCTCTTGAAGTTACACACTGAGGTGCAACTTCACCACCTCTGGCTCCTATTCTCATTTTTCACTGCTCCCTACCTGGTCTCTCTGTTCTACCCAACTGATCTCTATAGTATGCTCTATCCATTTCCCGCCTAGTGCCACTATTCTTTTTTACCTATTAAGTTCTTCTCTCCTCTCTTGTCTACCAATCCCAAGCTTTCTGAAGAGATTTTCTGGCTCCATTTTTCCTACAAAAGAGTCCTTTCCTATCTCATTTCCACAATTACCTTTCACTTACTTTGTACTCTTCCCCAGAACTTACATAAGCCACATATGCTGTGAATGGTTACTTCAGGGTACTGGCACACAACGCTAAGGTCATAAATTTCATATCCAACTGGTTAAGTTTCACTCTGTTCCACGGACGGACTGTACCAGTAACTTTAGTCAACCTTCTCTCAAACCGAAGACACTTCCCATTACACCAACTCATCCATTTATTAAAAATACTCATAATATTTCATGGATATTTGTCTCCTAATGGGTTAAGTTCTACATACACTGAAATTTTTTGTTGGTGGTGGTTTTTTCAGGGCTGTACCTGCGGTACATATAAGTTCCAAGGCTATGGGGTTGAACTGGAGCTAGAGCCGCCGGCCTATGCCTCAGCCACAGCCATGTGGGATCCAAGCCATGTCTTCGACCTACACCACAGCTCATGGCAAGGCCGGATCCTTAACCCACTGAGCAAGGCCAGGGAGCAAACCCTCAACCTCATGGATACAAGTCAGGCTCATTACCACAGAACCACAACAGGAACTTTCTTCTTCTTCTTTTTTTTTTTTTTTTTTTAAACAATCCTCAGCACTCTACTATGAAAAAGGCAAGGTATCTGTAAACAAACTTACCATGGACTAACTTTTAAAAGCAACTTTCTGGACTTTTGTGTGGTTTGTTTAAATTCAACCACATATTTCTGCTGTACATCTACATTGTACAGTAACCATCAAAATTCAAAATTATGATTAAAGCAATGAATATTCTGAGGTTCCCTCTGAAAAACTAAGTCATGTGTTTTTATAATAAGCTAGCTCTTTGAAAATTGGCTATAAATTTTAATAGTCACATAATCCAAACATTCACTTCAACAAAGATGATCACTATCATCTTCAATTGTGGAGTGTTTTATCAAGTGCTTCCTCATTTTAATTCTCATGATGTAGCATAAAATAATAGTTAAGAATATGAAAACACTGAGGTCAGGCAACCAGCTCTGCTACTTGCTAGTTGTTCGGCTTCTTACAAGTGATACAAACTCTTTTTGCTATAGTTTGTGTGTTTTTTTAAATCTACTAAGTGGGGATAATAATAATATTGGCCTTCTATTAATAGTATTGACCTGAGTTGTTATTTGCAAAATTTTTAGAATACTGTCTGGCACATAGTGAGCACCATACTGTTTCTTAAATTTAAAATAAAAATAAATGCAGTGACATAGGTCTTTTTCTTATCTTACAAATGAAAAACTAAATTTGTAAAATCATTTGCCCAAGGTCACACACATTATCGATAAGCAGAGACACATCCTCCTTCCACTAGCAATAGTTCTTAGTAATTTTCAATTATGGAAGTTTATCCTTATTTTGCATTTCACACAAAAAATGACATTTTTAGGGTAGAGGCTACCCTTCCAACTCAGAGCATAGATTCTAGAAAGTTCCTCAGACAGACGTATCTTTAATGACTCCTGATATTAAAGGAATGTGGACACCTATTACTTTATTTCCTTATGTCTCCCTTGTTTAAAACTCTCTCAATGTAGATATCATGGAAAAAGCCTAGACTATGTGGTTCCAGAAAAAGCCAAGAGGATATCCCACTTAGAAATATTACCCTTATAATGCCTGGCAAAAGTGTTCATCTGTTTATCATCAAAGAAAAGTAAGTAGCTTTTGTGGGCAAAAGGGATAAGGGGATAAGTTACGGAGGGGCGGGGGGAGTACATCTTGGTTTCTGTATAGAAACTCAGGAATTAAACTCCTCAAAAGAACCATCAAGAACATGTATTTCATTAATCTATGAACGAAGAAACTGGGCTTGAGAGAAGTAAAGTGACAGCTCAGACACACAGAGCAACATAATGGTAAAGTGAGGCCTTAAACCAAGATCTCCTGTGTACGTAAAATGTTAAAAATTTGAGGACTTATGTCCATGTCTCATCCACTGTGCCTATCTAAACTCTAACCCCACTTAATTCAATTCCAATTCTGACACAAGGTAAATCATGGATGGAGACTCAGCCTCAGGTATTTGTTGGGTTTAGCATCAAGGTCATTCTTATCTTATTTATTTTTATTTTTTAATTTTTTTTTGTCTTTTCTGCCTTTTCTAGGGCCTCTCCCACGGCATATGGAGGTTTCCAGGCTAGGGGTCTAATGGGAGCTGTAGTCGCTGGCCTACGCCAGAGCCATAGCAACTCGGGATCCGAGCCACGTCTGTGACCTACACCACAGCTCATGCAACGCCAGGGATCGAACCCACAACCTCATGGTTCCTAGTCAGATTTGCTAATCACTGAGCTACAACAGGAACTCCACTGTAAAACATCTTGATGTCTAATTGCCAATCTCTGTCTTCCTGTGAATTCTAACTGGATTTACCAGTTTACATAGCTACTATTCTGCAATCTTGACAGAATTTTGTTTCTCTGCCCATGCAACCACTCTGAATCTATTTTTTGCCACTGAGACATGAGGTGCTTACCTACCTCAGGATTGTTTCCTCAATACCTATTACACCTGATAGAGACTGGTATGTGCCAACTAAACCTGACACTTTGAAAGCCGTAAAGTAAGAGGTGTGAAGGAGTTGGAAAATCAAACAGGGAAGGGAAGCAGGGGCTAAAAGGCTTAACTTAAGGAGTATACTGTTACAAAATGTATATTTTCCAGTGGAGAATTTGAAAACCTGCCAAATTTTTTCTAGCCCCCAACTTCAGTTAAATTTCAAGTCAGCTGGGAAGCAGATGCAGAGAGAAATCCTCTCATCAATTCCACATGTTAGTAGTAACTCTAATGTTAGTATCTAACCAGAATATAAACTCTAGGCATGCAGGAGTCAGGTCTAATACATCCATCATTCTATTACCAGTGCCTAGGATAGTGTCTGGCATATGGGAGAAGCTCAATGAATACATAAGCAAGAAGACAGAGTTGTTAAGTGTCATTATTTAACTAACTAACAAGCTGTGGCAGTTGTAGATCAACTTGAGATCTTTGTTGAAGTATGAACAATTGTAGGATTCAGGTATGATAGGAAAAGTGAGCTCAGATTATTAGCTCTATAACAAATGTCAGATTGAAGGCAGTCAGGACATCACGCAATGCAAAAGAAGCTCTTTAACTTTTATTTCAGGGAGTTTCCTTCATGGCTCAGTGGAAACGAATCTGACTAGTAACCATGAGGACACAGGTTTGATCCCTGGCCTTGCTCAGTGGGTTAAGGATCTGGTGTTGCCGTAAGCTATGGTATAGGTCGCAGATACAGCTGGGATCTGGCATTGCTGTGGTTGTGGTACACAACAGTGGCTACAGCTCTGATTCAACCCCAAGCCTGGGAATCTACATATGTTGCGGGTATAGCCCTAAAAAGACAAAAAACAAAAAAAACTTTTATTTTACTACGCTTTTTAAAAATAGAACTTAACTTATTCACACTGACATTCTAATAAAGAGTTTTTCACACACACCACTAAAATGATTATATTCATGTATGTTTCTGGGCCTCAATTGTCAGTATGTCACGAGAATTTATTTCCTAAATAGCAACTTGATAGCCAGTTAGTGTACTCTCTAAAATGCTAAAAGTAGGTAATTTTGAGGGTCAGGTGGTGCAAATATCTTCACACTAAATCTCAAAGAAACCAAAGGAAAAGCCTTGGCTAATTCTCTAATCACTAATTCCCTATCATTAATAATCAACACAACTAGTATAACCAATGGAAATGAACAAAAGAAAGGCAGGCTTAGTGATTTTGTAGGTGGGCATTAGGACTTTCAATTATTTTCAGTGCTCTAAAATGTTTCTTCAATTTTTCTAAAGCTGCTTATATTTGTAGAATTCTATAGAGCTCAGAACTAGTGTTTTTCAATTTTTATATACATACACAAAATTTAATGATTGTGAAAAAAGTCAATATGATATTCACTCAATCATCCTACACAAAATTTAATGATTGTGAAAAAATCAATATGATATTCATTCAATCATCCTTAGTATTTTAAGATCAACAATATTTTCTAAAGCCCTTTGAGCTTCTTGAAATAAGGATCTAAATAATGCTAAAAGCCAAAGAGGGAGTTCCGTGGTAGTCTAGTAGTTAGGACTTGGCATTTTCACCACTGTGGCCCAGGTTCAATCCCTGATCTAGCAACCAAGATCCCACATCAAGTTTCAGCTGTGGCAATGCCAGATTCTTGACCCACTATGGTGGGTGGGGATCAAACCTGCATCCCAGTGCTCCCAAGATGTCGCCAATCCCATTGTGCCACAGTGAGAACTCCGAAATAGTGCTGGTTCTAAGACAAAAAGGTACCTACAAGAATTCTGTAAGCACAGAAGGTGCTCCTTTGATATGAGCTATGACAAGGCTGTGTACCCAAAAATTCAGGAATGAATTCCTATGTTCTCCAAGTTACTTATAGTCAAGTAATAAAATGAGTACCCTTTCCCCACCTTTGCAAATATTCCATAATATAAAAGAGGAATTACCCACCAATTTGAATTTGTTTACCATAACTATTAAATGGCAGTAACAAAAAATACAATGCTATGTAATTTTTAAAAACACTGTTGTAGACTACAGTAAAATTTTTCATTTTTTTTCTTCTTTTGTTTTTGTTTTTATAGGGCCACATCTGCAGCATAAGGAGGTTTCCAGGCTAGGGGTCAAATCGCAGCTACAGCTGCTAGTCTACGCCACAGCAATGCCAGATCCAAGCTAGGTCTGTGACCTACCCCATAGCTCATGACAATGCCAGATCCCAGACCTACTGAGCAAGGCCAAGGATCAAACCCACATCCTCACGGATACTAGTTGGGTTCATTTCTGCTACGCCACAACAGGTACTCCAACAAAATTTTTTAAAAGGCAGGTATTTTATGTTATTTAAACTTGTCATATGATTATACTACAGAGTAAAGGCTTGACTAATGAAGCAATGTCATTTATGATTACTATTTACATATCTTCCATTAAAATAATTTTAACTAAAAGTGTTACAAACACATAACACAAAAGAAACAACTCTTTATAGTAATAAAACAATTTGTGAGTTCACTTAAAAAACCTCAATCTAATTTATGCAACTACTTATTATTGGGTTTTTCACCCAATTTTTAATAGATATTTTCTAGGTACAAAAAGTAAACAGCGTTCATCAGAAGCCAAGGAAGGTAAAACTTTACTTCATACAATTCTGCAAGGCAACTCTCTTCCCAGAGGACTATAATGGGCTGCCATAGCAAAACATCTCCTTTTCCTCAACAATTCGAATTTCCAATTACACAAAGCCACATTCCCCTCCTGGCTCCTTACCAATTCAAGGACAGTCATTTGTGTGGAGATAAGAATATTCTTTTTTTTGTTTTTTGTTTTTTTTTTTTTTTGGTCTATTTGCCTTTTCTAGGGCTGCACCCACGGCATATGGAGGTTCCCAGGCTAGGGGTCTAATCGAAGCTGTAGGTGCTGGCCTATGCTAGAGCCACAGCAACGTGGGATCTGAGTCGTGTCTGCAACCTATACCACAGCTCATGGCAATGCCAGATCCTTAACCCACTGAGCAAGGCCAGGGATCGAACCTGCAACCTCATGGTTCTTAACCTCATTCGTTAACCACTGAGCCACAACGGGAACTCCAAGAGTATTATTTAAAGAAAACAATCAGAAAAGAATAGAAGGATAAGTAACTAAGAACTGTGCTCAAAATAAAGGGAAAAAAAGGGAAGAAAAGGACAAGGGGAAACAAGATATAGGAGTAGGAAAGAACAAACAGGAAAATAATAAGGGGAAATATAAAAGGAAAAATAAACAAAATGAGAGTAGAATTAGAAAAAGCTGAACAGATGAGGAAGAAAAAACTTTTCAGGAAAGCCAGTACTTTCCTTTCTAACTTTTCCTTAAGCTCTTTTTCTAAACTCCCATCTTTTAGACATTGCAAAGTAGGCCTCCTTGTCTTCTCACATATGTTCTACTAGCACCCTCTTATAAAAGGCACACAAAAGAGTTAGTTAGCTGCATATCCACTGATTAAAAACATTTTAAAGTAGAAGAGGCTAATTCAATCTAGATCTTAGTTCATGATACTGTTCAAAAGAACAGCGCTAGTGAGGACAAAATATTGACTGTAACCTAACTAGATTTTAGTTCATAACAGTGTTCAAAAGGAACAGTGCTTCAATTTAGTGAGCATAAAATATTGATTGTGACCTAACAAGCTCTCTTAATTATTTCTCTGGTATCTAAGAGATGATTTATTATTTGATAACCGTATTACTTATAATAATTTTTGTTTGTTTTAAATAAATCAACTTAAAAAGGCCTAACTAGGAGAAAAAACTAGCTTTATGATCACGCAGATGTAAATTCAAATACTAAATGACTCTAAACAAATTGAAATAGTAATTCTCTGAGAAATTTCTGAGAAAAATAAAGTTTACCCTTGATTTCTGGCATACCTGCTATCATAGGAATTACCAGATTATATTTCAGTTATTATTTAACCTTAAAGAGCAAACTTCATATAATTGACAAGTATTTAAAAACCCACCATAGGAGTCCGTCGTGGCACAGTGGTTAACGAATCCGACTAGGAACCATGAGGTTGGGGGTTCGGTCCCTGCCCTTGCTCAGTGGGTTAACGATCTGGCGTTGCCGTGAGCTGTGGTGTAGGTTGCAGACGCGGCTCCGATCCTGCGTTGCTGTGGCTCTGGCGTAGGCCGGTGGCTACAGCTCCGATTCAACCCCTAGCCTGGGAACCTCCATATGCCGCGGGAGCGGCCCAAGAAATAGCAACAACAACAACAACAACAAAAAAGACAAAAGACAAAAAAAATAAAAAAAATAAAAACCCACCATAAATCTCCGCTCCTTGGAATTCCCATTATGACTCAGCACTAACAAACCCAACTAGTATCCATGAGGATGTGGGTTTAATCCCCGGCCTCGCTCAGAGGGTTAAGGATCTGGCAGGTTGCCATGAGCTGTGCATATACTATGGGTGCGACCCTAAAAACACCAAAAAAAAAATAAAAAAAAAATCACTGCTCTTTATGGTCATAAGACATTCTTTTTTTCTTTCTTTCTTTTTTTTTTTTTTGTATTTTTGCCATTTCTTGGGCCGCTCCCGCAGCATATGGGAGGTTCCCAGGCTAGGGGTCAAATCAGAACTGTAACCACCGGCCTACGCCGCAGCCACAGCAACGCGGGATCCGAGGCACGTCTGCGACCTACCCACAGCTCACGGCAACGCCGGATCCTTAACCCACTGAGCAAGGGCAGGGATCGAACCGGCAACCACATGGTTCCCAGTCGGATTCGTTAACCACTGCACCACGACGGGAACTCTCCATAAGACATTCTTAATAAAGTTTTCATGCAAAGGACCAGAAACTAAATTAAGAAATTATTGATTTCATGGTATATTTCCTTCATAATATATTTGATTCAAGGAATGTCATAAATCACAAAATCCTCCCATTTTCAGAAATGAAATGATGTTATATACACTATAACTGATGGCCGAAGAAAAAATTAAAATTCATGTAAAGATTTGAAAATAAAATTGACCTTTAATATCTATTTTGTAAAGCAATAAGTAAAATATTCACTGTAGAATCAGACTTTACTTCACAAAGTAAGACAGTAAGATCCAATGAGGACAATCCAGGGCAAGGTCAGACATGTCACTTAATTTCTTCATTTATACAATTGTAATGATAAACATTAAGGGAGGAAGAAATTTTTTTTTAATGCAATTTTTTTTTTTCTTTTCAGTCACACCCATGGCATATTGAGGTTCCTGGACCTGGCATTGAACCTGCACCCTCTTCAGAGACAATACCAGATCCTTAACCCACTGTGCCACAGCAGGAACTCTGGAACTTCTCTCCTTTACTTGGATTGGGTCTCTGCACACAGGGAGAGCAGGACTTTACCACAATCCTTATCTTCCTGCCAAAGGATATACTGGAGAGAAAAGACTAATTTTTTTATTCATCCATTTTATGAATTCTTCCAAAAGGCCAGTGGGAGGGCTAATATGACTGATTTGATTTTGGTAGTCACTGGAGTCTTTCCAGTGGAAATAGAATAGTAGGGACTTGATTTACCCACACATCTAAACCACCACAACAACTTTTTCCTGACACTGACAACAGATTGTGCAACACAGAGATCTCTGGGAGGGAAATAAACAGGTGAGAGCTACAACTGCACAACCTTAATGCCTGGAGTAATTTTCCAGGCTGAAGCAAGGGAAAGGAGAAGCCAGACAGAGCTCAGAAGTCTCTGAATCTAGGACAAAAGAACTAAGGGAAAGGGAGGTTAGGTAGCTAGAGTCACAGGGCCAAGTACCAGACAGGAGAGAGCAGCACACAGAAAGAGCTCAGGAGAAAGAGAGAAGTGAAAGAAAAAAATTGTTAACCTGGAATTCTTGGGAAAAAACTAAGGCAGAATGATTTTCTAAACACAGAAAAGCTGAAAAAAAGTTTATCATCAATAGACCTACCAAAAATATTAAAGGAAATCCATCTGTCAGAAAGAAAATGATACCATTTGGAAATCTGGATCTGCAGAAAGAGAACTAGAGACCATACATATATAGGTAAATGAAAAATAATTTATTCTTTGTTTTAATTTTTTAAATTATAGTTGACTTACAATGTTATGCCAATTTCTGCTGCACATCATTATTCTTCATTTTTAAATAACCTTTTTTTTTTTTGGTCTTTTTGTCTTTTTAGGGCCGCACCCACAGCATGTGAAGGTTCCCAGGCTAGGAGTCTAATCTGAGCTACAGCTGCCGGCCTACACCACAGCCACAGCAACACCAGATCCTGAGCTGCATCTGCAGCCTAACCACAGCTCATGGCAACGCCAGATCTTTAACCCACTGAGCGAAGCCAGGGATCAAACCTGCAACCTCATGGTTCCTTTGGTTGGATTCTTTTCAGATACGCCATGACAGGAACTCCATAAATCGCTTTTAAATAGAATTGATTATTAAAAGGAAAACTTGAAGTATCTGAAGGTAAACTTTGACAAGTTAAGGATCATAACTGCATATTTTAAAGAAACTAGTGAAAAAAACAAACAAAAAGCCCCCACAAACCTGATTATAATTAACAAGTTAACTGGAGTTCCCATCATGGCTCAGCAGTAATGAACCCAACTAGTATCCATAAGGATGCGGGTTCAATCCATGAGCTGTGGTGTAGGTTGCAGACGTGGCTCAGATTCCGTGTTGCTATGGCTGTGATGTAGGCCATCAGTTACAGCTCTAATTTGACTCCTAGCCTGGGAACTTGCATGTGCCACAGGTGCGGCCCTAAAAAGACAAAATAATAAGTTAACAAAGGAGATAAAATGGAATTATTAAAAAACCCTCAATCCAAAAGAATACAGAAAAAGGATAATAGAACAAATACCAGATGGGACAAATAGAAAGCAAACAGTAAGATGAAAGACTTAATCCCATCCATATCAACAAAAACCTAAAACGTGAATGGTGTAATTAAAAAGCAGAGATTTTAAGACTGGTATAAAAAGCAAGACACAATTGTATACTACCTATAAGAAGCCCATTTTTAACATAAAGACACAAATAAGCTAAAAATTAGTGCTAACGCTAGCCAAGAGAAAGCTGGAGTGGATACAGCAATCAGATGAAATAGATTCCAGAGCAAAAGATCTTGCAAGTGATAATGGTGGCCATTTCACAGTGATAATGAGGCCAATCCATCAAGACAGTATAATAGCCCTAAATGTTTATGCACCTAAGAAAACCACTTCAAATATTATAAAGTAAAAACTGATAGAACTATAAGGAGAAACAGATACATCCACAATTATTTTTGGAGATTTCAACATCCCCTTTTACAATAATCAATTAGAACAAGTAACAGAAAATCAGTAAGAATGTAAAAAACTTGAACAGTACCATCAATTTGACCTAAGTGGCATTTATAGAACATGCCACTCAACAAAAGCAGAATACACATCTTTACTAGGTATACATAAAGACTTTTTTGTATACTTAAGATAGACCCTATTCTGGGCCACAAAACAGGTCTTAAAAATTTTAGAGTATATTCTCCAACCATGATAGAATTAAATTATAAGTCAATAAAATAAAAATATCTTCAAAATCTCTAAATATTTGGAAAGTAAGGAACTACTGTGATTTTTTTTTTTTTTGTATTTTGCTTTTTTAGGGCCTTATCTGCAGTGTATGGAAGTTCCCAGGCTAGGGGTCAAATCAGAGCTGCAGCTGATGGCCTATAGCACAGCCATAGTAACATGGGATCTGAGCTGCATCTGTAACCTATACCACAGCTCATGGCAATGCCAGATCCTTAACCCACTGAGCAAGGCCAGGGATCAAACCTTCATCCTCATGGATACTAGTTGGGTTTGTTACCACTGAGTCACAATGGGACTTCCCTAACCGGCTTGATTTTAATAGTCATTGGACCACCTCTTTACTCTGAATTGAGGTTTCCAAGTTTAGAGACTGATTTGTATCTGCCAGCCTCATAAGTTGAAGCCCTAAGCTCCAATATGACTGCATTAAGAGAGATGGCTTTTAGAAGGCAATTAAGGTTAAATGAGGTCATCAAAGTGGGGTTCTAAACCAACAGGATTGGTGACCTTACAGAAAAGACAACTCTCTCCCTCTCTTCCTGTCCCCCTACCACCACCCCTGCACATGCACCAAAGAAAACCATATAAGCACAAGCCAAGAAGTGAAGCCTTACCAGAAACCAAATCAGCTCGCACCTTGACTGTAATACTTCCCAGCCTCACTGTGAGAAAATGAATTCTGTTGATTAAGCCACCTAGTCCACGGTATTTTGTTATGGCAGCCCAATTTGGCTAATACACCAAGGCTAAAAGCCAGGAATCTGGTTCCATATTTCCTGTTATTTCCTGAAACTCAAGAGGAAGTGGTCCTGTGCTTAGCTCCAGATTTCTAGATAAGGCATGCTGGAGCCTGTGCCTAGAGCCTAGACGTTTTCAATTAATAAAAGAGGGAGTGAAAATGCCAGGCATAAAGGGGTTTCTAGAATCCTTGCACTTGAAGAACAATAGGGTGCATGCCTGGTTTAATAAAGTGACACTTTATTTCTCACTCTACTATCAATCATGTGCAAATATGTACAACTTCAACTCAGAAGGAGAAATGGTGATTAGTACTGTGACTCTATATAACAATGATAACTATCCAACCATCTTACATAATGTTGTGATGATCAGAAGTGAGGAAAGAAAGGAAAAAAAAACTCTTCTGTTTATGGCATGGCATTTAATGAAGTCAAAGTGGGGGCAAGAGAAGAAAAATAAGAGTGAAAAGAATGAGGAATAAGGGGAAAGAAAAAAATGATAAATACATGTAGAATTCAATAAGTCCAACATTATATCCTAATCATCCATACTACCTATGCACCTCCAACTCTAAATTTGCTCTTTCTCTTGAGTTCCCTATGTAGTCTAACATTATCCATCCTCAACTGCCCAAGCCAAAAATATGGCACCTGAATCCCATAAACTACACCTCCTAAATAGTTCTGGCCACTTTCTTCCTCAGTCTATGGCCCCTACCTATACTACCAAGGCCATCATCTCTTGCATGGATAATTACAATAGCTCTGTGACTGGTCTCCCTGTATATAGTTTCCCACACTTCTCCTTTGTTAGAATTCTACCTAAAATATGGATGTGACTAAGATGGCTTAAAGCTCCATACTAGTTCCTATTTCTTACAATTTAAAGTCCAAACCCTTAATTTTTAATTTTTTAAATTTTTTAATTTTTGGCTGCACCCACAGCATGCAGAAGTTTCTGGGCTGGGGATCAAACCAGAGCCACAACATTAACCTGAACCACAGCAGTGACAACTCTTGAGTCTTTAACCACTAGGCTACCCAGGGAACTCCCAAACTCTTACTTTTTCAGAACCAGTTTATAAAATTCACTCAGCAGAGGCAGAGGTGAAACCTCCCTTACTCTCTCAGGCATGTATTTCTTCTGATACTATTGCTATTAAAGCTAATATACCTTTGAGTTCCTTGAAGACTAGAGGCTAGTTCATTCATTCCTATAGCTACATATCAGGATTTTCTAAATAATCATATCACTGTAAAGAGCTTTCATTTCTTTTGTTCCAATATTTTTGCTTTTATTTCTTTTTCTTACCTTATTGCAATGGCTAGGTATACAATGTGGTATACAAGTGTCTAGAGTGAGCACCTTCTTTCTAATCTTGCAAGAAAGTGTTCAATATTTCACCACTAAGTATATTAGGTGTAGATTTTTCACTGATATTCATTATCAGGTTGAGAAGGTTTATAAAGTCATTTCAATTTTATAAGCATGTAAAATAAATCCCTCAAGGAAATGTCACCTTTTACTTAATTTACGATGCCCCATGAATGCTGAAGAAATTTTTAAAAATAAACAAAAAAAACCTCTGGGTAATAACTGTTGAAGAACATCTCATTTTTTCACCTGTTATTTATTTTTAGTTAAAAATAGCCTTCCTGTTATGACTCAGCAGCTCATGAACCTGATTAGTCTCCATGAGGATACAGGTTCAATCCCTGGACTCACTCTGTGGGCTAAGGATCAGGTGCTGCCGTGAGCTATGGTGTAGGTGGCAGATGCAGCTCAGATCTGGCATTGCTATGGCTGTGGCACAGGCCAGCAGCTGTAGCTCCAATTGGACCCCTAGCCTGGGAGCCTCCATATGCTATGAGTGCAGCCCTAAAAAGCAAAAAAAAAAGTAAACTTAAAAAGAATTTTAAAAAATTATCTATGGAGGAGTTCCTGCTGTGGCGCAATGAGATCAGTGGCATATTACGAGTGCTAGGACACAGGTTCGATCCCCAGCTGGGCAAAGTGGGTTAAGAATCCGGTGTTGACAGAACTGTGGCTTAGGTTGCAATGGGCCTCGAATCTGATCCCTGGCTGGAAACTCCATATGCCGCAGTGCAGCCAAAAAAGAAAAAAAATTATCTATGGAAAATGGTTTGAGTGATATTATGTCAACATGATGGAATATCCCCATAGCCTTTAAAATAACTGTATTATTATTATTATTGTTACTATTGTTATTGTTATTATTATTATTATTTGGCCATGCCTCTGGCATGCAGAAGTTCCTGGGCCAGGGATCAAACCCAAGACACAGCAGTGGCAACACTGAAGCCTTTAACTGCTAGGCCACCAGAGAACTCCAAAATAATTGTATTATTAAGAAAAATAGGAGTTCCCGTCGTGGCTCAGTGGTTAACGAATCCTACTAGGAACCATGAGGTTTCGGGTTTGATCCCTGGCCTTGCTCAGTGGGTTAAGGATCCGGCATTGCGGTGAACAGTGGTGTAGGTCGCAGACACAGCTCGGGATCCCAAGTTGCTGTGGCTGTGGTATAGGCTGGCGGCTGCAGCTCTGATTTGACCCCTAGCCTAGGAACCTCCATATTCGGTGGGAGTGGCCCTAGAAATGGCAAAAAGACCAAAAAAAAAAAAAAAGATAAATCCATTAAGCTAAACAGCAACATATACAATCTTATATTTATGACTTTTTACTTTTTATTTATAATGTATAAACTTATATAAAGGTCTGATCTGCATCAATGACAATATAAAAAATTAAAATAAGCTTGCAAAAGTTTGCTAAAACAAGACCTCTATAGTGTTAAATATTTCCCTTCTTAAAGAAAGCATGGAAAAAAAGGAGAAAAGAAAGTACTACCTATCTTTTAATTTTAACATCATTTCATAAAAGAAAAAGCATTTAAAAGCAAAAAATTGACAGTCATAATCACAGAAAAGGAGTCTCTCTTAAGAAAGGCTGCCGTCTTTGCCACAGACAAATGAAAAATTGAAGTTAGACTCTCACAAGTCTAAGGAACAATCTTAGGGAACCACAACTACTACCCTGAAAACTATTTGACTTCAGGCCCTGTGTGAATAGCCCAGCTACATTCTCTGCGGGTTTTCCCCCCTCTTCCCACTGATCCCACTTCAATCAGCCTGAGAAGCTTATCTATCATTTGAAGGAACAATGATGGGGAGGGTAGAGACTATGTTCCACAAAAGTGGAAAACTGCCAATTCTAAAAAAGGGGGCAATGGACCAGAAGTCAATGAGAATGATAGCTTGCCAAAAAGAAAATGAGATGATGTAATAACCAGGAAAGAATACCCACTGGTTCCTTCAGTGATCCAACCAGTTAAAGTAGGCAGACAATGCTACCCTTGTAACCATTTACTTGTTCAAGCAGATTCATTCACTAATCTTTGCACAAATGTGGGGGGATCAATTATTTAGGATGGAAATTACAGTTAAATTGTAAATGGCTATTGTAAAGACATCACCTTGCCATATACATAAGTTTGGTAGGAACAGAAGCAGTACTTTTTTTCTAATTTTTTTCCTCAAAGACAGTTTCATACTGCTCTAGTTCCCCTTTAAAATGTGTAACTCTCCCAAAGACAGTATCCTTTGATAAAGATAATGATCAAGCAGTGGGATTTAATGCTAATGTAATGCTTTAATTAATGTTTTATTGGCTGACTCTGTGGTCATTATCATCAATGTCAATCAGCCAAATATAGAATATTTCCTTGAAACCAGATTAAACTGGTTTTAGTTCAGCCAATATATACACAATTAGAACAATCATCAATTGAGCATAGCTATTATGATCAAGCAATTATTTGTTATATTATTCCAAAATCATCTGATTAGAAAATAAACTTGCCAATCTACTTTAATTTCATATTTAACTCTTTTACCTAAATTTGGAAAACTAAAACAAATCTTAATGCCAACATTTATATTTGTAATAGACCTTGAAATTGAAAGCTCTCTCAATAAAACAGAAAACAAATGAAAAAAAATTATAGTAACTTGCAAAAAGTATGAAAAATGTTATACTAGAAGCCAAAAGGTCTGGATCCTAATTTCAACTTTGTCATGACTAGCTCCAAGACTTTGGGAAAAGTCAATTAAACTCTGTGATCCTCAGTAAACTCACTTGTAAAATGAGGGAAGGTGAAACTAGATGGCTCCTTCCAATTTAAATAATATCTGATTCTACATGTGCCAATTTTTGGAGTTATAAAATACTACCATCCCATTTATTGTCAGTACCACGTTGCCCACAAGCACAGACTGATCTTGGTACTTCTAGTCTACCACAAACTAAAAATAATCATGGGAGTGCTAGTCAGAGTACAAAATTTGTCCCAACTACAGCTGTTTTTGCTTTGTGACTTGAAATCTTAGAATTATCTATGCCTCCTCCCTTTCTCCCGTCTCCAATAAGCCATCAGTGGTAAAGTCTGACTGCTTCTATAAACAACGTCCCTTATCTGACCCCTCACCATTCCCACTTTGACCAGAGCATTGGATGCATAAAAGGGAGTAAGGAGAGATGAGGTGAAAAAGCACCCTACCTATCTCTTTTTAACCTCTTCTCTCATTACTGTCCTTTATGTATCCAATGGTCTGGTCCACCTGATGTACTTATTCTGTCCTAGAGCCACCTCAAGATACCCCAGCCCTCTCTGCATTCCACTAAATTACTAGGTTTCCTTTCCAGCACTCCCCCTCCTGGCAAACCTCACAGGGACATCTCAGTTGCTTTAATCCTCTCCAACTATGCCAATATCCTTAAAGCCACGCCATGGAAAAACTCTGTGGTAAGGTGATTCATCCTTTGTGTATTAGGAGAGCACTCCAACTCTCCTAACATTCTTACTGCTTTTTCAGTCTTGATACCTCACTAATTTATCAATGAGTCCCCCAAATTATAGTTAGTGACTCAAAACTCACTTCAACTTTTTAAAAACTGCATTTTAAAGGTTCAACTCTCACCATTTATATAAGCCTTCACAAATATTCTTTGGAAAAGTTTTAAAATTTTCTTCACCAAGAGCTTTCTATTAAATTCATTCAAAATTAATTGTTGCTCTTCTGCATGGGGTTTTTTAAAATTGCATTTTCTAACAATCTCTTTAAGAAGTTAAAAAATGTGATGTTACCACTTGATCAAAGTTCTACAGATTAAAAGAACAGAGTCTGAAATAATGTGATAATCTCTATCTCAGCTTAAACACAATTCGTCATTAGGTCTTACCCCAGTTCATCTGCTTCTACTACACTCTCCATGATGTTTTATTCTTTTTAGGAGAAGAGCTCATTGTACCTTATGCTTTTTTCCTTCCTGAAACATAGGACAAATAAAAATAAGCCACTATTTGCCTCTCTTCTCTAATCTCCATGAGAACAGGGACCAACTTTCCTACAGTAGCCCATCATAGCACTTGGCATGGACAAGCTCTCAAATGCTTGTGGAGATAATGAATAGTTAATGTTCTATCATAGTTTGTTTTCTTCCTATTTCAGCTTATTTCTGGTTAAAATGATAAAGGCTTACTGTGACTCTTTCCAGATAATTATTTTATTCTTCTCTTGGACTTGGCATTTTGCACTGAAATACGGGTTTTGTGAGGTTGTGTGTGTGTGTGTGTGTGTGTGTGTGTGTTTGTCTTTTTGCCTTTTCTAGGGCCACTCCTGCAGCATATGGAGGTTCCCAGGCTAGGGGTCCAGTCGGAGCTGTAGCCACTGGCCTACGCCATAGCCACAGCAACATGGGATCCGAGCCACATCTTCGACCTACACCACAGCTCACGGCAATGCTGGATCCTTAACCCACTGAGCGAAGCCAGGGATCAAACCCGCAACCTCATTGTTCCTAGTCCGATTCATTAACCACTGAGCCACGAAGGGAACTCCTTTGTAATTTTTTTTTTAGATGCCCTTATCAAATATAATTCTCTTAAATGGGACAAGGAAATACTTGTTTTTAAAATAACAAGATTATATGACTGGGTCACTTTTCTGTACAATAGGAATTGACAGAACACTGTAAATCAACTATAATGGAAAAAATAAAAGCCATATTAAAAAATAATGAAATTGCATTAGGTAATCAGCAAATCTCTAGCCCAGGGCAAATATTTACTTTTATTTATTTATTTTTTTTAAAAGAAAGCACTTGGAGTTCCCGTCGTGGCACAGTGGTTAACAAATCTGACTAGGAACCATGAGGTTGTGGGTTCAATCTCTGGTCTTGCTCAGTGGGTTAAGGATCCGGCGTTGCCATGAGCTGTGGTGTAGGTTGCAGACACGGCTCGGATCCCGCGTTGCTGTGGCTCTGGCGTAGGCCAGCGACTACAGCTCCGACTCGACCCCTAGCCTGGGAACCTCCATATGCGGCGGGAGCGGCTCAAGAAAAGGCAAAAAAATAATAATAATAATAATAATAAATTAAAAAGACAGCATTTTGTGAGTTCTAATTTCCATATTGGTTAATGGAATTTCTAGGTCATATAAGTCTTTTAGGGATAACAGAGAATTCATCATACCAATCCAGTAACTGCTGGGCTGGAAAGTACGAATGGAAAAAGTAGCTTGAATTTTATAAAAAATTTAAGTGAAATCCAGTTCTCCAGAAGGCATGAGAGAATGAGCTGGTTCTGCCTTCAAGGGGAGGACAGTATTATTGAGTACATTCACCTAAGTCTAATTCAGGGTGATATTTGATAACAGGGGTAGATTACGGTGCTGTGGGAATGCTTAGGTGGGAACTCAATATTAGATGTTAGAGAGCTTCTGGAAAACTTGATATTTAAAATGAAAAAACTAGAACTAGACAATGTTATTGAGGAAATTTACTGGTGTCCTTTTGTTCTGCCTCCTTAAGGTTGAAACTGCCAGAATTGTGCTTTTAGCCACGCACCATAGATGCATGGGCACAAAGTTAGAGCTCTACAGATTTTATTGATTTCCTTCTTATCTGAACTAACCTTATTTAACTTGTCTGTGCACTGTGTAAACCATTAAGCCTAATTCACCACTGTTTCAGGGCCTGAAAATCCTCAAGTAGAAAACACTGTCCTTTCCACTGTACTTTGTGGGAATATTTCTGATTATATGGGTGTTATTACTCCATACCACACGCAGAAAGAACCATGGGACAAAAAATTGAGAAGACACTGTCACAAAAGGAAACAAAGCCCATCTTTCAAAACCACAAGTTCTAGATTTAATTTATACACTCAAAAGATGACTCTGTGATAAAAAAGCAGCAATCCACTACTCTGGAGCTGTTTTGTTTCATTCCAGCTTTACTAATACCAGATAACTGGCACATAACTTTCCAAAATTATCCTCAAGCTTAACCTAATTTAGTCTTTCTTACATTTTAACCTCATGGGAATATGGTAACAACATAGGCTCGTCCCAAAAAATACACTCTGTCCTTTCAACCTCCTCCCCTCTACCACATGCATGACTCCTACTTCTAAGTATTCTCAATATTCATATTTTCCACTGAGTGTGTCTTGTATGTGTGAACCCTAAAACTCCAGCAGAAGTAGAAAATGGATAGAGAGTTGTTTTTAACTACGAGTTGAGATACTCTGAACATCTACAGTAAGATCAGTTCAGCTCACTTCTCTTGCACAAGATGGAACCAGTTAACTTCCACTGCAGTAGACCTGTCATCTCTAGTGCAGACTGATTTCTGGAAGAGAGTCCAGGTCAAAGTGTAAGACCAAAGAAGGTATCTTCTAGGTCTCCTCTAATCTCAGTTTACAATTTAGAGAGTACGTAGGTCCAGGACCTAGATACTGCATTCCAGGCCTGGTCCTCTTGTACTAGGTTCTGTATCAGAAACCCATCCAGAATATAGAAGTCAGCACAGGGATACGGGTATTCCCCAGGATGAATCCATTCGCAAGAGTACTAACATATGAAGCACAAGTTAGAACATTTTCCCTCTCCTCAGAAGCTATAAAATAATGCCCCATGCTCACTACTTAACATTTTGCTTGCATACATATCCTGAAGTCCTTATATGGTATTTTTTAAGCCTCAGTTCTCTAGAATTAATGCTTTTATTTTCAGACTAAAACCAAGTTATATTTAACAAGATTTCTTTAGAGAATTTATGAACTTCTGGATATTTTTCACAAAATTATATATATATACACAGATGCATTTTTTTTTTCCTAACAAGAGGGCTGATATTTTTCAGCAGATTCTCAAAAGGGTCAGTATCCCCAAATGAGAAACAGTGATACAGAACAATCTTTTTGTTCTTTTTCTGTGTGGATATTTTTCAGAAAAGTGATTTAAGGTAAGTACGCACTACCCAAAACAAATACACCAATGAAATGCAATCAGGTAAAACCAAGATACTTATTTTTAAAAAGGTTCTCATAACTACTCTTTTATCAGATGTAAAGACGTCGATGGACCTAACGCAAAAGCCACTTGGGCAGTATCACTGAATGCACTGACAGTGAAAAAATGGAGTATAATTGCAAGAGATTGTCTTTAATTTGTTTGTTCTCTAATTCTCAATAAGCTAAGCTTTATCTTCAGCAAATTGCAAGACTAAATATGTTTATGTGAGAATCACAAAATCTTGATGAAAAAATGAAAACCACGATGGAAACAAAGATTAAGTCTCCCCCAACACAGCATAAAATTATCACTGCCCAAAGCAATAAATACTGTGGTAAGCTGAAAAGAACCTGAAATTTTGTATACTTATTAAGATGACAGAAGAACATTTTCTAAACATTTTCACTTAGAAGTTTGAGTTTTCAAAATTTAGCCCTATACCACTAGATTTTTATTCTCTAAGTTCTTATATTTCAAAAGTTACAATCATCATGTATGTGATAATATTTAATTTCTGGCTCCCAGAAAGTTGTATTGTGCCTTGTCATTAATGAGTGTAAATATAAGGTCACCCTTAGCCCAATCCTAACTGAGGAATTCAAAAGTCAGAAACAAGTTACTTCCCAGTAAACAAATCTCTGAGGATTTAGCAACTCTAGCCAGTCAAACCAGCACTTGTGGGCACTTGTATGCACACATGATGTGTGTGTACACACACATACACCAAAATAACACTACCTCAAACAGAACCACTTTTTTCTACCTCTTCTTCTTCATCTTTCCATATTCTCATTATTTCCTTACCATTATTGACTATTATCTTTCTTCACAGGTTTAGTCATGTACTTCCCTATCAGCTCTGCCCTTTCTTCAGCCCAAATCCCCAGTTTCATGACTTTCTTTGTCATGAAGTATCTTAAAGAACTGAGATATCTGTAAATGTAAAACTTAGAGGAAAAGTCTAAAAAACTATACTTAAATAATACTAAAAAATTCTCAGAATTTAAAAATGTATGATAATTTAAAAGAGAATGGCCAATATTTAGCAATAAAATGTTATATAAATAACAGGGATTATAAATAACTGGCAGTTTCCCTTTCACACTCTGGATGACAAGAACCTTACAGCAAAATCTGAGACCCAACTATGTATGCCCACTAGGGCCCGATTATTTTTTCTACCATATCTTGACTTCTTCCTGTAATTTATAATTTTAATGCCCTGTGCTTATCATATAAACCTTATAATTCAAATCCTTTGATGTTCAGAAACCTCTGAATGAGTAAAATTGAGACCAACGAAGAAAGAACAAAGCAATATTTCTAGTTTCTCAAGTAACAGCCATCATGCTACTACTTATAACTCAGACTCACCACAAAAAAATTATATAATCAGAGTCAAGCAATACTGCAAATAACTATGCTTTTTAAAACAGGGGTCTTTGATTTTAGATACAAGGACATCTGAAGATTAAAAAAAAAAAGATTTACTGTACCTTGCAAAAGCAGTATAGATTATGCAACAACACCGTGGCTACATGAAAATGCCTGATAAAAAGTTGTCAAGACTAAACTCCTCTGCCCAGCTGCCAATAATAATCAAATCTTTTTTTTTGGATTCAGAATATGAACAAGTAGTGCAATTTCTCCAAAGAAGAGTCAAAGAAACATTGTGTCATATAGCACTTAGAGCATACATGTACGAATCAAACGTTTGGGATAATACTTGCCATAGGAATGATTAAAAAAAAAAGATTTCTCAAAGGACATAAAGAAAAAGAAATACTCAGATTGTTATCCTTTCCCAGCCTGAAATTTTAAATTACAGATTTTTTTAAAAGAACTGTAAATGAGATACTATTTACAGTTTATTGCCTGGTAATTTCAAAATAAACAAAACATTTATTTAAAATAGAATCAGTTACAGCAATCAGTGCATTGAAAAATATTAGAACTTCTATTTGCTATTCTTTATCAAGTTGCTAAGACAAAAAAATTATTTTTGAGAAGTGAAGTATTTTTCTACTCACAAGTACAAAAAGTATAGCCAATTTAAAGATGTGACACAGAATAAGACAACTAAAATTCTATTATCAAATTATAGATAAATTCTAAGAGTCATAATATGCTAGCAATGTCACTAGCCTTGACCAGATTTAAAAATTCAGTTATTACCCTGAGGCTCTGTATTGAACAGGAATTTTCAGATGTATAAGACATACAAGAACGATCTTTAGGTATTGCGCTCAGGAATAAAATCTGGAATTCCACCAAAACTATTCCTCCTGCAACACAATGGTAAAGCCTTGTGTGACAATCCAAATTTGCCAATATTGTGTTCCTTTATTTTTGAAGCATATGAATGAAATCATTCTGCTCTTGAAAAATCTGTTAAATAAACCAAGGAGAAAAGGGTTTGTAAACCAAGCAAAAATTTGGTTTTCATGGTTCTGCAATTAAAAAATAAAGTGAAATGAATAATTAGAGTAATAACTCAAAATGGAAATAACTAGGATTGACTTCCATGTGATCAAATCTGTTTGATGAACTTGGGTCCTTCTCAAAATACCTCTGCCTCCTATCCCTGCCCCCCTCCCAGCTCCTCTTCTGCAAATGAGTGTTTTATATTATGAAGGCCACCAAGTCCAAAGAATATAATAGCTTTCTTCATTTTGCTGTAATTTTTATAACTCCCATCAAGATCAAGTTTGGGGCTACAGCTAACAAAGTGAAAAAACTAAGAAATGCCCGAGTCTTTTAAAGTTCAGCAGCACAGAGGTTCACAGAAAATACTTTTCTAATGTTTAAAGACAATTTATTTTGTAAATTTGCATTTACTATTTGAAGTCTTTAATGTAATATAAATACATATGTATCATTTAAAATGGTCAGTAATGGGCACAAAAGCATGAAATATATTTTGAGTTTTTTTCAAGAAAAGAAATACTTCTCACTTATCAAATAATACTAACCTTTCCTAATGACAAGTACTTCTTGAAGAGAACAGCAACAACATCAAAACCAATCCTGTTCCAAAATATATCATTTGAAGAGATAAGAAATAAGGCTTGGAATTTATACTATACTAATTTTATTCAGACATAAATCACCTAGTGAATTAAAACGGAGCCACTTACATAACCAGGTGAAAATGGACAAGCAAAAGAAGATTGTTCATAGATGGGCAATATACTGATTAGTATTCTGTTCTGCTTTAATTAATTTAAAACAATCAACAAAGTAAAGCATAATTTCATAGTATTTGAAATTATGTAGAAACTTGTTTAGGATATTTTAAAACTTTCCTATAATCAGTTAAACTGTTTTTTTCTAGATTTTATAAAAACAAACTGTAACCATTATTCTGTTCAATTATTACAAATACTGAATTAGTGAGGTTTAATTTAATAAGGTTTTACTATATTTGCAGTATTAACTATGCCAGATCTGGAATTATTACATTTAAGAGGCTTACTTTAAAAATACTATCTTAAACATTTCTAGTTTGTCTTCAAAATCCTTTATTTTTTCAATTTTCTATATGGATATTTAATAGAACACGCCACTGTCTTTGAGGTTGGGTTATACTATTTATCCTTTATCTGAACTGAGAAGAACTAGTCAACGGATCAAATAATTAAGAGGTTACACAATCTGCAGTAGCATCTTCAGAAATTCCTCACAGAAAGATAGCATGTCAAAACTATGTCAAAATTCTCACTATGCTAAATTCTGACAATCTCTGTCAAATTCTGTCAAATCAGAAAAAATGAATTTCATTTTCATAAAAATATGTAACATATTAAATACATTCTCCTTCACATTTTTCTTTAAAAAAAAAAAAAAAAAACCTCCTGTCCACAAGTACAGTTAATACTTCTGTCTAACCTTCATCCTTTTCCCAGTTTCCTCGTTTTTATCATATTTTCCCCCATTAGGTTAAGCACATTGTATTTTGGTTTCTTTTCTCCCTACTCATTGTTCAGATCAGCATTTTAATAATCTTTTAAGCAATGCTGTTCAAAGAAAACGGGCAATATGAAGCTAAAGAAAATTCCCTAAGTTCAATGTTTTTCAAAGTGAGATCATTTTCCCAGACCTATTTATTAAAAATCCACGCAAAGCAAACCCTATAACTGGTAAACAGCTACAGAAAATTGGAAGCTTAAAAATAAAGCCGTTAAAAAACACTTCATTACACACCTTCTCTGTGAAGCCCTTTGTTTCCACTGAAAACCATATTGGAATCCTTGTATAAAAGAAGTTGCCTCCTGGCTGTCAGTAGCTATACAGTCAGTAACTGAGGGATCCAGATGTCTGCAGTGGTTAAAACAAATGTTGAGCAGTGGGTGCTGATTCCGCTTCCCTCTGTGTAAGGTTTTTCACAAAGGCAGCAGAGTAAGAGCGCACATAGCAACAGCACTCACAGCTGATTGGACGGAGGGTGTGCTCTGCCGCCCCTGCTCGCTAGGTCCACTACAGCTTCCTGTCTACTTGGCAGCACTGTCTTGTTGTCTTTGCTCCTCTTACCAACTCAGCTGTGTTTAGGCAACGTGAAAGGAAAGATCAATAGAACGATAATGACAAAGTACTCCAGCATAAGCCCCTAAAATGTACGTCTCTGGGTGCTTTTAAAAGAAAAAGTCATAGGGTAAACATTTACCTCAGTGTTTCACATAAAACTGAGGACAAAGAAGGGTGGTGGAGGGAATCATTTATTACTTCTGACTGCAAGTAAATCAGCCTCTACCAAGTGAAACCCTCTGAAAACAAACGATACAAAACTTTACAACAATTAGAATAAAACATCAACCTCCATCTACCTAGAACTATGTTACTTTACAGCAATCTTCACAAATTCCAAGAAAAGCACCACCAGTTAGATAGTGAGTATTAGACAGGGCCTAAAAATAGTGCCCCCCCCCCCCCCGTTTATGTAGTGCCTTTTAAGAGGTCAAGAAAAATTGAGTTTAACAGATTGCTTAGAAAAATATTTTAAAAGGAAAACTGCTTAATAAACTCTGACAATAAAAGATTTAACTAGGTTATCTCCATTAAAATGTCTCTTCTTACATAAAACAATAATGACATTGAACCTGAATTAATTTATTTCCTCTATCATAAAATTTTCTGAGATAGGAAGGCATAGGAGTTTCTTGTTTTGTTTTCTTTTCCACTAGGTTTCAAGTACTGGACTCCGATGTACCAGTCTACACTATTTCCAGAAGCTTTAAGAGCAAAACCAAAAATCCCTCCAAACTTACAAAGATGTTTGGAGGTGTCAGTGCAGGCAGAGGAGATAAACAAACAGATACTAAGGATCAGAAAAATTCCTCATTTAGGAAGGAGTTCCCTTGAATATCATATACTAGGATAGTGTTTTTCAAACTTTTAAAGCAATGGAACCTTTTTAACCCATTTCATTCTTCCAGTAAAATGCATTATTAGTGGTTGCATTGGGATTTCTATACAGGAGGGGTTTGTGGGAGTAGGCAGAGGCTATAGCAGAAGCATACTGTTTATAATTCAGATCTCTGTTTATCTGGAGTGTCCTGAGAGTAGGGAGCAAAGGCTGATGGAAATGTTGGCACTACTGAAGCACCCCATGAGCACCATGAGGCTATTTTTAAATGAGAGGCTACAAACAACACTGCAGTTTCTTATCAGCCCTGTAATCCACCAAATTCCTACCCCTGAAAAAGCTTTCAGGATCCCTAGAGTTCTACAGAATATAACCAAGAGATACACCCTGTATGAGTATCTCTTCTTATTAACCTGGTATAAAGGAAGAATCTGAACGATGGTTCCACAATTAGCCAAAGGGAGAGCTATTAAACCCTCTGAGAAATAACAAGAGATGTGTTTGGGAGCACAGTAACCTCTGAGGGAAAGCGGCTGAGAGAAAGAATGACATAGTAAGAGAAAATAAAGATTTTAGAGTCAGGCTGACCAACCTATGTTCAAAAGATGAATCTGCCCCTTACAAACAGTAAGACCCTATACAAATTATCTACTCTGAGCCTCAGTTTTCTTATCTATTAACTCACAGGACTATAGTGAAGGCTAAAAGGTGCTCTTTGCCAGCAGACTTGTTTTTGTTTATTTGTTTTTCGGTTTCTTCAAAACTTTGAGACTTTGCAATATTACTCCCTTTGCTAGAAGTGGTTTCCTACACCCCTTCAATTGATATCTCCTTTAAATTTCTCTTTTCCAGGGCAGCTTTACCTGAGCCAAGACTAGGCTCAGGATCCTTACTTTTTTCTTAGAATTTAAGCTCATAGAAGGTTAAATAGCTGTTGACAAAATGACTAGTGTGACATTCTCCTCCACTATACTAAAAGTGCTTTAAAAGGAGGTACTATGTCTGTCTACATTACTGCTTACCTAGCACCATGCTTGATTAATATTCCACATTCTATTTTATTTGATTTCACAACCACTGGATGTAAATAGAACAATTATCGTTATCTGCATTGTTCAATGAGAAAATCAGCTCTAAATGTTGATTTACTCAAGTCATACAACTTGAAGTAAAAGCAAATACATTTTTAATAAATTCAAAATTCTTCCATATCTTTTTTTTTTTTTGTCTTTTTGCCTTTTCTGGGACCGCTCCCTCGGCATATGGAGGTTCCCAGGCTAGGGGTCTAATCAGAGCTGTAGCTGCCGGCCTACACCACAGCCACAGCAACGCAGAAACCAAGTCTCATTTGCAACCTACACCACACCTCACTGCAACGCCGGATCGTTAACCCACTGAGCGAGGCCAGGGATCAAACCGGCAACCTCATTGTTCCTAGTCGGATTCATTAACCACTGAGCCACGACAGGAACTCCTCCAAAATTCTTCCATATCTTTGAAAAAAAATATAATCTCTAAACTGTTTTAGAATACTTCCTTTCAGTTATAATTCTTAAACTTTTTAGTAAGAGGCTAATGATAGCCTATATCTATAATCTAAAACAAATGATTAACATATACAAAAAGAACTTATCGAAAACATTACATTTAGTCAGAAACATACAATTATAAGTGAATAAAATGAACTCTAAGAGACATGCCACCTTAAAAAGTAAAATCAAGCCAAGAGATTTATTTAGCTAAATGATTCCTCTGTGCTACCACTTTTCTAATAAATTTCAAAATGGCCCTTTATGTAATTCTGAAGAATACTTGCTTTTTTCCCTGGTTTACCTCGGTACCCAAAACTATAAATGATTTCAACAGTCTACAAATTAAGAATCTGAACAGGAGCTCCCGTTGTGGCGCAGTGGTTAATGAATCCGACTAGGAACCATGAGGTTGTGGGTTCAATCCCTGCCCTTGCTCAGTGGGTTAATGATCCGGCGTTGCTGTGAACTGTGGTGTAGGTTGCAGACGCGGCTCGGATCCTGCGTTGCTGTGGCTCTGGCATAGGCCGGTGGCTACAGCTCCAATTTGACCCCTAGCCTGGGAACCTCCATATGCCGCGGGAGCGGCCCAAGAAATAGCAAAAAGACAAAAAAAAAAAAAGAATCTGAACAATATAAAATACTATACTAAGTGCTAGTCTCAGGTTCTCAATTCTCAACCCTCAACTGTGAAAAAACCTCTTTTCCCTAGCACCCCAACCTAACATGGTCATAACTGTGCTCTCCAAATGGACCAGTTCAAGAAATATAAATTACTTATATTATACTAATGTAAGGAAATAGATAGGAAAGCAGGTCTTCCATAAGAGTTTTTTATTTTTTTGTTTTTTTGGCACGTGGAAATTCCTGGACCAGGGATTAAACCCATGCCACAGCATTATCCCGAGCCAGAGTAACAATGCCAGATCCTTAACCCACTGTGCCACAGTGGGAACACCTCCATAAATTTTTTTAAAGCTACATATTCCAAATATAAAATGGAAAAATTTGAAATATCAACTGTTTCAGATCATCTGTGTCCTCTGTTAGTGGAAATAATTGGGAACCATCTACTTTCAAGATACCTTAGAGATAACCATGCTAGCTTGGACACTTTTTAAACAAAAAGAAATATTCCTAGAAGAAAAAAAGAGCCCTTCAAAAATAATTATTACATAGCTACTATGCACCTAGGCCCATGGGCCAGGCATGGTGCTCTTTTCTTTAAATGCCCATCTCCTCTGACTCTGTGGTAGTTACTATTCTCGCAGATGAGGAAACCAGCTTGTAACTTGTCCAAGTAACCAGAAGTAACTGGGCAAAGCCAGGACGTAGGTTTTCCTAAATCTAATATGCATGCTCTTAGCAATTCCTTTCATAATTACATTTCCATAAGATAAACATGGCATCACATGAAAATGAAATTTAAATACAGAAATCTCAAGTTAACATTTTCTATTATTATTCATTTAATAATCACCAATACAGCCCCATTGCACCTCAGAATTATCATTTATACACTACTTTTAATACAAGCTATAGCTATAATGTGATTACTACATGAGGACACAATAAAAGATTCAATCTGTAAAACTTCATTACTTCCTGATCTGATCCAGAGAAAGTAAAGGAAGTAGAAAAGAACACTGAATCAGGAACCACAGATCTGGGTTCCAGTCTAACCTCTCTATAATCAGTTTTGTGATCTTAAGCCTTTCTTTGAAATTGCTCATTTCTAAGTCATGAATCTTTTTTTTTTTTTTTTGGCCTGCCTACTGATATGCTGTAAGGATCAAAAAGGACAAGATTCAATTATTTTGAAAACAGCAATGTGCTACACTAATAGGATATTTTCATTCCTGGTGGCCAGTCTTCTAGGGGATTACAGTGTAAACACATTTGCATAAAATTCAACCTCATTACTGAAAAGATCCCTTAAAGCAGCAAGACATAGTGGAGAAAAGCCAGTCAGTCTAGGGTTCAAGTTCTTTCCATTTAACAAGCTGTGCTATCAAATTATTTGATCTATTACTTCATCTATAAAGTGGGAATAATAATTTCTTACACTTTAGAGTTAACCATCTAGCCCAGTTCTCGGCTCTCAAACAATTTAAGTTTCCTCTTTTCTTTTGTCAACATCAGGTCTTTAAGATGTTACTAAACGGCGAATACAAATGGATATATACACAAACATACCAACAAATAAAGGGCAATACATTAGTAACATCTCATATTAATAAACAATGGGGATAAAATTTAAATCTTGAATCCCAAAGAAAGATTTTTATAACAAAGATATTTTTTAAGTTTCTTAAATAATGTCACTTTAACAACACATTTCACAGCTCACTAACTCATCTGCAAGAATAACTAAACAAAACTAAATTTAACATTATTAACAGTTTTGGAAATTAGGGAAATTTATTGTTTTTCCCATTAAATCAGACTCTTTATTCAAAAATTATGATGTTAGGTCAGTACTGGGATAAATTAAGCCATAAAAATTACATTAATTTCCACTCGCATGGAAATTTCTAGTGATCATTATTGCTGAAATGATTATCCAGTGATTTGTATTCATTATGACATGGTACAAATAAGCCAAGTGGCTAAACAATCCAAACATACTGTGTTTTTAAGAGCTAAAACACTTCCTACGATTATAATATTTAAAAGTACCTAAGAGACTTAATGGTGATTTTCATCTTTCAAAAGATTTTGGGTTATGATGACCTAGATTAGTTCCAGGAGCAGAGCCTTGTTTACAAAATCTAAGAAGTTAGAGAGAAGAAAATGTTCTGGCCTTTTTTTTGGCATCATTCATACTACATTGTTTAAAATGAGCTAGAACAGGGGTTATTTATAATCTAAGCTACTGGACACTCCAATAATATCTTATACAATTAGATTTAATAAGTATCAAGATCAAGTATAAGAATTCTTTTTTATTTTATTTATTATTTGTCTTTTTGTCTTTTCTAGGGCCGCTTCCTGTGGCATATGGAGGTTCCCAGGCTAGGGGTCTAATCAGAGCTGTAGCCACCGGCCTACACCACAGCCACAACAACATGGGATCCGAGCCGCGTTTGCGACCTACACCACTGCTCTCGGCAACACCAGATCCTTAACCCACTCTGAGCGAGGCCAGGAATCAAACCCGCAACCTCATGGTTCCTAGTCGGACTCGTTAACCACTGCGCCACAACAGGAACTCCAAGAATTCATTTTTAATGTCCTATAGTACTTGCTTTATAAAGTAATATCATCATTATTACATAAAATATTTTCCAGGATGCATATGGGTTCTCCTTCACTTACACCCGTATTTAAAGACATAGTCTGAGATGCTGTTAATATCCTGCTATCATAAAGAATGGTATGTTTGATTCAGTCTTAAAAATCCAGAACCAGGAGTTCCTGTCATGGCTCAGTGGCTAACGAATTCGACTGGGAACCATGAGGTTGTGGGTTCAATCCCTGGCCTCACTCAGTGGGTTAAAGATCTGGTGTTGCCATGAACTGAGGTGTAGGTCACAGACACAGTTTGGATCCCACGTTGCTATGGCTGTGGTGTAGGCTGGTGGCTACAGCTCGGATTCCACCCCTAGCCTGGGAACCTCCATGTGCCACAGGTGCGGCCTTAGCAAAGACAAAAAGAACCCCCCCCAAAAAAAAAATCCAGAGCCAATCAAAATTTTTTTTGATTTTTTTAAATTTTTTTATTCCGATAAAATGTATTAGTAAAAGTATTTCCATGGAGATAATGTATCTTCCACTTAGTTTTCCCTTTGACAGTCACAACTTTGAGAAACAAGAATATTTTGTAGATTAAAAAAAACAGAATTACTGAGATTAAGGCAGCTGATAGATACCTGGTTGAATTACCTAACCCAGATTTAATCCCAAATCCTGGGTTGTTTTTTTCTCACAACTAGCTATCACTGATAGATGTCATAACCTCTGCGAATTATGCCAATAGTCATACAAATGACAGATTCTACATTTTAAATTTTGGAGGAAAATCTAATAAAGAAAGACAGTTATGTGGAATATTGAAAATTAAGACACATTTAAGTTCTCAAAGCTTTAATACTCTGCTTGCATTTTAAAAATTTGCTCATTTCAGGCTATTTCATATAGTCTTGTTTCCAAATGATATGACTAAACTCTTGCAGCTACCTGTAACACTGCAATCTAATATATCTAAAACTGAATTAATTTTCTTCTGAATAGTATTCTCCATTTTTACCACTCCCCATTTCTTAAGCTAACAAACTTTGGAGAGAATAAAAATAGCCACTGCTTATATGTTTTATGATTATATTGTGCCTCACACAACTATTTTACGTAGATTATATCATTACAACAAACCTATAAAATGAGTACTATTATTATCTCAGTTTTAACCAATGAGGAAACTGAAGCTCAGGGAGCAGGTGACAAAACCAGAACTTGAACTCAGATCTTTCTAGTTCTTCGAAATGCTAAAACAATCTGCAAGATTAAATGTGTTATGAAATTAGTTTAAGGGATTGAGACTATCATTTTCTCTTGAAAGCAGGAAAAAGAAAAGATCAACCATTACTGCTTAAGCAAGGTTGAGTGATGACTTTGGTTTGGGAGGAGGGAACGCTTTGTTCAACTGTCTTTGTAATTGTGAGTCACAAAATATTTTAACCTACTGCTCTATGTGATACTGCCTCTCAGTTACCACCACCTCCTTTAATTTTCTCAAATAGGTGTTTGGTTCTACTGTATCACATTCAACCAACACGGACTTTGGAAGCACATATTAACAGCTGATATAAAGTTTTACCTTGTTTGAGAATGAAGTAGTTCCTAGAGATTTACAACCAGAATACATGAATTCTGTAACTACTGACTGCCTTTTTGTGTAGCGGGAGACAGTTTGCTTTTTCCTCACACAAACGCTACAGTGAATCTATCAAAGCTCTCCATTTTCAACACAATTTCAGTTTACACAATTATTCCTCCCAGCAAGCCAGGGCTTGTACTTTGAATACCTCAATGGTTTCCAACCTTTTAGACAAGGAAGGTTTTAGCTGCACTGCCTTAGAGGAGAAATCAATAAGGCCTCAGGAACTGAGTGCCTCAGTTGAAACCTGCACTTCCTGAGTAAAATTTTCCATTCCTCATTCTCAAAAAAAAAAAAAAAAAAAAACTAGCACAACCAACACATACAAACACACCCTATACTCAAAGCCAAAATATTTGAGAACATCACAAATAGAAAAGGGTAGAACATCACAAGGTAACCTCCAGTCCTGAGCTGTCTGTTGACTCGGGAAAAAAAGTCAGGAAAGACTACATTTGCTGCAAGTTCCAGAGGGCAAAGGTCATGTTAGTTCTTGCTCATCATTGTATTTCCAGCACATATATGCCAGGCACATGACAGGTGTTCAATGAATATTTGTTTTAGGAGAAGAAAAGGAAAGGAATCCAACCGTCCAAGGTTATACTGTATGTAACAGTAAATTCTAAATATGCTAAGTCGCTTTACCCATATACTATGTAATCACTAATTGAATATTTACCATAAAAGGTGCTGTTTATAAGAATTCAGATGACCTTGAATAAAAGAAAATTTTGTTAAAATATGTGCATTTTGGTAGAAACATTTTAGAAATTAGGAATTTATGAAAGAGTCCAAGTGTTTAGAACTAAAGCAAAGCAAGCATTCCATGTCATCTATCTGATTTATGACAAGAGTCCACATAAATTATAAAATATCAGTTGCAGTATCCTACAGAACACATCTGGGGCAAACAGTCTACCTCAAGCTATACTGAAGCTATTTAAATAGGGAATATAATACAAGTTAATGGAAGACACAATTTGAGTTTACTAGCAGGAAAGCAAAATGGCTAATAATTAGGGTGAACATAAAATTCTCTGTCCAAACAATGACACATATAGAGTGAAATGAGACAACTGTAAAATAAGACTGGACACAGGGACAACAAGTCATAAACCACGACCATCTCAGGTAGCATTTAATCTGTCTCATCCCCCAAGAAAATCTGAACTTCATGGTTAAAAATAGATATATAAAATGATTAACTCAAATTACTTTAATTTTTAATGTAAATTTTTTATTCCATGAAATTCACTATTAGTCAAAATATAAAAATTATGATATTTTATGATATCTGAAATACTTTACAACTATGTGTCAGGTTTTTCAAACATCCTTTTTTTAAAACACATACCAAAGTTACCATATGCAACTCACTACATCCTCACTTTCTTGTCTGAAGGGAAGGGGAAAAAAGAGTCATTCTATACCATCAAAACACTTATAGTGATTAAGAATGCAAAAGGTACTTGAATGTTTTTTCAAGCATCTAATAAATGCTAGCTCCATGCCAAGCACCATAACAGGCGTGAGGGATAGTGCAGGGAAGAAGTCAGATGCTGTCTTGTCCTTGGAGAACAAATACCCTAGCGAAGGAGACAGTCTAAAATGAGCCAGTGAAGGAAGCCCAAACTGTGGTATGTACCCTAGTCTTCTTTCATTTCCAAGAGCATGCCAGGCTCTTTCTAAATTCAAGACCTTTGCACATACTACTCCCTTGGCCTGTAGTATTCTTCCCCTCACTCCTCACACAGCTGGCTCCTTCCTGTTCTTGCCTCACACCTTACTTTCTCAGAGGCACCTTAACTAACTATCCCAACCAAAGGGCTCTTTGATCTGCCCTAAGACGCCTGGCCTTAACCTTTGTATATTTCCTTCTGAGCACTTAAGACATGTATTTATCTCACTTGTTTAAAAAATGTTAATACATTAACAATAAGAAGTAACATTTATTGACTATTTCTTCAGGATCAAATACTATTCTAAGCACTTTACATGGAGTACCTCATTTAACCATTATGACAGTCCTTTATTTAGGTACTATCACAAGCCCTGTTTTTCACATGATAAAACTAAGGCCAGATTTCCCCTATATTTCTTAATAATAAGCTTACATTATTTCTTGACTTTCAAATTGTAGGCATTCTCTCTAATATCTTTATATTTCTTCTCTTTTTAGTATCCTAATTTCAAAGACGAATTTTTTTTTCACTTTGAGTCTATTATTATTTGACTTTCTTTTTAAAGTATGTATGTATACCTTACTAGAAGAAGAGTGTTAAATTATAATCACCTAGTCTTTGTTTCTGCTGTCAGAATTGTACTCTTGCTAGAGGTACTGTAATATAGAAAATACTCAACTGGCTAGCAGGTAATTTAAGTTTTACTTTTGTAGTTAGGTTACTCATTTTCTCTAGGCCTTATGTTTTTCCAAATATAAAAATGAGAGAGGACCTTTCCAAATCTAATTTCTATCAGTAGCATAACTTTTAGAGTAATTTCAGAAAAACAAGAGCATTTTCATGTCCTGAGCTCTTCATAAAGGAATTTAACCTATACCAGGATGTAACCCAATGATTTTTTTTCACTGTGAGTTATTCAGTCCCCTGGCACCTACCTGAACTCTGCAACAGAAGCTACAAGAAAAAGCACAGGCCAGGGTTGCTATACCCTGGACTACAGAAATATGTCTCCAGGACCAGCATTTAATCAATACAATAATTACCAAGATTTGAATATACTCCTCAAAGGCATAAGCATATTCCTTTTCCCAACTTCTGAAGAGCGCATATACTAACTTAAGAACACACAAGCCCAGAGAAACAATTTTTAAGAAGGGAGTTATGAATGATGTAATTTAAGATTTCCTGCTGTGTTCTTTCTACCACAATCCATTGCTAAACAAACCCTTCCTATAACCAAGATTTTTTTTCTTGAAGCGTTGGTGTGAAAAGTGTTTATTTGTTTGGATGGGGAGAAGATATATGTCCATTCTCTCCTTAACACAGCTAAAAAACCTTATCAGTACTGTGGGGATCTCCTCTTAGAGCTCACATGAAATTGGAAGGTACAAGGGCTTCTAATCCTATAGAGTTCATTAATTTTTTACCAGCAATTGTCTGGAATGAGAGAAGGAATCTCCAACTTCATTCGGTTTTTCTCCCCTTTTTTGTTCTAACACAGACCTACTTGAAAATAAATAGTGAAGTTCCCCTTGTGGCTTAATGAGTTAAGAATGTGATATAGTCTCCATGAGGATGTGGGTTCGATCCCTGGTCCCACCCAGTGGGTTAAGGATCTGGCACTGCCGCAAGCTGTAGTATAGGTTGCAGTGTAGGTTTGCTGTAGCTGTGGTGTAGGCCAGCAGCTGCAGCTCCTAGTTGACCCTAGCCCAGGAATTCCCATGTACTGCAGGTGCGGCTGTTAAAAAAATAAAATAAAAATAAAAATAACAGATTTTAACTGTCAGATATTTAATAATTTAATAATATCTCTATATTGGTTTATATAGTGAAATAATAGAAATGTACTGTAAATTATTCTTCCAAAAAGTTCTTTAATCATACCAAACTACTTAATAGTTTATAGTATAATAATAGTGAAATGGTTTATAGTGACATAATAGAAATGTACTGTCAAATTATTCTTCCAAAAAGTTCTTTAATCATATCAAACTACTTAATAGTGCCTAACTAACAAATAAATGAAGCTCAAAGTCCTTCACTTGACAGCCAAAACCCTATTCTTCCCCTATTCCTAAGTAACCCATCCAATTCACATAAGCCTATCTGCTATCCCTTGAACACCTTAATTGCTCATCATGTCCTATCTCCCAAACCTCCCCCTCTCAATCTCTGTAAATTTTCATCTGTCTAAATCATACCATTTTTAAGGGTCAATATAGTTGCTATCTCTCCAGAAGAGAGGCTAGGCCCTGAAATTAATAACCTCAGCAGAAATTAATGAAAACTTATGAACTCTGATAGTAGATATTACTTTTATCACATATTCAGTTATCAAATATCTTGTATTATGTGTGTGTAATCTCATTTGATCCTCCCAATGACCTTAAAGAAGCGGGAATATTCTCATTCAGAAATAAAAACTGACGGAGTTCCCATCGCGGCGCAGTGGTTAACGAATCCGACTAGGAACCATGAGGTTGCGGGTTCGGTCCCTGCCCTTGCTCAGTGGGTTAACGATCCGGCGTTGCCGTGAGCTGTGGTGTAGGTCGCAGATGCAGCTCGGATCCTGCATTGCTGTGGCCCTGGCATAGGCTGGTGGCTACAGCTCTGATTCGACCCCTAGCCTGGGAACCTCCATATGCCGTGGGAGTGGCCCAAAGAAATAGCAAAAAAAAAAGAAATAAAAACTGACACTATAGGGGTTAATTCTTACAGCTATAAAATTAACAAATCACAGAAAAATAATGCAAAAATTTTTATGCTACACCACAAAGATATTAAAATGCATGCAAGCATTCACTTAATGATAAATATTTATTGAACTGCTACTAAATGCCAGGCACCAGTTCACACATGGGGAAACATAGCAGTAAACAAACTGAGTCCCTGCCCTCATGAAGTTAACATTGCTATTGGGAGAAAAACAAAAAGCAAATAAATAAACATAGATCATCAGGTCAAGCATTAATAATGACTATGAAGAGTAACACAGTGTCGAGAGAAAAAAAGAGCTGTACTCTTTTGATAGGATGGTCAGGGAAGGCTTCTTTGAGGAGGTGACAACTGAACAGAAAGTCAAATGAAGTAAAACACAGAGTTATGAGAACTGTATTCCAAAAGGCAAGAGCAAATTCCAAGTCCCCATGGTGTCAATGTCCCCAAGTAAGATCGATGTGCCTGGAGTCCAGGAAACCGTAGAAGAGTACCAAGAAATGAGGTCAGAGAGGTAGCATGAGGCTTCAGGATTAAAAATGGAGTTCTTCCCAATTCAAAAATAATTCAAAATATAATTATTTTCAATAGAAAAAGTCTTGGAACTTCACTAATACTCATTTTCATCTTAAATCTACCTAGTCCAAGTAATGCTTTTTGAAAAGCTAAATAAAATAAGGAAAAGTCTGCTAAAATATGAATTAAATATCCTATTTACATGACCCAATTTTTTTTTTCAAAAAGCCAATCACTTTACTCACTTCTACCTTTACATATTTTTATGGGTGCTCTAAAATCCTTCTAAATGTTATCCAACATTAGGGTCTAATTCCTCTTCTGTAACAGGAAGCAACTTATTTCCTTAAAATGTAATATGACAAAAAACAATACTGGGACAACCAGAGAAATATTTATGGTATATTAGGTATTAGCATTGTGTTAATGTTAGATTTCTTGGGTATGATAATTGTATTGTAGATATTTAGGAAAATGTTCTTATTTTTAAGAGATACACACAGTGGTATGATGGTAAATGTTTAACAACTGGCTCTGCAGAGGAGAAAGAAACCTTGGTTTGTAGCATTGCCAGTTTCCATGTGTAAACATTGCTGCAATTGCTGACTTCAAGCACCAACTTGATGCAGAGATGGGAAGAACAACAGCTTTCACATGTGGTTACTAGCCAGTTCCAGGCAGAAGTACACAGGGTTGAAGAGTCATGTTGGCTGCAACTTACCCTTAAATTATAAACACAAAACAAAACAAAAAAGTTCCCATGTCTCTCTGCCTAATCTACCTACCTATCACTTAAGAGAGATGAAACAAAAGTGGTAAAATGTTCACAATCTATGAAAAGGTATTTGGTTGTTAATTGTATGATTTCAGCTTTCCCTGTGGGTTTGAAACTTTTAAAAATCAGATGTAAACTATAGAGCAAGCAATGTGGGAAAGATTAACAAAATCCTACAGCCAATTCTTTTGTATATTAAAAAATGTTTGTATATGGTGAGTTCCCATGGTAACACAGTAGTAATGAACCTGACTAGCACCCATGAGGACGCGGGTTCGATCCCTGGCCTTGCTCAGTGAGTTAAGGATCCGGCGTTGCTGTGTGCTGTGGTATGGGTCAGACACAGCTCAGATCTGGCATTGCTGTGGCTGTAGTGTAGGCCAGCAAGTGCAGCTCCAATTCAGCCCCTAGCCTGGGAACCTCCATATACCACAGATGTAGCCCTAAAAAGACAAAAAAAAAAAAAAGTTTCTGGGGAGTTCCTGTTGTGGCTCAAAGGGTTTCATACGCAACTAATATTCATGAGGATGCAGGTTCAATCCCTGGCCTCTCTCAGTGGGTTAAGGTTCCAGTCTTACCATGAGCTGTGATGTAGGTTGCAGATGTGGCTAGGATCCCACATTGCCATGGCTGTGGTGTAGGCCAGCAGCTGCAGCTCCAATTCAACCCCTAGCCTGGGAAATTCCATTTGCCATGGGTATGGCCCTAGAAAGAAAAAAAAAGTTTTTTGTATGTCAAAATATTGTGAAGTATACCAAACATAATATAGAGCTTTAACCTAAAGTTGTTTTTAAGATCAAAGCCTTAAAAGCAATTTACCAATATTTAGTGCTAAAGTTACATATTCTCTTACCATTATAAATCTAAGTAGAAAAGACTCACTAGATAATGCAACAAATCTTAGTATCTTTTTACAAAAAAATGGCTGATTTGGTTAAAAAATGTAAAAGAATTCTCTAGAGAGCAGGATAAAGTTTTATAAATGGCCTGATTTTACCTATTGTAAACAAATTTAATTCCATTCAAGAATACATAAGTTTAGGAGTTCCCGTCGTGGCTCAGTGGTTAACGAATCCAACTAGGAACCATGAGGTTGCGGGTTCGATCCCTGGCCTTGCTCAGTGGGTTAAGGATCCCGCGTTGCCGTGACCTACGGTGTAGACTGCCGATGCGGCTTGGATCCCGCGTTGCTATGGCTCTGGCATAGGCCGGTGGCTGCAGTTCCGATTCGACCCCTAGCCTGATAACCTCCATGTGCCACCGGTGCAGCCCTAGAAAAGGCAAAAAAAGAAAAAAAAAAAGAATGTATAAGTTTAGGGAGTTCCCATTGTGGTACAGCAGAAATGAATTCGACTAGTATGCATGAGGACTTGGGTTCCATCCCTGGCCTTGATCAGTGGGTCAGGAATCTGGCATTGCCGTGAGCTGTGGTGTAGGTCAAAGACATGGCTTGGATCCCATGTTGCTTTGGCTGTGGCTTAAGGTGGCAGCTGTAGCTCCAATTGGACCCCTAGCCTGAAAATTCCCATATGTCACAAGCACAGCCCTAAAAAGCAGAAAAAAAAAAAAAAAAGAATATGTAAGTTTAAAAGTGGGAAAATAAAAAATAAAAAATCATATTAATTTAAAATGTTAATTTCTAATTATAAACTACTTATACTCTCAAAAAGGTTAAGTTTTAAAGTCCAAATAATGGTCATACTTTGAATAAATATCATTATTTGTATATACAAAGATATAAACAAAAAATAATTATAAATAATAAGTTATGACTAGATACCCTGGCTAGCCTACCAAAGTTTTCTTGACCTATAATATTAGGCCCTTACTTGCAGCATCATGGAACAAATCTACATTCAGGGTCACAGAAGTAGAAGGACCATGCTTCAAGCACTGAATCAATCCTAGGTAATATTCTGAAATAAAGAAAAAAGCAATTTGGGGCACCATTTGACCATTCTAATAATTTCTATCAGCCTCCTTCTAGTGTTCACTCCCACCCCAACCTCTTTGCCCTAACACTGCTCTAAATGCTCCTAATGGTGTATGATCACCCAAAAATAGGTAGTGTGCTCCAATTACCTACTTTCCATCTCCCTTGCATGCACATTACAGGTGTGTACTTCAGTGCTGGTTTTCAATTCCTCTAATTGTATATTCCCGAATACAAAGATCAAAGCAACAAACAATAGGGGTCTATTGATCTTATGCCTTTTATAACTAGCTTTCACTATAGAGCACCCAAACACACATTTCCTATGCGCAGCTGATCTAAGTTGCATATCCTTGCAAGTAAAACACTTCACAATCCCTATCCTGTGCCAGGCACATACTAGGTACTAAGCCACAAATTCTCAGTTCATCTCTCCCACAATCCCTAAAGTTGATGGTATTAAAATAAAAAGAATTGAAGTTCTGATTGGTTATGTAATTTGCTCAAGGTCATTTTGCTGATAAGTGCTAAAGTTAGAATTATGATCTAGGTTTGACCTTAAAGCCTTAGGGTCTTAAATCTTCCTTTATGGCATATTGCTGAAAAGGATCTAGTTGAGCTAATTTTATAACAAAATATGACCATCATTTCAATACTCCTCAAAAATTTGTAATTAAATATACATTTATTAATCTAAGTGGTATCGCTAGTGAGCGTACTTTCAGTCAGGATAACAAGGAGACACTTTCAAAACAGCAAAAACCAGGCACTGTGTGAACAGATATTTTTAGACAGTGACCCCACCTAAGATTTGCTTGAGAGCACCTGGCCTTTCCTCATCTATACAGATGATCCTGTCCATTGGGAAAACCAGTCAACATATACAGGATTTCATACCTCATATAAAGTTTTTGGCACATTGTCTTACCTGAAACTCAGAAGAAACACTTTGAGCCCATGACATTTTTCAGATGAGAAAACAGGTTTGGAAGACCCAAGTCATAGAACCTATAAGTAACAGAATGTACCCCAAATCTAAACCCTAAATCCTTTGAGTGTTTATCCTACTTATACTCATAAATCTGAAGTTCACCAATCAATTTAATCTCTCTCTTTTTCAAAGAAAAAGCAACAGGAACAAATTCAGCATGGTGGATGGAGGGCAAAGCGCTACCAGCAAATGTTTGTGGGTGGATCATTTATTAAGTAGATGTATATAAACTGGTGGCCATTTATACAATCTTTTGCCTACTCCTTGGTTATTTTACAATATTTTATTTCAATTCAGTGAGATTTAATAAATTTAAAAACATAACTCTCAAATCCAACATCCATTTATGATAAAAAACTACCAAAGTGGGTGTAGAGGGAACATATCTCAACATAATCAAAGCCATTTATGACAACCCACAGCCAATATAATATTCAATGGAGAAAAGCTGAAAGCCTTCCCACTAAAACCTAGAACAAAAAAAGGATGCCCACTCTTACCACTTTTATTCAACATAGTATTGGAAGTCCTAGCCACAGAAGTCAGACCAAAAAAAAAAGAAAGAAAGAAAAAAGAAATCAAAGGTTTCCAAATTGGAAGAGGTAAAATTGTCACTATATGAAGATGACATGTTACCGTATATAGAAACCCTAAGGACTTCACACATTACTATTCAAACTGATCAATGAATTCAGAAAAGTAGCAGGATACAAGATTAACATGCAGAAATTGGTTTCATTTCTAACAATGAAATATTACAAAAGGCATATTAAAAAAATACCTTTTAAAATCACATCAAAAAAATTAAACACCTAGGAATAAACCTGACCAAACTGATGAAAGATCTATATACTGAGAACTATAAAATATTAATCAAGGAAATTAAAGAGGATTCAAAGAAATGGAAACATATCCCATGCTCATGGAAGAGTTAATATTGTTAAAATGGCTATACTACACAAAGCAAGATTTAATGTGATCTCTATTAAATTACCCATGACATTTTTCACAGAACTAAAACAAATAATCTAAAAATTTATATGGAACCATAAAAGACCCAGAATTACCAAAGCAATCTTGAGGAAAAAAAACCAAAGCAGGATGCATAACTCTCCCAGACTTCAGCCAATACTACAAAGCTACAATAATCAAAACAGTGTGGTATTGCTACAAAAACAAACATATGAATCTATGGAACAGAATAGAGAACCCAGAAATAAATCCAGACACCTACGGTCAATTAATCTTTAACAAAGGAAGCAAGAATATAAAATGGGGAAAAGTCTCTTCAGCAACTGGTTCTGGGAAAACTAGAATGGCACACATAAATCAATGAAACTAGAACACACCCTTACGCCATGCACAAAAATAAACTTAAAATGGCTTAAAGATAAGACATGGCTTAAACATAAGACATGATACCATAAAACTCCTAGAAGAGAACATAGGCAAAACATTATTGGACATAAACCATACAAATGTTTTCTTAGGGTAGTCTCCAAAGGTAACAGAAATAAAAACAAAAATAAACAAATGGGACCTAAGCAAATTTACAAGCTTTTACAAAGCAAAGGAAATCATTTAAAAAAAAAAAAGACAAAAAACAAAAAACAAAACAAAACAAAAAGACAACCTACAGAATGGGAGAAAATAGTTGTAAACAATGAAACCAGCAAGGGCTTAATCTCTACAATATACAAACAGCTCATACAACTCAACAACAACAAATGCCAAACAACCCAATTGAAACCAAAACAACCCAAACCCAGAAGACCTAGTCAGGAATTCCTGTCGTGGCGCAGTGGTTAACGAACCCAACTAGGAACCATGAGGTTGTAGGTTCGATCCCTGGCCTCACTCAGTGAGTTAAGGATCTGGCGTTGCTGAGAGCTGTGGTGTAGGTCACATACTTGGCTCGGATCCCACGTTGCTGTGGCTGTGACTGTGGCTGTGGCGTAGGCCGGCGGCTACAGCTCCGATTAGACCCCCTAGCCTGGGAACCTCCACATGCCGAGGGAGGGGACCTAGAAAAAACAAAACAAAACGGAAGACCTAGACAGACATTTCTCCAAAAAAGATATATAGATGGCCAGTAGGCACATGAAAAAAAATGTTCAACATCACTATTAGAGAAATGTAAATCAAAGCTACAATGAGGTACCACCTCACACTGGTCAAAATGGCCATCAGTAGAAAGTCTACAAATAACAAATACTGGAGAGGGTTTGAAGAAAAGGAACCCTCCTACACTGTTGGTGGGAATGTAAATTGGTACAACCACTGTGGAAAACAGTATGCAGTACCTCTCAGTACCTCAGAAAACTAAATATAAACTACCATATGATCCAGCAATCCCACTCCTGGGAATATATCTGGACAAAACTACAATTCGAAAAGATACATGCACCATTTGTTCATAGTAGCACTATTCACAACAGCCAAAACATGGAAGCAACTTAAATGTCCATCGACAGATAAATGGATTAAGAAGATGCGGTACATATATACAGCGGAACACTACTCAGCCATTACAACATGGATGCAATAGAGATTTTCATACTAAATAAAGTCAGAAAGAGAAGGGCAAATACTTTATGATATCACTCGTATGTAGAATCTAAAATATGGCACAAATGAACCTATGGCACAAAGAAGAAACAGACTCACAGACCTAGAGAAAACACTTGTGGTTGCCAAGGGGGAAAGAGTGGAATGGACTGGGACTATGGGGTTAGTAGATGCAAACTATTACACTTAAAGTGGATGAGCAATGAGGTCCTACCGTATAGCACAAGGAACTATGTCCAGTCTCTTGGGATGGACCATGATGGAAGATAATATAGGAGGGGGAATATATATGTATGTGTATGACTGGGTCACTTTGCTGTACAGCAGAAATTGGCACAATAGGGGTTCCCACTGTGGGCACAATGGGATAAGCAGCACCTTGGGAGCTCTGGGTCGCAGGTTCAATCCCCAGCCCATAGAGTGGGTTAAGGATCCAGAGTTGCTGTGGCTGTGGCTTAGATCCTAACTGTGGCTCGGATCTGATCCCTGGCCTGGGAACTCCACTTACCTTGGGGCAGCCAAAAGTAAAAAAGAAAAGAAAAAGAAATTGGCATAACTTTGTAAATCAACTATACTTTAATAAAATAAATAAAACACAACCTCCTTTAAGTTAAGTTATGGGCAAATACACACACGCACACACACATATTTTTTGGCCATGCCCAGGCCAGAGATTGAACGCGTGCCATAGCAGTGACAATAGCAGGTCCTTAGGTGCTAGGCCACCAGGGAACTCAGTAAATCTATTTTTTAAAAATTAGGTATAGAACTTCCTTGGTGGCTCAGCAGGTTAAGGATCTGGCAATGCCACTGCTATGGCACAGGTGTGATCCCTGGCCTGGGAACATCTACATACCATGGACGCAGCCAAAACAAAAGAAAATGAAACCCAAAAAAAACCAACAACAACAACAACAAAAAACTAGGTATAAAGTTGTAATAGCCCAACAGTCAATAAAGCAAACAAATCCCTAAAATAGGAGAATTTCAGTTGGTATCATTAAAAAATACATGCTAATCATCTGTTTCTATTCCTTTTTGCTCTATAAATATTGGGATATACAAGTGATTCATTCATTCTTTCAACAAGTATATATTAAGTACCTGATATATACCTAACATGTATGAGGTTTTGTGCCAGGTGATGGAAACACAGCTATGAACAAAAGACAAGGTTCCTGGCCTCAGGGAACTTAAAATCTAGTTGCAGAGACAGACAATAAACAAAGAAAAAAGTTACGAAATGTAGGTAAATGCTATAAAGGAGACAGACTGCTGAGGCACAAAACAACAGAGGATACTAATTTAATAAATAATAATAGCAGCTAAAATTAACTGAGCACTTAAGACAGAGAATGATCCTCTGAAAAGTGATACTTAAGCCAAGATCAGAAGAATGATCTACCCATGTGATGATTGGGGAGAAAGGTTTTTCAGGCAGAAGAAATAGTGCACACTAGGAGGTGAATGGTAATCAAAAAACTAAAAGTGGCCAAAAGGACTGGGCATGCTGAACAAAGGGAAAAAATACAATAGGGCTTATTATCATTTTACTGGATTAGTTTCTTTTACATAGAAATCTCAACTTAGGTTATTACTAGGTCTGTCTTTGTATTACACATGGATTAATGTCTAATATTTTCTCTAGCTACTGGCATTTTTACCAGTCCAACCTGTTTCAGTTTATTATGAAAGTCTTATACAATTCATGTCAGATCTTTACTCATTTGAGCAAAGACAGAATTAACTACTGACAAACTGACTTTGGTTTACCCAACTGAGAAAGAAGTACTGTTTCCCAGGACTTTTTGATTTTGCTTTCTCATTTAAAAAAAAAAAAAAGTCAGTGTTAAGTTAGAATTCTAAGTTTTACATTCCTTTAGTCTTTAAAACACTCAGCCTTAAATGGGGGGAAAACATTACCATAAATAGATGCAAAGTTAAGAAGGGCAAAAGAATAAATGAATATAAATATTCTACATTTAACATTTTTTTCCATGCCTATTCACAATGTAGACTACTCAGGCCCCATGAGTTTCTTCACTTTTTGAAAAGGAAATCAGCTTTTGAGTCATTCTCCCTATGTACACATTAGCCTCACAATTCTGCCTTCCAATTATCTTTTTTCTCATCCTTCAAAGAAACGACAATGTTCTGTCCACTGAATCATTTCCTTCTTACTGGATGACAGGCAAAAACATAGGGAACCTCTGTGTCAATCCCTTTAGTATCCAAATCTTAGAAGTTGTTATCAAGCCAGCAATTATTTGACAGCTACTGATGTGTCAAGATCCATCAATGTAAATGGGTGAAAGACCAACAGTAGTCATTTTTTGACTTGAGACCACAGTGAATAACAAAACATGTACAACTGAATTAGCCCCTTTCTTTTGTGCTCCCCAGCTTTCCCTAAATGACTGACTTCTTAATTAGAACACATCCAACAGTAACAAGAGCAGTTCACATTTGAATGCTTACTCTATGCCAGCCATATTTCTAAGCACATTACATACACTAACTTATGTAATCCTCAAAATAACCCTAAGGTAAGGTACTATTACTTCCACCATTAAAAAAATGGAGAAGGTGAGCCAAAAATAAGATACACAGTTTTCCAAGATCATAATACTCAGCCAATCTGTTTTCCATTTTCCTCAAGCTTATTTTTAAACCAGTTTGGTCCCACTATCTCATAAATTTTAATGTAACTTGCTCCTACCAGTCAGAGGGTCTAGAGCATGTACTCAAGCTTACTTCAAATACGGGATAGCCCTCTTATTAGCCGTGTACCTTGGGTAAGCTACCAAATCTCTCCCTGTGACTTGGTTTCACTTGTCTATAAAACGGAAATAACAACAGGATCTAATTCCTTAAACTACTGTGATGATTAAATGAGTCATATATATGCACGGTGTGTGCGTATACACACACAAACACAACTTGGAACAGTGCCTGGCACATAGTACGTAGAAGTTAGCTGTTATTAGTACCACCACCTCCACCAGGGGAGTTTAGCAGAAGGCTGCTCTATTTAATCCAGTCAACACTTCTTTTCCTCCAATATCTGTCATTTCTATTGTTTGATTTACATTAGCTAACAATAACTATTCTTAGCAAGCAAGCAATGCATCTAACTCTTATGCTATTTTTTCCAGTCTTTACTCTTTCCTCCTATTTCAGCTGTCCAGAAAGAATTATTTGAGATTAAAATGGTTTGCTTTATATTCTAGGTAAGTTCATAAGCTACTGCAATACTAAGGCTAAAGCCTAAATTTGTAATATAATCAAAAAGGGAACAGAGGAGGGAGATCTTAGTCCATTCAGTCTTTTGTAACAAAATGCCATAAACTAGGTGGCTTAATAACAACAGAAATTTATTTCTTGCAGTATGGAGACTGGAAAGTCCAAGATCAAGACACTAAAAGATTTGGGTATCTGCTAAGGACCAGCTTCCTCAATAGACAGCTGTCTTTTCATTACAACCTCAGATGGTGAAAGGGTAAGGGACCTTTCTTGGGTCTCTTTCATAAGGACACTAATGATATTCCTGAGGTCTTCGCCCTCATGACCTAATCACTTACTAAAGGCCCCCATCTCCTGCTACCATCATCTTGGTGCTTAAGGTTTCAACACGTAGATTTTGGGGGCACATAGATATTCAACCTATAGCAGAGGGAAAAAACTAAGACAACATTCTTCTCAGTTTTAATCTCAAAATATCAAATTGTTTGGTATTTTACTTGTGGAATAGATTTTACAATAATAGTTTTTAATTAAGAATAATAAATAACCTATGTGTTCAAGAGTGAATTGAAACACAGTCTTTTTAAATTATTAATGTATTGAAGTTCTCACTGTGGTGTAGTGCATTAAGAATCCAACCAGTAGCCCAGGCCTCTGCAGAGGAGGCGGTTTGATCCCCGGCCTTGCACACAGGATTAAACGATGTGGCCTCGCCACAGCTGTGGTGTAGGTTGCAGCAGCAGATCAGATTCAATTCCTGGCCCAGGAACTTCCATATACTGTGTATTGGGCCATTAAAAAAAAATTAAATTATTAATGTATTGATGATTTACTAGATGTTATAAGCCTTAACCTTTCATAACAGTTGATAAGCTCAGATAACATTCTTAGAAATGTCTGATGAGGAGTTCCCACTGTGGTTCAATGGGATCGGTGTCAACTCTGCAGTGCCAAGACACAAGGTGGATCCCAGGCCTGGCACAGCGGATTCAAGGATTCATTGCTGCCGCAATTGCAGCATAGGTCACAGCTGTGGCTCAGATGTGACCCCAGGCCTGGGAACTCCATATGCCATAGAGAAGCCAGAAGAGTGGAAAAAAAAAAAAAAGAAATTTCTGAGGAAAAAACTTTTCTAACCAAAGTATAAAGCATAGAAAATTGACATTTATCTTTTAAATTAAAAAGATTTTGATTGATTGATTTTAATTTATTATGCTTTAATTTTTGTACAATACCATGAAAACTTAGGACTTCTGAAATCTTTGGGACTTTTGAAATCAAAACATAAGTTTATATTCTATTATTTTTAATAAATTTTAAGCCAGGGCCCTGTCACCGGGAAATTCTACACAGACCCTCTGTGTAGTCCGTCTGCAGAGGCGTTTGTTGTCCAAAGCATTAGCCTGAAAACTCAGGTTTCTGGAGCACTGGTCTCTGCCGAGGAGCTGCATACACCTGAGGGCTGAGGCAGGACCATCCGCCAAGGTGGGGAGATATCCTTACAACTGCATGTAATTTTTCTTTATACTTGACTTTTTCTTGTTGCATGTTTTACAATGTATGCTAACCTATTGGTGGAATGGTATAGTGAAAGAATATGTAGATAAATACATTTGACACAACATTCTAAATCAACTATAATTTTAAAAATGAGAAAAAAATAAACAAATTTTAAGGAAAAAACACATCATGCATTCAAAAATATACAAAATTAGAAATACCATATATTTATAACAAAAATAATTATTAAATGTTTTAATTGCTTCTATGCAAAGCCCATACTTTACACCTCTCTTGAAACACTGGGCATTCAATACCAAACTAGGATTAGATCCAAACTTTACATCCTTGAGTACAAGGTGGGGGGCATAACATGGTTTAAATTCCCCAGCTGACCAGCTCAAGTCAGAATTAAACACCATTCAAAAACATATTCCCAGAGTGCAGCAAGTTAGGGACTGGTGTTACCACAGCTGTGGTGTAGGTTGCTGCTGCAGCTCAAATTTGATCTCTGGCCTAGGAACTTCCATATGCTGCAAATGCAACCAAAAAATAAAATAAAATAAAATCCCAGGAGGCTCAGTCAACCCATGCCACTCTCTACATATAGAAATTAAGATATAATTGTAATAACAAATGAATTAAATTACACCTATGTCAAGCATCTTTTTGTAGCTTTTATATTTTCTCAGATAACTAAATATTAAAAACCTATTAAATCTGCTTAAGCCTTAGTATGTTGCAGACTATAAATGCAGGAGTTCCCTTCGTGGCTCAGTGGTTAACGACCCCAACTAGGATCCATGAGGATGTGGGTTCAATCTCTGGCTCAGTGGGTTAAGGATCTGGCATTGCCGTGAGCTGTGATGTAGGTTGCAGATGCAGCTTGGATCCCCTGTTGCTGTGGTTGTGGCACAGGCCAGCAACTGCAGCTCCATTTAGACCCCCTAGCTTGGGAACTTCCATATGCCACCAGTATGGCCCTAAAAAAAAAAAGACAAAAAAACCAAGATACTATTAGGTTATGGCACATTTGATTATTTCCTTACCTCTGTTGAATATATTTTATAACTGACCAACATATAAGCATATGTAATGTCTTAACATGATAAATATTTATTAAAATCTAGTATGTGCCAACCAGTATGATATTTTATTCTAACAACTATGAGAAGTTGGAAATATTCTCCTTTTACAGATAAAGAACCTGAGACTCAGGGATTAAGTAATTTGATGAAGATTACATTGCTAGTAAGTAATGGAACAAGGATACAAATACAAATCTGATTCCAAAACCTGTGCTAATGATAACTTCAAAGACTCATCTTTGGCAGCATTGCCAAGTAATGTTATATAACTGCTTGAAAAAGGAAAAGAAAAAAGAAGAAAAAAATTACCTCACACTACTGTGGAATTCTATTGGCTGCCATGAAATGTAGCCATTGTGCTATATAGTAATATCTTATTTGAAAGTACAATAGGAACTCTCCTTTCACTTAACCAACTAGCAAGACTGTCCAATGTTTTCCATATCTTCCAAAACAGCAAACTGACAGACCCTAGCAACTAATAAGTTACTTTCCAGTTGCCTGCATATCTCTACCCCTACCAGTTAAGTTATACGCTTAAACTAGCATCTGGTGTTTATTCCTAAATCTGCTTCTGCCACTCTATAATAATGAACTTCTTTAAATACTATATAAATCAATAAAATGAATGCAAAAAAAAAAGGTTATTTCTGTGAAACCATGTTGAATGCTTTGGAAAGAGCTTATTTTAATGAATCTAACTATGATGAACACATATTCCCTCTCCCCCCAAAACAAAGTCCTATTTACTAAACAAATATTCTTATAATTCCTGGTGTACACAGCATCTACAAAATTGTGTGAAACATTAAAAAAGAATTTAATGTTTTTAAAATGTCAAATATTCCACCCTCAGATTTCTTTGCAAAGTCTTATTCCACTTTAAAGAAATCAAAACCATAAAACTTAGGTATACATTTTTGGTGTGGTTTACAAAAGAATGATCACATCTAACTCTGAAAAACAGACCCAATTTCACCCCCAAAAAGGGCCTAGAGCTTACGTCAAAAGACAGGTAATACAATTAAAGCTGATATTTTTTCTGATTCCTCACTTAAACTGACTTGTTCGACTAGCCAACCAACCACTACATGCAATCATGGAGGAATAAGAGGCTCCTATTTAGAAATGTTCAGAAGCACAATTGTATTCCACTAAGCTAATATCTCAGTTTCCACACCAGAATTCATATACTTTCTCAGATTCTGAATGAATATATGAAGGTTTTCCTATTTACTCTCATTTTCTAGAAAACTGAGTGTTAAGCATGGTTATCTAGCTCTTTAACCTAGAAACTAAAAGTAGTAAAATTAAAAGCAGGCAAGAATAAGCATACTAAAAACAAAGACTATTGACAGCCAAAGAATTCAAAAATCAGATCTTAGGAATTCCTGTCATGGCTCAGTGGTTAACAAAAACAACTAGCATCCATGAGGACACGGGTTCGGTCCCTGGCCTTCCTTAGTGGGTTAAGGATCTGGGATCTGGCCTTGCAGTGAGCTGTGGTGTAGGTCACAGATGTGGCTCAGGTCCCACATTGCTGTGGCATAGACTGGCAGCTGAAGCTCCAATTCAACCCCTAGCCTGGGAACCTCCATATGCAGTGGGTGTGGCCCTAAAAAAAATTAAAAAGACAAAAAAAATAATAATAAGATTTAAAAAAAATAAGCTGGGGAATTTCCTTCATGGCTCAGCGGTTAACGAACCTCTCTAGGATCCATGTGGATGCGGGTCTGATCCCTGGCCTCACTCAGTGGGTTAAGGATCCAGCGCTGCTATGAGCTGCGGTGTAGGTGGTGGATGTGGCGTGGATCCCCTGTTGCTATGGCTGTGGTGTAGGCTGGCAGCTGTAGCTTTGGTTCAAACCCTAGCCTGGGAACTTCCATATGTTGCAGGTGTGCCCCTAAAAAGAAAAAAAAAAAAAATAGGCTAACATGGTTTAAGCTAGAGGCAAAAAAAAAAAAAAAAGATCTCTCTTTTAGGGCATTTCTAGATTACTACAAAGTACAAAGTTGAAATTCATAGCAATACCCCTTAATCATAATCATCAAGTAAAGATTAAACTATGTATATTTTTTCAATTTTTTATATTATTTTTTAAGGGCAAGGAAGCATTACTATTTTAGAGATCTGCCCGCATATCAGAATTACAACTGAAAATATTTTTGGCATTTAAAGAGTAAAGTTTCAGTTATACAGAAAATTAACTCATACAGAATAGCTTCTTAGATACTAATGTAGAGAAAGTGAAGTATTACTGTTGTTTAGCTAGCTAAGCGTTGCCCATAATTGTGCCTTGCTAACCACAGGTCAAGAAATCAATTCAATGGGTTATATCAGTGATTTAAAAATAGAAATAGGAGTCCCCGTCATGGCGCAGTGGTTAACGAATCCGACTAGGAACCATGAGGTTGCAGGTTCGATCCCTAGCCTTGCTCAGTGGGTTAAGGATCTGGCGTTGCCGTGAACTGTGGTGTAGGTCGCAGACGTGGTTCAGATCCCGCGTTGCTGTGGCTCTGGTGTAGGCCGGTGGCTGCAGCTCCGATTCGACCCCTAGCCTGGGAACCTCCATATGCCGCAGGAGCGGCCCAAGAAATGGCAAAAAGACAAAAATAAATAAATAAATAAAAAATAGAAATATGAGTTGCCATTGTGGCTCGGGGAAACAAACCTGACCAATATCCAAGAGGTTGAGGGTTGGATCCCTGGCCCTGCTCAGTGGGTTAAGGATTCAGTGTTGCTTCAAGCTGCGGTGTAGGTCGCAGACACAGCTTGGATCTGGCATTGCTATGGCTGTGGTATAGGCCGGCAGCTGTAGCTCCAATTCAACTGATTGACCGCTAGCCTGAGAACTTCTATATGCAGCATTTGCGGTCCCCTTCCAAAAAAAGAAAAAGAATGGAAATAGAAGAGAAAATACAAGACCACATTGCACATAGTAAGGGTAAGTGTGCTTTGTGAAAACTTTATTTCAGTATTTCTATACTACTTTGCAAAGTAAAAGATATTACTTACTCTACTTCCTGGTCAAAGAAAGACATGGGCCTAAAGATTCATACATTATTACAAAATATAGTCACAGTACTAAATTTGTGATCCCCTCATTTTTACATCATACTTCTAAAGAAAAAGCTACAATTTTAACATTAAAGTCACTTCTTCAGGAGTCGATGCATAAATTTATTTACTTCTCCAAGTAACCTATATCAATATATAATATTTTATCTTGTTTAGTGCTAATTTTGGCTAAAGTAGAAATTGTGTGCAAATATTATTTTTTAAATTTAGGATCTTAAAGGACTTTAAAGTAACTTTTAACAATAACAACAACAATTAAAAAAAAAACAAAAAAAAAAACACAGGAGTTCCTGTTGTGGCATAGCAGAAACGAGTACAACTAGGAACCATGAGGTTTCAGGTTTGATCCCTGGCCTTGCTCAGTGGGTTAAGGATCCAGCATTGCTGTGAGCTGTGGTGTAGGTTGCAGACCCAGCTCGGATCCTGAGTTGCTGTGGCTCTGGCGTAGGCCAGCAGCAACAGCTCTTATTAGACCCCTAGCCTGGGAGCCTCCATATGCCGCGGGTGCGGCCCTAAAAAGGACAAAAGACAAAAGACAAAAAAAAAAAAACCCCACAAATAGTAACTTTGATTTTTTTTTGTTTGTTTCTTCTGAGATGTAATTACTGACTTTGATGCCATCTTTCCAAAGTCACTGATGTAATCTAAAAGTCTAAACTTGGACTTCTACACAAACAATCTGCTTATAGCTATATACTTGCTAATATGTAAAGCAACAAAGCTGATTTTAATTTTTAGTTTATTTATGTATTTATTGTTTAGGGTTGTACCCGCAGCATATGGAAGTTTCTAGGCTGGGGGTCTAATCAGAGCTATAGCTGACAGCCTAGGCCAGAGCCACAGCAATACTAAATCTGAGCCACGTCTGCAACCTACACCACAGCTCTGGGCAACGTGGGATCTTTAACCCACTGAGCAGGGCCAGGGATTGAACCAGCATCCTCATGGATATTAGTTGGGTTTGTTTCCCCTGAGCCAAAATTGAGCTCCCAAAGCTGATTATAAGAAACAACTAAACCCTTAAAACTAATTTAAGCCATTTAAACTAAGTATGGCTTTTTCCACTTCTTTCTAGTACATTTTAAGACAATACTACCAAAAGCATTTTAACTAGGAAAGAAAATGTATCCAATTCACTTGGAAAAAATAACCAGTTTAATACATATCTTTTTTAAAATAAGCATCTAATTCATAAGGATAAATTAACATTTCCAATCCAAAACCTCTCAGATTTGGAAGGACCGCTGTCATCTAGTCTAACTCCCTAACAAATACATTAATCCTCTTCCTACAATGTTCCTTGGAATCAAATTCCCATGTGACTAACAAGCCTTCACCCCTAACTACCCATATATGAAAATATAAAGTTAGTCCTTGCCATAATCAAAAATAGATTGATAAATGAGTTTTCAATTATTTTGAGGTCCTTGAAAAACACAGTGTATACATTATTCCCACATGTCCTGAAAATATAGGTTTAGAAAGGAAATGACATATTTACAGTACTTATTATATAGGGATTGCAGTAGCCCTATCCACACACTGATATACTAAATAAAGTCCTAGAGTACTTTGCAAGCTTTCAGTTTGCCTAAAGCACAAAAATCGCCAGTGACAAATATTTGCTACCTCAAACAAATTTCTTAAATTTCCTCAATTTATCAATTTCAAATTCTCAAGTTGAAAAGACTTGTAAATTTCTTTAAAATCGAAGTTAGATTACCTTTACCTAAAAATGAGTAATGTAACTCTAAAATGATAACAAGTATTGTGGCAACAGATACAAATGCTATTATTGACAATTTCATTTCATTCTGGATTGAATTCGCTCTTGAAACTAATACTTTGCAAGCACTTTTGAAGAATGCTGTCTCCCATCTAGTTCCTTACTCTCTCTTCCATGTGCCCTCCTCCAGACCTTACCAGCTGGAATCTGTAGCAGAAACAAGTAATCACAGGCAATTCAGAGTTGATCCTGCTGTAAAATTAGGTTAACGCTTCTAAAATGGGGCACATTTTTTTTTAAGCCTACTTAAATAATTTACCTCGGTCTGGCTTCATTTTCACACCAATTTCCACCCAGGTGCTGTGAAATAAGTGTGTGGGTTCTTTCAACAGGCTCGCCGTGGATTTTGTGGCTACTGCTCCGTTTTCAAAAATGCTAAAAAAGATCAAATTAAAATTAATCTGGTCCTGCCCTAACACTCGCTCTAGCAAGAAAACTACTGCTAACAGGCCTCTTCCTGGCACTAACTGTAGTGACAGCACCATCCGCAGGTCTGAAAAAAGCAAAACTCTCTCCGCACCGCCTCCCCCATCTCCTCCGGACCAAGCACCTCTCTCTTCCCCGCCCCTGTGCTCTCCAGGCCAAAGTGTCCTTCTTTGACACCGTGTTTCTGAACCAAAAGGAAGATCTATTTATAACCTGGAGGTACAGGCAAGGAAGAAAAAAAAAAAAAGATTCAAGCAACACAAGCTAACTAACCCCTTTGTAAAGAACGCCGCTGGGAACTGTGGCACCTCCGCAGTGGCTGGTGTAGAAATGATCCGAACCGATGACTGGGCGCAGAAAATTCTTCGAGACCCCTAGCGCTTCGCCCTGAGCTCTGCCCGTCCCGCGGGGCCTCACCTGTGTAATTACCCTCTGGCTAGTCTTCCTGCCGAAACCGCGGCCAAGTTTACACAATGAGAGGATCAGAAAGAAACGCGAGTCATCTCCTCGCGCCCAGCCCCTAGTCCCAAACGAACGCTACTGGGCAGTCCCAGGTGGCCCCTGCCACCCCCCGGCCCTCTGTGTCTCGGCTGAAGTCGTCCTGGGACGGTGTTTACAGCCGGGCACTCGCCGGGGCTCCGCACAGCCTGCTGGTGCCGGCCCCTTCCGTCCCGCCGCGGCCCGGGATTTCCTTCAGCCCCGCAGCCCCGAGCGCCGCGCCGGCCCCTCTCCCAGCCGGAGAGTTGTTTTCATGGCTCCCTCAGACGACCTCTGCTGACTAACTCGCTCTCCTCTCCCGTCCCAATCCCTCCTCTTGGCACTTCTTTTCCGCCGCTCGTCCAGGGGCTCACATCACATTCCCCACCTCAGACGCGAGGCTCCGAGAGGTGCAGGGCCGGCGAGAGCGGAGTGTGGCGCGCAGCGGCCCCCTGGGCTGCGTTAGGGGACCATGGGGGCCCGAGACGACAAGCCCGACGCGGCTCCCCGGCGCCCCTGTGGCCATCCACCCCTCCTCGGCCGCCGCCTCGCTCCGCTCTGGGCACTCAACCCCAAGCCCTGCCCGACTTGCACCCGAGCCCCGCGGCCTCCGGGCTTCGCCCGCCCGTCGCCCCGGCCGGCTCGCTCGGCCCGCTCAGCCCGCGCCTCTGCCAGCTCCTCGCCCGCCCGCTGTCTCTAGCTTTAGCGCCCCAGCTCCCAGTCCCCTCTCGCTCGCCCAGTTCTTTCTCCGCTGTTTTCCCTGTCAAAACACTGCCCGGATCACGTGTCCCAACAACAGCCAACCCACCGCTCGTCACTTCCTCCCCGGCGGCCTCCGTGTTGGGCGCCCAGTTGTTATGGCAACGCCCAGCGCGCCCAGGGGCTCTAACCCGCAGCCTGGGTTTCCACGCAGGTGCTGCGAGCTGCAAGGGGCCAGCGAGCCCAGGAGGCCGGAGAGGCGCAGGGCGGTTCGGCAGCTCTCGCCTCCCGCCTGAGCTCCGTGCCGGCTGCTGCGCATCTGGGACCAGGAATCTAAGCTGAGCTATTAGAGCACAGAGTAACTGGGGAGCTGTCATTCGAGGGCCTGCCCCAGACGTGGAGGATAATTATAGTCTCCTCCACCTCCTCCACATGGGATGCTGACTTAGAGTTGCGACCCAGCCCCGAGTGGCTTGCAGCACGCAGTGGAAGCCGGGTCTAATGTGGCCAGGACAGGAGAGTAGGCAGCCATATGCTTCAGGGGTTGGTGACTTTAAAAGAAAAAGAAGCCCCCTCCCCCCCTGGATTTTTTTTCAGATCACTAGGAGTTTTAGTAGGATTTGGAACCCAAGCTCCTGAGACATTCGCTGTGCTAAAAATAACTTTTATAACCTCTAAAACACTGACTCATGGCAGGAGGATACTTTTGACACTGTGTTATTGTCGGGGAGATGTAATTTTGTTGTTGTGCTATAACGATGTGATATGATGACATTTCGTGTTGGGATGTTGTGTCATCACTTCAACACAAACAGATGACAAGGATCTGCTGTAATTAGAAAAAGCAATCCCAACAAGGGCTGAAGCTATTAACTACTCAGTTTATAGACAAAGTACAGATGGAGTTGTGAGCTCAAAACAGAGAGAAGTACAAAATTTGCAATCCTCTTTGGTTTCATTAGAAAAAGCTTTTTTTTTTGGATGGAAATAACTTTGCATACAAGAATCACAACAGGAAAATACTAGGGTAGGTCTAAAGATGATTTAGTATTTGTACTCTTCTGAGGTTTCCAAAATTTTACAATGAGTATGTTTACTTCTACATCAGAAAAGGTTTTGTAAATTATAAGATTGAGATTGCATACTTTTAGGCCTCAAATTCATCAAACACATGAAGTTTCTATTATAATAATATTATCTGGATGTTTTCATGTGTACAGTAAAATACATGTGTAATTGTAATTAAAACCTTTAAGATTGTAACTAATAAAAACAGGACAGAACATTCAGGAGGATAACATTCATTTTCATGGGAAATGTTCTAGCATCATGAAGATAAAAATTCTGACAAATGGCAACAGTTCCTTTATCTATGGAATGGCTACAAAAGTTAACTCCCAGTGAATCTGACTCCTCGATACTACTGAATATTATATTATGTAGTTTCTTTTATTTGTTTCTTTTATTTGTTTCTTTTATTTGTTCTACAATTGCTTCTCAATTAACCTTGGTAATGGGATACAGAAAGAACAATTAAATGGAGTTCCCGTCGTGGCTCCGAATCCGATTAGGAACCATAGGGTTGCTAGTTTGATCCCTGGCCTTGCTCAGTGGGTTAAGGATCCAGCGCTGTCATAAGCTGTGGGGTAGGTCACAGAAGCGGCTCAGATCTGACATTGCTGAGGCTCTGGCTTAGGCCAGTAGCAATAGCTCTAGACTGGGAACCTCTCCATATGTCATGGATACAGTCCTAAAAAAGTTCAGAGTAGAAGCTGAGAATATTGGATAATCTGGAACACAGACTAAAGAATTCTCTTTTTAAACAAGTTTTAACAGCACATGGATATATGCTGATGTGTGAACATTCTTTAAACTAGCTTTTATTGAGCATCTTAAATCTGTTTAATAATTGGGGATTGTTATGGCAGTGGGAAAAGGATTTCAAAAGAGGTGTATTTTTGACTCATTCATTCATTTTTCAAATTATTGTTTCACTCAGCACACATTTATGGAGCACTCACTATCTGCTAAGCATATGCTAGTCTCTGAGAATACAAAAGTCACCAAAAACAGGGTCATTATCCTCATGAAGCTTACAGCACTGATTGCTACAATTGCATAGCCTAGGTTGTCACATTCTTATTTATTTATTTTTTGGATGCACCCTTGGCATGCGGAAGTTCCCAGCCAGGGACTGAACTTACCACAGCTATAACCATAGCCACAGCAATGATAACAATAGATCCTTAACCTGCTGAGCCACGAAGGCCCTGGTTGTCACATTTTATAGCCTTTTTAAACCTATAAAAATGAGGTGTTGGGACTCAGTAAATAATCTGTTTCCTTTCTAATTCTAAAAGTATCCTATAACTGTATAAAACATATCCAGAGCAGCTGGAAATAAGGACCTACCTACCATGGGAACTCTCAAGTGTTCGTGATAAGTCTGTTTGCACCTTAGAGCACCCAAGCAAAACAAACATCTCTGGTTCCTGCTTGACGAGGGGTGAAGGTGGGTGAAGCAAGCAAGTCAAAACAGCTCTCAGGAACCTTACCCCTTTTCCATCCAATTTGCTCTCCATTTTGCTTTCCCCAATGACTTATGAGTAATTAATCTCAAAAAAGTTAGCTTGTCTTAAGCAAGGAGGTAATCCCCTTACCCTTGATAGGCTTTGCTGAGATGGGCAGTGGATTACAAAACTATGTGTTTAATGGAAGTCTCTATAGTTCTTTTACTGATTAAGGTGATGAGGATAACTGCTTTGCTAACTTTATTAGTACAGGACTGTTACTGTTACCAAGGTCATGGAACCAGTCCAGGCTACCAGAAAGAGCTCCACTAAAGCAGGGAATGGTGCCTATTTCTTCTTCTATCCCTAACACCATGCATAGGACCTGGCACAGAGTAGCCACTCTAAACATGTCAACCTATGTATTCACCAATTAAATTTTCTTATATATGCCCACAAACTGTACCCTTAATACTAGTTGACATTTTCTCCCTAGTGGGGTAAAGCTAGAGAGTTAAGAAACCAATGGGTGGCACAAATTTCATACATGAAAGATAAGTTTTCATTAAATTTTGGTATTGTCTTCTAATAGTGGGAACTTATTGTGGATTGAATTGTACCTTACAAAATGATAGGTTGATGTGCTAACCATTATACCTGTGAATGTGGCCTTATTTGGAATTAGGGTCTTTGCAGGTGTAATCAAGTTAAGATGAAGTCATGTTGGATTGGGGTGGGCCCTAAATCCAATTATAAGTGTCCTTATAAAGTGAGAGAGATTTGAAGTCAGAGACACAGGGAAGATGGCCATGTGACCAGGCAACAGAGATTGGAATGATCCAGCTGCAAGCCAAAGAATGCAAAAGATTGCCTGGAGCCACAAAATCTAGTAAGAGGCAAGGAAGGAGTCTTCTCCAGAGACTTCGGAGGGAACATGGCCCTGCCAAAAACTTGATTTTGTCGTTTTCATCTTCAGAACTATGAGAGGATAAACCTCCTGTTTTAAGCCACACAAGCATGTTATATTCTGTTACTGCAGCCCTAGGAAACTAATAGAAAACTCTAGCAAAAAATATTAACATAATTTTTTCTTGGCATGAAAGTTGCATTGCTGATACTGCAAGTTTTCTAAAACTTCCAGGTTCTGAATGGTCACCAAATCATGATCTTTAATTCTGTAAAAATTACAGTAAATCAGTTGGAAATACGGAGAAAATCTCTCTAGTGTCATAAAAGAACAACTTTATGATCACAAATAAGTAGTTGAGAATCACCACATGAAAATACACTATTTTTAAATATAGTGATTGGTAGATCTGTTTCATCACTGTGGAAATAAATGAATAATAGAATTAATTATAATGTATAGATAAATCTTCTACATTAAGTTAAAAAAAATCAAACTGTACTTTCAGTTCTTGAAGCAACAAGATGAAAGTCAAGCTATCTTTCCTATATCTAAATTGTTTCTGATTGTTCGCTTATATTCATTACAGTTCATTTCTTCCCAAGGGAGAAAGATCATGGAGCCATTGCTAAGGTATTGGTTCATGTAAACAACCTCTACCTTCTTTTAAGTCGGTTGGCTGGTTTGTCTTTTTTTGAGACTCCTGTTTGTCTACCTTCTATAACCACAGGTATAAGGAAGTGAAAAATGATTCTTTCTTTGTTCCTTCCTGCAGAAGTGACTGTAGTAGTTAGAAAGACAAAAGCCTCTAAACTTCAAACCATGGAAACCTTTAATCTGAAGTTTTGCTGAGCTGCTGGTAGTCTTGAGTCATCAAGACTTAAGATCTTTTCAAAAGTTAAAAATAATTGCTCATTTTTGTGACTAATTATGTTCAGCACTTCTTATATATTATACATTTGATCCTAAGAGGGTGATATTGAGGCTCTGAGGTAAATTTCTCAAGGCTTAGTTAATAAGTAGAAGAAGCTGGCTTCCTAAATGGGCTCACTTAATTTCCACTGCAACATTACAAAGTAGGTTAAATTATTAAATAAATAAATTTTCAAATGGGGAAACTAAGACTCAGAAACATAGAAAATGTTGCACATTTGGAATGTAAATTGGTTTATATAAACTTAAGTTCAATGCTTTGAGATATATGTTCTAAATAAAATAGGTAAAGGAGCTTCCTGGTGATCTAGTGGTTAAATATCCCATATTATCACTGCTGTGGCTTGTGTTCAATCCCTGGATGGGTGCTGCCAAAAAATAAAAATAAATAAAAAATAATAAAAATAAATGTAAATAAAATGGCTATGTTTTGTTACATACTCTTTGTTACACTCAGTTAACAATAGCAGCTAACATTTCCTAAGCGCTTAAGTAGTAAACACTATCTGAGTGATTTATAAGTATTAGTTCATTTAATCCTCACAATATTCCCATGAAGTATTATTATCCTCATTTTATAACCCAATAGAGAGGAAAAGGGAATTAAATGATGTGCCAAAGGTCAAGCAATTAGGAAGTAGCAGAGCCAGGATTTAAACCCAAGGAGGTGACTGTGGCGCTTAGGTCTTAACCAACACCTAGTATTGGTCCCATACGGCTTGTTTTTCCACCTAAACTCTGTACCCTCCTGCTATGGGCTTTTGTCATTTCCCCCACATAATGTCCCTCCCCAATTCCTATCTAAGCCCTGTAGACTTTCAGGGCCAAAAATCATACCTTACAATGCCTACTAAAGCCCACACTCAGACACACCCATCTGTCTTTTCTCTGAATTTATGTTTAATTTATGATATTAAAATCATATATATATTTTATCTTTTTATGGGCAGAGATGAACTATGACCTCAGGTTCCTTTGTTTTGTGTTGACTAGCACCAGCCTGAGCAGAAAGCCTCAAGTAATTACTCAAGACCTGAGGCCAACACTATTCTCTGGCTCCAGCCAGTGGCTCCAGCTAATGCACTAGCCACTGGTCACATGTGACCATTAAGCACCTGTAATGTTACTAGTGAAACTGAGAAATTGAATCTCCCATTTTAATTAATTTAAACATAAACTTAATGACTGATTCCACTGTTAGAAAATTAAGCATGTTTGCATTTTAAATCCACTATAATAGAAAAAAATTAAAAATTTAATTAAAAAAGGAAAAAAAAGTAAAGCCATAAAAAAGACAGAAAATTAAGTATATTTGGAACCACCTGGATACGTGAATCTACTTTCTCCAGCGGCAAATTGTAGGAAACGTAAATATAAATCAATTATTTCTAATGAAAATTTAGCATCCAAGCTGAAACATGCTGAAAGTGTAAAATAGACACTAGATTTCAAAGACGTAGTATAAAAAAAGAATGTAAAATGTCTTATTAATACTTTTAAGATATTGATCATATTGGATAGATGAGCTTTCTTAAATTTTTTTAATGTGGCTACTGGAAAATGTAAAGTTTCATATGTAGCTCATACAATACTTCCATTAGGACTTAGTGGCTTAGCAGCAACAACACAAAAGACATTCGAAAATCTATGCTCCCCAACCAAATGATGCCTTCTAGCATTTCAAATGTAGGGCCAAGGGAAGTTACTGCTTGCCCTCATTCTATCAAAAGTTCTATGCATCCTAATGAGACTTGACTGCACCTCAAAAATTGTCAGAGTAAGTAGACACAGTAGTAAATGACCAGTACAAACACACATTAAATTTGGTAGAGTTTTCATAGACAGTATTTTTCCCTTCATGTCTGTGAAAGGATCACACACAGAACTAACTACCTTACCCCCAAACAGTCAGCTATTTTCAGAAGCAGTGATAAGTAGATCTGACTGAATACTTAAGCTCTCCATGAGTTGGTAGAGATATTAAGGCTATTATAAATCAAGTTACTGATCCTTTAAATCTTTCCATCAGAATATATCAGTTCATTGCATCCTAATGAGAATTCTACAACAGTGCTCTACGTAGTAAAAAAAAAAAGGAGTTCCCGTCGTGGCGCACTGGTTAACGAATCCGACTAGGAACCATGAGGTTGCGGGTTTGGTCCCTGCCCTTGCTCAGTGGGTTAACGATCCGGCGTTGCCATGAGCTGTGGTGTAGGTTGCAGACGAGGCTCGGATCCACCGTTGCTGTGGCTCTGGCGTAGGCTGGTGGCTACAGCTCCGATTGGACCCCTAGCCTGGGAACCTCCATATGCCGCGGGAGTGGCCCAAGAAATAGCAAAAAGACAAAAAAAAAAAAAGAATAGCAATGATCTCAGTTTCAAAACATATATGATAAAGTACATGATCAGCTATTTCAGAAAATAATTTTGAGCATAGTCTTATCCCTCAAAAAAGGTTTGAAAGAAACAATCTTTCTTTATGTTAAAATGCTATTAGATATTTAAGAAAGAAAAAAAAAGTTTTATAAGACTGTGCAAAAATAATGCAGAAAATCCCTAACTCCTTTTCACAAATGGGACAACTCATAATTGAAACTAATTTTTTCACCTGTAACAGAGCATGATAGAATAATCTGCAATTTATTTTTAATAAATCAAATTTCTACTGCTTCTATCAGAACCCAAAAGCTCAATGCAGCATAAAAAGAATTCTAGAAGTGATTCCTTTGTTTGCCTGCTGTGTATATCTCAATAATTTCATACAGCCATTCTTCAGAGAGAACAGAACATTAGCTGCCTTCTTATTCCAAATTGCACAGGCAAAATTTTGTACTTGCAACTCAGTGTAATTCATCTTTATCTCCAAAATGTCATTTCTGCCTAACATAAGTTTAATTCAATTCAGCTTTCATTGAACTTCACATGCCAAAAACTTTATTGGACCCTAGAGAGACAGAGGTCAGAAAAGCAAGTACTTACCCTCAAAAAGCTTTGTTAATCTAAAAGGAGGTAGCAATGTAAATAAACAACTGCAATTTGTTTGATACCAAAGAAATTATGCCTAAGGAAAACATGTGGCACAAAGAAGGAAAGTCCCTCCCCTCTAGGACAAAGGGTTGCTAAAAAAGAACATATTAGCTATGTTTTGGAGAATGAAGGGGTCATCATCAAACAGGCATAATGGAGTGGGATGGAGAAGGGGGAGTTGTTCCTAACATGCCACCCCAGCATGTTACCAAGGCATGACAGAACATATTTTATTTAGGGAGCCATATTAGAAGGAAGTTAAATGCAAGTGATAGGTACAATCTTAGGTTCTCCCCCTCCTTTTTGGTATTGGCCCCAGTTCTTCATCCCTCCCCAAATCCATGCTTTTCCCTTATAACCTGCAGTCTTTCCCAGTAATAGGTCAGAATATATTTCCCAGTTCCTGGTTCAGCCATGTGACTTGCTTCGATGAATAGAATGAGGCTAATGTTATAGTTTTGAGCTAGACCTTATCAGGCCTTGGCTGTTTGCTCTCTTGTATCTCTGCCATTACCATGAAAACTAGATACCAATGCTAACCTGCTGGTAGATGGAAGATCAGAGACAAGTGGAATGAACTTTAGCTGCCTCACATGACACATAGATCAATCCCAGCTTTGATTAGCAGAACTACCACAGTCAACCCGTATATCCATGAGTATACAAGTCGGTAAGGTTTGGAGTGGTTTATTACACAGCATTATTGAGGCATTAGCAAACCAATACAGCCATTGTAATGAACTTGGATTTTACCTTGTGGATGACAGAAAACTATAAAGGACTGTAATAAATAGGTAATCAGATTGTTTCAAAAAGATGGCTTCAGCAATACAGTGGAAGATGGAGATTGGAAAGAAGTGGTGACCAAAAAAGCTATTCCAATGATTCAACTCCCAGAGCATGCAGACCTAACTGAATGGCAGTGGATAAGGAGTAGAGAAGACAGACTAGAGAGAGGTTTAGGTACAGAATTTGGTGGTGATTGGTTGCAGGCAAAGAGAGAGGTCAGCATTCCTGCCCTCACCACTCTACCCTACCCTGGCTTGGAGTAGTTGGTGTACCACCACGTACTTCTTAGATAGGAAACACAGGAGAAAATCAGATTGGCCACTGAGGTGTGGGGTAGGAGTTGGGGAACAGGGTATAACATATTTGGTTTAGATACATTAAGTTTGAAAAACCTGTAATCATCTAGACAGACATTATGAAGGCAGAGAAAAATTCTATTCTGAAGCTTGGGGATGAGGTGTCCTACGGATGTATCTTACTCAGAAACCATCATCATCCAAATGGTGGCTACTCCCTAGAAGCAGCAGCAGCTATCATGGGTATAAGAAGGAAAGGTGCTCATAAATGTTGGCTGTTGTGGAGAAGTCAAATACGGTAAAGACAGAGAGTTCCCGTTGTGGCTCAGTGGGTTATGAACCAACTAGTATCCATGAGGATGTGGGTTTGATCCCTAGCCTCACTCAGTGAGTTAAGGATCCTGCATTGCCATGAGCTGTGGTGTAGGTTGCAGACGCGGCTCTGATCTGGCATTGCTGTGGCTGTGGCTGTGGCATAGGTCAGCAGCTGTAGCTTCGATTCAATTTCTAGCCCAGGAAGTTCCATGTGTTGCAGGTGCAGTCCATAAAAAGAAAAAAAGAAAAAAAAAAGGTAAGGACTGAGAAATATTCTTTTGACAATCATGTCACCCTTAAAAGAAGGAACAATTTTTACAAATGGACAGCAGTAGCCTGGGCCCAAATGAACCATTTATGTATTCAGAAAATAACCCATAACTGAGAAATTCAGCATGCCAGGGCAGATCACTACTTCACACCAGGTCTGTGTGGCATAATTCTGAGAATAGCTGATAGATTTACTATCAGCCTATATTTTGGGAATTCAACATCATTTGTGCTATATCCCAGAAAGACCGTTATCTATGATTTCATGAAGTGTACCAGCAAAATCCAACATGCAAGAGATTTCACAGAAATTGCTTTTGTGAGAGCAAGGTACTTCAGAAATGTTTTCTGATTTATAGGAATGTCACATATGAAAAACAAAAAAATAAAAACACCCTCCCCAGCTCTTATTCATAAGTGCCCACATTTTGAATGTCTCTTCAGTGTGCTATGTACTTGCTGTTTTTCTCTCAGGAAATCATGGCTCATTTCTTTCTCTTCATCAGAACACAACATAACTGGGTATTGACGGCTTGTCTAGTTAATGGAATCCACACAGCAAATACGTAGTAAAACAAATATAAAATAAGACCAATGTGGAGGTCCTATGTGGCTCAGTAGGTTAAGGATCTGGTGTTGTCATTGTAGCAGCTCTGGTCACAGCTGTGATGCAGGTTTAATCCCTGGCCTAGGAATTTCTACATGCTGCAGTCATGGTCAAAAAAATCAACAAAAACAAACCAGCAGGGCTGTTTGGAGAGTTAGATATTGGATAGACAGGCCCTAGTTACTGCTTTTAATAGTGAGATAATACTAGGCCATGCAAGTGCCTCAGGATACCTGCCTTATTTGTGACATCCTTTTTGCCATGTGACCCTATACCTTTTGACCACAGGTGACTGAACTAAGGATCAAATCTTACCTGAAGACAATCCTATATAAGTTGGCAAGTGGTCTGCAAAGTGGCTCAGTGTTAGATTCTAAGCCCAGCTGGAGAACCATTATATTGGCTAGTGACTGGCTAATCATAATCATTATGATGGTGGTGGTGGGAGGGTAGTGATGTTATTCCAAACATGTAAAATTAGTAGCAGCTGAGCAAACCCAGAGGCCACCTTCATGGTGAGCAATGGAAACGGCGGCAACAGACACACAATTCTAAAAGAGCATTAAGTATTCTTTTGTGTGTGTCTCTTTTTAGGGCCACACCTGCAGCATATGGAAGTTCAGAGGATAGGGGTCAAATCAGAGCTGTAGCCATGGACCTATGCCACAGCCACAGCAACACAGGATCTGAGCTTGTATGTGATCTACACCACAGATCATGGCAATGCCGGATCCTTAACCCATTGACAGATGTCAGGGATCAAACTGGCATCCTCATGGATACTTGGGATAGTTGGGTTTCTTACCGCTGAGCCATGGCAGGAACTCCTAAAAAAGCATTAAGTATTATTAAGCCAAGAGCTGCAATTAGGCTGCTAGAGGTGCTGCCAGTCCCAAAGGATGGAAATGATTAACCAGCTGAATATGTGTTGAGATTCTTTTGGGGGGAGTCCTCCTTTTACAGTTCCATGAATCTTTACAATAAACCTCTATAACAAAGGCAATGTGAAGATCTCTGATACTTGAAACTTGAAAACATCTAACATAGTTTTACATTGCTTTCAATCATGAGTGAAAATGTTAAGATAAATTATTGAATTAGGGAGTTCCCGTCGTGGCGCAGTGGTTAACGAATCCAACTAGGAACCACGAGGTTGCAGGTTCAATCCCTGGCCTTGCTTAGTGGCTTAAGGATCTGGCGTTGCCGTGAGCTGTGGGTAGGTCGCAGACGTGGCTCGGATCCCGCGTTGCTGTGGCTGCGGCGTAGGCCGGTGGCTAGAGCTCCCATTAGACCCCTAGCCTAGGAACCTCCATATGCCGTGGGAGTGGCTCAAGAAAACGCAAAAAGACTATATATATATATATATATATATATATATATATATATATATATAGAATTAGGGTCCCTACATATGTCAATTAAAACTACTCAATCAGCAATATGTACTGATTACTTACTATGTAACCAGTCGTGTACCAGCATTAAGAATTTGGTAGTAAACAAGACTGACATGACTCCTGCCTGTATGGTGCTATGATCTAGGCCGGAACACTTAGATTACTTGGGTCTTAATATATACATACTTTATGGACAAACTGAATTTAATATGTCTCAGAAGCTTGTAATCTACATTTGCTTTCTTTTGCTTTAAATTAATGGTCTTCTAAATATATTACATTGATAAGGGTATGGTGTTAATACTTGTGTTAATACTTTAGTCTAAGGATACCCACATTTATATCCAAATAACATTTAGTTTGGAGCTTTCTAAGATTAACCATATTTGAAACAAAGCAAACAACAGAAATCAGGGTTAACAAAACTATAAGCTATTAACTAGAATTTCACCTGGGGGGTAGAGCCAGAAGCAGAGTAGCAAGAAGAGGATTGTAAAAATCAACTGAAGAGAATAAAGTGATGATATTTATATGCCAACATTTTCCAGCAGTGGCAATGTGCCACCTCTAAATGAAAGTGAATCCTGAGGTAAAAAGGCTGAACATTTTTCTTCGTCCTAAGTAAAAGATAAACTGAAAATTAATGGCATGGATTGCCCAAGATAACAAGGCTGAAAATAAAGATATAGGTGATTCATTAAACTAGATTGAAGAAAAATGGAGAAGATGGAATCTGGCGCTTGGTGAAATTGAAATGTCAAGGAATTGACATTGATGCATCCTGCTGGTAACTCAATAGTCAAGCAAAAAATTTTAATGCTGTATTTCTTAGACTGACTAAAATTAAGAGTGAATGTCTTTCTCAGTGGAGATAAGATGGCCCAATGAGAGCAGAGAGGAGAAAACTGTTAAGGTCTTCATAGGTTCTCAGTCTCCATTATTTTACTTGGTGCATCAATGGATTGAAATGCTCTTAGTTATATTTTACCATTGAAACTTTTTCATGTTTACCTTCTAAGATACTCAAATCCCTAAACCCCTGAACTTCTAATTGCTATATAAGACTTAGTCTAGTCATTATGGTTCCTCTATGGAAATTACCTCTTTGTCTTCAATAGGCTGTGGTTTAAACAATCCGCAGCCCTCCAAACAGTGAACACAGACAATGTGAGAAATTCAAGAGATGATGTAATTACAGCTACAGAAGATAATTTAATTACCAAAAGTTTTATTTATACAATTTGATTTATTTTTTAATTAATTATTTTTTTTTGTAGGGCTGCACTTGCAGTACATGGAAGTTCCCAGGTTAGGGGTCCAATGGGAGCTGCAGTTGTCGGCCTACCTGCTTACCAGATCCAAGCCATGTCTGCAAACCGCAATGCCAGATCTTTAACCCACTAAGCAGGGCCAAGGATCAAACCTGCATCCTCATGGATAACAGTCAGATTCGTTACCACTGAGCCACAAAGGGAACTCTAATTTATATAATTTTATAATTTATATAATTAATTGTAAAGTTAATATGAAGTGGATAATTATATTTAAGCCATAATATGGAACCAAAAATTGGTAGAGGACTTGACTAGTCTAATCATCATCTAAGAAATAGAATAGTCAAAGATCTAGTTCTAAAAAAAGATAACAGGGAATTCCCGTTGTGGCGCATCGGAAACAAATCCAACTAGTATCCATGAGGAAGTGGGTTTGATCCCTGGCCTCGCTCAGTGGGTTAAGGCTCCTATGTGGTCCTGAGCTGTGGTGTTAGGTCACAGATGCAGCTCAAATCCGATGTTGTTGTGGCTGTGGTGTAGGCCAGCAGCTGTAGCTCCAATTTGACCCCTAGCCTGAGAACTTCCATATGCCACAATTGCAGCCCTAAACAGAACGAAAAAACAAACAAAAAAAGGCTTAAGTAGCTGGAAAGACAGACCATGTTCCTGGATAGGAAGACTCAGTGTTTAAAGATAAGATTACCCAATCTATCAATCTATATAGGTGATGTTTATCTTCTTTATGTTTATGGTATGTATTTTCTGGCTTTCCTATAATCACTACAAATTACCCATAAAATAAAAATGAAAATAGGAGTTCCCGTCGTGGCGCAGTGGTTAACGAATCTGACTAGGAACCATGAAGTTGTGGGTTCGATCCCTGCCCTTGCTCAGGGGGTTAAGGATCTGGCATTGCAGACCCTGCTCGGATCCCACGTTACTGTGGCTCTGGCGTAGGCCGTTGCCTACAGCTCCGACTGGACCCCTAGCTTGGGAATCTCCATATGCTGTGAGAGAGTGGCCCTAGAAAAAGGCAAAAAGATGAAAAAAAAAGAAAGAAAACAAATACAAAGATTTCTCAGTCTATAAATTAAACACAACCTCAATCAAAATCTCTAAAAGATTTTTAAATGGAATTTGGCAAACTGAGTACAAAGGTTTACATGAAACACTCGAATTACTCTTGACACAGTGAAATGCTTACACAAAGAGCTTGTGAAAACTAATACCAAGTAATGGAATTGTCGCTTCAAGCCTTGCTTCTCCGGCTCACATAGAAAATGATATTAATTGAGGGGAATGGCAGATAGGAGTGCCTGAACTAGTTAAATCATTTTCTTCTCTTTCTACCTAGCTCTCCTTTCTTTTGTTCAAAGACCCTAGGTGACTTCTCTAAATTATGTGTACTATATAATGTGACCACTTTGCACTTTGATACATTTTCTTCAAAAATATACCCGAGAATTTTGCAACTTTTCACGTCAGTCTCTTTGTATTTCACACTCAAACCTCCAACAGAGTACATTTTTTTTAACTTTTTTTTTTTTTTTGGTTAGGGCCATACCTGTGGCATATGGAAGTTCCCAGGCTAGGGGCCAGATCAGAGCTACAGCCACTGGGCTATACCACACTGGGTTGTGGTAAAGCAAAGTATGTTATACAAAGAGAAAGGGTGGCTCATGCTCAGAAATCCCAAACTCCCTGAAGGGTTTCAGCAAAGCATTTTTAAGGGCCATGTGAGGGAGGGGCGTCCTAGGCTCTGTGATCAGCTCCTATACAATTCTCTAATTGGTTGATGATGAGATAATAAGGTGGTGTCACAAGAGTTAACATTTATCAATCCTTAGGCACCAGTAGGTCTGGGAGCTAAGTGTTCAGGATAATCAAGCAGTTAATTCCTTCCATTTGGTGAGGGGTTTTAGCATCTGAAAAACTCAGGAAATATGCATTAAATACAACTATCTAGGTACTTCAGAGAGGAGCTAAAGAAGAGAATATGGGGGAGGGCTCTATCCCAGGAAGGCCCCATGGGGTCCTGCTCAGTAACAGGCAGGCTATTTCAAATAGAGTGAAATATCATCAGGGTAGGCTTCATTGCTGTGATTTGAAGGACGGTAAGGGAGGTTAGCAAACCTCCCTTGAAGAGGTTTGCCCTAAACTTGGAGTTAAGGGAGTTAGCATGTGGCTACCTAAAGGAAGACTGTTCCAGACTAAAGAAGAGTCAGTGCAAAGGCCCGAGGCAGAAACTTTCCCTTGTATGTTTGAAAGGAGCAACTGCAGCAGAAAACCAGTGAATGGGGGAGGGAGGGAGAGGGGTGGTGGAGACAGCGGAAGACAAGTTGGAGAGAGGACAGAGGTCCAGATCTTATGGGGCACTGAGGCTTGTTGTAGGGCTTTGAACAGAAACATTGTGTAATCTTATGTTTTAAAAGTCCACTTTGACTGCTCTGTTGAAATCAGACTATATACAGTGGTTAAGGACAGACACTGCGAGCCAGTTACTAGGTTATTACTGTAATCCAGGTAATGGCTAGTGTGGCTTGGGACTGGGACAACCCTCTTACCTAAGCTCAGAGCCTCAGTGAACTCTAGTCAGGACTTTCTCCTGTTTCACCAGGCATTTCCGCACCTACTCCCAACACAAACACATCAATTCTGTTTCTGAGTACCAGCCACTGCCCTCGACCCTACTACCACAGCCTTCATTCAAATGTGTCTGGACCATTGACATGGCCTTCCTGCCACCAGCTCATGCCTTCTTCTAATCTATCCTTTCACCTGGGGCATCCTCTGTCCACAGGCAATCTTCATCTGGGATACACACATAGAGTTTTCACATGTATAAGGCAAAGTTCCTGCTTTGGACCTTTGCCCTATGAACTTTGTGAGAAAAGAACATTTTAATTTTCACTAATATCTAGCTGAAATGTAGTATTTCTTTCAATTATAAATGTAAGCAACAAAGCATAATAGTGATAGAACCCAAGACTCTCATCAATAGAAATTAGATATTTTCACAGTACATTCAAGTCAAAACATCTATCTCAAGACATTATTTACAGTCATTTTTACTTTGAAATTATGATCATTATTAGATCTACTGCTAGGTCTTTTTTATGTACCAATCATGGAGCAAACATCATAAGCAAGAAACATTTTGCAGCAGGTTAAGTATCCAGTGTTGTCACTGCAGCAGTTGGATCACTACTGTGGCATGAATATGATCCCAAGTACAGGAACTTCCACATGCTACGGACACAGCCAAAAAAATATGTATTTAAATATTTTGTATTTCAACATTATTAGATTCCTTTAATTCTTTCTTTTTTTTTTTTTTTTTTTGGCTTTTCAGGGCCGCACCCATAGCCTATGGAGGCTCCCAAGCTAGGGGTTGAATTGGAGCTGTAGCTGCCAGCCTACACCACAGCCACAGCAATGTGGAACCCGAGCCACGGCTGCGACCCTACACCACAGCTCAGGGCAACACCGGATTCTTAACCCACTGATCGAGGCCAGGGATCAAACCTGCAACCTCATGGTTCCTAGTCGGATTTGTTTCCACTGTACCATGACAGGAACCCCGGATTCCTTTTAATTCTTAAGTATTTTAATTTATTCATTTAAAATTATTACTCTTAGGAGTTTATAGGCTTCTTAGGCACACTTGCAAACGGGTTCAAGGGCAAAAAAAGGTTAAAAGATTAAAACTACTATTCTAATCATATAATTCCACTTGCTTATAAATAAATTTGCTTGCAAGTCACAAGAGAAGATATTTGAAATGCATATATCTGACAAAGGATTCAGAACCACCTTAAAAAAAAAAAAAGATTCCTACAAAGCAATCAGAAAAAGATAACCAATTCAACCCACAAAGTGGGCACAAGACTTGAACAGGAACTTGGACAATGAGGATATCTAAATGGGCAATAAATGAGAAATAAATTTCAACAGGGATTTATATGACTCATCAGGAAATGCAAATTAAAAGCACAATTAGAGACCACTCTTTCCTCCCCAGAAAGGCTAAGAATTAGAAGACTGGCAATATCAAGTGTTTTCAAGGATATAAGTCCCATATATTGCTGGTGGCAGTTGCAAAATAGTACAATCTCTTTGGAAAACCATCAGTTAGTTTCTATTAGAATTAAATATGATACAGCAATTCTACTTTTTATCCCCACAAGAAAAAAATGCATATGCCCTCTCATTTGTACATTATATTCAGAGCAGCTTTATTCATAATATCCAAAAAATCAAACAACATATTCATCACAGATAAATTGTGATAATTTATGTAATGGAATACTACCCACAATTTAAAAAAAAATGGCTGCAACACAAGATAGAGAAATCTCACAGATACTATGTTGTGTGAAAGAAGCCAGACACAAGAGTTCTAGTATGTGACTCCATTTATATGCAGTTTAAGAACAAGCAAAACTAAAAGAAGTTTCCAGAAGTCAGAATAGTGATTAATCCTTCAGGGAAAAATGTGAAAAGTGTACAAGAGAATTTCATAAGGTGCAGGAAATAGTCTATAGTTTACTCAAGGGTGGTTCTTCAGATATACATATGTAAAAATTCAAACTATAAGCTTATGAGTGCACTTTATATATTTGCTATATGTATGTTATTACTCACTAAGTAAAATAAATAAAATTGGTCAAAACTGCAGAAGTGGTAGTCTTTTGGGAAACTTAAACCATGGCAAAAACCATTTGGAAAATGGTTTTAATATGGTCCAAAACAAACTGGCAGTTGACCCAGTGGAAAAAATAAGAAAGTTATTCTTGGATGAGTAAAAAAGAGAATGAAAACAGAAGTATTTTGAAAGCAAAAGCAAACTACCCAAATGCACTGTTAGCACAAACAGGCCCCAGCCTTGGATCAATGAGAATGTGGGTTAAGCCAATGGCTCAGAAATCACTGAATACAGTGACAATGCTGGCCTCCTAACCGTCAGAACATGTCATGTTTTAAGTTCTTATTGAGATATAGCTTACATATAACATTGTATGAATTTCAGGTATATAGTGTGTTGACTTGATATATTTTCATATTACAATATGACTACCACCTTGCCATTCGGGAACACCTGTAAGTCCCATTTTTTCTTTCTTGTCTGCGCCTTCATCCTGATGGCACTTGGGACTGAAGAACATTTTATTCCTTTTGCAGTCAGGCTTGAGATGGAAAAATGTCCCTGAGGGAGATGATTTGGCTAGGGAGAATGGAACTCACAGGGTGTGATCTCCGAGGTCCAACACCCCCAGCCATCCTAGGTAGAAATGTTACTGCAGCTGCCCAGCAGCCCCACAGCTGCAGTGTATCAGCTCTAGCGACCACCCTGTGGTTGTAGTGTACCAGCTCCAGCAGCTCTGTGGCTTTAGTGTATCAGCTCTTTTACCCGGCGAGAAACCAAGTGAGCACTGGAGAATTGGAGAACTCAGGTTTATTACGCCAGCAGGCTCAGAGGAGATCACTCTCTGGAGTCTGAGCCCCAAAGAAGGGTTTCACAAGGCTTTTATGGGCTAGTTCTTCTGGGTCCATGCTTGGCGGACTGGAATGAGGTCAGGCAAGGCAGTAGATGCGGAAGCAAGTTTACAGAGCAGATGTGTGGGGAAGGGGTGGTTGGGGCAGTTGGCTGGACTTTGCTTAGTCATCATGGCTGGGGTCTCTCCTTTCTACCTTTTTATCAGGACATTTTCTCCTACAGGTCCTCCTAGTGCAACCCCCAAATCCTTTCAGTCCTACCTCACACCTGCCACTGCCCTTTAAGGTCCTCGATGTTGCTATAATATAGCATCCAAATGAGTTTTCTTGCCTCAGAGGTCCTCTCCAGCCCCAGTTCCCCTCTAGAACAGCCAGAGTGATTCACCCCCCAAAGCAGGTCTGATCATGTCTTTCCATTTAAGTGGTTCCCTTTGACTCAGAATAAAATTAAAACTGCCTGGGGAATTCCCTTGTGGTACAGCAGGTTAAGGATCTGGCATTGTCAACACAGCAACTTGGGTTGCTGCTGTGGTGCATGTTCAGTCCCTGGCCCAGGAACTTCCATGTGCCTTGAGCGTGGCCAGAAAAAAAAAAAAATGAAATTGTCTGGTAATATATAAGGCCTTTTTGGAGTTCCCATGTGGCTCAATGGGTTAAGAACCTGACACAGTGTCCAAGAGGATATGGGTCTGATCCATGGCCTCACTCAGTGGGTTAAAGACCCAGCATTGCCATAAGCTAAGGCATAGGTCACAGGTGAGGCTCAAATCCAGTGCTGCTATGGCTGTGGTGTAGGCTGCAACTGCAGCTCCAATTCGATCCCTAGCCTGCAGGTGTGGGCATTAAAAAAAAAAGTTTAAAAGGAGTTTCCATCGTGGCATAGCAGAAGTGAATCCAACTAGGAACCATGAGATTTCAGGTTTGATCCCTGGCCTAGTTCAGTGGGTTAAAGATCCAGCGTTGCCTTGAGCTGTGGTGTAGGTCACAGATGCGGCTCAGATCTGGCATTGCTGTGGCTGTGGCGTAGGCCAGCAGCTGTAGCTCCAATTAGACTCCTAGTCTAGGAACCTCCATATGCAGCAGGTGCAGCCCTAAAAAGAAAAAAAAAAAAAGGCCTTTGCCCATCTGTCCCTGCCTATCTCCCTTTCCAGCTTCATCTCCCCATCAGGCATTCTGTCCAAGTCCTTAAAATGTGCTATCAAGTGGAAATGTCCCTAGGTTAGCCTCTAGAGGACCACCATGACCCAGATTCTACAGCTGTCTTACTCTTGCCTCTACTGTAGCATTTAGATTTAGTATCTGTGAGAATCTGAAGGATGCTAGTGACAGCAGCTATTCTGTTATTTGCCATCTCACCTGGGACTGCTAGAATAGTCCACTCTAGAGTGGGATTTCCAAACCTGAAAGAGATTAAACCTAGACAAGGGGCTCCCCAGATTTCACCCTCTCTTCCTTAATGCTCAGAATATGTATGGATGTGGCATCAAGTACTTTATTCTCACTGTATAAATCCTTTAGACTCTAAAGTTTAGATTCTTAGCATAGCTTAGATTAACAGCCAGTTAAGGAAGAAGGTAGGTACTTTCTATCTTACTACTTTCACAAGAACAGCATTGTGATCTTCTTGGGTTTTACATACCAAATTAAACTCTGCTCAGAACCAAATTATGTTGAACTACATATCCCTCAGGAGAAATGGGAGAGCATGAGTAATATGAATTAATGTCAATGACTGACGCTGAATACTGCCTACCAGCTTTAGGTGTAAGCTTATAACATATAATCCATAGTGCGAGCGTTCAAAACTAGCATCTAAGAATCAGCCTCACAGAATCTCTGTTCTCTCTTCCCATATTTAAAATGTTTGAGCTTATGTCTTTTGGGAGAAAGGGAGTCGATAGCGTTCAGATCCAAGATCCCTTTAAAAAGAAAAAAACAGTCTTAGAGTAATTAGACTTATTTAATTAGGTAATAAGTCTATTATTATTAGACTTACTACCTAGATATTTACCTAGATCATACCCAAGGAAATGGCACATAAGAAACTTGAATCCTGCAGACTAAGATGCCTACAGCTCCTGAACACAATTAAAGGTAATAGAGCAGCGTGTTTCTATTGTTTTGGGGCCTCAGGTATGAGGCTGGGGATCAAACCCTCATCCTCATGGATACTAATTGGATTTGTTTCTGCTGTGCCACAACAGGAACTCCTCTATCGTTTTTTTGTTTTTTTTTTTTGTTTTTTTTTTTTGTCTTTTGTCTTTTGTTGTTGTTGTTGCTATTTCTTGGGCCCCTCCCGCGGCATATGGAGGTTCCTAGGCTAGGGGTTGAATCGGAGCTGTAGCCACCAGCCTACCCAGAGCCACAGCAATGCGGGATCCGAGCCGCATCTGCAACTTACACCACAGCTCACGGCAACGCCGGATCGTCAACCCACTGAGCAAGGGCAGGGACCAAACCCGCAACCTCATGGTTCCTAGTCGGATTCATTAACCAGTGCGCCACGACGGGAACTCCCCTCTATCATTTTTAAATTGCCACGTACCTCTGTTGGAAAGAAAGCAAGATAGATTTCTTGTTTTTTAATCTGTCTGATGGAAGTGATTCTGATTCAGTTATGTTTGTTTGTTTGCTTGTTTTTAATGGCTGCACCCATGGCATGTGGAAGTTCCTAGGCCAGGGATTAAATGTGAGCTGCAGCTGTGACCTATGCCACAGCTATAGCAATGCTGGATCCTTTAACCCCTGTGCCTGGCCAGGGATTGAACCCCACACCTCTGCAGTAACCTAAGCCACTCTACCACATTGGGACTCCCAGATTTTCTTAAATATACTTACCTCAAACATATCTTGTTTAACAAAAGAAAACTTTATCAAAAGGAAATATTTCCTTTGCTCATGGTTAGAACATCTAATAGTCATCAAAATATATTTTTCCTAACTTATAAATTTAACATGATCCCAATAAAATTACTAACAAACTCCTCCACCCTCTACCCCACAAGCTAGACAGGTTGAAACTGAAGTTTAGGTAGAAAAGTAAATACACAACAATAGCTAGAAAAATCTGAAAAGGAGACTTATTGTGGGGGAAAAGGGAAGGGACTAGTCCTACCAGAAAAATAAAACATACAAAATAGCCCCTATTCTTAAAACAACATGGTGCTGGCACATGAATTAGAGTGACCAAAGGAATAAAAGGAAAAATCTAGAATAGTTCTAAGTCCATATGGAAATATAGTGAATGATAAAGATGACTTTTCAAATCACTGAAGGAAAAAAGAAGACTTTTTATATTTTAATGTAACTGGAAAGCCATTTAGAAAAATATGATAGATCCTTTCTTCACAACATATACAAGAATAAACTTTAAATGGATCAGGAATCTAAATGTACAAATGAAAACAGTAATACAAGAAGAAAATATGGGTGAATTTCACTGCAATATGGGCAAAGAGAAAGGACTTCTGTGATTCAAAACCCAGATTCAATTAAAGAAAAGACAAAATACATGGCTCAGTGCAAACGAATCTGACTAGCATCCAAGAGGACGCAGATTTGATTCCCGGCCTCACTTAGTGGGTTAAGGATCCAGCATTGCCAGTGAGCTGTAGAGTAAGTCGCAGATGTGGCTCAAATCCCAAGTTGCTGTGGCTGTGGAGCAGGCTGGCAGCTACCGCTCTGATTTGACGCCTAGCCTGGGAACCTCCATATGCCACAAGTGCGGCCCTAAAAAGACAAAGAAAGAAAGGAAGGAAGAATTTGTAGTCAAAGAAGATACTTTGCATGATATCTAAATTTTAAATTTATTGAGACATGAATTGCAGCCTTACATCTCATCTACTGTGAAAGATGTCCCCTGTGCACTTGACAAGGATGTGTGTTCTGCTGTTGTTGGATAGAGTGTTCCATGTAAGTCTGTTAGATCTTGTTGGTTCATTATGTTGTTTAAATCTTCCACTTAAGGAGGAGAGGAAAGAGTAATTGATGAAGAGCTAGAAATGGAGGAGAGATGGAAAGAATATGACTGGAGGGGGAGCATGAGTGGAGGGAGTATGACTGAAGGGGCAGAGGATTTAGAGAAAAGCAAATAATTTCATGGCTTGTCATGATTAAGTTTTTATTTGGTGTTGTTACTACTAATCACAACTATTAATAATAAAATGCAGTTATCCTAAGTCTGGTCCAATGTAGAAAGCTGATACACAACTTTTAGTATTTTCTTTTAAACTGACATGATGACGTCTCTACACAATGAATGTACTCTTCACAGGTTCATCTTTTTTTTTTTGGTCTTTTTTGTCTTTTAAAGGCCACACCCATGGCATATGGAGGTTGCCAGGCTAGGGGTCCAATCAGAGCTGTAGCCACTGGCCACAGCCACAGCCACGCAGGATCTGAGTCATCGGCGACCTACACCATAGCTCACGGCAACACTAGATCCTTAACCCACTGAGCGAAGCCAGGGATGGAACCCAAGTCCTCATGGATGCTAGTCAGGTTTGCTAACCACTGAGCCATGACAGGAACTCCCAGAGGTTCATCTATTTGACACACTGTGCTGGGTGATGATGAGGACAAGGTGGCAACAGAGAGCCCAGGCTGTTCCTTCACTTCAAAACCAAGTGGGGAGACAGACCTTGTCACCAAAGAGTGATGACCCAGAGTGGGCGAAGCAGGTCAGGAACCCAGAAGGGCAAAACAGGCAGAAAAAATTCTATATACATAGTGAGAATGGCACAATGTGCACTCATTAACTGTACCAATCAGATTCAGAACATATAAGATTTTGACACCAAAGACACAGGTTCCAAAAGAAAAAACAGAGAAACTGGACTTCATGAAAATTTTAAAAATTTCGTGTATCAAAAGATACTACCTAAAGAGTAAAAAGGCGACCCACAGAGTAGGAGAAAATATTTGTAAACTATATATCTGATAACAGATTAATACCCCAAATATATAGAAAATTCCTAAAACTCAACAAGAATAAAAAAATCAAACAACCCAGTTCAAAAACAGGCAAAGACCTTAATGGACATTTCTCCAAAGATATGCAAATGGCCTATAAGCACATGAAAAGATGCTCAATGTCAAAAATAATTAGGGAAATGCAAATCGAAACTACAAGATATCACCTCACACCCATTAGGATGACTGCTATCAAAAAAAGAGAAAGCAGGCATCCCCCTGTGGCACAGAGGGTTAAGAATCCAACTGCAGTGGCTCAGGTCACGGCAGAGACGTGGGTTTGATCCCTGGCCCAATACAGTGGGTTAAAGGATTTGGCATTGCTGCAGGTGGGGGGTAGGTTACAGCTGCAGCTCAGATTCCATCCCTAGCCCAGGAACTTCCAAATGCCACAGGTGCAGCCATAAAAAGAGAGAAAGAACAACAGGTTTTGGTGAAGATGTAGAAAAACTGGAAACTTGTGCACTGTTGGCGGGAAGGTAAAATGGCTTAGCCCCTGTGAAAAGCACTATCCCAGTTTCTCAAACAAATAAAAATAGAATTACCATATGATTTAGCAATTTCACTTTTTTTTTTTTTTTTGGTCTTTTTAGGGCCACACACAACCTAGGGAAGTTCCCAGACTAGGGGTCAAATCAGAGCTGCAGCTGCCAGCCTATGCCACAGCCACAGCAACAGAGGATCTGAGCTGTGTCTGCAACCTACACCACAGCTCATAGCAACGCTGGATCTTTAACCCACTGAGTGAGGCCAGGGATCAAACCTGTGTCCTCATGGATGCTAGTCAGATTCATTACCTCTGAGACACATGGGATCTCCTAGCAATTATACTCCTGAGTGTATACTCAAAAGAATTGAAACCAAAGTCTGGAAAATAACAGTATTATTCACAATAGCTAAAACTTGGAAGCAATGCAAGTATCCATCAATGGGTGAACAGATAAGCAAAATATGGTACACACATACACACAGTGGACTAGTACTCAGCTTTAAAAAGGAAAGAAATTCTGCAATATGAAACAACCTTGATGATATTATGCTAAGTTAAATAAGCTAGTCACAAAAAGTAAATACCATATGATTCCACTAAGAGGAACTACAGTAGACAAAAATCATAAAGACAGAGTATAGTGGTGGTTACCAGGGACTCAGGGGAGGAGAAAAGGGTGTTGTTATTTAATAGTTATTGGGTTTCAGTTTTATAAGATGAAAGACTTATGGAGATGGATGAGGGTGATGGTTGCACAACAATGTGAATGTATGTAACACTACTAAATTATATACTTAAAAATGGTTAAGATGGTAAATTGTATATTTTACCATAACTTTAAAAAGGAAGAAGAACTACTGTATTGTATACTTCAAAAGGGTGAATTATGTGGTATGTGAATTATATCACTAAAGCTATAAATTAAAAAATAACAGAGAAGGGAAAACTCTCACAAAAATGTCTCGATAAATATAGAGGCAGTGGTGGTATAATGGGGAAATTACCATTTTGCAACCATCATGGAAAAGAATGGATGCTAAATCTAGGGGAAAAGTTTGATGAAGAGCTGCATGGTCTCATTGTCTCCAAAGATTGTGTTTATTGGTTGCAAGTGTACAAATAATAACTATACAGAAAAGAAATAAACAATGAATTGGTGGTTGAAATTAACTTCACCCAATAGATGCTGACAAGTATCATGTGTCTCCAGATGTTAGTCTGGGGCGAACACAAAATCACTAAGTAGTGGTCTGGCCAGGATGCATAATTTGAATCTAATTCTAGTGAGGAAATACTAAATGAGGCAATTAAAGAACATATAAAATAAACTGCTCTACATTCTTCAAAAAGGTCAATGTCATGAAAGATAAAAATAGACTGAGGAACTATTCCAGATTAAAGGAGGCTAGAAACATGATATGATCTTATATGGTGGGAGAAATATTATTTGGACAATGGACAAGACTCGAATATAGACTGTATATTAAATAAAATTATTTTACCAATATTAAATTTCTGGAATGTGTCAACTATATTGTGGTTAAAAGAATACCCCTGTTCTTAGGAAATACACACTGAAGGAGCATGCTATTTGCCACCTGTTCTCAATGGCTCAAAAAAAGAAAAATAGTAAAGCAGTAGCAGGGCTGCGGGAAGGAGGGAAAGAAAAGAAAGAGAATGATACAACAAATGTGGCAAATGTTAAAAAACTGGTGAATCTGGGTATAGGGTGCACAGGAGTTCTCTGTACTATGCTTACAATGTTTCAGTAAATAAATGCTTAATACAAGTGTATTGGTTATTGTTAAATTCATTGCCTTTGGTACATGAGCCCCTCAGAGCAGTTGTGCTTTGGATAGCCAGGAAAGTCCTAGTCCCTTATCTACACTATCTCTTTGTCACAGAAACCTTGTCAGCACAGAGTGGAACCACATGAGACTTAAGGATGTTTTCTAGAACTTGAAGAAAGGAGTGTAGGAGTTCCTGTCGTGGCTCAGCGGTTAACGAACCCCACTAGCATCCATGAGGACTCAGGTTCAATCCCTGGCCTTGCTCAGTCGGTTAAGGATCCAGGTTTCTGTGAGCTGTTACGTAAATCGAAGACTCAGCTCAGATATTTTGCTGTGGCTGAGGAAGGAGGGAGGGAAAGAACGAAGAAAGAAAAAAAGAAAGAAGCATAATTACTCTGGGAAAATTCTAATGAATATTAATTTAAGACAGTAGTAAATAGGAGAAAGCGAAACATGAAAAAAAAAAAAAAAAAAGGCGGAAAGGTTAATCCCTCACAGTGAAGGTGGGGTCCTGTTCAGCAGCTTTGGGGGAACTATGACTCTCCAACCAGCACCTTTCATTCGCATGCCCCAACTCTTCTTTCTCAGAAAAGGGAGAGAAGGGAGGAAGGGGACTTTCATTCTGTTTCTGAAAGGAAAATCAGGTACAGTTTCAGAGACTTGAGAGTGAGAGTCCCTTCCTGATTCCCACCCTTCACCCAAAGTAAACATCTCACTGGAGTCTTAATCCTTTAAACTGAGAGCAATAAAGTCTTCAAATGCAAATAACTGGCCAGAGTAGCACAAACACGGAAATGCACTCACGTTACAATGTAATCAGTTTATGAATAGGTACAATCCACAATTTTAAAGGACTAAGAAAAAACTAGGAATAGATTTTCTTGTTTTGGAAAAGAGAAGTATTAAGAAAATGAAAAAGAAGTTTCTGGGATGTAAAGAGAAGGGGGAAAAGAGGAAAGGAGAGGTCTTGACTACCTTTATAATTTGCTGGAAAGCTTATCCTAGGAGTCCCAGGAACAAAAACACTTGATGGAGTCACTGCTATTAAACTGAAGGATGCTAAGTTTCCTGCTTTCATGATTTATGAAGCCTGCTTATCAGACGGACTTTATAACACATTGCCGGTTTTGGAGGATTTTGTGAATCAAGATATGGGTGTTAAATTAAAGCACTTTGCCTCCATTTTTAATCTGTAAAGTGGGAATAGTTTTATTTGTAAAATCTACCTCATAAAATTGTTGGAACTGAAGAGAGTTTCTGTTGAACTGCTCTAGGAAAAAAATAATACAGCACCGATCTACAATTGCAAAACTTCTTTTTTGCCTTTTTTTTTTTTTAGGGCCGAACCCACAGCATATGGAGGTTCCCAAGCTAGGGGTCGAATCAGAGCTGTAGCCTCCAGCCTTCAGCAAAGCCAGATCCGAACCGCACCTATGACCTACACCACAGCTCATGGCAACGCCAGATCCTTAACCCACTGAGCGAGGCCAGGGATAGAACCCAAAAACCTCATGGTTCCTAGTCAGATTCGTTTCTGCTGGGCCATGATGAGAACGCCAAAAATTATACAATTTTTTTTTTCTATTCTAACGGGCCTGAACAAATTCTCCTCGAGCCTCCTACCTTAACTCATTCACCCCCATATTATCCATTGTTCATGGGGAGTTAATTGTTTCACTCACAGGTTATGAGAGACTTCTCCCTTCCTGTCTGGTAAAATGAGGTTTCTTGGCTGACCAGTGGTCACAAACTCAAATCCTCCAGGGCCCTGACCAGGTACCACAGTTCCTCAAGCTGGCTGATCCAAGGCGAGCCTTAAGAGGTCGTGAAGACTGGGCCAATGGCCACAGCAGGCCCTGCCTGAACCCCTTCATATATAAAACATAGCCAGGGAAGTATGGTTGGTTTTGCCCGCTCTAGATTAGAGGGAGTCTAATTCCCTTTTAGCTCCCAAATCCTATGATTGACGATTTTGAAATTTCACATTTGGCACGGTAACTGTCCCAGAGCCCCTTTTCCCAGTGTATATTAACTTGCATGGCTCCTGCTGGTCATCTATCATTGCAAAATTATTGGCCTTTACGTAGTAGAGTGGTTACTATTGAATGAGAAGTTCACAAAATAGTTTCACGTATTTGTGGAACTTTGCCCCAAAGCTCAAATTCTGCTGTCTCCCCAAAAGGACGAAGCTACAAATTACAAAACGACGTTACAGATTATTTTTCCCTTTGCCCTTTTAACAAAAAATATATTCAGATCCTTTCTACCCTTCCAAAGATTTGCACCCAATTTCCACTTTATCTCCTTTGAATAGCTCAGATAACTCATCTCATTGATTACAAATCCCTTCATCTTGCCTAGTCTCTTCAACCGCTTCACCCCCACAGCTCCTCATCTCTAATCTGTTTACACCCATCCCCCTTCACACTCTGCACTTTCTCCAGACACATACCTACTAGGTCTTGTTCACAGAGGCCAGAGTGTTCCCTGCCACAGAAGATAAGATGAGGATCTGGGCATCTGGAGAGAGTAACAGCCGCCTAGGTGGCTGCTTCAGATGTAAATAGGCAGAGGGCGGAGTCTGTGGGAGGGGAAACCAGAGGGAAGTTCATCAGAGAAGCTGGGAGCTCTGGCTCTTAGATGGTCACAGCCTGCTAGCCCCACATAGTTTTGTTGTTAAGGCCTAATTCCCACTGTTGCAGTCTGATTCTTCCAACCTACAGGAAAGCAGCTCGGGATGTCTTATTGCTATAATGATAATGACAATTCTGTCATTGATATCTGCTCCACAAGAACTCAGAACTCCAAATTTCTAGTGTGAGGAAATTATATTGCTAACAGCTGATCTCAAAGATCGGCAGCATCGAGGTCAGGTGTCCTAAAGTTCAGAGGCCTGGTGTGAGAGTTAGCATCTGGGAGATTGCAGCTGTAACTAGCAAAGTTTCTGTTCCTGTTGTAAGTGTTTCTATACGTTATTTTAGGTCCATGAGGGACAGGCCTGGGCCCATAAGATCCTTTGACTTTAGTTAACAGCTTGCTATCCTGCAACTCCTAAAATCAATCATCTCTATTACGACCTACAAAAAGATTCTCCCTCCTCTGCCCCTGCCAGCATCTCAGCTTTATCCCCTACCCTGTGACCATCTTCCACTATGCTCCAGCTATACCGTGTTCTCAAGGTACCATACCCCTTAAACAAGCCAAACAAGTTCTGCCTCAGGACCTTTGCACTTTCTCCTTTAGGAGAAGTCACAACCAATAATTTTGTTGGAACCCTCTAGTCTCCCCCAGGCTCCCATATCTCCCCTTGCTCATTTCTTTTACCTGTCAGGCCCCTGAAGTTTTTTGATTTGTGAGCCCTGCTTCTAGACATTGACTGGGACATGCTAAGAGTTTTAGTATTCCCCCTGGAAGTCTTCTGTTAAATGAACTATGATTTGGGGAAATTCAAATGCTAAAATGCTGGTGATATGAGTACCAGTCCAAAAATCTTCAATACAAAGGGATCCAAGATGATAAGATTATAAATATCAAATGCTAAAGATTTATAAAGTAAGAGTTTTTTAGTATGTTCTCTTGAATTTCCTCAGCAGGAACAAATTTTATCCGTTGGGAATTATTTAGTTACTGATACTGCCTAACAAACCACCCTGAAACTTAGATACCTAAAATAGAGTTGTCCCTCATTATCCAAAGGGGTTGAATTGAGGATACCAAAATCCATGGATGCTCAAGTCTCATATAATGTGACACAGTACTTGCGTATAACCTACACACATCCTCTGTATACTTTAAATCATCTCTATATTACTTATAATACCTACAACAATGTAAATACCATGTAAATAGTTGCCACCATAGGGCAAATTCAAGTTTTGCTTTTTGGAATTCTATGGAATTTTTTTCTGCATATATTTGATCTGTGTTGGTTACATCTGAGATGCCAATTTTATTATACTTATGGATTCTGTAGGTTAGGGATTCTGACTGGGTAGACAGAGGACAGTTCGACTTTGTGATTCTGTGTCTTCAGCTGGGAAGAAGGCCTAGGTGATTCAATGGCTGAAGGTTGGAATCAAATGGAAACATTGTCACTCACATGTCTGGCAGTTGATGTGGGCCATTGGCTAGGCACGCCTCACGTGTCCTCTCGGTGTGGTCTCTGCAGGGGCATGTTTGTCCCTAGAGAGCAAGGCAGAAGTACACAGCATTTTTATGATCCAGCTCAAGGTCCCATGGCAAGAAAAGCATGTGGGATGGGATTATTGTAGGTGTCTTTGGAACATACAATCTGCCACAGTGGTGGATTTGACCTCAAAAATAGCTCGGAGTTCCTGTCATGGCTCAGTGGAAACATACCTAATATTCATAAGGACGCAGGTTCAATCCCTGGTCTTGCTCAGTGGGTTAAAGATCCAGCATTGCTGTGAGGTGTGGTGTAGGTCAAAGGTGCAGCTCAGATCTGGTATTGCTGTTGCTGTGGCATAGGCCAGCAGCTACAGCTCCGATTCAGCCCCTAGCCTGGGAACCTCCATAAGCCGTGCGTGCAGCGCTAAAAAGACAAACAAAGCAAAGATAGCTCAAAGTAATTAGGAGTTAGGTTTGACAAAAAATATTGAAGAATGAAACTTTTTAGATTCAAAAATGAATATGACCGTAAATAATAATAATTTCCTTCTGTGCATCACATTCTGTCCAGAATTCATGTTCAAAAGACCACTTTTGGGAGTTCCCCGTGTGGCTCAGTGGGTTAAGAATCTAACTAGTATCCAAGAGGATGTAGGTTTGATCCCTGGCCTCGTTCAGTGGGTTAAGGATCTGGCACTGTGGCATAGGTCACAGAGGCAGCTCAGATCCAGCATTGCTACGGCTGTGGCATAGGCCGGCAGCTGCAGCTCTAATTTAACCCCTAGCCTGGGAACTTCCATATGCCATAGGTACAGCCCTAAAAAGAAAAAGAAAAAGAAAAAAAAAAAAAAAAGGACCATTTCTTGAATTTTTAAAACAACCAGCAATTTTTAAAACAACCAGTGACCATGGTGGGTTTTGTTGGTTGTTGCATTAAGATATCGTATCCGAGGGAGTACTTAAAGAACTGCTGCATAGACAGGTGAATTCCTGCATTTAGTTTACTCAGAAAATAAATCACATTTAGTATGTACAGCTGTCAGCAAAAACTATACTTTGCTTTGGGGGTAAATTCTGAGGTGCTGGAAAAAAATCTGTAGATCCCAAGTGCTTGAGAGAGATATTTTCCAAAACTCTGTTCTGAGGACTAGTTCCCAGAGATGAGAATTCTTCTTCCTGGATATTAATAACTAACAATAACTAATAATCTAAGAAAGTATTAAAGGATCTCCACAAAAGAAACCTGTTTGACATTGTGTAACACAGTGAGCAAACACTCTTTTTTCAAGGAGATCCTATTAATATCCCTTGGAGCTAGTACACTGTGGAAATACGGCCCTGTGATCTTGTCCCTAAAAGTGCTTGGAAACAGCAACAAAAAAAGTACTGTTGGTTTGTCATTTTGTCCCCCATGTTCATTTTCAACTTCTGATTAAACTGGTGCCAGCTGATCTGATTAACCCGGGGGGCTGGAGGACACTTGAAGCCATTTGATACTCATTAATATAACACAACCATGTTGCCTCGGTTTCAGGGCTGCTTTCACAAATGTGAAAAGCAATCTGGGGTATAGATTGTAAAAGAACAACAGAGCAGGAAGAAACCTTAGCGATTATCTGCTTTAACTCCTTTATCTCAAAGATGGAAACTGAGGCCTACCCCTGTTGGCTGGCTTCCCCAAGAAACATCTGTTGGTGCCAAACTGAACTAGAAGCCAAATGTACCTTCCTAGGGACTTTTTCCAAATATAAAACGTGTATCTGTATGTCTTAGAATAAGTCTGGATCCTGTGCCCCTTACAAGCAAGAGTTTGAAATCAGGGCTTAGGAGACTCTGCCGTTTATTAGCTGTGTGATTTTGGCAATTTACTAACTCACCTTCTCCGAACCTGTTTTCTCATCTCCAAGTGGGTCAAATGAGGTAAGGTACTGCATAGAGGCTTATGCAAATACAGTGGGTGGACTGGTTTACTTGCCCTCTGCTCATGGGTAGCTTCCCAGGACTCCTTAGTAACTGGATTGGTTTGATATGTTTATGGACTCACCAATGCAGTTAATCATTTAAACTAACTGCTTTCTCTTTCTCTCTTTGTAAATGACACAAAATGAATAATTGATAGCAAAACCTCCAAGAACATTTCCAAAGATCCTGAGACATAAAATCTAACATGCCTGTTATGCCTCCCCATTATGCTCTGCAGCTGGAGGATACAATGTCTTAAAAAATTCTGGATATAGGGAGACCAGTTAGGCCAGCCTGTTATTAATGCTGATAAAGCTGAGTACAAACAGATCCATATACTTTATGTCAAAATATTTAAAAGTTGCAGATAAACTGACCAATTATTAAATAAATTATGTTTTATCCTCCTTGACAAATACACATTCATAACAATCTGAAGAGCCAGGTTTGAATTTTAAATTCTCAAAATGCGGCATCACAAAGAGAGCTGACCCTGGTTCCCAGCCCATGCCGAGCTCCCACTCCCTCCCCTTCCCCTGACCATCCAGCTCTTTGACAACCTCTCCCATGTCCAAACTATACATCCACACCTCTTTCAAGAGACCACCTTTTAGACCCAAACTGTGCACACTGATTGCAACATTTACAGCTGGGAGGATAGATGCCAGGAAAAAGCTTCCACAGGCTCTGGAAGCAAGCTTAGGACTATTTGGACAAGAAATTCCAGGATCCAAGTAATAGCATTCTGATAGTAACCTAAAGGTGGGGGCTTGGACTCTAAGTGGCATATCCCTCAGTTCTGAAGAAGGGCACAACCAGAGGAGGGCCAGGGCAAGGGCACCTCTTACCTGGGAATAAGAACAGCACTGCAGTTAGAAGACTCTTACAAAAGTCACAGTGAATGTAAAAAGGCTGTGACCAAAGGAATGAAAAGGAGAGTGCAGTTGGGAAGATTACACAGGTAAGATTTCCAAGTTCTTAGAAACTACCAAGATGTGGGAGAACAAGAAAGAAAGAAGGCAACAGATGTCAAATGTTCAATCCTGGGTTATTGGCAGGGCTGAGGGGTACCCTCTGATTTAGGAAATCTCAGATTTTTGTTAGCACATATGATTTGCTTTGTGACTGAGCAACACCCTTTCTCAAATATTTTCAACCAGAATTTCTACTCATTCATATGCATTCAAAATAGTGCAGAAATGTAAGCTCTTGCCCCAAGTATCAGGTGTAAGAATACTTTTATTTAGAAATGTTTATTAACAGCAGTATTTTAGAGCAACATACTTTAGGAAAATGTGTGATTTCTATTTATATATTATGCTACCTTAAATCATGCAAATAATCTTCATTCTATAGCCTTTATAGCTTAGAATTTGATCAGGTACAAGACAGGGCTATTGAAACTGCTTTATTACTAATTTTTAAAGTCCACTGCTGGTCATTCCCGCTGAACTATAGGCAGAAAATATGTAGATGGAATATAATTATTCTAATTGGAATATAGCCATGACAGCTAGCTAGCCAACATTCCAGTTGTAAAAACAATGGCCAGGGAGTTCCCGTCGTGGCGCTGTGGTTGACAAATCCGACTAGGAACCATGAGGTTGCGGGTTCAATCCCTGCCCTTGCTCAGTGGGTTAGGATCCGGCATTGCCATGAGCTGTGGTGTAGGTTGCAGACGCGGCTCGGATCCTGCGTTGCTGTGGCTCTGGCGTAGGCCAGTGGCTGCAGCTCCGATTCGACCCCTAGCCTGGGAACCTCCATATGCCGTGGGAGCGGCCCAAAGAAATAGCAAAAACAAACAAACAAACAAACAAACAGAAAAAAAAAACAATGGCCATTTTTTCCTTCCATCGCTTTTATGAGACATTGCAGTAATGGTTTGTGCCAGATAACTCTGACAATGTGATTGTATTCTAGAGTTATTGTTCTAAACCCACTTGTAGTATGAGAAACACAAAATGTGTCTTTCTTTGAAAGTAATCCATCAAAGGTTTGCTTGAAAGATAAAAATATTTAGTGTTATGAAAGGTCCCACTAGGAGTTTCCATCGTGGCTCTGTGGTTAACGAATCTGACTAGGAACCAAGAGGTTTCGGGTTCGATCCCTGGCCTTGCTCAGTGGGTTAAGGATCCGGCGTTGCTGTGAGCTGTGGTATAGGTCGCAGAGGCAGCTTGGATCCTGAGTTGCTGTGGCTGTGGTGTAGGCCGGTGGCTACAGCTCTGATTCGACCCCTAGCCTGGGAACCTCCATATGCCATGGGAGCGGCCCTAGAAAAGGCAAAAAGACCAAAAAAAAAAAAAAAAAAAGAAAGAAAAGAAAAGAAAAGAAATTTCACACTAATATTAAAAAAAAAAGGTATTCCCACAGTGGTTTTTCTCCTAGAGGATAATAAGGGTTTTTAAAATGGCCCACTCTTGGAGTTCCCATAATAGCTCAGCAGAAACAAATCCAGCTAGTAACCATGAAGACACAGGTTCAATCCCTGGCCTTGCTCAGTGGGTTAAGGATACGGCATGCCATGAGCTTCAGTGTAGGTCACAGATGTGGCTCAGATCTGGCATTGCTATGGCTGTGGCGTAGGCCTTTGGCTACAGCTCCGGTTGGACCCCTAACCTGGGAACTTCCATATGCTCCAGGTGACGCCCTAAAAAAGCAAAAAAAAAAAAAAAAGGCTCTTAGAGAATTCCGCACATCCTGATGATCCATGGTGTGTCCCAAATCAGAGTCTGTAGGACACTGGAAGGGAGTGGAACAGGAAATAACTTGTGAGTGACTAGGTCCTCATTTCCAACTTTAGGAGTTCTCCAGCAGCCCATTGGAACACATTTGACAAACGCCAGGTCTGAAAGGGGGTAGGGGAAGGTGAAGGCTGGGGGTGGAGGTGAGGGTGGGGGCAAGATTGGTAAGAAAATGCATCTGAGGAGTTCCCGTCGTGGCGCAGTGGTTAACGAATCCGACTAGGAACCATGAGGTTGCGGGTTCGGTCCCTGCCCTTGCTCAGTGGGTTAAGGATCCGGCATTGCCATGAGCTGTGGTGTAGGTTGCAGACGCGGCTGGGATCCCGCGTTGCTGTGGCTCTGGCGTAGGCCGGTGGCTACAGCTCCGATTCGACCCCTAGCCTGGGAACCTCCATATGCCGCGGGAGCGGCCCAAAGAAATAGCAAAAAGACAAAAAAAAAAAAAAAAAGAAAAGAAAATGCATCTGAATAGATGTTTGTTCTTCAGAGGGAACTGAGAAGAAAGGGAGCAGAATTCTTTGCTAAACACTTCTTCCTCAGGTGTCCTTGACATCTTAGGAATGCTGGTCAATCATATTCTTCCCCCTACAGGCTCTGAATCAGCAGAGAAATAGGCACACAAGTCTAGTGGGCATAAAGCCGCACATTTACCAATGCTGAAGCTGGATTGGAGACCACAGCTCGCACCTGTGGTAGAGGTAGGGCCTTCAGCTCTACCTGTGGGTGTCGAGAGCTGCTTCTGCAGAGCACACTTGACCTGCCAATGCTGGAAAGAGAGTTTCTGCCCTCACTCCCTATCAGACTCAGAGAGGAGGCCCCAGGAGACATTGGCCTCAGAGAACAGGCCCCAGTCTCCCACTCAACTCTTCCTGCCTTGTGAGAATAATGTCAGAGAGGAGAATGTACAGACAGGTCTCAGCCAGAGAGAGCAAGAAAGCAGTGTGATGTTTACCCTCATCTGCCCCATCACATCAGTCACTCCTCCCCAAAGGGCAGAGCTGGCAGCAGCTTTCTTACTCCCTGAGAGGACAAAGTGTGGACACAAGTTACTCTCTTAGGGTCAACAATGGAACATGGGAAGGAGAAACCTGTTTCCTTTGGTTATCAAGTGACTCTGTCTTATCCTTTCAAGAGAGTGTTCCAGAACAACTAGGTCCTGAAAGTCATATTTTTAAGTGAGCCCAAGTTTTAGTCAGGACAGAACTGGGTGACATTCACTCACTGTTGCTCATGGGTGGATGAGCAGGGTGGGGGTGGGAGGCAGATGTAATTTGCAGTTCAAGCATTTGCAACTGAAACGCTGAGATCAATCTTGAGAAGTAGCCAAGGATTTCCTCCTGAGAATCCCAGGGGACTGGTTCAAGGGAAGAAAGTCATTTACCTTTCTTTTTATTGGAAGCTGCCTCTCTCTTCTGAGACTGTCAGGAGAAATGCCTGGATTGGGGGTGGGGGAGGGGAACCTGGATGTATATGCACAGGCAAGATGGAGTTTTGAAAAAGTATGAAGTTTTAGGTTCCTCTGTGGTACCTACAATCTGCTCATCAGTTCTGCTCCCATATGATTCCCTGGTCTTCAAGATGACCTTTCCTCCCTTCCAAACTTGTCAAAACAAGCATTCCTTCATTCCTTCAAGTGCAGCTCATAGGTAGGCAGGAGGAGAAAAATGAATTAATTAAAACGATTAACGATGAGGTGTGAATCTTAGCCCTCCTTAGCCACCTTTGATGCATTTGTGTTTTAAAGGAAAACACCGGTTTATAGATATAGATATCTCAGTGGTTTAAATTTTAGGCAGAATTCTGAAGCTGTTTGCCTGGGAGTCAGGGATGGAATTGTTCCCAGTGCTGAGCAGACAATACAGCCTTCTGTGAACACGTGGGATGAGTAAGGACCAGGCACAGAGTCAGCAGAGGTCAAGAAGGATGAAGACAAAGAAATGACCATAGAATGAGGCTGGCATAGAATTGGCTGGCATAGAATGAGGTCATCAGTAACTTAAAGGAACTGGAGGGCAACAGGAATAGTGATGATGGAAGACCATACAAGTGGCATGGATTCAATTCAGCCAGTAGTTCTGAGGTACTTATCTGCTAAAGCCTGGGCTAGAAACAACCAAAGCTGCAGGAAAAGGATACACTCACTTGGGAGAACAGGACAGTGTTTGAGAAGGATAATAGAATGAAACATTTTAACTCTCTGGGCATTTGAACTGAAGAATGTACTCTGCTTTTTCTAAGCAAATTCCTAGTCTTAAACAAAGGAAATGCCAATGTCTCCCTTTGTTGCTGCAGGACTCACGCTCTACTGTGATGGTAAAGTCTGACCTGGGTCTGTCTCCTTATCCATCCAAATATGTGCTGTGTTTCTCCCCTCGGGAATCCCTCTGCTCAGTCAAATGGGTGCCTGATTAGACAGCTCATATACTTCACACTGTCTCCTTGTGTCTGCTCCAGCTTTTCTCCCCCCCCCACACACACCAGGTGTCCGTGCCTCTTCTGGATTCTGCACATCCTTCCACACTGGCTCAGGTTTTCAGATACTTCCTTCTCTGAGCAGATGTCCCTGAATACTAGGACCCTTCCTTTCTCTGAACTCCAACTATTATATTAATAATCACAATGATAAAGATCATAGCAATAATAATAAAGCCCTACATTGAAAGAGTCTGAAGAATTTTTCAAAGTGCTGACACATACTGTGTTATATTTGTGCATCCCAGGATCATTCAAAAGATAGGAAGGAGTTCTCGGGATGGAAATGCTATAAAATTTGGTTGTGATGACTGTCGTACAACTATAAATGTAATAAAATTCATTGAGTTATTAAAAAAAAGATAAGGGAGTTCCTGTCGTGGCACAGTGGTTAACGAATCCAAGAACCATGAGGTTGCAGGTTCAATCCCTGCCGTTGCTCAGCGGGTTAACGATACGGCGTTGCTGTGAGCTGTGGTGTAGGTTGCAGACACGGCTCGGATCCCGCGTTGCTGTGGCTCTGGTGTAGGCCGGTGGCTACAGCTCCAATTTGACCCCTAGCCTGGGAACGTCCACATGCCGCAGAAGCGGCCCAAGAAATGGCAAAAAAGACAAAAAAAAAAAAAAGATAGGAAGGAATTAGTATTATCCTTACCTAAAAACAAAACAAAACAATAATCAACAAGGAAACTGAGGCCCAGAAAGAGTAAACGCTTCTCCCCAGGCCACATACCCCAGGATGCACTGTAGTATCTACCATTTTCACCTCTCTGATTTAAGTTATGATTTCTCATTAAATGTTCTCTCTCATTATTTTCAAATTATTTCCTATTGCTAGTCTTGGTTCTCTACTAAGAGTATACTTTTCTTCAGGGCAGGAAAAAATCTCATGCATTATGGTATTTTCTCAACACCCAGAATCATATTGAGCACACAATTTTGCTGCACTGATGACATGGAGGGTCACATGTTTATTTGCCTGCACATTGTGTGAGTATGGACACTGGAGTTTGCTGGAAGGCATAATGGCCCTGTGATTCCATTTCACCCCATTTTGGGTGTTGAAGATCACGGGGCCACATAGACTGAGAAGCTGTGCTCTGAGATAGTTAGCTACCTTTAATAATCTAAAAGGCCTTCATTGTTGATATAAAGTTGGGAAGGAACAAAATAGCTGTTTAATGTGTCATGTCCATAGCTCCTACATTAAGTTTAATTTGGAAACTTGCATCCTGTCCCCCTCTGATTTGAAATTCTTTGCCCCCCTCTCTCCCTTCAATAGTGATATCTGATGAAAACTCTAATTTGAAAAGATACATGCATCCCAAAGTTCATTGCAGCGCTATTTACAATAGCCAAGACATGGAAGCAACCTAAATGTCCATTGACAGAGTAATGGATGAACAAGATGTGGTATAATATACACGATGGAATATTACTCAGCCATAAAAAATGAAATAATGCCATTCATAGCAACATTTGTGAACCTAGAGATTATCACACTAAGTGAAGTAAGTCAGAGAAATACAAATATCATGATAATCATTTATGTACCTAAAAAAAGATACCCAAATGAAGTTATTTACAAAACACACAGACATAGAAAACAAACTTAGGGCTACCTAAGGGGATAGTGGGGGTGGGAGGAGATAAATTGGGAATTTGGGATTAACAGAAACACTACTGTATATAAAATAAATAAACAACAAGGACCTACTATATAGCACAGGGAACTATATTCAGTATCTTGTAATAACCTGTGATGGAGAAGAATCTGAAAGAGAAGAGATATATACATGTATAACTGAATCACTTTACAGTACACCTGAAACTAACAACACCATAAATCAACTATACATTAATTAAAAAATAATACCTGGTTCAGTGGGGAGGACGGAAATTCCTGACTCCATGACTGACAGTGATAATGCTGGTAAGAAGAATGAGTGGGAAGGTTAGTGACTGCACCAATGGCTCTGGGTATCTGAGAGGGAAATTGGGGAGGCATGAGCTGTCTCTCTCTCTCCCAGGGCTTTGGGGAGAGGAAAGAGAGAAGATCTGCATAAGCTCCAAATGACAATCCTAGAAGGCAAAGCTGCTAAAGACAGTTGCGTGACAGGGTCAGGACAATCAATGGTTCAGTTCAAGGATTGGCCAACCCCATATCCCCGGAGTGATGGATCCACTGGTTGGTGTATCTACTGGCTTGTCACCATGTAGATTTATGTCCCCACTTATGGTGTGCCATCTCTAAATATAATGACAACGTGAAGACTTACTTAAATTTACATCTGTAAATATAATGGAACATTGCAGCTTCAATATTTGGAGCAAATCCTACCAACTATTGATCACTGTATAAAAGGTTAATTTAAAACAGCATTCAAATTCAACTATGGAAGCATGCCAGTAAGATTTTTGAGGCAAAATATATGAAAGTATGCCTCCTGGTTTCTGAATCACTTTTAATAAATACATAATACCTGCTTTATCTCTAAATAATGACATCAAACATTCCAGGGCATTTGACCTTATCCAGAGGGAAATCAATCAAACTATAATAATGTAACAAACACCCTGAAACAAACATAAGAGCAAATAAAAAAAAGGAATATTTATTATAAGACTCAATTTCTTTTCCAGAATTTTGACCCTCTAAGTTATCAGACTAGAAAGCCCTAGATTTGGGAGGAGTTCCCACCATGGCTCAGCAGTAAAAGAACCCGACTAGAATCCATGAAGACACAGGTTCAGTCCCTCAGTGGGTTAAGGATCTGGTGTTGCCGTGAACTGTGATGTAGGTCACAGACACGGCACAGATCTCATGTTGCTGTGGCTGTGGCGTAGGAGGGCAGCTACATACAGTTCCAATTTGACCTCTAGCCTGGGAACCTCTATATGCCGCAGGTGCAGCCCTAAAAAGGCCTCCCCCCAAAAAAAGCACCCTAGAATTGGCTGTGAAATAAAAGCAAAGAATAGTTTTTAAATTCTGAGTAAGGAAATATATGTTTTACTCATATTAAAGTATAAAATCTTAATAGATAGCCAAGACCAGCAACAGGAAATCATTTGAAAATAGGCAAGATAACATTTAATCAGAGACCAGACTTAGACCAGACTGGCAGATATAATGCATGGATGCTGGTACATAGTTGGAGTTTAATTCATAATTGAAAGTAAAATAGTAAGTATTCATGTAGTGTTAATTATATACCAGGCACTACTCTAAGTGATTTAAATATATTAATGAATTCAGTTCTCATAACAACCCAAGATAGGCTTTTTATACTCATTTTACAGTTGAGGAAACTGTGGCACAGACCAGTTAAGTATTTTGCCCAAGGTCACTCAAGCCAGTAAATGACAATGCTGAGGACCTTATCCCTTAGTTCCAAAGTCTGTGATATTAACCACATGGCATCTCACACTTTTTCTGCTATTAGCAGTAATAATAATGAGTTTTAAATTGTTATTTCCTGTGTTAATACCTGAAGTAAAGCTTCGGGTGTTAAGTGAAACACGCACATGCATGTCAGTCTCCTTCCAAATGCTGTCACCAACTCCTGCCACATTTGTCCTCAGATCCCTCTTTTCCACACCTTCCTATTGACTGGAGGTCCTTAATCCTATCCATATAGCTGCAGAGTCCTCCTGGCAGAGCTGGCTTAAAAAACTGTCCTGATGAAGATTTTCAACAGGGTTTGGACTCTTTTTAAAAAAACAAAATGAAACTATAAATCAGCCCCTTCTGATTAGTATGCTATTACCATTGATTGAAATCAGAGAACATGGAAATTTCCTAGTCGAATTTCAACAAAAATGCTTGCATCATGGCATCATGGGTAGATGGGACTGAAAAAAAAATTATGATTTATAAGCACTTGTCTTCCTTTGGGCCCACTTTAATTGCATAACGGGTCTTTTATCAGTCATGACAGCCACTAAAACCCAATGTCAAAATACACCCATCTTCCATATGTCACGATTTCCAAAATAATGAATCATAGCCCATCTTATTGCTTATTGTTTAGGAAAAGCAAATATTAAAGATTATTTTTAAAATGCTTATCTAACTAATCTACTTCATTAGGAAAATTTTGAGTATATGTTTTATAATGTTCATATTAGTAGAGAGTACAAACGTTATGTATAGGGGTACAAGCTTAAAACATTTTATTTTATTTTTTGGTCTTTTTTTGCCTTTTTCTAGGGCTGCTCCCTCAGCATATGGAGATTCCCAGCCTAGGGGTCTAATTGGAGCTGTGGCCACCGGCCTACACCACAGCCACAGCAACGCAGGATCCGAGCTGCATCTTCAACACCACAGCTCATGGCAACGCCGGATCCTTAACCCACTGAGCAAGGCCAGGGATCGAACCCACAACCTCATGGTTCCTAGTCGGATTCGTTAACCACTGAGCCATGACAGGAACTCCAAAACATTTTAATGTGATTAAAAAAAAAGTTATGCTGGCCTACAGGATAAAATGTTAGGTTTTGAAGACTTTTCTCCAGCTGTCCTCCCCTTGACCCACTTCTCCAGCCTTACCCCACCAGCATCCCTCCACTCCTGCCAAGCTTGCCATTTCTGGAAGCTTACGGTGCTTCTGGAAGCTTACGGTGCTTCAAGCTTCCCTTCAAGCTACTCTTCCATCAGGCAACCCCCTATGACATACCTTTATCCTCCTTATACCAATCTGATGGCCAAATTGCATTCTTTTAGGACCTAATGGAGCCTAGCTTTTAATTTGTTGCCCATAATGCAGACTCTAGTTTAAAAGATGCAAACACAACTTTACAAAGTCAATTTATTCCAATAAAATTTATTTTTAAAAAGATGCTAGTATCTAATATTGTAGTTATGCTCTGTTTCATTTTGTGTTGGACTACGAATTAGATCCTAATAATTATGTTATTCTAATAGTGTATGTTTGGATGTACCTACATGGCTGCCAGCTTATTGACTCGTCATTCCTTATAACACACCAGACATTCTCCATCCACAAACACTTTCCAGTTTTCCTGCAGTACATGGAGAGTGGGGCTTTGCAGGTGGCCCTTCATATCCCCTCAACACTTATCATTTCCAAGCTCTGCCAGGCCTATTTCCAACACTCAAGTGTGGCTTAAGGGCTCCGTCTGGCTGCTACAGCCCTGCTCCTCCTGCCAGCTTCAGGCAAGAGTGTGCAGGCAGCAACGCCTCTGAGGAGCAGCCTTCAAATGAAGTCTGAAGGAAGTTGGTGGATGGCCCAGCTCTCTTGCTCTTCGACAACTGGGACACTTCCTATGATGGCCCCAGGGACCCTCAGTGGGATGAAGTTCCTATCACCCATGGTGGTGACCTGCATGATGATGCACATTTTCTGGTTTCCTTTTCTTTCCTCTCTTACTTCCTCACTTGCCTACAAGTATTTCCTGGGATCCCTTCTCAAACTACTTGCACTCTAATCAGGGTATAATCTTGGGGGAACCCAAAGTAAAAATCCTTTAGAAATTCCCTTAATGCCTGTTTTTTGGTGGCAAATTCCAGTTGCATGGTTTTGGCTTTTTGTTTGTTTGTTTGTTTGTTTTCTTTTCCCTTTCTGGAGCTGCACCTGTGGCATATGGAAGTTCCTGGACTAAGGATTGAATCAGAGCTGCAGCTGCTGGCCTACACTGGATCCAAAAGCCACTGAGTGAGGCCAGTGATGGAACCCTCATCCTCATTGATACTAGTTAGGTTCTTAACCTACTGAACCACAATAAGAACTCCAAATTCCAGTTATGTTTATCAGAAAATACCTTCATTTCATTATTGTTCTTAGAAAATGGTTTTGCTGGATATAGGATCTTAGGTTGTCAGCTGTTTTTTTTCTCCAACTTTGAAAGTATTATTTCACTATCTACTCTCATTCCAATAACTGCATTTGTAGGTGATCTGCCTTTCTCTCTGAGAAAAGACATTTTCTTTGTTTTTGGTGTTCTGCACAATACAATTAGGTTTAGATTTTTAAGAAATTTACCTTCCTTGGCATAGACTGTTCTTTATCTGTGAATTCTTGTCTTTCATCATTCTGGAAAATACTCAGCAATGATCTCTTTAAATACTGCCTCTTTTGCCTTCTCTCTTTCTCCTTCTGAGACTGTTTAGACATTTGCTAAACATTGTCTTTTTCCTGTCTTTTCTCTCTGTGTACACTTTGGTTAATTTAAGATATTTATTTATTTATTTATTTATTTATCTTTTTAGGGCTGCATCTGAGGCATATGGAGGTTCCCAGGCTAGGGGTCTAATTGGAGCTGTAGCCACTGGCCCATACAACAGCCATAACAACACGGGATCCTTAACCCACTGAGCGAGGCCAGGGATCAAACCTGCAACCTCATGTTTCCTAGTTGTATTCATTTCCACTGCGCCACAATGAGAACTCCTGTAGTTTGTATTTTAAACAGATCTTTTTCCAATCAAACCCATCATTTTTACCATCTCTTTTTTCCATTTCTGTGATTCAAACTTTATTATTCATATATTATGATCATATAGTCTTTTTTTGATAATTCTAGTGATGAAATAAAATTTATATTTTAAGGCAGGTCAAGAAAAAAATTAAACATAAAATTTTCTTTGTGTTTGTTTGGACCTCCTCCCTCCCTCAGGTGCAGTGGGCACCTGCATTACACATTAACCAGAGCTCCTCAAAGATGGGAGTGCCTGCTGGACCGTAAAGATCAATTTTTTAGTCTTTCTTCTAAGGCTAGAAATGTCTTCTTAAAAGAATAGTGTGCTTTCCCAGCTCTGTAGGGGGTCATGGTGACTCAGTGCTTGCTTTGTGTGTGCTCACCAGCCCTACGTATCCTGGGGAAATTTATGTAAAATATCAGTATGTCATTTTAATGGATAATCATTTGTCTCAAAAAAGTATATGATTATACGTTCAACTTTTAACAGGTGGCACTGAGACTCTGTTTCCTGGGTTATAATCCTCAGGTTGACTCAAATAAAATTCTCTTCTTTTTTCCTTCTTAACTTGATAGTTCATTGAATCTTCAGTGACACTAATATTTAAAGTTTTGGGTGGCTATAATTTTGTTGCCTTTTCTGATCACTGATGGTGCCTTTTTTTCTTACTGAGCTTTGGTAATGAGTGCATATGTGTTTGCTATTAATCTACAAGGACCCTTAAGATCTAAGATTGGGTTACTTTCTTCAAAGGAAATTTTTGTGTAACCTGCATGCAGGGGTCACTACCTACTGAGACCTTTTGAACACTTCCAGGATTCTTGGCTTAGTCTGGAGTCATGACCAAAGGCTTAGACTCTGTTAAGGGCTGAAGTGTGCCTCCCTCCTCCTCCCCAATTCCTATGTTCTCAGTACCTAAGTCCCAATTCTCAGTACCTCGGTGTGTAACCATACTAGGAGATAAGGTCTTGAAAAAATTAAAATAGACAGTTAGGATGGAGCCCTAATCCAATACGACCAGTGTCATTACCAGAAGAGGCCCTAGAAAGACCTGAGCACAGGGATTGTGTGAAGAGGCAGCAAGAGGGCGACAATCTTCAGGCCAAGGAGAGAGACCTCTGGAGAACCCAACCCTGCCAGCACCTAGATGTTGGACTTCTAACTTCCAGGATTGTGAAACAGAAATTCCTGTTGTTTTAGTGCCCTCCTACCCCACCCACCCCCAATCTGTGGTCTTTTGTTATGGCAGCCTGAGCAAAAGACCAACACAGGCTTTGCAGTGTCTTCATGAGGATTTGCCCTTGGGGTAACTGCAGTTTTCCTCCCCGCTTTTTATTCACCACTCTGGTTTCAGCCAGCCTTTTAATCTCTGCTCCAGGGAAATTTCCCTTACTTCCTACAATCTCAGTGTATTTCTTTGCGGGCCTAGTTGTTTTGTTGGAGGATCTATTCAGAGTATCCAGTCTGCCCTGTGGCCAGCAGTGCCTCAAATGCTATTGTTTTCTTTCTTTCTTTTTTTTTTTTTTTTTGTCTTTTTGCCTTTTCTAGGGCCCCTCCTGCTGCATATGGTAGTTCCCAGGCTAGGGGTCGAATTGGAGCTGCAGCCGCCGGCCTACACCAGAGCCACAGCAACGCGGGATCCAAGCTGCATCTGCAACCTACACCACAGCTCACGGCAACACCGGATCGTTAACCCAATGAGCAAGGCCAGGGACTGAACCTGCAATCTCATGGTTCCTAGTCAGATTTGTTAACTACTGAGCCACACGGGAACTCCTCAAATGCTATTGTTTTCTTAAGTACCAACTTCACTGTTCTTTCTGCTACAGCTTTGAGAGTCATCTCCCATAGGAATCACCCCACCACAACCACCACCACCTTAAACTCTTAGCATTTATACACACATGATTTATTGCCATTTATGCTACCTTAGAATTAGCCACCAACTATTTCCTTGAAATCAGAGGCCAATTCTGTCCCACAGTTCGTAAGGCAATCCCAGACACTGAAGGGGCTGATTTCATGTTTATGAAATGAGTGAATAGAAAATGAGAAGCAAAGGGTCAAAAATCTGTGAGCTGGGAGTTCCCTCATGGCTCAGCAGATTAAGGATCTGGTGTTGACACTTCTGTGGCTCTGGTTACAGCTGTAGTGTTGGTTCTATCCCTGGCCCAGGAATTTCCACATGTCGTGGGTGAGGCCAAAAAAAAAAAAAAAACCCTGTGAATTATTATTTGAACAGACTACATTAACCATAGGAATGATTTTGGATATTAAATGATCCAAATATGTTTTAACCACATAAAGATCACATTTGAGGCCTGATTCACAGAGAGTCTTCGAGGAGTTAATGAAAAGACCTTCCGTTATTTTCTTAGAAACAACCCTGAAGGAAATGAACATTGAAGTGGATCAGATCAGTAACCCTAAATTGTTTCGCAAGTCCTGCTCTTCCTGAGAAACAACACAAATAATAGAAACTAAATTTATCTTGCACTGCCTCACACCAGAAAGGAAAATACAGTCACCTGTTGTGACTCATGCAGCTTATTTGGCAACAATTTCCAGATTCCTCTTCCAATTAAGAAGCGAGACAGAAGAACCAAGATTGTTTGGTTAAGTTTATGTAGCAATAGTTATTAGACTATAACCACATGAAGTCACTTACTATATGGGAACTTAGTATGTAAATTAATGCTGAGTTTTAAAGTTTCCAAGATTTTAGGTTTCTTCCATCGATTGTGTCATTTCATATTGCTGAAGAAATAAAAATGTTAAGTGGAATGTAAAATCTTAATAGTTATATAACTGTGTGGTCAATTTTATTTCATGGTTTTAGAGTTTGATTTTTAAAAAGCTAACAGATAAGACCAACATGAAGAAAAGAGGTGAACAGCTGGGAAGCAGCAAAGGAAGTCGGCGAGGGGCCACAGCTGAGAACAGTTGGGTACCAAGGCTACCTCTTTGAGGTGACTTCAAAATCTGGAACTGACCTTCCTCCCATGCAGCCCTGAGGGCTCCCTGAATGCTCCTTCCAAAGCATTTGGAATCTGGAATCTGGAACAAAACAGACAGTTAAACACTATATTACCCTGTACTGACCAGTAACTGGGAGCATTCTATGTCAGTGACATGAGAGCAGCCAATTCTTTGTTTACTGTGATCTGAGAGACTGCTGGGAGCAAGCTTATTCTTAGACCAGTGTAAACACAAAACCCCTGGACAGAGTGTGATTTAGATTCATCAATGTGCTCCATTTTTTGGAAAGCTATGGAATTAAAGGATCACGTAGCCTTGTAATCAGAATTTTGATAGGCTTGTAACTTCCCATTATTTCCCCCCCCCCCCCCCCCCCGCCCAGCCATTTTTAGGGCCATAACTAAGGAATGTGGAAGTTCCTGGGCCAGGGATCGAATCAGAGCTGCATCTGTGACCTACACCATAGCTTGCAACAACGCCAGATCCTTAACCCACTGAGGTAGGCTAGAGATCGAACCCACATCCTCATGGATACTGGTCAGTTTCTTAACTCACTGAGCCACAAAGCAAACTCCTTCCATTATTTCTTATTTGAAAGCAAACTCACTACCTGCTTAAGTTTACCTTCTTTTCTCCTAAGGGAAGGGGTGATTATCTCCAAATGGGACCAGACAAGTTACTTTCTAGCCCAGCACTTGCTTTGCCAGCGGGTTACAGGGATATATATTTACCTAAGTGATATGTCTGCATCCCTCTTTTGTTAATAAATCTGTAAGTCAGTATCCCTTCACTCTCTCATTTGGTAAGAAAAAAAATCCATGATCCCCCAATTTCCTAAGCATCAATCTTTCTGTGTAGCACACACACTTCAACTTTGTCTTCATCCCATAGACACCATGATCAATTTCCTGTTGACTTGATGTGTCTCAGGCATGTGCCATTAGAGCTTATGACTAATGCACACCACCTTCTGAAGAGGACCTACTGACATGGCCTACCTGTAATTCTTGTTCTTTGGTAATAGGCCCACATATGGTTTCTCTTCCTGGTATAGTTAAGGTAGGTGATGTGGAGGTAATTTTTCCATCTCCTTCCCCTTGGGGTAGGGAGTCTGGATAGCTGCCCATCCTGGCACTCCACTTCTGTGTCAGAAACAAAAGAAAGACAATATCCCACGGTTTTGGAGGAGGTGTAATAAATAGTTTTCACTTATTACAGCTTTTACAGTCCAATTCTCCAAGGTGCATAAAACCAGCACATTGAGGTAGGGCAAATGAATCTAAGTGTCAGATCTCAGCTTTCTTGTCTTGTCTCACAGTATGCCCTGGAGAATACCTGAACCTCTGTGTAAGCCAACACCAAGGTTAAAAATACCTCTCTCTGCTCTGGCTGGGGGAGAGAGATGGTAAAGACAGGTGATATAGGTGACTAACCAGGGCATTCTGTCTCTGCAAAGCATAACCCCACTACCCTTTCTCAGAAATGTGGTGGGGCCCATTCTGAGCTGTCATCATAATTTCAGAAGCCTTGGGAAAAACCTTCTTCTGGATAAAATGCCTTCCCTTCCCTGATAACAAGCCATCTGAAATGTTATCGTCAACAGATGTCTTTAGCTGAAGACATGTGAAAATGCAAATCCTGCTGAGAATGGTTCCCTTATGGATCGATGCATTAAACAAGCATCCAAAAAACTTGTGGTTGAAAAAGTCATACATGCACATGTTAAAAAAAAAAATTCAAATAATACAAAAGCTTATACAGTTAAATTAGCCTTCCTCCCACCCCATACCCTCAGTCTCCCTACAATTATACCCATCAGACTCTTACATAAACTTCCAGAAATAGCCTATATAGGAGTTCCCCTTGTAGCTCAGCAGGTTATGAACCCAACATAGTGTCCAAGAGGATGCGGATTTCATCCCTGCCCTCGCTCAGCAGGTTAAGGATACGGTCATACCACAAGCTGCAGCACAGGTTGGGCATAGCTCACAGATGCAGCTCAGATCTGGCATTGCTGTGGCTGTGGTGTAGGCCAGCAGCTGCTGCTCCAATTTGACTCCTAGCCTGGGAACGTCCATATGCTGCAGGTGTGGCCCTAAAAAGAAAAAAAAAGAAATAGCCCATATATATTTAGGGATATGTAAATAGATGTACCCTTATTGCCCCCTGCCTTGTTTTTTACCTGCATATGAGCACAGAATTCTGCCTCCTTGCCCCATCCTCCACCTTTTTTTGGCCCCTTACTTTTTTTTTAACAGCCTGATTTACTCTGAGGTAACTTAGCACTTGAGGAAGGAGCTTATCCTTGCCAGCAGCTGCCCAGTGTCCCATGATCACCATGACAGGGGGCAGAGCTGACTGTGTTAAGGATGTGCAAAGGCTCCACCTTTCCTAGAACAGAAGAAATGGTCAAGACCACTTTAAGGTGACTCCTTCCTGTAAGACACAAGCTCACAGAACAAATAATTTATTCTATAAAATGCAGGAAATTATTTAGCATTTGGAGTAAATTAGGAGCATTTGTCAACTGTGAGAAACAAAGTAGAACTTCAACCTGGATTGGTCATCACTGCTCTTGATTTGTCCCTTATGGGGTTAGGGCTGAGGTATGGACCAAGCAGAGCAGGTGTGAAGTAGATGGGGCTGGATGGGGACCAGAACCAGGAGTGGGGTCAGGGTAGGACTGTGAGTCAAAAACTGGAAACAGATTCATTTCTCAAGAGAAAGCAGGGGTGTTTCTTGAGTTCTTTTATGTCAATTTCTTCTATGCCATTTTAGACCACACATTTCTGACTTTCAAGATTTTAAAGATAGAATTATAAGGAGACTCCCATCCATAAAATTAACTGGTAAGTAAGTAGGTTTTGTGATTCATGAGATTAAGATAAATGTGCCTTAATTGAGCAGTACCAGCTGATATATGTATGATACATTATGAATATATGGTTGTCATTTTTTCCATTCAGCTTTTCTATGCACATTATAAAAATACATATGGACTCAGGTTTAACCTGAATCTCTAACTTTTAGATATAACTTCCAGGTTACAGGAAAGTCAAGGGATGAACAAACAAGCCAAACTACAACCAGAGGAAGTCATCAGACACATCAAGGAGGCAGGCTTTCTTCAGGTCACCTGACCCCAGGTTCCAGTCAGTCAGTAGCAGAGAAAATGGAACGCTGTAGATCAAAAGACAATAGGCATATATCCAGACAAAACTCTACTTAAAAAACACATACACCCGCATGTTCATTGCAGCACTATTCACAATAACCAAGACATGGAATCAACCTAAATGTCTACAGATAGATGATTGGATAAGGAAGATGTGGTATATATACACAATGGAATACTACTCAGCCATAAAAAAGAATGACATAATGCCATTTGCAGCAACATGGATGGAACTAGAGACTCTCATACTGAGTGAAGTAATTCAGAAAGAGAAAGACAAATACCATATGATATCACTTATATCTGGAATCTAATATAGGGCACAAATGAACCTTTCCACAGAAAAGAAAATCATGGACTTGGAGAACAGACTTGTGGTTGCCAAGGGGGAAAGGGAGGGAGTGGGAGGGACTGGGAACTTGGGGTAAATAGATGCAGAATGTTGCCTTCGGGATGGATTAGCAATGGGATCCTGGTGTGTAGCACTGGGAACTCTGTCTAGTCAATTATGATGGAACACATAATGTGAGAAAAAAGAATGTATGCATGTACGTGTAACTGAGTCACCATGCTGTACAATAGAAAATATATATATATAAATAAATGATAAAAAAGGTCAATTAAAAAAAGATAATAGGGACACAAAAGCAAGTGCAATGTGGGATCTTATTACTGGATCCTAATTTAGACAATCCACTATAAAGGACATTTAATTTTTTTAATTTTATCATTTTATTTGAAGTATAGTTGCTTTACAATGTTGTGTTAGCACGTGGTGATTTATTTTTATGTATATATTACTTTTCAGATTCCTGAGAAATTGAATTTTAACTGGGAATTATCTATTAAGGAAAATAATTACATAATTTAATTTTTTTGGTTAAATGTGAAACTGTTCTTCTGATTATATAAAAGTTGTGGGTTTTTTTTTTTTTTTTTTTGCTTCTTGGGGCCACACACTAGGCTTATGGAAGTTCCCAGCCTAGGGGTTGAATCTGAGCACATAGCCATAGCCACAGCAATGCCAGATCCAAGCCATGTCTGCAACCTACACCACAGCTCATGCCAACGCCAGATCCTTAACCCACTGAGTGAGGCCAGAGATTGAACCTACATCCTCGTGGATACTAGTCAGATTTGTTTCCACTGTGCCACAACAGGAACTTCCTAAAAAGTTATTTTTAAAAGATGTCTATGGGAGTTCCAGTCCTGGCTCAGTGGTTAACAAACCCGACTAGCATCCATGAGGACGCATGTTGGATCCCTTGCCTCTCAATGGGTTAAGGATCCGGCATTGCCATGAGCTGGGGTGTGGGTCGAAGACACAGCTGGGATCTCTCGTAGTTGGCTGTGGCTGTGGTGTAGGCCAGTGACTACAGCTCCGATTGGACCCCTACCTTGGGAACCTACATATGCCCCGGGTGTGGCGCTAAAAAGACAAAAAGATTTAAAAAAAAAAAAAAAAGTCTGTGGTGCAGTGGGTTAATGATTCTGCTTTCTCTCTGTGGAGGCACCAGTTCAATCCTGGCCCAGGGCAGTGAGTTAAGGATCCGGCATTGCCATAGCTGTGGTGTAGGTTGCAGCTCTGGCTTGGATATTACCCCTGGTCCAGGATCTGTCATATGCCATAGGGCAGCAAAAAAAAAAAAAAAAAAAAGATGTCTCGGGATAGCCCTTAATGGAAGGTAATATAAGAAAAGTAATGCATATATATGTATAACTGGGTCACTTTGCTGTATAGCAGAAATTGGCACAACATTATAAACCAACTCTATGTTTAAAAAATTTTTTTTTAATGTCAACTGAAGTTAAAAAACAAACTGTGTTTTCTGTTTGTTTCTCCCAGAACTTGGAGTTCTTAAAGTGAAGGTTACCAGATGAGGGTAGGGTAACAGGGCTGGGCTATATTTTCATTTTCATTCTGGTTAAAACAAGTGTTTTGGCAACTGAGAGTGGGGTGTGTTTGCAGCCATGCATGGCTTTTTCCTGAGTTGCCTCTTTGTGGGGGTTGAGTCCTTGTATTAAGTTTTGCATGGTCAGCAGAGCACCATGTGTTATGTAAAGCCAGGGATTCTTGCATCACAGTCGTCAGGCCCTCTTACCCACATCCTGTCACATTCAGCTGCAGATGTGGCAAGAGGCTCCAAGGCAGCACAAAAGGTCTGGGACTGTAACCTGTGCTTTGGGCCTCAGTGTGTTCTGGGTCAAAGTGAACTTCGGGGACTCAGTGTTGGAGGGAAGGCAAGTTGTGTGGGACTTCAGTGTACCCAAAGCAGACAGACCTTGGGATCATGTCTGACCTTTCTCAGGAGGAGCCGAGGAGAAGAGCCGCCTGTGTACTGGGCCCTCCAGCTCCCTCAAGGCTGATTTGGACTAGACCTTGAGATGTCCGCAGAGATAGCAGCCCTCAGTGGCCCCCACAGGGGCTGGACCAGAAACTCAAGAACAGCTCCTATTGGAAATGATTCTTTTTATTTTAATTTTATTAAAGTATAGTTGATTTATAATGTGTTAATTTCTGCCTTACAGAGAAGTGATTCAGTTACACACCTACATATAGCCATTTTCATATAGGTTATTCCAGAATATTGAGTAAAGTTCACTGTGCTATACAGTGGGTCTCCAATGACCATCCATTCAATACACAATAGTGTGCATATGCGAATCCCAAACCCCCAACCCATCTTTCAACCCACTGTCCCCTTCAGTAACCACAAGTTTTGTTTTTGTTTTTCTTTTTGTTTTTAGCTTATGCCTGGGGCATTGTGGATGTCTGGCCAGGGACTGAACCGGCACTACAGCAGCAACCCAAACCGCTGCAGTGACAATGCACCATAAGGGAACTCCAGAATATAACATTATTAAAATACACATATTATGTCTTAACCACTATGGGGAGGGTTCACCTTAACTGGCACAACTCAGCTTCACTGTGGAATCCTTGGTGCCCAGGGCCAGAAATCATCCCCTCCCTGTCACTGGAGTCAACTCCTTCACAAAAGGCAGGGGCTTAGGACAGGTTTCTGCCCTGTGGAGGGAGGACTTGGTCTCCTCAAAGTCTTGGCCTGAAGTTCTGATGCTTGCTGGCTGTGGTTTTTTCTTTTTTCTTTTTATTTTTTTTTGTCTTATATGCCATATATTCCATATGCTGCATCCGAGGCATATGGAAGTTCTCAGGCTAGGGGTTGAATCAAAGCTACAGCTGCCAGCCTATGCCACAGCTACAGCAACATCAGGTCCAAGCTGCGTCTGTGACCCACACCACAGCTCATGGCAACGCTGGATCCTTAACCCACTGAGCAAGGCCAGGGATCAAACCTGCATTCTCATGGATACTAGTCAGGTTCATTACTGCTGAGCCATGACAGGAACTTCCTGGCTCTGGTCTTTTAAATAAGTCTCCTGACGGACTGGGTTTCAGCAACTACCAAAGATGGCTGAGATACTGAGGTCAGGTATTAGACTTACATGGGAGAAATTCTTGGGTTTGGGAGAGAAGACAGCAGAAAAAAAGAGAAATGAGTGTTCTTTCCAGGCTCCCCATTCTCAGAAAAACCAATAAGAAATTAGATAACAGTCTTATTTTATTAAACTTTTATACTATTAATGATTTATAGCTTCTTTGTATCATTCTTTAAAAGTCTCACAAAAGTCACCCATTGTTATCCTTTCAAGAGTGTGGCATTGGCACCTGGTGGAAACAGTGCTCCTTCCTGAGGCCCTAGGCTGTGGTGGGAGAAGGGTGGGGATAGGGTGGGGTAGGTTATTTTGCCTCCAAGCCTTACATCACTGTTTACAAGTTCTTTCCTCCATGCCTCATCACTTAAGTGCCCATAAAAATGGCATCACCCTATAGTGACTGTACATTAAATAATGACAATGTCACCTTTATCCCCATGTGCAGAACTTATTGTTTCACCTCCCTCTTCTCAATCTCCTCTTTCTTCCTGGGTTTTGCTGATGAGAAACTGGTCAAGTGCTGCCACCCACTGGAAGAACTGTGGCATGGAAAATGTTAAAACCTAGGATTTCCAAGACAAGGTGCTTTGTTGTAAATCACTGGGCTGCTTGCTGCCTTTCACATTATTCCTTTCGCAACCTATAAAGCAAAGGGGCCCACAATTTACTTTCAAAGAAAATTGAATCTGGATATAGTTTTTTAAATCAAATATTTAAAAGTTTTTATGTTGAAATAATTTTAGACTCAGAGAAACTTTGCACAAATAGTACAGGGGGTTCTGTTTACCCTTTACCTATCTACCCCTAATTTCAACATTTTACATAACCATAGTGCAATTATTGAAAGCAGGAAATCAACATTCATACAATACTTTAAGCTACTCTACAGACCTCAATTGAATTTTGACTATTTTCCGACTAATATTTTTCTTGTCCAGAATCCAGCTCACATTGTCATGCCTCCTGAGTATCCTCCAATAGTGAAAATTCTTCAGTCTTTCTTGACCTTAACTCTCTTGAAGATACTGCTCAATTAATTTTTTTTAACTTTGGTTTCATGTTAGCATATGGTGAGTTTGTTATCCTTACTTTATTTACTTGTTTATTTATTTTTTCCTTATATGGCCGCATCTGCAGCATATGGAAGCTCCTATGCTAGGGGTTGAATCAGAGCTGCAGCTGCCGGTCTACACCACAGCCAAAGCAACACCAGATGTGAGCAGCATTTGTAGCCTACACCGTAGCTTTCAGCAATGCCAGATCCTTAACCCCACTAAGAGAAGCCAGGGATTGAACCTGCATCCTCATGGAGACTATGTCATGTTCTTAACTTGCTGAGCCATAACAGGAACTCCAGGACACCCTCCTTAGAGAACAATTTGGCACTTCCTCAAACTCTAAGTCATAGAGTTACCATTTGATCCAGCAATTCTATTAGTAGGTATATATTCAGAAGAACTGAAGACGTATGTTCACACGAAAGCCTTTACACAAGTGCTCATAGTAGCATTAATCATAGCAGCCAAAAAGTGGGAAGAACCCAAATATTCAGTAACTGAATAAATGGATAAACAACCTGTGGTATGTCCATATATTGAACTGTTATTCAGCATGCAGATATAAAAAGAATTGATACATGCTATGACATGGACAGACTTAAAAAATGTTATACTAAGTGGTAAAACCAGACACAAAAGGCCAAATATTGTATAATTCTACTTATATGAAATGTCCAGAACAGGTAAGTCTACAGAAAGAGAAAGTGGGTTAGTGGTTGCCAGGGCCCAGGGGAAAGGGGAAATGGCAGTGACTACTAATGGATATGGGATTTCTTTGGGAGGGGGGTGATAAAAATGTTCTAAAATTAGACACTGGTGGTGGTTGTACAACCCTGTGAATATGCAAAAAAAAAAAACCCCACTGAATTATATTATATAAAAGGATAAATTTTATGTGACTTATATCTTAATAATTGTTTATTTTTTAAATAATGAAGCGTGTCGAAGGGCACAAGAACAGACTTAATGAAAGCTCCCAAAGGCCTCAAGTGGGACAATGGAAACTATAAAATAAATAATGAGAGTATTGGATTATAATCCATATAATAAAATAAATATCCATGAGTTCATAGTAATATAAAGGCAAAAATGAATAAATAAATAAATGGGAGGAAAGGACAACCCTTCCCTATAGTAGAATTCCAATTAAAATATATGGAAGGGGAGATGGAAATAGATAATTTCCTTTAAGCAAATGCCTCAGTAATAAGTGCTGTAGGCAACAACTGGTGAAGGCTAAAATCAGTAGGTAAAAGAATGAGGAGAAATAGGACGTGTGCAAAAATCTCAAAGTATCTCCCCAAAGGGGAAAATAGTAACTTTATAGCAGAGAAACCTGACAACTACGAGATCAACATTAGCATCACTATAAGTAAAACATATAACATCAAATACCCCACCCAAAATATATTTCTTCAATCTAATCATGAGAAAGTATTAGACAAACTGAAGAACACTATACAAAACTAACCAAGCAGGGAGCTCCCTTAACCCGCTCAGGCATGAAGGAACTCTGTGTTATTGTCTTTTTTTATTATAGCCATCCTAGTGGGCATGAAATAACAGTTCTTTGTAGGTGAGATTTGCCTTTCCCTAATGACTAAATGATGCTGAGAATATTTTCATGTGCTTATCTGCTCTGCCATTTGTAGATCATATTTTAATTAGATCATATTTAATTTCTTTCAATGAGTTGCAGTTTTCAATGTACAAGTCTCGCACTTTTGTTAAATTTATTCCTAAATATTTTATTCTTTTTGATGTTAATATAAATGGAACTCTTTTCTTAATTTCATTTTTAGACTATTCATTGCTAGTGCATAGAAATACAATTGATTTTTGTATAATGACCTTGTACCCTGCAAACTTGCTGAATTTGCTTATTAGTTCTACTAATTTTTTGTAGATCCTTTAGGATTTTCTAAATACAAATCATGTCATCAGTGAATATAGTTTTACTTCTTCCTTTCCAGTCTGGATGCCTCTTTATTTATTTTTCTTCCTTAATTGCTCTAGCTAGAACCTCTAGTACAATTTTGAATAGAAGTGATGATAGTGTATGTCCTTGTCTTGTCCCTGATCTTAGGAGGAGGAAAACATTCAGTCTTTTGCTATCAAGTATGTTAGCTATGAGTTTTTCACAGATGCATTTTGTTAGGTTGAGGAAGTTCCCTTCTATTTCTACTTTCTTGAGAGTTTTTATCATGAGAAAGTGTTGGATTTTATCAAATGCTTTTGCATGACCATTGAGATGCTCGTGTGGATTTTGTTCCTTATTGTGTGAATATGGTATATTACATTAATTGATATTCAGATGTTAAATCAACCTTGCATGCTCAGGATAAACCCCACTCAATCATGGCATATCATCCTTTTTATAGGTTGCTGAATTTGGTTTGCTGGTTTGCCACGGTGTGCAAAATCATCCCTGGTTAAAAATCACTGCTGAGGGAAAAACTAAACTATCTTTCTTTCTTTTATCTTTTTTTTTGTGTGTGTGTGTGTCTTTTTAGGGCTGGACCTGTGGCCTATGGAGGTTCCCAGGCAAGTGGAGCTACAGCTGCTGGCCTACACCACAGCCACAGCAACGCCAGATCCAAGCCACCTCTGCGAACTGCACCACAGCTCATTCCAACACTGGATCCTTAACCTTTTGAGAGAGGTCAGGAATCAAACTTGCATCCTCATGGATGCTAGTCAGATTCGTTATCACCCAGCCACGATGGGAACACCCTCTTTTCGCTTTATAGTGAATGCCTATGTAAGGAGGAAATCTAAGAGGATGTAGCCGATGCCTTGGCCTGATGGAAGTAGGCTTCATATGAAGAAAAAGTCTTTCCAGCCTCTCCTGGTGGGCACGGCTATATGTGGCAGCCCTATGCACTATGGAAACTGAGGCAATCCTTGAGGCAGGCAGCATCTTAGGAGGCAATCAAATGTTTGTATCACCTGGGAGCTGGAAATGTTAAATCTCGGGACCCACCTCAGACACTGAATTGAAATATTCATTTTAACAAGAATCCCAGGTGATTTTATATACATTGGTCTGCAAAGCACTGGATTGAGAACCTTGTTGAAGCTCATAGAGACAAAAAAGCCAAAAGTGGGACCTGTAGATCCTGACTCCTATCTACTATGTATTTATGTGAGTGTATTTGTCTGTGTGTGTTGTTTGTGGGTAGCAATTGTGGATTTAATTAAACCCTCAAAAGTGTACTAAAAGCCTCCTAGGTATACAGTGTGCTAGTGCTAATGGAAAAGCAAGAGGCTCACAGGTTTGCAGGAGAAACAGATGTAGCCAACAAAAAATTAAAATACAATATCATTTATGCAATAAGGAAAGAGAATAGCACAGTGTGACATACATGTGTGTAGAGGTATAGTTACTAAGGTACATGCATATATATGTTCAAATCCATTTATCTATATTGTTGAATATCTGTATTTATGTTTGCATATCTGTGTGTAGGTCAGTAGGAAGATGTTTCAATAGGCCAGTTTTTATCATTATTTTTTGTGGAGATATAATTTATACATAGTAAAATTCACCAATTTTAAGTATATAGCTTAATTAGTTTTGACAAATGCATACACTCTTGTAACCCACACTCCTAGCAAGAAACTGGATATTTCTATCCCTCTAGAAAACTCTCTTGTGCCCTTCCCTAATCAACACCCCAGGAATGAACCACTGATAAGACTTCTATCAGCAAGGACTAGTTTTATCTATTTTAGAACGTCACATAAATAGAATCATGCAGTCTGTTCTTTTTTAGGTGTGTGACTTACTTTACTCAACAAAATATTCTATCACTATTTTGCCTTTTTTAGTGATGAGTACTGGTCCATTGTGCAGCTATAGCATGGTTTGTCAGCCATTTTCCTATTGATAAATACGTGAGAGATTTCCAGTTTTTGGCTATTTTTAATAAAGGTGATATGAATGTTTGTGTACAAAGGGTATCCTGTAAAGTTATCTGAAAATGTTTTATTCTTTGGATTGTTTTTGTTTCTGTTTTTGCTTTTTAGGGCCATACCTATGACATATGGAGGTTCCTAGGCTAGGGTTTAAATTGGAGCTACAGCTGCTGGCCTATGCCACAGCTGCAGCAACATCAGATTCCAGCCATGTCTGTGAACTACACCACAGCTCATGGCAATGCCGGATCCTTAACCCACTGAGCGAAGCCAGGGATCAAACCCGCAACCTCACAGTTTCTAATCAGATTCGTTTCTGCTGCACCATGATAGGAACTCCTGTTTTATTTGGAAATAATCTCAAATTTAAAGAAGAGTTATAAAGGATTGTATAAAGAATTGCTGTATACTTATTAGCCAGACTCCCCAATGTTTAACACTTTGTTACATCTGCTTTATCATTTTTTTTTTTCCTGGCTGCACCCACGGCATGTGGAAGTTCCCAGGTCAGGGATTGAATCCAAGGCTAAGCTGTGACCTAATGCCACAGTTGCCACAACACCAGGTCCTTAACCCCCTGCACCACAGTGGGAACTCTGTCTCATCATTTCTTAGGTATATGCTTATATTATTTTATCCCCTGAACTTTTGAAGAACAGATTACATACATCCGACCCACTTTTCTCTTAGTATTTCCACATGTTGTAGTCATAAGCAGACTTTGGATCTACCAGTGGAACCCCATCTGGAGGTGTGCTGAACTCTGCATCCAGGATGATTAATACCAACTTTATTTCAATAGTGTATAAAAACTTTGCTCCTCAGTAGCTTTATTCTCTCCTATGATGATCAGTTTTATGTTTCTGGTCTCCGGTCTCCAGTAAGTCAATCAAACACTAATCTACGTGTTGCCCTGAAGGTATTTTGTGAATGTGATTATTGCTCTACCCATCCTGTTTCATTACTGTTCATAATTTGACTCTAGGAGATTATCCCACATTGATATGAATAGATGTCCAGATTCCCAGCAATACTTAAGAGCTTTTCAAAACCCTTTATGGATATAGTCATTCCCCAGCTTTTCCTTGTAAGTTTTTTGGTCAGCTTCTTATTTGCCCCCAGCTATTTTCACACCCCATCTTTTACATTTCTGATATCACAATCTATCTCTTTTTATATTGTCTATTCATTAACAAATTATTATAGCTAAAGTTATTTCTAATAACTTTGTCTTTTAACCTTTATACTAGAGGTAATTGGTTAGTCTAGAGGTAAACTACCACCATATTAAATATTATAGTATTCTGATTTTGAGAGTATAATTAGCTTTTCTACTGTGTTGTGTATTTTCATGTTACCACTTAGCATCCTTTCATTTTAGCTTGAAGAATGTTATGGGTACCCACAGCCATTTTGGGGCATCTGTGGGAAAGGCATCCTGAGGAGATCATGGTTGAGCTTCTTGATGGAGTCTGACATAGTTTGTAGGACTTTAATTTTTTTTTATTTTTTATTTTTATTTTTTGCCTTTTCTAGGGCTGCTCCTGCGGCATGTGGAGGTTCCCAGGCTAGGGGTCTAATCGGAGCTGCAGCTGCTGGCCTACACCACAGCCACAGCAACGTGGGATCTGAGCCTCGTCTGCAACCTACACCACAGCTCACGGCAACGCCAGATCCTTAACCCACTGAGGAGGGCCAGGGACCGAACCTGCAACCTCATGGTTCCTAGTCAGATTCGTTAACCACTGTGCCACGATGGGAACTCCAGGACTTTCATAGTTTCAATGCCCTCTGAGAGTCCTGTTTGCCACTCCCCCAGCCTCTTCGTACCCCAGGTGTGAGCTCACAATTCTGTACTCTGGTTGGGGTAAGAGAGAAATGGACCTCTTTGGAAGCATCCTACACAGCTGGGGAAGATGCGTTCTCACTCATACACTTTGATTTTCCCTTTTGACAGAAATCATGGACCAAGAAGATCTCTCTTGGCCCTAAGCTGTGCCACCTTGAGGTAATACAGTTTAAGTCAAACTGTTCTTCTTACCTTTCCTAGTGCATTCAATCTCAATTATTTTTGCTCTAATGTTGTGTTGGAACTTCTCTGCTGGACCCTTGGATTTCCACAAAAGCTCTCCTGTCCATGGGTAATTATCTAAGACTGTATCCTTCAGGGGCTCCTCGACCATAGCCAAAAGTGGGTGGAATCAGTGCATAGTCTGCTGCAGGGTCCACAGCTGCAATCAAGATCTATATGCCTATTACCCAATGCACAAGTGGGAGAGATTCTTCTAGGTTCCTTGGTGTGTGGTGCTGGACCCCAGAGCTCCTACAAATGCACTTTTCCCCATGGATGGATGCCAAACTGTAATTGCTGAAGAGGATATATGAGTGAGGAACTTATTTGGCCATCTTGCTGATGTCACTCCCCAGATATTGGTTTCACTAGCTGTTTTCTTAGGTTGCTGCTTGAAAAAGGATGCCATCTCCTGTGACCAAAATTCTTGTTGTCTTAGAGACATGGCTTTTGAGACCTAATCCTGTCTCTCCCACTCCAAATAAAAAACAAACAAACAAACCCAAAAAACCCTTAAACAGAAGCTAAAGGCAAAACTACTCCTGCTTAATGTTTTCTAAGAAACTGGCTGATGTAATAAACACTTTGTCCTGACCATAGCAACTTAACTAAAATTCAAGTGGAGGAACGTGAACTACCTGGTCATGAAGACTTCTTTCGGTCATGGTATGGAGCCAAGTTCATTCTGCTTGAGGCGCCGAGTTGCCAGAATTTGCAGCAAGAAGAGAGTTTATTCATAGGACTGCCAAGCTAGGAGACTGGAAAACAAACTCCAGACCTACTTCCCTAAAAGCAAGGGGCTCAGGGTACTGAAAGGATAAAGAATCAAGAAGCAGGGCAGTCTGAGGTGTAGGGAGTGTAGGAAGCATGGGGAAAAGTGAGAAAAGCTGGCGGAATTGTGGTTCTGTGCAGGCGTAACTAAGCTACAGGTCTCAGCACCTTTGCAAATGAAGGTCCTTGACACAATTGAAGGTGGAGTTTTTGGTCTTCTGATGTCAAAGGTCACTGAATGGACACTCACATACTCAGTTAGAGGGTCAGTGGTCCTATCCAGTCTTAACCAGCTCAGCTTGAACTAGACATAGCTAGAAAACAACTCCCACAAACATCTTATTGTTTAGGGTATGTACCCTTGGAGGATATGCAAATCTTTTGTAGCAACAATTAAAATGCCCTTGATTAGTGAAGGCAGATGAAATGGATTTGACTAATGATTACCCACTGCTTCAGTAACACATCAGAGGGGTGGAGGTGGGGGTAAAATTTAAACAACTGACAAAGAGCAAGTCATATTCTCTCCAATCACTGCTTCATGCCCATGAACCCATATATTGAGTGTACCATACTCTTCACATATGTTATCACCGGAAGTGAAGACACTGCCCAAGAGAGGAGAAATAGGAAAAACTGCTTTGGAAGGAACTGAAACCAATTACATTTTATAATTATGTGTTTGCCATCTGCAGGCAGTAGGTATATATGCTATTTTCAGCACTTTAATGAAATGGAAGAGAAATACTGACCCCATCTGGAGGATTTCATGTTTCTTTTGGCTCCCGTCTCCTGGGCTTTCTTTTTTTTTTTTTTTTTTGTCTTTTTGCCATTTCTTGGGTCACTCCCCTGGCATATGGAGGTTCCCAGGCTAGGGGTCTAATTGGAGCTGCCAGCCTACGCCAGAGCCACAGCAATGCAGGATCCAAGCCGCGTCTGCAACCTACACCACAGCTCACGGCAACACCAGATCCTTAACCCACTGAGCAAGGCCAGGGATCGAACCTGCAACCTCATGGTTCCCAGTAGGATTCATTAACCATTGCACCACGACAGGAACTCCTGGGGTTTCTTTTTTTTTGCTTTTCTTCTTTTTTTTTCTTTTTAGGGCTGCAGTTGCAGTGTATGGAAGTTCTCAGGCTAGCCAGCCACAGCCACAGCAATGCCGGATCCAAGCCACACCTGTGAGATACACCACAGCTCTTAACCCACTGAGTGGGTCCAGGGATGGAACCTGCATCCTCATGGATATTAACTGTTGTTACCACTGAGGCACAACAGGCACTTGTTTATATCTCTTTCCTTAGTGATTCCTAGTCCCTCTAGGCCTTCCCTGTGGAGCTTTCCAAATCTACCAAAGCAGCACCACTCTCATGGACTCCCCAGTTGAAGCCTTTAGGGGGAGGGGTTTGAGACACCCCTAGGAGTGCCCCCTCCTTTGTAAGGTTCAAAAGCAACTTGCCCTTTTCAACAAATTATACCCAACAGATAATTGTTTTTTCCTTTCTGGTATCCTAGTACTTAGGCATTAAAATGGAGACCCCGGAGTTCCTGTTGTGGCTCAGGAGTTAGCAAACACGAGCAGTATCCATGAGGACGCGGGTTCGACCCCTGGCTTCACTCACTAGGTTAAGGATCTGGCATTGCTGTGAGCTGTGGTATAGGCTGGAGGCTACAGCTCAGATTCGACCCCTAGCCTGAGAAACTCCATATGCCACGGGTGCAGCCCTAAAAAATAAAAATAAAAATAAATAAAATGAGAGTTCCCATCGTGGCGAGTGGAAACGAATCCGACTAGGAACCATGAGGTTTCAGGTTTGATCCCTGGCCTCACTCAGTGAGTTAAGGATCTGGCATTGCCGTGAGCTGTAGTGTAGGTTGCAGATTCGACTCTCATCTGGCATTGCTGTAGCTCTGGCGTAGGCCAGTGGCAAAAGCTCCAATTTGAGTCCTAGCCTGGGAACCTCCCTAAGCTGCAGGTTCAGCATGAAAAGGCAAAATAAATACATTAATTAATTAATAATTAATTAAATTAAATGGAGATCCTCTTCAGGGTCAACCCTCTGGACCACTAGAGAGGGTCCCATTCACATTTTATTCTACAGCTTTTTTCCTCCCTTCTTTTGGAGGATATAATGTAATTACTAGAATTATGTCAAGAAAATAGCCCTGCTCTTACATTTAAAACATCAAAAGCCTGATTTAGAAATTACCATTTTTCTTAAATTGTAAAATATCTGCCTTTTAAGATATTTACCAATCATTGTAAAATAGCTAAGATTTATTAAAGATTTGTCATATTCCAGACACTGTGCTAAGCTTTCCTTTTAATTTCTAATGCTTACAGCAACCCTGTAATATAGATATTTATCTCCATTTTACAGATGAGGAAACTGAGATTTAGGGACATTAAATAATTAAATTATTTGTCCAAAGTCACATAGCTAGTAATCAGCACAGCAGGACGTCCAAATCCAGTTTCCATTTTCCCTGAGCCAGGCGTCTTAATTGATCAGTCTAGAGGATCCTAATTTCTCAGCCTATTAGCAATTTCCTAGCTCCACACACATACAACACACACACACACACACACACACACACACACACACACGCACGCACGCAAGCACGCACAAGTTATTTTATTGCAGAGAACTTTTAAAGGCCATCCTCTCTAAAAATAATTTTAATTTCTTCTGAGAGTCAATCAGGTTAATATAAATAGCTAACATCTACAAATAGAATGTCCCACTTCCATTTAGAAACATCCTCCTGCTCCACTAGAGAACATCTCTTTCTCTTGTTCCAACTTAATTAATTTTGCTTTAAACCATGGCACTGGCCTGAGTTCTCAAACCTGTTGTCTTAACTTCATCCTTCATCCAAAGAAAATCACACTCACTGAGGATTGTAGAGAGAATAAAAACAAAAGGAGGCAAGAATTGTCTAAATTTAAAGTGCTGGAAAATCCAACATTTTATTTACTACATTTTGGTGACTACATAAATGCTGAAACATTTTAACACTGAAAAGCATGATGGCATCATCACTTGCTTTTTTTCTTTTTTTCTTTTTTCTTTTTTGCTTAGCAAACACAGCAGATGATATTGCACGGCATAAAGTGAGAACAGTAGCGAAGCTTTGAAAAAAAAGAAAGAAACCTTAATGCAGTACAGGAGATACTCATAAACAAACCAGAATAATGCCTAATGCATTACACTTTTTGTTGCTACACACAAAAATACAGAAGAAGCATTGGACAGAGAGAAAGAGAGACAAAATATTAGCAAACAACCATAACTGGGTACAATAATCATTTAGTCTGAAATGTAGATGCAACATAGAAACTACCACTGCTTTCTAATTGACAAAGAAAATGACAGCAACATTTGTCTTTTATCAAAAATCTTCTAAGCCCCTCATGGTTAGGTTTTAAAATTAATTATTTAATTATGTATTTACCTTTTTTTTTTTTTTTTTTTCATTGCTAAGGAAGAACTCCCTCTGCTCTTGGAAGATTTTCTACTCTACTGATTTTTTTTTTAATTTATTTTTTTTTAACCTGATGATTGTCTTAGGCACCCTCCTTACATAATAAACCATCAAGCTAACTTGAACAGGGAAACTGAGTCACACTCAAACTACAGCTAAGGTCAAAGGTGTACTGAAAATAGAAGATGGGGAAGGGACAGGTCTCAGTGAGTGACAGATGGGCTGACTTCAGAAGGGACAAGAAACACAGGGAGATATGAAGACAACTACCGAAGCAAGTGGAAGACAATGTTTTAAGTTTATTTTTTTTAAAAAATACTTGTCACTTGGTTCAGACGGCAAATGTAAAATGAGCCCACAATGATTATGTAATAAATGCAGAACATACCACAAAAAAATCGAGACTGACACGAAAACAGAAAACACAACATTGTGAATACAACTCTGTTCAGCGTTTCATTGCTGATGGTAAATGTCCTCCCTCAACCGTTTTCCTGGGCCTTCTAGAACTCACTGCACAGCATTTGTATTAAAAACAAAGAATTAATCAATGCTTTTCCACAGAGCACTGAATGGTCCTGCAACTCAGACCAGATTTATTGCCCTATTTAAAATACATAGCGAGTATAAAAATGTCTCTAAGAAAATGCAACATTTGACCCAAAAGACTAAGCCCTCCCTTTCCTTGCCCACCCCAAACACCCCTGCAAAAGAAAATAAGGTAAAATTCTTGTACTGGGAGAAAAGATATTTACATCTATGGATTTATGCCATGTAATTGAAGCAACTTATTTTAGCAAAATAAAACAAAAGAGTGGGCACCGGGTCTTCTGAGGATGGCCTAGTCAGCTGAGAATTCTACATGTGTGCTGATGTGAAACAGGGCCAAGTCTCTGAACAGCCTTGATTACCAGCCTGGGGCAGGGACCATCTTTAGTGTGGACAAGAAAACTCGTGGGAAGAAAAAGAGTGAGAAGAGACACACTAAAATAGGTCTGAATTTCATTCACCCCTGGAACTCTGAAATTTGAGAATTCTTCCAACTCTGGTTGGGAAGTGGGTAGAAGGTAGGGTGTTTGGGGTAGGGGAGGGGGTAATTGTGCGTAGTAGGTTACAAGAAAAAAGTGGGGAAGAATATATAGTCTTGCAATATTTTCTTAAATTTGATTGCGAATCAGGGCTCAGCATTGTGTTTTGCGTCTTCCATGGGTAGGCTAGAGAGGCAGGGGCTGGGTCAGCCCCTTCAGCTGGCCCTGAGCCTTGACTTCCTCTGTAAAGGTCATGATACCCTCTTAGTTCTGCCAGAGGAACTGTGTCTCCACGCCCTGTGCCCTGCCTTGAAGCAGTTCAGAAACTTGGTGAAACTTAAGAGGATTTCCAAATTCAAGTTAGCTTGTCTCATTGAGTTTTTGTATTTTTCACTTCTCATGCCCGGGCCAATGGTTTAAAAAAAAAAGTAGCAAAGTATCTCACAAATGCCGGTGCTTTGAAACATGAAACAAGACAAATTCTTTGGAATTTCAGGTCTAACCTGCAAAATAATCTTAAAAAAAAAAAAACAACTTAATAAATTAAAGGAAGAACACGGATAATACCTTTCTTTTAAGTGATAAAAAAGACTACCTTGAAACACCCATTTTGGCATGTACAGATTTTTTGAGGGGGGGAACCTGGCAGTGTTTACAACACACACTGAAGTGCCTGCTAAGAAAAGCTAAAGATACACCCTGCAGTTAAGAGAAGTTCTTGCTTTCAGCTTATCTTAGCATCAAACAAAAAAGATTGTAACATAAAGCTTTGGCCATTTCCATTCTACTATATACATTTTAAAAACTACACAGTCATAAATTAACACAGTGATTAAATAAGCTCATATAAAATGTAATTTAAATTAAGAAAAAATCACAGCACATTATAGAGAAAAATAGGAACCAGTTTCACAAAAAAGAGATTATATATACTTTTTTTACCCTGTGGAAACAAATTTACTATGAAACACAAAAACTTCATAAGCAACCACCAAAACGAAAATCATTTCTTATTTCATTCTTGCAATTTTTACACAACTCTTAACCCACCTGGGGAACATTTCCAGAAATGAAGTCTTCCTTGAGCAACAGAGCAGTTCTGCCAAGAAAATAAACCCCAAACTGAAGTGGGGGTGGGGGTGGGGACATCCCAAACATACAAACTACAAAATAAATAAGAATTATAAAGTTTTTTTTTCAAAAGTAACCTTAACAATTATCAAACTAGTAAGTTCTGCCTTATCACATAGACTCTCTATACAACATAACCCTAAAACTTTATTACTATGAGGTATTTGGAGGAATTGGTAAAAGTGATGCACGGCCTGCCTGGTGAAGGGACTCGGTGAAGTGGGGGGGAATTTGAGAGGGAACAGGAAAAGGAGCTTTGGTTTATCAGCAAGAAATTGGGAAAAAGAAGTCATCCTTTGGTATCAAAGAAAGTTTCATTGCATGGTTGCACGGAAAAAGCACCACGGTGAATAATTATTCCTTTTTTTTTTTTTTCATTAGTGGCCTTTCTAAGAGGCTGAGGTATTCAAAGAGTATAAGGTGAGAGAGGTCAACAGCGGTTTAACACTTTGGTTCAAGCAAGGCACTCGTCCTAGGAGTTTACAAAGTTTGCAACATGTTTGCCTAGAGATTTACAAGTAGAACTAGCAGTAATAAGAGTAGTATTTCCTAATGTTGTTATCATTATCGTATCATTATTATTAAGAATGAAGACAAGTTTATACACTGAGTGAAGAGTGAGGAGGAGAAAGGAGGTGGGAGAGGGGATGGGGTAGAGTTCCCTCTGCAGACCAAGGCCGTGCATGAAAATATCTTTGGTATTCTTTGGTATCATCAATGTGATTAAAATCACCAATGGAAATCGAGTGAGGTAGCGTCTTTGGTTCACACTATAAATAGTAGATCTTTACACTTTTTTTTTTTTTTTTTTTTTTTTACACTTGGAAGTAGCTATTTCTTACCTTCTGCTCCTTTGTCCTTACTATTTAGGAAATAGTTACCGAATGTACTGTAAATTCTAACCACACCACAAGAGTAATCCAGAAGGCCAATCGCATCTCAAAAGAGCCTCTGGTGTTTGAATGCACCCTAAACAACTAGATAGGAAAGGGAGAAGTGCTTTCTCTTTGTTTGCTAAATGCATAGTTTTCATCCTTTATGTACAAAGAAGGGAGGACCTTTCTTAGGGAAAATACCTTTATAGCTTGTGTGAAAATGTCCTAGGACTCTTTGGTATAGCAAAGTTTGCATTTAACCTGCAAAGACCGGTTGTTCGCCTGGGGTAGCAATGGGAGTGGCATGAGTCCAAAAGTAGCATAGGACTTTGACTTATTTTCTTGGAAAATTAAGTATGCTTTTGGGGGGCAGAGTGAATGACATATTCAGTCAGAATTTCTAAATTTCCCCACACATTTTCTTTGGTTCGGGGGCATCTATTCCAGCTGCATCCAGGAACTGCAATACTCAGGTCCTGACATGCAGAATTCTTTTACCTGAACAATTAATGATGTCTGGGCTTTGGGGGTGTCCAGACATCACACTTCCCAGTCTTTCTCTTGGCCCCCTTTCAGGGAAGCTTCCAGTCACGAGAGGACCTGAATGACTTATGACCCCAAACAATCTAACTTCCATTCTATCAAAAAAAACAAACAAAGGAAAAAGAAAAACAAAACACATTATTTGAAGTTTGGGAATAAACAAGCATACAAGGAGAAGAGTGAGATATCTTTTCAGGTGATTTTGCTAAAGAATTGAGAAATGATGGATGGACAAATGGCACGGGTCTGCTCTGTTGAGTGTGGTAGGTTAAGAAACCTGAGCCATAAATTAATGCTAAACTACACAAAAATGGAAGCATTTTATGTGTCAAAGCAGAAGCAATAAAAAAATCAGTCCTACATTATGTAATAACACGTATTGCTTGTGAGAAGCTGAGTTTGTCCATTAGGATTTCTAAAAAGCAAAGGTTGTGAGTTAAACAGTCAAGTAAAAAAATTGCTTTTCAGGCTCTGATTTGTGCATCTGTTAATGAGAAAATATATCTCTAGGCCCTGAAATTGCATAATGGGTGCAAATTCAATGCTGGTATGAAACTCATCTTTGGTGTTAGCAAATAGGATCACTGGTTATTTTTCCAAAAAATCATTATGGTAGGAATATTAAATCGTAGTAATAGTTTTTGAGACTGTGTCTACACAGTACCAAAATAATTGGTTGAAGATATAAGTCACAGTTGGATCACTCTGCTGGGGCTATACAGGAAATACAAAGCAAAAGATATGGTTGTCTAGATTCAACTTTTGTTTTTCCTGGGGTATTGAATTTGGTAAGATTGTGTGTAGACACAGATGAATTTCCCTGCATTTAAAATTCTCATGTTTCAAATAAATAAGGCTTTCCTCCCTCCTAAATTATCAATACATTATATAGTTGTACTTCAGCCCCCTCCTTTCCTGGAGAGAGAGAGAAAAAGTTCATCAGTTTTTTCCTTCTCGTTTATGTCATTGACAAGATTATATTTTTAGCAAATCTCGAAGGGTGGCCATTTAAATGGTCTCTTTTAATAGCTGAACTATAATTGTGCCATATTTAGAAGGGAAAATTTAAAGCTGGAATTTGGGGTGAGATGAAAAGAAATACTAAGACAAAATGTATCAAGGCAAATGCCCATTTCATCAAACGAGGAGTAGGTCTTTGTTTCCTTTTCTCATTCCACAGCAGACATGAAGGAGACGGGTGGTTTGCCAGGTTAGCCTGATCTTCCCAGATGCCTGCCTCTTTGAGTCCTGGACAGGATGCTGAGATTTGATCCTAAGGAGTTAGGTCTTGTGTCAAAATAGTTTAATTTTTTCTCTAGCATTTTAAGGAATCTCAACAAACAACTTATTGTTGAGATACCATTGAATTTTAGATTTCTAGTTAGGTGTGGTGATGAAGTGTACCCAGTTCTTTACCTACTAGTACAAAAGGCATCCACTTACATGAATTACAGTTCAATTGAATCCAGAGAGAATTTTTCTGGGAATCAAGTGATTCACTTGGGTACTATCAGTATAACCATATTATTTTATTTTATTTTATTTTTTGCCTTGATTTCTAGAGCCCTGGTTAAATGATTTGGAAAAGTAGAAATTTAAAATTTTCATTTGGAAGTTCAGGTCTAGTTTTTATCTGTCCCTTTCAGTGAGTGGAATTATAGAATTTCCAGCTTAATGTAGTAGCAAGAAAGAATGTAGTATGCTTTGGAGGCTATGCTTAGTGAAATAAATAGCTTAATACCTATGGAACCCAAGGCTGGTCTGTCTTTCTGTCTGTCTGTCTTTCTTTCTTTCCTTTTTTTGCTTTTTAGGGCCCCACCCACAGCATAAGAAGGTTCCCAGGGTAGGGGTCGAATTGGAGCTGTAGCCACCAGCCTACACCACAGCCACAGCAACGTTGGGATCTGAGCCGCATCTGCAATCTACACCACAGCTCACGGCAATGCCAGATCCTTAACCCACTGAGTGAAGCCAGGGATCAAACCCATAACCTCTTGGTTCCTAGTTGGATTTGTTTCCGCTGAACCATGACAGGAAGTCCCCAAGGTCTTGTTTTCCACTAGAACTCTTGCTTTTTCTAAGCAGTTCTACAATTTCTCGGTTACACCTGCTATTTTTATTCATGTCCATGTTACAAAATGTCTGGGATTGGCAATTAAATCAGTTTGATTGTATTTTCAAGATGATTATAAATATTGGATAGTTCATTTTAATAATAATGTTGGTCTGCTTATTTTGTGTATTTATATTTTAAAGAGGTATTTGGTGTCAAATGCTTAAAGTAAATATAAGTCAAATTAACCTCAGTAGGAGGTCCTTTATTCAGTGGCCTTTAACTCAAAATCATGACTTTGAACACATTTTCTAATTTGGTTAACTGTCCTGTTAAATTTAATTTTCTAAGTTTACAAATGAGTCCTGCTTTGGGAGAATCCCCAGGTTTTCTCAGCTATGAACAGATTATGAAATTATGTCTACATGTCTACTTAAGTGACATTTATGTGTCCCAAAAGGGAGTGTGCCATCTGGATGAACATGTATCCTGCATGGACCTCTCCGTTGTGATATTAATTGCTTCCCTGAAGCTACATTCTTTCTTGCCAGTTCTGAAAACTAATATTTCAAATGCTTCAAGAGTCATAAATAATAGTTGTGATTCTACGTGGCATGTGGATTACAGCTAGATCAGTTCATACGTATAACTTTACATAGTATCTTGTGTAAAAATAGCTTTGGTTATTAAAATCATTGCAATAAAATACCTGCACTATAATATTAAGTGTGTTCTTTGGTACCTAGATGATTTTCTTTTTTCATGGATGGACTCTTGTTTCATTTCTTACAAAATATCTGAACATTCCTTAACAAACAAAGAGAATGCACTGGTTTAGGTGTCATTCAAATTTCTTTGCTGGGTTTGAATCTGCATTTAGGTTGCAGGCCTGGCAGGTTCAAACGCTAGGCTAGACAAGCAAAATCACACTCCTAATCCAATGAACTCAGACAACCCCACACTATGCTGGTTGCACTCCTACAGCACAACCCTTCCTGAAGACCAGCCCTGCCTAAGTTCCTAACCACTGGTGGTGGTGGTGGTGGTGGTGGTGGTGGTGGTGGTGGTGGTGGTGGTGTGTGTGTGGGTGGGTGTATATGTATATTCACGCACAGACCCATACACAGTACAGAGACACCATAACACCTTCATGGCGCGGTGGAACAGATGAGAACGTCTGATCTTAAAGATGTCCACTCAATGGCTCAAAATCACTATGCTCCAAACCACGAAACAGCCAAGCACAGCGAGGATGATCATGGACTGAAGGTGTACGATCCAGTGGTGTTTTCCCGCTCATAATTTTTCTTGCCAAGTCATCGCCTGGCCGAAGTGTGTGTCTCCGAACAAAGTCAGAATGCAGTGAGCTAAGTCTTTGGTTTCTTTGGACTATAAATAACACTTTTTTTTTTTCTTCAAATATTTCTAAGTATAAACCTGCTATCTTGAGGTCCTGGTCTTTAAAAATTTTTTTCTTTATTTAAAGCTTTTCCACCGAGGTTTCAGTTTGTGGTTATTCCTTCATGCTTTGGTACAAGTGCTTGATGAAGAAGATGAGTTGCCTGAATTGGAGCTGCCCTCGTCCTGCCACTTGTCCAGACTCCTCCTCCTCGCATTCATGAAGAAGTTGCTGACGGTGCTCAGCTCCAACCCCAGCTGCTGGGAAATGGTGATTTGCAATTCTTTGGATGGACGTTTATTTTCCTTGAATATTGCATGTAGAGTTCGACGCTGGACATCTGTGAAGACCAACCTGGGCTTTTTGGGGGTGTTGCCTCTATCCTTCCCATGTTCTTGCTCTTTCCTTTTGCATGCTGTAAAGAAACACAGAGGGTGTTAGAACAGGATGCCTGGTAGAATTGAGAATAGAAAGGCACAGCCCATAAAACTGACAGGCCTTCCCCATGGCCACTTTCTATTTGCTGACCTCTGTTTTTAGCACCATCATGGGCTGGGAAGGAAGCCTAACAAAAGCCTGGAGAATGAGGAGGAGGTGGGGTTCTGAGTCCTGGCTTGAGTCCTCTCCTTGACAAATATGGGAATTTTGCTTTGGTAAATCAATTAACCTACCACCTGGGTTTCAGATTCCTCATCTTCAGAATGCTAGGCTCTAGCTAAATGACCTTATTGGTTTTGTTGTTGTTGTTTGTCATCTTTTTAGGGCCACACTGTGGCATATGGAGGTTCTCAGGCTAGCGGTCCAATCAGAGCTGTAGCTGCCCTCCTATGCCACTGACACAGCAACGCCAGATCCGAGCCACGTCTGCGACCTACACCACAGCTCATGGCAATGCCAGCGAGGTCAGGGATCGAACCTACATCCTCATTGTTACTAGTCAGATTCGTTTCCAGTGAGCCATGCCAGGAACTTCTAAATGAACTTATTGTTTGAATTTTTGTATCACTATCTACAAAGTGGAAATAAGAGTAGCTACCTTGCTGGGTTATGGTAAGTCTGTATGAAATAGTACATGTAAACATTGATATTAACTGGAATGCTTTACAAATGAAAAGTCAGAGTTCCTGTAGTGGCTCAGTGGTTAACGAGTCCGACTAGGAACCATGAGGTTGAGGGTTTGATCCCTGGCCTCGCTCAGTGGGTTAAGGATCCGGCATTGCTGTGAGCTGTGGTGTAGGTTGCAGATGCAGCTCAGATCCAGCTGTGGCTCTGGTGTAGTCTGGCAGCTACAGCTCCAAGTAGACCCCTAGCCTGGGAACTTACATATGCTGCAGGTGTGGCCCCAGCAAAGAAAAAAAAAAATTGCAAATGAAAAGTTCTATCACCTAGAAGAGGTTGTAGTGCTCCAAGAATTTATGGTCTGCTGCTGGTAGAATACTAAGAGCCCAACTGAGTGTCTGGAAACCAAATAAAAAGGAATTGTATTTTCCCCCTAATGATCTTTTTTTGTCTCCTGGGGAACTCTGGCTATAATATAACTCTGTATGGAGTGTCCTGCTATGCACTTCAAAAGGCCTTCCGCTGGTTCTTTGGAGGAACCAGGACTTGTGGAGCTGTGGTGAAACCTGCTTCCTCCCACTTGGACTAAACCTGTCACGTTAGCCGTGTTCACGTTTGGAGTCTCCCTCTGCCTCCTTTTTCTTCTTCATGAAAGTCTTGCTCTTGAAGTCCCCCTCTTCCCTTTCATCTCCCACTGAGAGGGTGCATTCCCTGCACATGGTTTTTGGTCTGAATCATGATGCTGCCTCCTGGCTGCTAGAGCTCTTCCCAGCCTGGCCCTCCCGTCTCCAGGGTTTGCTGCAGGATCAGGGCCTCCTCATCTCAGATGCTGGACTCCTCTTTCTAGCCTAATGTGTCTCACTGGCTTCCATCTGCCAAAGGAGGGCTGAATTGCTAACTTCTCCCTCCTCTATCCTTCACTGTCCCCTCCATTGGTGAATCCCTGCAGCCATCCCCAAATAACCAGGCAACTCAAGTAAAAACAGTGCTCTGGTTATACTAATTCAATGGTAAGACAAGGCTCCTGGGCCCTAATTCCAGTCAGACTTCTGCCCTCCGCCACCTTGGGTAGTTGTTCTGGAGCTGCCATTGCTATCTTCCCATCTGGCTGGATTTGCTCTGACAGGTACACCAGCTCCAGTGAAAGGCAGACAGGACATCTTTCTGGTGAAGGTAGGGACTGCTGCTCTTTCATATGGCCTCCAGCTGGCTGCCCTGCCTGTTGCTATCTCCTGCTCCCCCTCCTGTCTTTTGGTATTCCAGCTTCTCAATTCCTTTCCAGATGGTTCACCAGCTCTGGCTAGAAGCAGCCTCTATGCTCTCCCTAGGTAGCACTGCTCTTCTGCCTGCCACTGCCTTTCATTCCTAGTTGCTCCACAACTTGGATTCCTGAGTTCCCCTAAGAATTTTGGTGCCCATTAGCACAAATTAACTCAGCAATCAGAGCAGCTAAAGAGCCAATGGGTAAAGGCTGAAGAAACCTCCAGCTTTCAGAATCCAATCTAGGGGTCTCCAAATTTGTTGTTGTTGTTGTTGTTGCTACTTCTTGGGCCGCTCCCGCGGCATATGGAGGTTCCCAGGCTAGGGGTTGAATCGGAGCTGTAGCCACCGGCCTACTCCAGAGCCACAGCAACGCAGGATCCGAGCCGCGTCTGCAACCTACACCACAGCTCATGGCCACGCCGGATCGTTAACCCACTGAGCAAGGGCAGGGACCGAACCCGCAACCTCATGGTTCCTAGTCGGATTCGTTAACCACTGCGCCACGACGGGGACTCCTCCAAATTTTTTAAAACATGTGCTACTTAGTAAAACATGTTTTGAGTATTACACCCCTTTATATTATTTCTTTATAAATGATATGGATGTGTTATCATACTACTATATTACAAATGTTATAAAGCATAGGCAAAATATAGAAATTGTTAAAGGGGTAAAATACAATAAATAGACATAGAAATTCTCTTCTACAGGTGCATTAGCTTGCCCAAGCCCCAGCGTGCATTTACCTCACTCCAGGGACCACAGGTCCAAAATATTAGGAAATATAAGAATAGGAATTTAAGAATGGACACAAGGGGAGACTTCTGTCATAAGAGAGATTTTTAAGCCAGTCAGCTCTTCTGGTACATTTTATAACATCTTGTAGATCACTAGCTATGTCCTTTGCCCACCATGATTGATGGCGTCAACATAATGGGTAAGATTTATTAAACACCCAGGTCCCTCAGAGCACCGAGCTATACATACTGAACTAGATGAGAGTCCCTAAGTAGAGTCCCTCCCCCAGGGACTCATGGCCCTCACAGGGCGGCTAGATCAAATTTAAAAAAAATTCCGCTAGACTAAAGTCTAGTTAGTTTGCGTCAGTCCATGTAGACACAGCTTTACATAATATTGATGCCCATGGCTGACTGATTCATTCAGTTACATTCAAAAATAAATATAACACGCTTTTTTCTTAAAGAGGTCAGTCTTAGGAGGTTACATAAGCAAATAAATGCAAAAATATAAAAAGAGCATACAGGATACTGGCTCTGCTTGAGGATGTTAAGAAAGGCGTCACAGAGGAGGGGCGCTTCTGCCAGGAGCAAAGTGTTGAGCAGGAGTTTGCTAGTGAGAGAAGTGGAAAAACTCGCTCCAGCAGGGGGAGCAGCATTCATGAAGGACTGATAAGTATGAGGAGATTGGGGGTGGGGCAAGAGTGCATGCAAGGAGGAAATCTGTGGGGGACAAGCCTTCACAGGTACAGATGAGATTTGTAGTTACAGTTTTGAGTAAGGGTGTTGTGTGATTAAATTTGGGATTAGAAAAAACCTTTTGGTGGTGGTGTAGGGGATGAATTGGAAAGCCCTAACCCTAACCCTAACCCTAACCCAGGGTTAGGGACAAGGATGCTGTGGTATTTCACCCTGACCTTCCACCCATCACCTGCCCTCAGGACTAAGGCACTCATTCTTGCACCCACCAGAGGAGGCTAGTGACTCTCAGCTGAGGTCCCTGGGAACTACCCTTGGTTTAAAGGGTATGCCACCCTGGGGTGGGGTGGAGGACTGGCTACATCTAGGGGCAGTGGATGGAGTAGAGGATGGGGGCATGGAGGGTAGAGGCTAAAGACAGTGGGAATATATTAGTTTAAGACTCCCCTGTCCCAACACTTTGCATCAAGTTGGAATAACTCTGAAGGGTTATCCAGTTCCAGAGCACCCTATAGGATTGGTTGAGGCTGTTTTTGCAACTATATCGAAGTTCATCGTCTCTATCTACCTGGTCTTACTTCCTCCATGTCCCCCAACAGGGGTTAATCCCCATAGTTCTCCAGGATAACCTTCCTGCATGCCAGTCTCAGAAACTCAGAGTCTGTTTCTCAGAAAAATCTAAGCTAAGACAGAAAGCAGTTAGAAAACCAGCGTAATGAGGACCCTAAACTAGAAAATAGCAGTTGAAGATGGAAAATAGGGAGCAAATTTAAGAGCTTCTTGGAAGGGAGGATCAAGAGGAATTAATAACCACCACCTGGCTGGGAGGATAGAGTTCAAATCCTCTCTCAGGTTTCTGATTGGATAATAGTAATGGGGCCATTAGGGAATGCAGATGGAGAAGAGAGTTTTATGAGAGCAGTAATCACTTCTATGTGGGACAAACTGCATTTGAAGTGCTTGTTGGACATTCTGTTAAAGATCTCCAATAGGTGGTTGTCCAGGAGACAGCAGGATATATGCGGCCTGGAGCTCAGGGGAGAAGTCTGGGTTGGGAATATAGACTGGGAAGCCATTAGGACTCTAGATGGTAAATTACAAAGAATGCATACCTATGGAAAAATAAATAGCTGAGCATCAGGTGCAGACTTAACTTATTTATCATTCCAAAGGCAGAACTAAGGGAAATTACAAAGAGATACCCATTTTCTACCTAATCAGGATATTTAAATAACTTTATTGTGGTCCTTAGTATTTGGCAGGACTGGGTGAGCTGAAGCTACTCCAGAGCCAGCATTTCCCAAACCAGAGACATGATATTGTCTCAAACAGGAGTTACTTGAAAAGATGATTTACAGGGTAAGTACATTTAGAAAAACCTACTCTGGAGTTCCACAGCGGAAACAAATCTGACTAGGGACTATGAGGTTTCTGGTTCGATCCCTGGCCTTGCTCAGTGGATTAAGGATCCAGCATTGCCGTGAGCTGTGGTTTAGGTCGCAGACACGGCTCAGATCTGGTGTTGCTGTGGCTCTGGTGTAGGCTGGCAGCACCAGCTCCAACTAGACCCCTAGCCTGGAAACCTCCATATGCCACGGGTGCAGCCCTAGAAGGACAAAAGACAAAAAAGAAAAAAAAGAGAAAAACCTACTCTATATAGCCTTCTCCTCAAAATGCATAATATGTGTTAGCACATAAATTTATGCTTCCCAAATTTATTTAATTCCAAAACCCATATGGTAGAGACTGTCTATTAATGTCTTGTATAATACTTATGCTGGGGAAATGCAGTTTAGAAGTTCCTGCCCTGAACTCTCAAGCATTGCAGACATCAAATGTTGAAACCTGGAAAGTGGGATTTTCCTGGAGCAAGGAGACTAGCCGACTCATCTGTCTCTTCAGGACATGCTTGGCATAGTGCCTGGCCATATGGGGAGCTCAGTACTTACATATTTACTAGATGGGGTGTCTATGACTAGATGTATCACTAGATGTGATCACTGGGTAACCTCAGCAAGGCAGCTAGCTGAAGCAACCCACACAAACAAAATTCCATGCTTCTGGAAGCTTGTACAGAATTATCATTGTGAGACCTGTTAAGAGAACATGAATGAGAGCGATGCTGTGGCATTTTCATGGAATCTATTTCAGGGTAGAGATTACTCATTATAAGGTTAGGAAACCACCAATTGGGTGTTGTAAGAATCCACACAAGTGTGCAAGATCGAGAGAGAGTGAGTATGTAAGGGAGTAGGAGTGGAGACTGACAATAGGAACTGCTACATAGGAAACAGCATTGCATGTATTTTATGCAAAAGTTATACTTTTTGTGTGGATTTACGGTTTTTTGTTGTTTTTTTTTTTTTCTTTTTACAGCCGCACTTGCAGCATATGGAAGTTCCTGGGCTAGGGGCTGCAGCTGCCAACCTATACTACAATCAGGGCAACACCAGTTCTGAGCCATGTCTGCGATGTACACTGCAGTTTTTGGCAACATTGGATCCTTAACCCATGGAGGGAGGCCAGGGATCAAACCTGCAACCTCATGGACACTATGTCAAGTTCTTAACTCACTGAGCCACAACAGGAACTCCAAGGTGTACAGTTTTCATAAAAAATATAGAGGTAGTTGGAGTTCCCGCCGTGGCTCAGTGGTTAACGAATCTGACTAGGAACCATGAGGTTGCGGGTTCAATCCCTGGCCTTGCTCAGTGGGTTGAGGATCTGGCCTTGCCTTGGGCTATGGTGTAGGTCGCAGACGTGGCTTGGATCCTGAGTTGCTGTGGCTCTGGTGTAGGCCAGATTGGACCCCTAGCCTGGAACCTCCATATGCTGTGGGTGCGGCCCCAGAAAGGACAAAAAAAAAAACAAAAACAAAACAAAACAGAGGTAGTTATCATAGAGCTGGATTAAAAGGAAGAAGACTCAACTTGCATGTGAAGGGTAGTACTAAAGAGGAAGAAGACTTGTCATGAGTCACCCCCATGAAGGTGTGACGATACATTTGCAGGATGCAGTGGCAAAGTGTAGTGGGGCTGTCTCAAGTGATTTCGATCTTCTCTGGGAGTGAGGTCACCTATAGTCAGTACTACATGGGAAATGGAAGCAGGTATGGAAGACGGTAAAAGGCAAAGCACGATTTTGCTCACCACAAGAATGAAAGATTATAAAGAATTTTTTTTTAAAGGCAATGCATGAGGATGTGGGTAAAAGGACAAGCTCTCATTTCGGGCAGGACTGGGGCCTTTGCTTTGTCCTCTATACTTGGCAATATAGAGCCAAGAGTATTAGAAGAAATATGAATTCTGCAGAATGTTGAAAGGCATTCCATGAACAATGAGTTGTGAGGTCAGGCAGTTTGGGACATGTTAACTAATGATTAAAGAAACTTCTTTAATGCAGGACTTCTCAGAGCCTTTAATATGCTAATGTGCACTGATACTTTCTAGCTTATAGGATCTCCCAAACTTATTTAATTAAGCAACTCTTTATTCAGGGGATTTTCTCTCAGAAATGGCATCGCTTAGAAAAGCATCTCTCAAAATGAGGTTGCCAGAGCCATCCTGGTCTATAAATTGGTATTGACCTGAAGCAAGTTCAGAAAATTGAGAATAAGCAACTAGAAAATATTATTGCAAGTTTATATTGCTGCAACATTCTGCGAGTATTGTTCTAGTAATATATTTTTATTGTATTATCAAAACTATTGGTCCAGGACACATGGAAATTAGAAACAAAAAACTAGTCCTTTACCACATAGAATTCAAGAAGGCTTATTTTAGAAAACATTTTAGGAGTTCCCATTGTGTCCCAGCAGAAATGAATCCAACTAGGAACCATGAGGTTGCGGGTTCAATCCCCCAGTGGGTTAAGGATCTGGCTTTGCTGTGGACTGTGGTGTAGGTTGCAGATGTGGCTCGGATCCTGCATTGCTGTGGCTGTGGCGTAGGCTGGTAGCTGTAGTAGCACTGATTGGACCCCTAGCCTGGGGACCTCCTTGTGCTGCTGGTGTGGCCCTAAAAAGGAAAAAAAAAGAAGAAAAAAGAAAACATTTTATAAAATATGGATACAGCAACATCCTAGAATTAGCAGTCAGCTAAGCACTGGTCTATCAACTTATATCCACTCTCCTGATTTAATGACACAAAGGGCTGCCTATCGACCATGCAAAAGTCTGCCAAGAATTAGTCTACAAATAAACAGGCACAGACATGTGGGCCTGGGAGACATTTATAAGGCCAAATGGATGTATAATACAACTTCTTAGATGAAATTGGGCTCGCAGGACACAAGCTCAAGTCCCAGCTCTGTGGTCACTGACAGATGTGTGATCTTGGGCAAGTTCCTCACCTTCTGGAGCTTTAGTTTACTCATCTGAGAAAACAGAGAATAATAGCTTTCTCTCCTCACAGGATTATAATAAGTATTAAATAATAGAAGATATGTTGAAGTGATTGTTAAAACTATAAACACTTAAGAAATGATCCAGATGTTTGAAAATTAATTTTCTGATCCTTTCTTTCTTTTTTGGTCAAGGTGCAAGTATAAACATTGAATTTACACTACAAGCTCAAGGCTTTGCTCTATCTCTAGCTTGTGGTATAAAATTGGACACATCACTTGATCTCTTTGTCTGCATTCTTTCAACAAGCAGGCTGTGTTCTAAGGCCCCTGGGGGCTTGAAAGCCCCATGAGTCAATGAATACTCCCCTGCAGTGCCTCTTCTGGTTTCCAAAGTCTAATATTATCTCAGTTTAAAAATTTCCAGGAGTTCCCGTCGTGGTGCAGTGGTTAACGAACCCGACTAGGAACCATGAGGTTGCGGGTTCGGTCCCTGCCCTTGCTCAGTGGGTTAACGATCCGGCGTGGCCATGAGCTGTGGTGTAGGTTGCAGACGCGGCTCGGATCCCGAGTTGCTGTGGCTCTGGCGTAGGCCGGTGGCTACAGCTCCGATTCGACCCCTAGCCTGGGAACCTCCATATGCCGCAGAAGCGGCCCAAAGAAATAGCAAAAAAAAAAAGACAAAAAAAAAATTTCCAGGGTATCCTTACTCTGTATTTTAGAATATATAGCCACTATGTTGACTTGTTCATAGCATCTTCTGCATCCTTACAGCTTCTCAAAAAAATCAGGTAATGGCTCTGCAGGGACACCAGCCAGATCTGCAAATAGTCCAGATCCATGTTTATCTGAATGAAGTGGATCAAATATAAATTCGCATTCCTCACAATTGCTCCAATCTTGTGAGTGTTAGAGATTAAAACAATAACAATAGCAACAGCCGAAGACCCGCCTAGGTCTTTGCATCATTAAAGAATAGGTACTTTATATTTTTACTAGTTTCTACTTTTTCATTAAAATTGTAGGAAAATTTCCTTAACTTGCTTCCTGAGGTTCTTGAAGCAATATTTGCCCCAGAGTGGGTTGCTTCACATAGAACAGATCGTGGATTAGAGGAGGGTGTCTTGTTGCGGGGCAGTAGTATTTGTTTTGGCCTGTCCTTATGGAAAGTACACCAGGGGGATAGGTACAATGAAGGTGTACTAGATATTCCCAGTCTATGTGGAAGGAAGTTTCTGTAAAAAGCATTGCTCTAGTTGTCAGAAATTTGGGGGTTTGGATCTAGCTCTGTCATTATCTAGGTGAACGGCTGGGTTAAATCCCTTAACCAATCCTAGGTCCAGGTTCCTTAATTATATAATGAAGGGATTTGACTAAATAACTTATTGTCCCTTTTAGGCATTGCCCTATGACTTAATGTGTATAAAGAGCTTTCAACCTCACTCCAGGGGGAGAAGGTACAGGTCAGGCAGCACTATTGGTTTCTACATCATAAAGGGGCACCTGAAGAAGTGTGAGGGCTGAACTGTTCATTCTAGGCAGAGCTGGGCCCCCCCTCCAGGCCACACTCCCTCTTTTGTCAGAGTATTCCTGTGCCATCACCTCCATCTCGCTTCTGGCAGGTGCTGGGGAGAGAAGACCTTTGGAGCAGAGCACCTGCAGAGGAGTTGGGAAAGGGGTGAGCTTAGTAAACAATATTCCCAGGTAAGTTCAGATTTGTAAAGGTCCTTTAGAAAATTCTAGCTTATTTTAGTTCCTCTAAAGAGGAATGTGGAGAAGTGTGTGTGTTTTGGGGAGGTGGCTGGCAGCAGAGACAGAGAAGTGAAAATCAGGGACTGGCACACTTCCAGGGAACCCACAGTATCTGCTAGAATAAGATAGGGATGGAGCCAGATGGATGGTAAGCCATGGGTCTGTCACTTTAGAAACCTTATTTAATTTTAGCAACAGCTCAGTGAGGTATCACATTTAGTAGGAAATTTGGGAATTTAACCTGAGGAGAGGACAGTTTTGGTCTCAAAGTCAGAATAAAGTAGGTGGATGAGGAGTTCTCTGGTGGTTCAGCAGGTTAAGGATCCAGCATTGTCACCCCTGTGGCATGCGTTTAACTTTTGGCTTGGGAACTTCTGCATGCTGCAAGTGTGGCCAAAAAAACAAAAACAAACAAACAAAAAAAGGAAGCAGGATGAAAGGAATGCAGTCCTCCGAGGAAGGACCAGGTGTGGGTGATTCAAATTAGATTTATTTGGTGGTCTGACTCTAACAGAATGAGGAAGGAGACTGTATGCCTCACAGATTCAACAATCACATGTGGCTTTCACCCTGAGAGTCCTTACACTGAGGCCAAATTCTTACTCCCTCCACACAACTGCCGGAGGGTCTGCTGTTCTGACGAGATTGCCCGGGAGGGGGGCCAGGAAGCAGTAAGGGGAAGGCTGGGATTCCAGGGCACGGTGAAACTGCCTTGTCATCTAAAGACTGTTGCATTTTAACGGGCGCCTGATAGAGACCCAGTGTCTCCCGGTAAAGTCAGAGGCCAGTGTTGAGAACTGCAACCTGTAGGGCCCAGTGCCTGTGATGTCCCAAGTCATGCAGGGGAGGTCCAGCCTGGGTTTGAGAGAGGAAGGTCCAGGCAAATGCTGGGACCCTCAGCTCCTCTGCTGCTCCAGTGCCTCAGGGGCCGGTAGGGTGCACTGAGAAGGCAAAAGCACACCCTGAGATTCTAGCCTGACTCTTGACCAACTTGGCAGGGACATCCCTGCATATTCTGCTCAGGAGAGCCTAGGGCTTTAGGGGTAGAGGAAAAGGATGAAAAAACAGCTGGGCCAGGAGAGGCAAAACCATAGGGATGGAAAGTAGTTGGTGGTTGCCCATGACTGAGTAGGTAGTGGGGGAAATGGGGGTGACTGCTAATGGGTTTAGGGTTCCTTTTTAGGGGAGGAGATAAAAAGTTCTAAAATTGATTGTGGTGATGGCTACACAGCTCTGTGAGTATACTAAAAACCACTTATACACTTTTTTCTTTTTACAGCTGCACCTGCAGCATACGGAAGTGCCCAGGCTACGGGTCGAATCAGAGCTGCAGCTGCTGGCCTACACCACAGCCAAAGCAACACTAGATCTGAGCTGCAATTCCTGATCCTTAACCCACTGAGCAAAGCCAGGAGCTGAACCTTCATCCTCACGGACGCTATGTTGGGTTCTTAACCTGCTGAGCCACAATGGGAACTCCTACTTATACATTTTAAATAATAAAATATATATATATGTAAATTGTATGTTAATAAACATGTTCAAGAACAAAATTGTGGGGCACACTTCCAGGGTAAGCCTCTACTCTCACTCCCCACTTGCCACTGGGAAGAAACCACCTCTGGACTGTGGACAGGAGAGGGTTGCTGTTCATGTCTGCTGAGCCCCCTCCTGAGAGCTGGGGCTAGTTTTCAAAGTGGAGGAGAAAGCATGTGAATAAAACAGATTTCACTAAGACAAGAATAGGGGAACCATGGAAGTGAACACAGCAGGTTCCTGAGCCCATTTTACAGCCCAGGACCCACCCTGTGGTGATCAAAGAGCTGGTAGGTGGGCCTCCACAGCTTTAGGATTTCTCTTTTTTTTTGGCTGTGCCCACAGCATGAGGAAGTTCCTGGGCCAGGGATCGAGTCCACGCCACAGCAGTGACAATGCCAGATCCTTAACCCATTGAGACATCAGGGAATTCCCACGGCTTCAGGATTAGAGCTCAAACTCCCAGAGTGCTGGGTCATAATGTTACCTGCTTTGCCTTGAGTAATTTTGCTGTCCTATGCATATTTTTATAAGCCAGGCCTCCAGTTGTTGGGGGGATAAGGCAGCTCTCAAGTGACAAATTTAGAGGACATAGTACAAAGTATAATTTGAAAAGCAACTCCAGTGAGTTCTCACTGAGATAACCAAGGGTAGCCTTTACACAGGGAGGGTGCTCTGGCACTGATTGGGAACTATGATGCCCAGGAGAAGGGGGTGGGGCCGATACAAACTGCTGGGCACAACCTAGCTGTGTGATGTTTGTGGGTAGCTCAAGCACCTATGGAAAGTCTTCTGGGCACAGGCATGGAACATCTAGTAAAAATACAAAAACAGCAGACATTCTAAGTCAAGAATGATGACTATAACCCATTCCTTTATCTTGCTTTAAGGTGGTTAAACACCTCCATTAAAACATCCCATGTGATCCCCACAGAACTCAGGTGGGGTAGAAATGGTTTTATGTCTTTTTCTATAGATAAAGGAATGTCAGAGAGGTTAGGTGACTTGCCTCAGGGCACACAGCTGGTTAATTGGGGGACCTGCAACTTCACTATGTTTTGGAGGCAGCATGGTGGACACATCATGATTAAATAGGGGCATCTGGTGAGGGGAGCCTGGGGGAACCCACAGGCAGCATGGTGGACACATCATGATTAAATAGGGGCATCTGGTGAGGGGAGCCTGGGGGAACCCACAGCCACGGTAAGTGGAACAGTTGGCCAGCCTGGCTATGGGCGAAAAGACCAAAGTTGGCCCACACAGGAAAGTGGGCTGCCATGAAGTTGAGATGTAGGGAGTTAAGGCAGTGAAGGGGAGGGAAGACCCAGGCATCCCTGGGAGACAGACCAGAGTGAGTCTCATTTCAGTAGGGCTGCAGAGGAGCACTGGACTCTGTCTCCATGTGGATGTTGGCTTTGAGAGGAAACTGAAGGAAACTGAGCCAACCCAAAGGAAAAGAAAGATGAGAAGCAGCTAAAGCAAGAGAGGTCTGCTCAATTAACCTCAGGCTGGAAAATTCACTCAAACCCCTCAGCTTTCACCCCATTTACTTCTATAACTGAGCTGTCCAGAGCAGAGACATGCCTTCTCATACTCTGCTGCCTGGAGGCCTTCTAGAAACAGTGAATAAAATATTTACATCAACTTCTCTTCCCTAGGGAAAGCTCCATAGCTGTAGCCAAAGAGGTAGGGCTATTGGACTTTATGATCAAAGGAAGGATGGGCCTGGGAGGGATGGAGCCCCACACCTGTATCACCTAACAATGTCTTTCAACAACAATGGGAAGCAGGTGCTATTATATCTCTAGTTTATCAAAACTTTGAGGCTCAAAGGGATTGGCCCAAGGTCACCCGGACTGTAAATGATGGAGCTGGGATCAGAGCCAGGGCAGGGCCTGGTGGTGGTGTGCTGCAGGTGACAGTGTAGGGGCGGTGATGGTGTGGAAGAGGTGATGGTGTGGAGGGGGTGGTGGTGTGGAGAAGGTGGTTCTTGGAGATTCTTCAGGCACAGACTGGAAGGACATCAGAGAAATCACACCAGCTTTCATGGTCCATGGCCCCTGAAACAGCTGTTTTCATGTGATTCTAGATTTAGTTCTTCTCCCCATAAGCTATGTTCTCTCTCATTTCTTCTGTGTTCCCTCTGGCACATGCTGAACCTGAGATGGAAAGGTGATCTGAGAATACTGTTGAATAAATGCATTTTCATACCCCTGTGATACTTGTATTATCTTCTCACTGGCTATTTATGCTCACATATACACATTTTCCTGGGTACAAGCCCAAGCTTTTTGAGACTCACCACAAGAAACACAACCACCTATCCCTTCCCTCCTCCAAGCACTTCCCCTGCATTGCAGCTTCAAAAGAATCCATGGAAAGAAAAGTTCAGCCTTGTGCTGGCTCCATCAGTAGGTAATGAAAGGTAACATGGCTCCTTTTTTTTTTTTTTGGCTGCACCCACGGCATGAGGAAGTTGCTGGGCTGGGGATGAAATCCACTCCACAGCAGTGACAATGCCAGATCTTTAACCCACCAAGCCACCAGGGAGTTCTGGTCATGTGGCTCTTTAATGAAAGACTGGCTCAGGAATTCTGATTTTTAAATTCTTAAACTTCTGTTAATGCCTGATCTGTTGGGGTTTTATTACATCAGTCTCCCTCATCTTAAAGAGCCCCTCAATAGTTTGGGCCCCAATAACTGGAAATATGTGATATCGATGCCCTAGTTATGATGGTGATTCTGCAAAACAGTCAAAACAAATGGCAGCCCTGATGAATTACATGCTTATTATGCATTATTATCTCATGCAGGCCTATTGTGAATTGTAAGTCTTAGTTTATTGATCCTATTTCTGTAATTAATAGCCATATATAACACTTTATAATAGTCACAGTAATTGAAAGTTATAAAATTGAATTCCTTCAAATATAACCTATAATTTTGACTTTCTGCTAAGTCATCAGACACTTTTCACAGTTAATTTCAAATGAATGGTTTTCTTCGTTTGCATTTCTGGAGGGTTGTCTGTAGAGTCAATTATAAAATGCTATTCTCCCAACAACACATATGATAGGGATGGAGTAAGATAGTTACACAGGTAGTGGTAGAAGTCCCAATAAGGGAAGATAGATAGAGGGGGAAACCTAGGGAGCTTTGAGAGATCACTGTGGGTTGGGGGGGCCATCAGAACAAGGCAGCCTTGCTTGACTAGTGGAGGTATGAGACATGTCTCAGGTCATTGGATAGGGGATGGGGTGAGGCCTGCATTCAGGTTTAGATTAAGGGCAGGAGTTTCAGTACCACCCTTCTGTTGATTTGAATAAGCACCATGACAGTCCTAATTTGACCTTACAGGGTCAACTACTGGATACAAAGGAGGAGCTACTACTCAAAAAAGAGGAAGAAGTGGTCTTTTCCCACTTCCCACTTCCCTTAGATGATAAAAATGTAGCCCACCTAATCCTCAGGGCAGGGCCTCTTTGCCTGCCTGCTTGCATCTCTCACAAGTGTCTTATCTAAATAAATCTATTTCTTGCCTATCACTTTGTCCCTCACTGAATTAATTCTGCACTGAGACACAAAGAGCCTGAACCTCAGTAAGTCCAGGCACTGGGTGAGTGATTCTAATTTAAAAACTATGGGTTCAAGTCCCAATCTGGGTTCTGGCTAGGTTCAAGTCATAGTGTTGTCAGTTTCACATGCATTATAGAATTGGCCTCACCAGCATCTTCAGAAAGCCTGAGAGGAAAGCCCTTGGTGGCTGCTCCATCATGACATTCAAGGACCTCAGCCCTCTGACCCCAACCACTGTTCCCATCTCGCTTTCACAGATACCCACCCACCATCCACACTGAGCTACACTGCTCAGAAGTCAGTCCTAAATGCACTATAAACATTCACACCTCTATTCCTTTGCTCCAGCTGTTCCCTCACCCAAAATATACTTTCTTCTCTTTCTTTTCCCTATGCAATCAAGGCCTAGTTCAAACATCTCATTTTCTTTTTGTTGTCTTTTTAGGGCTGCACCCTCGGCATAAGGAAGTTCCCAGGCTAGGGGTCCAATCGGAGCTGTAGCTGCCCACCTATACCACAGGAACAGCAACATCAGATCTGAGCCTCGTCTGTGACCTACATCACAGCTCACCACAACGCCAGATCCTTAACCCACTGAGCTAGGCCAGGGATCGAACCCGTGTCCTCATGGAAGCTAGTGGGGTTTGCTAATCACTGAGCCACGATGGGAACTCCAAGCATCTCATTTTCTTTTCTTTTTCTTTCTTTCTTTCCTTTTTTTTTTTTTTGGTCTTTTTGCCTTTTCTAGGGCCGCTCTCGTGGCATATGGAGGTTTCCAGGCTAGGGGTCTAATCGGAGCTGTAGCTGCCAGCTTACACCAGAGCCACAGCAATGAGGGATTTGAGCCTCATCTGGAACCTACACCACAGCTTACGGCAATGCCAGATCCTTAACCCACTAAGCAAGGCCAGGGATCGAACCCACAACCATGTAGTTCCTAGTCGGATTCGTTAACTGCTGCACCACTACAGGAACTCCGCATCTCATTTTCTATTAAGGTTTCTCCACCCCCCTCTCATCCAGGGAAAAATGTTGTCTCCTATGTCCACAGAGTTCCCCAGACAATGAGCTATTACCTACTCATCTTTCTCACTAGCCCATGAGTTCTGAAAGAATAGACCACGCAGTATTTCTTTAGTACACTCTGCATCCTTGTGGAATAAATAAGTTGGATGTGACCCCTTAGAAAATGGGGAGACATCCAAGACACAAGTCCTTTTAAAGTCCCCAGGTGACTCTAACACCATGGTTCTCAAAACTGAGAAACAGTATTGAGTGTACAAGCTTGAGTCATTTGAACACCTTGTTAAGATGAAGATCCTGATCCAGCAGGTCTGGGCAGAGCCTGAGATTCTACACATTGAACAAGCTTTCTGAGGTGATGCTTGGTTGCTGGTCCAGGATGGCACTCTGAGTAACCAGGGTCTAGAGTCCAGAGTAGGAATTCTAAGGTGTGGATCAAATACATCAACATCATCTGGGAGCATGAAGGAGAGGCTTATTCAAGATGTACATTCCAAGGAGTTCCTGCTGTGACTCAGCAGGTTAAGACCCCGACACTGTCTCTCTGAGGATCTGGGTTCAATCCCTGGCCTCGAGCAGAGAGCTAAGGACCTGGCATTGCCACAAGCCACGGCATAGGATATGATGTTGCAGGGGCTGCTGCAGCTCTGATTCATTCCTAGCCTGGACACTACATGTGCTGCTGGTATGGCCATAAAAAGAAAAAAAAAGTACATTCCAGAACTCTATCCTTTCCCTATTGAATTAGATTCTCTGAGAAAGTGGGATTCATAAGCACATATTTTAATGAAGCTTCTCAGGTAATCTAGGATAAAGTTGGAGGAAGTTCTGTCATTAACTGATAGAACCTCCTAATCCCAAGGGGCAGAGGGGCAGAGGGACAGAGGGGCAGCAGCTGTGGAGCTGGAGAGCACCCCCTCTGGCAAATGAGGGTCCTTCACACCATGCCTCCCTTTTCCTCCTGGTTATCCACCAGGCTGACACAGGGACAGAAACTGGGGGCTTAGCTTCTTTTACATCCATCCTCCCTACCCATGCTGACAAAAGGACCCTGATTAGTCTGCACTGGACCTGTTTAATGGCTAATTACATTTAAGATGTTTTTTAAGTATTATTTTATTTTATTTATTTATTTATTTATTTATTTTTGTCTTTTTGCCTTTTCTAGGGCCGCTCCCGTGGCATATGGAGGTTTCCAGGCTAGGGGTCCAATCGGAGCTGCAGCCGCCAGCCTACACCAGAGCCACAGCAACGCAGGATCTGAGCTGAGTCTGCAACCTACACCACAGCTCACAGCCACGCCGGATCCTTAACCCACTGAGCAAGGCCAGGGACCGAACCCGCCACCTCATGGTTCCTAGTCGGATTCGTTAACCACTGTGCCACGATGGGAACTCCTTTAAAGTATTATTTTACATAACAACATGTGGGCACAGAGGCACACAACCATCCACATATCACAAGCCTGTGCTGCATATTTCAGGCTGTGCTTCTCAAATTTTACCATGCCTTTAGAATCACTTGAGAGCCTATAAGAACACAGATGACTGGGCTCTTCTCCAGAGTTTCTGAATTGGTAGGATTTCTAAAAAGTTTTCAATTATTTTTTCTTTTCTTTTTTTTTCTTTTTAGGGCCGCATCCCAGGCATTTGGAAATTCTCAGGCTAGTGGTTGAATCAGCTGCCAGCCTGTACAGAACCATGCCTTGTCTGCAACCTACACTACAGCTCATGGAAGCACCGGATCCTTAACCCACTGAACAAGGTCAGGGATTGAACCCTCATCTTCTTGGATACTAGTCAGTTTCTTAATCCACTGAGCCACAATGGGAGCTCCACAAGTTCTCAAGTGATGTTAGGGCATATGGAGAGGAAAAGAATTGCAAATGGAAACTACAGAAAAAAATTTTAGCATGTTTGTTTATTTTATGGTATGAGTGAAGCAATTTTAGAATTATTTTGGATATATTACACGATTGAGCAAATGGGTAAGTGTGTGTGTGTGTCTGTATATTTGGGGTAGATATGTTATTGGGTGCTGGGTTTTCACTGTAGAGGAAGGGTCATAAAATTACAGAATGAGATGTGGAGGTACTTGAGTAAACTCATGATTTTAAAAATAAGTATGTAAGCATGCTTATGTGCACATGTATATTATGTATGTATGAGTACTTATGTATATTTCTGTTTGCATGTGTAAATATATGTATGTTTTTCCTGTTTTTTTCTTAGGGGTCCAAAAAAAAAGTCACCTTAGTAGCCAGGACCACATCTAGTGCCCAGGCCTTCTTAATCTCTAATTCCATTCCCCGCCAGAATGAATCAGGGCTTGTCACAGAAGGGGCAGATTCTAGGCCTGGGAAAGGGTAGGTAACAGATGATCTTAGAACATCTTATGACAGCAAGTAAAAAAGAAGAAGAAGAAGGGAAGAAGAGGAGGAGGATGGGGAGAGGTGGAGGAGGAAAGGGGGGAGGGGAAGGGGAGGGGTGAAGGAGGGGGAGGAGGAGGAGAAGGGGAAGTGGAAGCAGATGCAGAAGAAGTCGAAGAGAAAAAGGAGAAGAAAGATGGAAACTGGTCATGAGAACACGGAGCCAGATTAAAGTGGTTCCCACTGGTCAAATCTGACACCGTTAAAGCACCAAAATAGGTAAGTAGAGGACGGAGTTAGAAACCACGGGAAAAAAGGAATGCATGAATCTCCACCAATAACAAATGAATAAGTAAATGAGAGAGGAGGGGACTCTTGCTCACAGAAGGTAGCTGAGAGCTGACTGTCAAACAAGGAGGAGTACTGGAGATGGAAAATCATTTTGAAGCCGTCATGATAAAGAGTAGGTCAGGAAAGAATCAATAGATGCTAAATCCATGGGGAATTTTGATGAGGCGTAGAATGTTTGCATGATCTTAAAGTATCTCCCCACAGATTGCTTATTAGTTGTGAGAGAGAGAGAGAAAGTGATTATACAGTAGCGAAATTAGGCAGCCCCTCAACCGGGTGATCAAAATTAACTCAGCAGTTAAGTGAGAGACAGAAGGACTTCTGGACCTCCAGACGTACTCCCCTGAGGACATATCTCACCCATCAGCTTTCTGTGCAAGAAAGCACCACCTCAATCTCATCACAGGGAAACATCAGATAAAGTGAGAAACATCTTTTTTCAAAAGTGGGGACTGTATTCTTCAAACATGTCAATGTTATAAAAGGTAAAAAAAAAAAAAGGGTGGAAAGATTAAAGAAAAAAAGAGATACGACATCTTAAACCCAGGTCGGATCCTGTACTGAAGAACAATGCTGTGAAGAGCATTACTGGGTCTATGGACAAAAGTGAGCTATTTGGCTACAGAAGGGGCTATCTCTCCTCTTGGAAATACATTCTAAAGGGAGAAGGGTGAGGAGCCATGGTGTATGTAAAGTAATCTGAAATGGTGCATGAAAAAAATTCTGTGCATATGAGAGGGTTTGCATGGTGCACAAATGATAAAGCAAATAGGACAAAATGTTAACAATTGGTCAACTGGTGGGTAAATGGTATATGGATGTTCTTTGTACTATTTTATTTTTGTATCTTTTGAAAAAGTTGAAAAAATCTCTAAATACAATTTTAATCATGCTTTTGAATAAAATTTAATGACAAATACATTTGATAGTAAATTATGAGTTCAATTTTGTGGAAAATAAAAATTTTAAATATATCTTAAAGGAAGCAAATTGACAATATAAATAGGTATCATTTCTGGGTTCTGGGTTTATGGATGATTTGATTCCATAGTACTGTTTATAGTGTTTCATATATTTCAAGGTTTCTACATTAAGCATGTATTGCTTTAATAATTAGAGAAAAATTATTTTCAAGAGGAAAATAAATATTCAGTAAATTTATGTATAGTGTTGCCAACTGCCATGTCATTGATTAATACTAGCAAAAACAAAACTAAACAAAAAACCTGAAACCATTGAAATGTCCAATGACAAGAAAGGTTATCGGGAAGGTTATGTAAACTATGATACTTCTAAAATATTATATAGTCATAAAAATTTACATCTACCCAATGAATTTATGGACCAACCTAGTGTCCATAAATAGAGCATTGGTTGAATTATAACATAGCTGCAAAACATAAAATGCACAGAATGTTTTCTGACACAGATTGCTCCAGGAGCAAAGGGCAGGCTTTTACCTCTTTGCTGTCTGGTACACTGTAAACACCCTACCTATACATATCTGCTGAATGAATAAATGCTATTCCCGAGGTGTTGGAAGAGGGCAGGGATGATGGAATTACCAGGGGGTTTTATAGTCCCCATTATTTTTTTATGTATTTTCAAATATTCTATCAAATTTAATAACATGAGATTTTTAATTTAAAAGGTTTTAACATAGTATGTATGTATCAACTAACAGAAAATATTGGAAAAATATTCACAAAAGGAAGGTTATCTCTGCCAGGGGCAGGGGTGTTACAGGTGACTCTTGCTATTTTTTTTCTTGCTTACTAGTAATAGTTTTACAAAAAAAGTTATTTTTGAAAAGCACTGGAATTATAAAGTAAATTATAAAAATAAGATAAAAAGTGCTTGTACATGATAAGTATGCAACAAATGGTAAGAAAAAAAAAAAGCTATATGACGACAAAAGCCTGATCCAAAATTATATATACACAGTACAATAGTTAACTAGTTGGGAAAAATGTCTGTCTTTGGGTTGAAGGCAGTGCTCTAAAGTAATATAGCAATTGTGTCTGGATGTTGTATTACTTTAAAATAGGGAGGCTGGGTGGGAGATAAAATATATTTCTATAAGCTTAAATTTTGAACTACATTCATTCATTGAGTTTTCCTTCATTGAGTTGGATTAAGGGGACCGCCAATGAAGCACATAAGACCGTTTTCAATATACCCAGAAGGGTGGTCACCCTTCATTGCTCAGATAATTGCACCAGACAGCACCTTGCTAGGCATGAAAATATATTTCTAGGAAGGAGTCGTCAGTCAAAGAGCAGAATTAAAGGAAGCAAGAGGTATTCACTGTTTTCCCTAGAAAGTTATTGTCTGGGAAATGAAAGGGGCCCTTGACAATTTACACACACACACACAGGGGAAAAGCCATAGGCTATTTCTGCAGCATACATGAGAAACTGGTAACAGGGGTTGCTTCTAGGGGCTGGGTGACTATGGGATAGGTTAGGAACAAAACTTGGTTTTCTCTGTATACATTTTTATGTCCAACTTTTAAAAATTATGTGCACACAGTAAATTTTCAAAGATAAACATTTATTAAAAACAATGCTTTAAAAAAAAATCGGGGGGTGCTGTTTCCTGCTGTGGCTCAGCAGGTTAAGAACCTGACATTGTCTCCGTGAGGATGTGGGTTCCTTCCCTGGCCTTGCTCAGTGGGTTAAGGATCTGATGTTGCTGCAAGCTGTGGGAAAAATCACAGATCTGGTTTGGATCTGATGTTGCTGTGGCTGTGGCGTAGGCCTCAGCTGCAGCCTCAGTTCAACCCCTAGTCTGGGAACTTTCAAATGCCACAGGTGCAGCCGTATAAAAAAAAAAAAAAAAAAAAAAAAGGGGGGGGGTCTCATGGGGCATTGAAACTATGAAAACTAAATTAGAGAAAAGCAAAACTTGTTTTCTTATGTAAATATTCTTGACCTTAGAATGGCTAGTTTCCATCCCCAAATGACTTGAAAGTGATTAACAAGACTTGCCAACACCTGTCTGTCCCTCCAAAAGATCTATGCTTACCCTCCTCTCCTATTGTCCTTGGTTATAGACAGAAGGTGCCTGACTCACCGCCACTGGGGATTACTTTTGTTTCTCAGCTGGCAGGAAGAGATCTGGGCTAGCCCTTTGCACTGGTTCTTCATGGCTCCTCTGTGCCCAGTCCCAGGCAGTAGGCTGGAATGAGGGGGCCCATTACCGCCCATGAACACTGGAAAGTAAAAGCCAAACTCAAGGGGCTGAACCCACAATCTTCACCTCAGGAGCATCATGCTAACATCATGTTACCCCATAAAGTGACGTGTTCTTAGGAGGCAGAGACAATCTACCTGATTTCACATCTCAAACCCATGCAGTGGCTTGAGAGCCCACCTCTCTTCAGCACATGCTTGAGAGTATGGGCTCTTCTGAAATGTTATAGCTTTATATTTACATCCACATGGCTCTCTATGGCTAAAGGTGTATCCAAGCACCCAGCTTCCCAAGTCAGAACCACAGGGGCCAGGTCTGCTTTCCTTTTCGCCTTCTACTGACTTCTCAATTTTACTTTAGAAATATCTCTCCAATTTGCCCGCTCATTTTCTCCACCTCTGCTGACAATGGCATACAGTCAGACCCACATCATCTATTGCCACCCCTCCAAGCTAGTCTCCTGCTGCTGCTACTTCTATTGTCTCACACTAGGCCTGCCTTCAAATGCATAAGTCTGACAATTTCAGTCCGCTAGACATCACCACTTCTTTCAGCTCCTGCTTCCACAGACCCCAGCTCCTTGTGTGGCACAGATATACAAGGTCCTATGTACTCTCTTTTCAGTCTTCTTTCGGTTTCCTTCCTGCCACCACATAATGGTATTCCTACCTATCTGAGTCCTCATCGACACTGTAAGTGTTTATTTACCTGCACACACCCTCCCATGAGCTCCTGCAAGATACCACACAGGGACACATCATGCCTCTTTTGAGCCCCAGCACTTAGCCCTGTAGGAGGCGCCCCACCTGCATGTGGGAGAAGGAAGGAAAACGGACCTTCTGAATGATGTAATAGGAGCCTCGGTGATTTGAATGTGCACAAGAACTTCCTGGGGATCTTGTCAAGATTCAGATTCAGTAGGTCTGAGAGTCTGCATTTCTTACCAGTTCTGCTGCTGGCCTGGGGACCACACTGAATAGAAAGGACCTAGAGAACAGTGATAATTTTTCAGATGGAAGAGAGTATGGACACAATTATTCCTACAGGAATCTTGAATTTTTGAGTGGACTTTTGATTTCAAAAGAGATAAAAAGTAAAATATTGTATCATGATATAATCTTTATATATGTTATATAAAGATATATATCAATAATAAAGGGGCAAAATATAAGTAATTTGCTCTTAAATTCTCAATATCAATATTCCTTTTTTTTATTAGAGTTGATTTACAATGTTGTGTTAGTTTCAGGTGTACAGCAAAGTGATTCAGTAATACATACATATATCTATACTTTTTCATATTCTTTTCCATTATAGGTTATTACAAGATATTGAATATAGTTCCCTGTGCTACATGGAAGGTGTTGTCTATATATTTTATATATAATACTTCTCAATATCAATATTCTAATTGTCAGCATGGAGTTAGATAGATTACAATCACCTGGTAGGCTTTTTTTTTTTTATAGAAGTTCCCAGGCTAGGGGTCAAATCAGAGCTGTAGCTGTCAGCCTACACCACAGCCACAGCCACGCCAGATCTCAACCAGATCTGTGACCTACATAACAGCTTGCAGCAATGCCAGATCCTTATCCCATTGAGTGAGGCCAGGGATCAAACCTGAATTCTCATGGTTACTAGTTGGGTTCTTAACCCACTGAGCCACAACAGGAACTCCTACCTGGGAGACTTTTTAACCAGCATACATTTTCTCCCCACCTCTCCACCACCTGATTTGCTCCCTTAGAGGAATATGAAACCCTCTGTCAATCCTGTCCCACTACAAAAACTAGAGCCTTGGAGAACGCTTTTATTATTGATGAGAAGATGTTGTAGAGTTCCTGTCATAGCACAGCAGAAACAAATCATCTAGTAACCATGGGGTTTTGGGTTCTATCCCTGACCTCGTTCAGTGGGTTAAGGATCTGGTGTTGCCATGAACTGTGGTAGAGGCTGCAGGCACAGCTCAGATCCCATAATGGCTGTGGCATAGGCAGGCAGCTGTAGCTCCGATTAGACCCCTAGCCTGGGAATCTCCATATGCCAATGGTACAACACTAAAAAGTAAAAAAAAAAAAAAAAAAAAAAAATATATATATATATATATATATATATATAGTGTCACTCAGCTGTGCTGCAGAAGAAAAAATCTTCCAGCTATATAATAATGCAGATCCAAGAAATCTTTTGCCAAGAGGTTTCAGCCCACATGTTCTATTGTTTGTTCCCTCTGCCTGAAAACCTCTTCCTTCATTTCTGAACAAGTCCTGTTCTTTTTCTAGATCTTCAAAAGTGTCCCTTTATCACACCCCAAACTGTTCTTTCTTGGCACAAAAAAGCAAGCAAGAAACAGCTATTTGTTCTTCTCTCCCCCTTGACTATGAGTTCCAAAAGGCAAGTCTGTTGTACCTGCCATCCCCAGTACTGAGCACAACCTGCTGAGGCTGGTACTCAAATGAATAAAGAGGGAACTATTCTTTCCCCATCTGATGAATCTTCCTCCTTCACATCTTATGCCCTGTCCACAATTAGTCAAATATAATTCCTAAGAGGGCTGACATTTAGCACAGGGCTAGGCTACTGGGTAAATGACAACTCATATGTCCTGGGGTTTGTTTGGTCCAACCTTATTTCTCCCCAGTGTTAAAATTAAACAATATTTACCTCTTATAAAATGTGTCTAGGAAGCACAGTAACAAAATGAGCACTGGTGAAGGTAGCACCTGACTAGAACCAACAAGAATTAGAGCTTCAGCTGACTATAGAGCTATGAGGGTACTCTCTCTTTTTCTTTCCGGCCTCCCCCCAGCAGAGGTAACCATTCTTAGGAACTTGAGTTTGTTATACCTTTGTTTCTAACAGCCTACTTATGTCTCTCTAAACAGTAAGTTGTTTAGCATTGCTTACTTTTGAGCCTTGTAAAAATGATGTTGTTCTGGTGTGATCTTCTATAGCTTGCTCTCTCTTTTTAAAATTCAACATTGTTCCTAAGAATCAACTATGTTGTTGTGTGTAGCTGTGCCTCATTACTTTTCATCACAATATACTACAGCATTATATGACTACATCACAATTTATTTTTGCAGTCCTTGTCAGTGGACCTTGGGGATGTTTCTGGTTTTTTGCTCTTAGAAGAAGTGCTGCCCCAAACATCCCTGTACTTGTCTATAGGAGCACCTGTGAATATTTAGGCTCCATAACAAGGAATAGACTTGGTTCAGGTGTAGTTTCAGGTTTATAAGATAATATAAAATTATCTTTTAAAGCAATGGTGCTAATTTAAATTCCCAGAAACAGTGCCTGAATCCTTGATTATCCATATCCTCACCAACAACTTGTATTATTAGGATTCAGGAATTGCAACCTCAAGCTGCAGCATTTTTGGCTAGATTTCAGCACTCCTAACTGGACAGGCCGTTTCCTCCTGGCCATCTGACAGGAGAGTTTGATCCGAGACTGTGCCCAAGAGATGGGCCCCTGGGCCTTACACCTTGTTGAATCCTGACTTTGGGACAGAACACCAGATCGAGATAAGAGACCCTGTCATGGATACACAGTCATCACAGAAGGCAATCAATCACAGAATGTGGGATCCAGAAGGACCCTAAGGTCAAACCCTTCACTCTACATTCAAGGAGACCAAGGCTCAGAAAGGTTAAATGACTTGACAAGTTCTCAGAGCTAATTAGTGCAAGAACCTGTCTCTGGGGCTCTCAATTCTTAGACTAGGGTTCTTTTTTAAAAAAAATGTGTATGTTTAGGAGTTCCCATCGTGGCGCAGTGGTTAACGATCCGACTAGGAACCATGAGGTTGTGGGTTCAGTCCCTGCCCTTGCTCAGTGGGTTAACGATCCGGCGTTGCCGTGAGCTGTGGTGTAGGTTGCAGATGCGGCTCGGATCCCGCGTTGCTGTGGCTCTGGCGTAGGCCGGTGGCTACAGCTCCGATTCGACACCTAGCCTGGGAACCTCCATATGCCGCAGGGGCGGCCCAAGAAATAGCAAAAAGACAAAAAAAAAAATCTTGTTCAAGGTTTATAGTAGTTATATGTTGGGGAGTTAGTGTGATATAAGCTCCTCTGCCATTAGTGGAACTAAAAAAAAAAAAAAAGTGTATGTTTGGTTTAGTAATTTAAAATGCTATAACACAATCTACTAAATTAAAAATGACTGTAAATATTCAAATAACCACCAATTTATTTTTAAAAGGTAGTTGTTTAAATGACTGATGAATCTGATAACTTCAGCTTCTTTCCTAATGAACAGAGGTAATATGGAATGTCAATAGGATAACTAGGAGAAAGGTGCAATTTCCACAATTATGGTTTTCAACAGGCAAATTTAACAGTATCAAAAGACACCAATCTCCTGGAGAAAATAATCTCCCATTTTCTGACTGATCATCTTCATCCTTGGAATATCCCCCTGGGCAAATAATAGTCATGGCCTTATATAAGAAAGATATGTTGGAAGGAAGGCAAAGTTCAAATGCAATAAAATTTCAATTCATCCTTCTCTTCTGAGTACTCAAAATTAAGCTATCATAAGAGGCTGGGAACTGTTTGTGGACATTATGACAACATAGCCTCAGTAATCTGATGGTGTATAATCTCAGAAGCCTTTACATGTGAGTGTAGAAAAACTCTAAAGTGAGACCGATTTGCACCTGAGGTACTTAGCGCTCTTGAGAGTGTTCACAACAAGCATAACTCTGTCCCCAGGCATCAACGGCAGTAAAATTGCAACTGGGAAGGGGAGAAGGACAGCTTAATAGGAAAGGTGTTTGTGTGAAGGACAGTGGCTTCCAAAGACTGCAGGAGAAATTTTCATTCTGGAGCTGTTTACTTCAGGGACTCTCTCTTCTCCCCTCCCTTGCCCAAGTGCCTGCTCCTCTCTACCCTGAGAATCCCTTTGCTATTTGAAAATATCTTTTGTTTTAACAATGTCTTCAGGCTGGCAATAAAAGCTTTCCAAGAGGCATCCTCTTTTAATGTCAGGATAAAACTCAGGAGCTGTTTATTACTTTGGGGTGGGGGCGGGCTTGGAGGGAAAGAAAGGACATCTAGTAATTTTGCTAGGAATGCTGACTACACGGTATGGAGGTACTCCTGGTTCAGGTTTTCCTCCCAGCAGTCATTTTAATCAGCACTTCCCCTATTTAATGAGCTTGTAGTGCCATTACATAATCACCCAGCTCACTGGATTAATGATGAAAAGAGGAACTGATTTTTCCAGTTGCATCATTTGAAGTAAATGTTAACTTTCTTTCTGAGTCCTTAGTTAACCGCATTAGTGTGACAAATATGTCTTTGTCTAGCATAAGTAATTAGAATTTAATCACTTTAACTGCATCTTAATTACCCCAAATGAATTGAAAGGACATTTAATAGCAAAGATTAAATTGCCTTAATGAACGATTTTTGTGACTCCATCAATACTTGAATCGCGTTAGCCACTCCTCTCACGCACTTCACCTGCAGTGAGCACGGGGGTCACTAGGTGGCGCGCTTCGCTTGTTTATTTATTTAATTTCCTCCATTGATTTGTTTTAGAAGACATCAGGAAAGAAAGCGAAAAGCACATAGTTTATTATGTTCCTTTGATAACCTCTCTTTGGGACTATGAGATCATCACCAGATGCGAACGAAAGCAGCGATTTCAGAAAGTGTCGATTCTGAGTACCCTGCGGCATTTGCAAAGGGAGATGAGAAACATGGATAACTGGAAGCCTCCCGTGCTTTGAGGGAAATTGTAAGTTGCCCTCTGGATGATTGCCAACATACATACAGAGTTTAAGTCAATTTATTATTTTTTAGTGCAGAGTCCTAAAACATGAGTAACAGGCAAGCTTGGAATAGCAAGACAGACACTGATATGAAGCCAAGAAATGTAATTGCTGTGCAAGTGCAGATCAGAACACCAATGCCTGAAAGTATGGGAGGTTTGGGCCTTTGGGCCCTCCTCCAGGCGTGGGTCCCAATGGACCAGTCCTACCCACAGAACACATTTAATGAGATGGGTCTTGCCTGTCAATAATTGTTTAAGTGAACAAATGGATAGAGAGACTTTGTTCCACATCTAGCTCTGTTACTGCTTCACATTCCCTCTGGCTGCTTCTTCAAAAGAGCAATAAAGAGTCTCTCTTATAAGTCTTGAGTAAAAAAGAAATAAGTTTCCACAAGCAACTCTCTTTGAGAATCCCAGAGGGAATTCTCCAATCTTAAGAACTTTACTATGCAGAAACTTTCTAGACTGATGTTTATGACAGTGTATCAGACATTTCTACATTCTGGGTCCACTGACTTGGTGGACTTGAGCCTGTAATCGAGGCACAGGGTGAAGGGTAAGGGGATTCTGGGCTTTGAGGTGAGAAAGCTGAGATCAGGGCCTCAGTGATTTCCAGCTGTGTTACCACAGTAAGTTCTTAAACCTCAGTGAACAGAGAAAGAAGGAAAATAATGGTAAGTACCTTATAAATTAAGGGCTCCCAAACTTTGCTGCACATTAAAATCACCTAAGAGCTTTTAAAAAAATTCCAATGCCCAGGTCATGCCCTATATCACTTACACCAGAAATTTTGAGGTTTTAGCCAGGAATACTTTTTTTAAAGGATCCCTAAATGATTCCAGTGCATAGCAAAATTTAAGAGCCACTGGCACAGTATTAAATGAGAACATCTATGTGCCTAGCATAGGACCCAATAAAATGTACACAATGGATACAAGCTCCTTCTTTATCAGTTGACTTTCTTATCACTTGCCAAGACAAATCTATGGGTTGTACTTTTGGGTCTGCTTCTGCTCAGCTATTATCAACTTGTTTCACATAAAGGAGAAGAAAATTTCTAGAAGCTAATTTGTTCCAACTTTATGATCATGTAACATCTTTTGAAAGGAACATAATGTGGGCGATTCTATATCAAGACCCTGTGATAAAACATAAAGTCATCTGATTGTATCAAAACAATCAGATTGTCCTGTATTTAGTCATTTAAGGCAATCCTAGCATTTCAGAAGAAGATTAAGCTTCATAGATATTCACACACGTGTTAAAATAAAAATCTGGGAAAATCAATTGACAGAAGACAGGAATTGTGCACTAAATTCATTCACATTAGAAATCAGTTTTTCTCCTTTTACTGAGCTCTATGAGGCTGACATTTTCCATGTAGAAATAATGCAGCTTTCTTCTCCCCAAAGTGCTTATCCCTCTTATGTAAATAGAGGCATAATGAAAATAGCATTTAATGCATACGTGTTGAATTGTTTTATCCAGAATTATAGGAAATCTACCTCTAACTACCAGGACTTCAGTAAGACTCTTCTTCTCTTGCTACCCTAGCTTGGGGACCATTCAATTTTACCGAGAATGTGGAAACTCTTTTTTCACAGGGACTGAAATGAAACTAGTCGTTTCTCATCCAATCCTTCCAAGTTCCTTGGTTGACTTAAAATATTAAATTGGTGTTCATTCCAAAATATGGGGTTGACAAAGAGCACTGAGCACTGCTACTTGAAGGGCAAGGCTCCTAGCCACAAATTTTGAGGAGCAAGATACCTGAGAACCTCCTTTTTAATTACCCACCCTCATTAGACTCGAGGATTTTCTTTCATACAAGGAAATCAAGAATAAAATTTACCTATATACTCTGTGAGAAATTTTTCTTCTGAGAACTTTGGGTAACAGCATCTGTTTGATTAGCTGAATCTGCCAGGAATGTGGAAATGATGACATCAAAACAGCTCATGTAACAACCTCCTTAAAGACCTCGTAGATTAGAGATGACTATAGATTTTCCCCAGCACGGATCAAAGGGACTGAATTGAACGTTTTAGCTTAATGATCCAACCCCTGTCACACCCATAGGGACTTGAATTCCGATTGTATAAGCAGGTGTGCACGTGCACTCAGACGCACACAGAAAGCTGCTGAGGAGGGAGGAAAAAATCAACCACCTGATCAAGGAGGGTAGGTTTGACCTTTTCTACTACTTGATTGTGCGGTGTCTCACAGTTTCTCACAAACCTCTCCTTTCCTCACTACAGCTCTTCAAAGCTGTCCTAGCCAGCTTCCAGGGGCAGAAGAAAAACCTAGGCAACACGCTGGCTGGGCCCTGTCCAGGGTCCTGACAGTGCTCCGGGCCTCCAGGCCTCTAGGCCTAAGAGTGCCGTTTCACCCACCCCACTAGAGAGCAAACAAAGACCTTCAAGCTCAAAGCCTCAGGGCAGCCTTCTAACTCCCATCAGTTAGCTGGAGGGGGAAACAGCAAAACAAAGGAACGCTAATCCACCCTCCCATCACTATACCTCCAGCTCCAACCTCTGATTTCAGACTTCTCTACCTGATATTCTCAAAAAATGACCCTGATATTCTCAAAAAAAAAAATACCAGCAAAAGTATAATTTGGATACATATTCCAAACATGCCTCATGTTTGGAGAGGTTACAGTTGAAGTTTACTTTTTGTCTCATTAGCAGGGCAATACCCAGTCACTGTTTAGGGCCAAGATCGATCCACTAGGTATCTTTTTTTTCTCCCTCTACACTTTCTTCCTATCAAAACAGTTATAGTTTTGAAAATCACTAGGACATCTTTGTTTTAAAAACAAAGCCTCTCCTTTCCGCAGCGGGTTGAATCACCTACGCTTGCTTGAGTGCTTGGCCCCGTGGCCCGCAGGGGGCGCACGCAGCTGCTGCAGCACCACTCAACGCGCTACCGGGGGAAGGTGAGTCCGAAAGGAGAGCATCAGAGAGGTCAGGAGTTTAGCTCCACGCGGCGCGCTGAGCGCCCAAAGCTTAAAGAAAGACGCAGCCTTGGCTTTGAGTCCCTTTGCTGCTACAACACAATCGTGCTATTGTTGACATAGACCGTCCCCAGCCCCAGTTGCAAAACAGTATGGCAGGGCTGGGTCTCTAGGGACTGCTGCAGCCCAGGGACAGCAGAGTTGCTCCGCGCAGACCCGTTTGCCTTTCAGGCGCTTCTAAAGGTCTCAGGGCTACACCGGCTGACAGGAGAGCCAGCCGTCCTTGGAACAGGGAGTAGAGTTTATTGTCTCAGGCAGCCAAGCTCGAGGCACTGACACCACGTCACCATACAATAACCGTCAGGCCTCCTCAAGCCCCAGCAGCAGGTCTCCTCCACTCCAAACGATCAGCTTCAGTCTGCACCACATGCATACTTAACCCCACAGGCTCTTTCTTCTCCTCCCTGTAGTTTGTGCTCCCCAGTGGGGACTGCAAGAAAGAACTATTGTCCCACAACCTCAAGGGGTCAGGGATGGGCTGAGAAAGCCCACACAGAGCCTTCTGGGAATTGTCCCTCAAAGAGAGACCAGTGCAGCTGGTGTGTGAGGGGTCCCTAGCCAACTCCTTGGGAACATGGTCACCATTAAGCCTGAGGTGGTGGTGGCGGCGGGGGGGGGGGTGCTCTAGACTCCTAGGCCTCTGCCTGAAAACTGCTTAGCCTCCAGGTCTTGTTGGGAGAATACCACAAAGCTTTGGAGGTGGTGCTCTTCCTGGGCAGACAGACCCCCTCGCCCTGGGGCTGTGAGGGCATCAAGTTAGGCCTCGCCCCACTGGCTCTTTGTCTGGGCTGCAGATGGCTGGGAGCAGCTGCACTGTCCAAGGCCTGCAGGGCCAAATCTTGGGGGCATGGGGCAGGGAAACCAGTCAGCTTGGCACCTTCTCCTCCTACTCTGGCCCAGGAACCCTTCAAGTTCCTATATCCCACATGCCCAGGCCTGGTTTTTCTCCTGGCCTTGTCCAGAGTCTTCAATGATTGGGGGAGTGGGGTTCCCAGGTCTCAGCATCGCACTCCTTCTGGTGGCCCAGGAAAGCAAGGGGATAGTTGAAATGTCAGCCACTGGGATAAATATTAACAAAAAGCAAATGGACTTGTGCGGGGGCCAGTTATCAATCAACCAGGCTGCAAGGCCACTTATGGCAAACATGGCCCAGGTTGGCCCAGGCGAGACTTTCTCATGGTCACCTCCTGGACAGACTGTCACCCCCCCCCTTTCACTCTGGCCCTTTCCTTCCAGGCCCAGGCTCTTCTCCAGCTAGCTCTGGAGCCAAGTCCTAGACATGAAAGAGGCGCAGTCCCAGGTGCTAGAGACCTGCCTGGCTCCCCAGCGCTGCCATCTGGAGGTTCTTTGCTTCCAGGTAGCACAGGTAGGAGTGGCTCAGCATCACCCCTGCCAGACGCCGCAGCCTGTTCAGTCTTCTGGGTCTTTGGTTCAGCACCAGCTGGTGGGCGTGCATAGCAGCCTCTTCCTGCACTGGCAGCTCCCTTGGTGTGGCTAGAGCCTCCTGGAATCTTTAATTGGAAACTAATCTCCTTGCATCTAAATAGACACCTACATCAGAGGCGGGGCACCATGCACCCACCTACCCACACAGCGGCAGCCGGCCCTCCTCACCTGGGATGAGAACGTGGCGCAAGCCTGGTTGCTCTGCACTTTAATGGGGCAGCAGCAAGTATTACATTGAGGGAACGTATATTGATTTTTTTAAAGGTAGTTAATTTGGTGAGAATTTCCTTCTGTCTCCCGTCTTCCACCAGTCAATGTAATTTCGTAAAGAGAAAACACCTCTCCAAACATGCTGCCATATGAGGAAGGTTTTGACCCTCTACAACAGCCTGCTAGAACCTGGAGTACTGGGAGGGGCTGGAAGAAGCCATTCTCCCGCCACCCAGAGAAGGAACCGATGTCAAAGGTTCTGCCTCGCATGGGGTAGAAACTAGTTTGAGGGGTCTCTGAGCGCCACAGCGAGCAAAGCTGTAAATGGCACCTCGGTGAACGGGAGCTGGCGATGGGGAGGCGGCGGCAACGTTCCATAGCCGCAGCCAGCATGCCCTGCAATCCATTTTAAGTCACCTGCAGTCAGGGCTTACCCGAGATCATTCTAATGGTTCAGGAAACGGCCTCACTTTTTTTTTTTTTCTAAATGAAAATGTTAATGGGGCTGCTCATTGTTGTTCAGAGACTTAAAAATAAGTCGCGATCCTTACTGCCTAACGGAATTGATCCAAACTGGCTCCGCACGCGCCCGCATCCCAGCCTGCCCCACCCCTTTAATGAAGTTAAAGAAAGGAAGATGGAAGAGGCGACGCTCCATCCGGGTTTTAGGCTTTAGCGCCAAACGCATATCCCGGCATAGTCTCCAATTTTTCTTTTTTCTTTTTCTTTTTCTGATGAAAAGCCCACGTGCCTCCGTCCAAAGGCTGGGCATGATTCGCCACTGGCTGCTGGGTGCCAGGCAGCGGCCCCTTCAATAACCTCCGGATCGCTTAAGCCCAGGCTCGCATGCCGCCGAGTGCAGGTTGCAGTATTAGGGCTGCCCTCACGAGGAGGTCAGAGGGCGCTTGTATAGGGCAGGGCGCTAAGCAGGTTTCTAGGGCTCTGGGAGTCTTCTCTGAACCTAATTTGTCAGTCTGTCTTTCCAGGGGGTGATAGGCCTTGGGGAAGGAGCGTCATTGGAGCCCTGGGCCAGTGCCTTCATGGAGGGGGAGAGGGACTTCCTTGGGGTAAGCCTTTCCATTTACACCGCTTCCTTGCATCCCCCTAGCCCTACTAACCCGCCTGTGTGAGCACTGCCTGGTAAAAAGTGTCCTGCAGCAGGGCTCGAGGCTGGTGTGGGTTTGTGAAAAGGTGTCGACTACCTTGGGTGCTGGTAGAGGCGGAGCAGCCAGGGAGAGGTATATTCTTTTCACCCATCCCTTCTAGAGCTTCAGCTGTTCTCGGGTCTTAGTCAACCCTTAGGGTAGGGCACGATCTGGTGGCCGTGCACAGAGCTAGAGTGGAATTGCGGGAGCCCCAGAGGGTACACCGTTAACCTCTTCCTTTCCCCTGCTGTCCCCTTATCCCTGCTTCTCCTGGCTTCTAGGCGCAGGCTGCAAGAGTCCGCGTGGAGACTTCGCTTGGAGCCATCAAGCTCGGGGCTGGGCTAGAAAACCTGGCGAGGCAGAGGTTCAGCGAGCGCGGCGCTTGGGCAGGGAGGCCACAGGAACCCAGACCCCAGGAGTGGTTTGGGTCTTAGCGGGCTTGGAGTCGCAGGCTCGCAGGCACGCCAGCACCTGCCTCCCTCTAGTTTCTCATTGGCCAGCACGAGGTGGGGGAGGGGACCCTGGACTCTCGCTTTGATTTTAGACTGTGAAACGGCTCAGTGCCCCCGGCTCTGAGCGGATTGACTGTCTCTCGTTCTCTAGGGACGAATTAATGGAGAACGATCAGTTAATTAACAAACCCTCATTCCGGCTTTTACCTTTCTCTTTGCCAGGACTCAGTCTAGGGCGCCGAGATGAGATTGGGTTGGGGCTGGGGCGGGGGTGGGGGGTGGACGACAGTGGCGGGAAGGCGGCTGCCTGTATTCAGGAGTCAATCAACTCAGCTCGGATATCATCAAACCGAGTACACCCTGGGTTGCCCTTGGCTCTACCTTTCCGCTTGTCCTCCACTCTAGGGGGTCGCCGAATCTGCTTAAAATTCCCAGTGTGATTCAGGCTGGGCTCATTTTTCCCCTCCGTCAGTCGGCGGGCCAGAACCTTTCCAGTACCTTAGTCTGGGAGCTTCCCAGTACCAGAGAGGCTGGGGGAGCTGAGCGCTGTGTCTATGCAGCGCCGCCGTTACCTTCCCGCCCAACTCGGAAATGTCAGGGCCTCGGAGTTTGGGGCACTGGAGACTTCGGTTCGCAGACTTTTTTCTTTCCCTACACTCTACCCCCTGCATGGGGATTCAGACAAGAATTCATGCAGAGAAATAAAACAAGATGCGACGTGCTAGGCGAGTCGGTAGCGAAGGCGGTCCCTGGGCTCAGCTGGAAGTTCCCTTGTTGCTTCGCCGCCCTCACCTGGACCTTGACACGGTCCGCCTCGCTCTCTACAGCGGGTCACAAACGCAGAGTGTGTTCTAACCCTTACAAAGCGTCCGCTCCATACACCCACCGCCGCGCGGCTTTGGAATATTTTGCTGGAACTCCCAGAGTACCCACCGCCAGCTCCTCCAACCCTAACCCGGCGCCACTAAAGTGAGCCCGGGAGGGGGTGGCGGTCACTGCAGCGAGTTCAGCCAAATATTTGCGGGCAGCTCCTGCACGCTTCAACCCAGCGCCTGGTTATTTGCCAGGGATACTGAATAGTAGCACCTATGCACATTTCCACGCAAGCATCGCCTCCCTCTCCCCAAACCTGGAGTACTCAACCCAGAAGGGATACACAGACCATGACTAGCCAGGTGCGGGGATTTCTCGCCTGTCGTGAGAGAGCTTCCTGCGCTATCTCCAGCACAAATGCGCCCCCAGAATCAGACACGTAGCGCCGCTCAGCTCCTGGACCTTTCTACACCCCAATGCACTGAAATCTGGAAGAAGATGTCTGCTCCCAGAAGCCATGCTCTGGCTCTTCCAGCCCCAGGGACCCCCTCTCGGGGAGTGAAGCATGCACAGATCTCTCTCTTTCCCTGCCTCCTTAGGTGCCTTCAGCTTCCCCAGTACCTTATCCCCCCATGTGCCCAGCTCCTTGGCCAGCTCACCTGCTAAGCGGAGCGCAGACATGCGCTGGAACTCCGGCTCCTGCAGCCACTTCCACATTCTCCGAAAGGTCTCACGGCCAGACTTGAGTTTGCTCCAGGGTTTGGGGTTGCGCAGCAGGTCTGAGAGGGTCCCTTGGGAGCGGCAGAGCACCCTCTGCGCGAAGATGGCCTGTGGGATGCTGTAGCGCTTGAGCTCGGTGGTGATACGCTGCGCCACCTCTTTGGTATTGATCTCTTCCATTTGCCCTGAATTACTTCCATTGCTGACCTGCGCACCGGTTACCGAAGGGTTGGGCTCCCGGGCGGTGCCCAAGAGTTGCCCGTGGCCCTGGGCGTTCAGGTGGGCGTGGGGGTGGTGTGGAGGAAGGCCGTTGATGGGAACCATGCCGGCCGAGGTGGGCGTGAGGTGCTGCTCCCCGTGACGGCCGAGCATGGCCGGATGGTGGGCTTCGAAGCCGTTGGGGGTGAGCATCTTGTCGGTGGGCATGGCGGCGCCTGGGTGGGCATAGTGCGGGAGCCCTTGCTGGGAGTTGTGGATGCCACCCAGACCAGACCCAGAGAGGGGCGAGAGGCTCTGACCCATGCCGGCCACGTCCTTGTGGTAGGGGGTATAGAGGTTATTCATGGAGGCCAGCCCGCGCTCGTCCCGCATGAGCGTGAAGCTACCGCTCACGTTGCCTGCCAGGCGCTGGTGGTGGTGCGGGTGGTGGTGATGATGGTGATGGTGGTGATGGTGGGGGAACTTGTCCGAGACGGTGGAGATGGGCGGCAGCGGCTGCAGAGGGGTTAAGGTGGTGTAGGTGGTGGGCATGCTCATACCTGGGGGAGTCTCGCAGGCCATGGTCATGGTGGGGTGCAGGGGGCCGGCCAGGCTGTGCTCGGGGGCCCGATGGTGGTGGTGGTAATCGCCGCTGCCGCCGCCGCCGTCCAGCAAGGACGCCATGCCCATGGAGCGTGGGTGCGCGGGGGGCAGGTGGCTGCCACGGTGCGCCACAGAGCTTCGCGCGTGGGGGCTACCGCCCAGCAAGTCGGCTGGGGCAGGCACCGGCTCATGGCTCACCCCGTGCAGCTCCCCGATCGCCTCCATGGTCAGCTGCGCGTTCATCGTGATCCCGGCGAGCGGGCTGCGGACACAACATCGATGAGGCCGGGCAGAGGCGGCGAAGGGGCACGCAGTCCGGTCTTCACATCGGCTGCTAGCGACTGTTGCCTTCCTTCTTTCCTCTCACTGTGGGGCTGTTTCCCTCTCAGTGAGTCTCGCCGTCCCTCTTGCCCCCACCTTCCCCTCTGCGTCCTCCGCGGTTTTTTAAATTTTTTTAAAAAAATATTAATTTCCAAAAAGGATCCGCGCAGTTGGGCGAGCGCAGTGCCCCCAGCCCACCCGCCCCGGCCCCCTCTCACCCCTCTCCTTCTTAGAATTGTGAAGCCCCCGGCTCCCCTGACGCAGCCCGCGCGCTTTCCGCGGCTGCTGCCTGCCCGCACCGCTGGCCAGCTCCAGCCATGGCTCGGTTACTGTTGCAGATTCTGTGGCCGCTGTTCCGCCGCCGCCGCCGCCGCCGCCGCCACAGCCGCCGCGGCCTGCCCTCCCGCCAGCTGGGCGCAGCGCGCAGGCGCACGGATCGGCCCCGCCCCCTCAGTCCCAGAGCCAAAGACCGGTGACGTCCCCTAACAAATGAAGTTGGGGGGGGGGGGGGCGCCTTACCAGAGGTGCCCAGCCGGGGGCGGGGGGAGCGACGCGCACGTGCGAGTGCCTAACGTAGAGCGCGACCTGGGACTGCCACTGCAACCCCGGGAAACTTGGATTACTCTAGGATCCCTCGCATGTGTGGGCTCTCCTCCCAGCCCCCGCCCGCACTTGCTGGGCTAGCATCCCTGGTGGCGCACTATGCCTAGAGAGCCATCGCCCCTCTTACCAGTCGCTGTCTCCCGGTGGGGGGTGCCTGGGGAGCCTCAGCTTGTGTCATCACTCTTTGCACCCTGGCCTATTTCATGGGAGGGCTTCTAGGAGTCCACGCTCTCCGCATATTCAGATGTTTGGCCTTTTGCGGGGGGAAGGGAGCAAATATCTTAAAGGCCTTGGTCAATCTCGCCACTGTTGACCGGACAACCTCTGTCATCCATCCCTAGTAATTCTCTGCCTACCCTTCCAAGCTCCGCGAAGAGGAGCACTTAGTGCCAAGAGTCCCGGCCCCGGCCATACCTCGCAGTCCTCCACCGCCTGGATCCTTCCCGGGCTTAGCTAATAATTAAAGTGGCGCGCCGCTTCATGCATGAGTGTGTGTGCGTGTGTGTTTTATGAGTGCCCTGGTGGGTTCCCATATTAACTAGTGGTATCTGATGGTGCTGCCGAGACTCGAGCTGTTCCTACGGTTTCTTCATGGCCCTACTGCTAAAGCACCCAGAGGCCGCTGCTTGTGGGAAGAACTGACGCCGGCAGGGTGGACTAGGCGCTCCGGTCTCTGCTTGGCCCGTAGGGACGCCCTCTTCCCGGCGTCCCTGTGAGAAGCCTCCAGATTTGAAAATCAATTCAGCTTTGGGCGTAATTGTTCGCTTCCCACAATCACGCACCAATCCGGAATCGAACCTGGTCCTTAGGCCTGTTGGGTACGCGTGGGGAGGCCCCCAGCGTGGGACGTACACCCGGTGGCCACATGCCGCCGGCTTTCTTTCATTTACAAAAGAAAGAAAAAAAAAATCCGTAACAAAAGGCAGAGCGTGTCCGCTTAGGTGCTTTCATCCCTCAGAGAAAGGACAGATGTGCCCATTGTCCGGCCCTTGGCAGTTACAACCGGGTCAGCGCCAAGCCTCAGCCCCAGGCGAGCGGTGGTCACAATGGGGGACAGCTTCTCAGAGCCTGGGTATCTGGGCTCAGATATGGAGCAAAGTATGTGTGGCCTACACTGCACCAAACTCAGACCTTAGGTTCTTTTCCTGGGGCACAGGGTTGGAGCCCACCAGGGTGTTTCTGCTGGAAATGTTCCCAGATCCTAGGAGAGGTCAGGGTGGTGGGATGGTAGTGATAGTGGTAGCTGAGTCCATTAAACAAAAGCTTGGGCCAGCCAACCCTTGGGGGAACTTCCCACCAGCTAAGTCATGAGCAGGCCAATCTCTTTGCCCATGTCCCTGCCACAACCCCAGCAACACCATGATCAAAGTAGGTCAAGGCTGGTGGGTTCACTCTACCCAAATTCTTTGAAAGTAGTCATGATCTGAGAGTGGTTAACCAGGTTAATTTCATCACCACAGACACCCTATTTTGTCCAAACAATGCCCTGGAAATGTGGGGTGGGGGGGGCTCCACCTCAATGGACTTAGCATCAACTTGCATAGTGAATATTTAGGAATTTAAAACCTTCTGAGAATAAAAAGTCTTTGGGAAAAATACACTGACATAAAGGAACTCAGAAAACAAAATTATTCTATTTAAACTTGTATTTACATCTATCTCTTCATACACACACACACATAAGCATAAAACATATATTCTGCCTAGTGGATCAAAATATGTTGGTGAGAAGCTGAATCCTTGGTTCCTTATTGTTTTCATTCTCTTTTCTTATAACACAGAGCATGTAGATTTCATGAGACCAAACAATGGGTTAAAGCAGAAGGAAGTCTTTGAGCTAAACTGTTACCCCCCTACATTTAATTCCCCCCAAAAGATTGATTTGCCCTTATGACAACTCTTTTCCCAAAAGGGAGTTTGTTAAAAGAAAAAAAGAAGTAAATACCACCAAGTGCACAAATTGTTCATGGTTTTCTCTTTGTGTAACTAATTAGGGACTTGATCCTGGAAACCCTCCTTCATGTGAGGCTCCCAGCTGAGCCCCTGGAGTCTACCTGAAGAGAGCTGGGATCAAGTGAGCTCAGCTGCCTCCTCCTCATGAAAATGGGAGTTTAGGAGTTTGCAAATCTCCCTAATCTTTCTTGGCTCTTCATGCCTTTTATTTAACCTTTGTTTTCCTGTAGTTGACTGAATTGCAGTGATTTCTCAGAAACATTTTATTCTTACTCAATGTCTTAGAAAACATTCCTATCATTAACAAGGTGTGATGGGTGGGGTGAATGCTCCTCTTAGGTCTAGTTAGTGAATGTGCATGTATGCAGGTGTAGGGGACAAGAGGGATGGAATAACTTTTTATTATTTTGTCCTTCTTTTCCCTTCCCTCTTCCACTGCCTAGCAGAATGCCTTGCACCTATCAAGTGCACTATGGAAGATTAAAGAGTCCAAGGAGGGGTCCTTTGAAATTACTTGATGAATCTAGTGTACGCAATTACAGGATGCTGTACAGTTTCTTATAATAGCCAAGAAGTTTGAGGGGAGGACTTCTTGTCAGCTGGTTAGATTTGAGAAGCTGCAGGGAACATAAAGAAAAAAAAAGTGTCAATTACCACATTTCATACACGTATATATTTAAGAAAAAGGGAAATAAGACAATGGACTAGATGCCTGTGGCTGACAATAGTTTTAGTGTGGAAACAAGGATTTCAGAATGCTTATCTTTTTTGTAAATGTTGGGGTGCTGCTGGTAGTGGTCAGGCAAGCACAATTCTTCCCTTGCTGGGTGGGCTAGAGCTTAGAACAGAGAATGAGATTAAAATGCTGGCCACAAAGTTCTCTGAGAACCTTCTGTCAAATTCAGAGTTACTGCTTTAGTTCTTTTTTTGTGAGTCACAGATGTAACATATGGTCCAGTCCCAGTTTTCAGGACCATTCCACAGAAGGGTTTCTATCCCCTCTGAGCCATCAACTATTTACTTCCTGTTCGTTAACCACACAAAAGCAAACCCGAGTGTCAGGGCAGATTTCCCCCAGGGCTCTAGGGAAAGGCTGACTCCTTGGCTAAGGCCTCATTATGGAACTCACCAGCATTTCCGATGCCTATAGCAAGTCTAGAATTAAACACTTGGTGAAGAACTGTATATCTGTGCTGTCTGGCATAGAAGGGCACTTGATAACTACGTGTAAAGGATTTGGTGCTGGGTGCTTCTGGCCAGGTTCTACTTCCTGTCTTCTTCCTACCTTTGCAGAAATTTTATTCAGAAAATTTCTCTTAGCTTAAAATATAACACCAAAAAAAAAAAAAAATTCAGAGGAGGTTAGCCTGGTGATTCTCTATTGACAACAATTAAAAAAAAAAAAAAAAGGTCAATGACTTCTCTCCACTTCTGGGCCCCAAGGAAATAGTAACCAATTATTCTATTCTATCCCTCTTCATCAACCTTTAATCTTCATATGGGTTTTAGTCATCTGTTTGGTTAACTGTTTTCCTTCTTAACATAAATTTTGATTTTTGCTTATGACAATATATATTTTTTTACTTTGTTTTGCACTCTCCTTTGTTCCATCTCCCACCAACACTTTCCAAAACCAAAGCGAATATGCTCTGGTGAAGGGCTTTTTGACACCTCTTTACAAATCCAGCTGACTCCAGGTTCTAGGAGATGCAGAGGGCAGCCACAGCAGTGGTTCCAGGACCTCAGACCCCTGAACATCTCTGGTTACTTCCTTTCTTAGACCATTCGATAATCTAGAGGCAGTTTCTCTTGAGCTTAAATTAATTCCAACAGTCTCCAATTTCGGTGAGGGCTTTGGGCTCTTCAAGGCCTCTGGCTGAGGTCTGAGAACTCTGAAGAAGGGGTGACCTGATACCCTAGGCCTTAGAGTGGGGTCCGAGGCTCCCAGGTGAAAGACACTGGCTTTATGACCCTGCTGTGGACCCAGCCAGCTAGATTCTGGGGTAAGTGACATTCTCTCATCAATTCTTCAGTGGACTTTCTCTCTTGGCAGATCTTTTCTCTCTTTAATGATCTTTGTATCATTAAAGTATATTACAAAGGAGACCTATCTGGGCTGCGGGGTAGGGTGGGGCAACGAATTTGCCAGATTTGGAGCGGTGATTAATGCTCTTCCGGTGCCTCCCTTCTGGGACTCTACCTTGGGTTAGTCCCGGGGTAGAGAATGCCAGAGCTGAGGGCTGGGGAAGGACTGGGGCAATGGAGATGGGGTCCTCGCGCTGAAGCAGGTCAAAGCAAACCGAAGTGAGGACAGCTCAGGGGCGGGCAGAGGGCAAAGTGGTTCACGATGATCTCCGGGTGCACCAAGCTCCAGACCTGGAGGACAGGAACAAAGGATGTCGCAGGTTGCGGGTTAGCCGGAGCCTGAGGCGGGCAGGGCGTGGACCAGCCCCCACAGCCCTGGGCGGAGTGTTGCCTCTGTGGCCGGGCGCGCGGCCCACTTGGCGAGCTCCTCCGCAGCCTCGCAGGATAACGTCCGCGAACAGCTGCACTCGGGAAGGAAAACTCTTTAAACAAATCATTTTGGTGTCTAATCAATTAGTGTTTGCGAAGTCAAGTACCATAGATTTAACAGAATAATCGTTAGCGCCCTTGTCTTTATTTGACCCGCAGACACCTGGAAGATTTAAAAATGAAACGCCGGTATTCTGGGCTCCCCGTTCCTTGCCTGTGCCTCTACCCCGGGCTGCGCTGCCGAACCTCGGGTTTTCTCCTGCCGAGTCTCCTTTATTCGCTTCCAAACATTGCCTCTCCTTTCCCTTTCACACTCTCCACGTGTTTCCTTCCTTTATTGCCTACACAGCCTTGTCCACCTTACCCGTATCAGCATCCTCATTCCTTCGCCCCCATGGCTGGCACAGGAACCAGCTTCCAACTGTGGGACCCTTGGGCTCTGGGCAAGCATCTGCCCTCTGGCCCAAGAGCCGTCCAGGTGAAGGATTATGGAGTTGTCAGGTGCGTAGAAGTCTTTTCTCTGATCCCTGCCCTCTAACCCTGAAGCTCACCCCCTAGCCCCCTTCTGAACTGTCCAAGGCCCAAGGAGTTCTGTACGTGCCCTTTAGCTTCAGTGGCGATGGGAAAAAACCTTCACCTTCGAGCAGTAGGACCTGCCTGTGCCGTAGTGTCTTGCCCCATAAATAAGGTGACCCCTGTCGCAGGAGGGGGGGTGTTGAGAAGAAAAGTGTAGTGTGTAGCCTTAGAGCCCCCTCCCCCAACGCCAGGCGAAGTAGCGTGGCCCGCCTGGCAGGGGTGGGAGTTGGACATCACCAGGGACCAATATGCGGGGATTTGTGTTGTCTCAGAGGCACCCTTCCCTGGGCTGGGCCAGCACCCTTGGTCCAGGGTCCAGGCCAGGAGGGTCTCCAGGTGCTTGTGAATAGCTGCTCCTGGTGTTTCCTTCCCCATCTCCTATCTTTTTTCAGGCCTGAAAGGTGTGGGTGCAGTGTTTACACTTGTTTCTGTATTCATGTAGGCACACTGACTGTGCTCCCCACCTAGCCTCAGGCCACTAATGCTGGGATGTGGGAGTCCCCAGCCTTAGGTGGAGAGATATTCAATGAGGGTAGTAGGGATGGTCACCAGGGCCAAAGCAACCTGAAGGCAGGATTAGGAGGCTGTGGAGAGGATGTGTTGGCAGGGCACAGTGAGGAATTTTGGGGGTCAATAACACCCCACCTCTCAATTTCTCTGATCATCATTTAAGCCTGACATACCTGGGTTGTGAGTTGGTTAAATATGGCTGAAATTCTACTGGGGGGGTGGTGGAGAGGGAGTGTGGGCTGGAGTTGAGGCTGACTTCTCTCTACAATGCCAGCTCCCAGGGCTCCTGACTGCCCCAACCTGGGCTTGAGGAGTGTAGAAGAGGTGCTTCACAGTCCTGAGTCTCTGGCACTTACCTGAGATACATCACTCTCAACAATAAATGATTATAATGTACTTGACTAATGCCTGTATTTCCCTGTTTAACATACATTAATCCAAGTAACAGAAAAAATCAATATTGCTAACAATATCGCAAACAAATCCTAGTCTCTCTCACACAAAAACCTCATCTGATTTTCAGTCACTCCTAGCCACTTCAACTTTTTTATCTCTCCTAGCCCAATGGTAGCTCCTGTCTAACCTGGAATCCAGTCCTGGCTTTTTAATTGCCTTTCTTTAAAAATTATAATTATTTCCCCAAGGGATATTGGGGGAAGGACCTGGGACCCTCTCAATTGTAGCCTCCTCCCTCCCCCAAGGCCCCTTGAGGACTCCAAGTTTACCTAAAACTTTGTCCCTTCTGGGGCCAGAAAATGCCCAGAGTCATTGCCCAATGACTTTGGATTTTGTTGTTTTCCTTTTCCAACAACTACCGCCCTCCTCCATGGGGCAACTCTTAGCCAAAGGGCCCCAGGGTGCTGAAGACAAGGTATACCCTTCTCCTAGCCAATCCACCCCCACTCTTGCCACCATTATCTAATCGAAGCAGCGATTCTTTTGTGGAGTTTATTATGATTATTTTTTAAATTTGGTGTTTTCCACCTGGAAGGAACAAACCAGAGAAGCTGGCTAATGAAGGAAATTAGGTTTGCAAAAACACTGTAAATAATTTAGTATTGTATTTCAAGGGAAAAAAAATAGCTTTCTTAAATCATCCCTGCAATATAAATTGCAGACTTACAGTATGGTCCTGGTAAGTCTAAATTTTTAAAGGAGCAATATTCAAAGAGACATAGATGTCTGTATTAATTATTTATTCGCCGGTGCCTTCCTTCGTTTCTAACTTATTATTAATTAGGCGCCTCTAGTCTTTCGCAGAGCGCTCCACCGAGCCGGTTGCAGCTTTAAATATGAATTAAAAGCAAATCCAAGCTACTGTAATGCGAAAATTATTCCGTGTCTTGCATGGCAGAGATGAATAGCCGCGTGGATCAATACCGTGAAACTCGGCTCCGAACGACAGGGTTATTGATAGCTTATATTAATGATGTTAATGATGGAAAAAGGGAAACAACGGCCCACCAGACTTAGAAACTTTTTAGCCGCTGAAACCCCGCAATAAAAATGGGAAGGGGGCAGGAATCGGGCTTAAGTGTAATAAGAAAATTATTTATGAAACCGGATAAATGACTTCAGAGCCTTGATGCATTTGAACCTAAAGCTCTCGGCTCCTGGCGGCCCCGGCTCCAGCTGAGGAGACCGCGAAACCCCAAGCCGCGGGGAGTTGGGGGTGGGGGGGCTCTCCTCCCGCCTCGGCAGCCTCCGGTTTGCCGCCCTCCTTCCCCTCGTCCCCACCGGGAGAGCCCTCCCGGGACGCCGGTTGCAGGGGCTTTTGGAAGTTATTGGAACGGGGCAAGCGCTAGGCTCGTTTCTGCTGCCCCGGCGGGCATAGTGAGGCAGTCAACAGGGTTCGGCAGCACGGACTTTGGCCGGATTTCTTCACTGGTTCTGTTGGCACCCGTTCCAGAGAGAAGTCAAGTGCTTTGGGGTTGAGGGAGCACAAGTCTGACTGCACTACTGCCTACCACCCACCTGACAGAGGCTTTCGAATCCCCCAGATTCAAACTGGTGGCTGGTGTCTGAGGGGTGGTGACAGTTTGAATGAAGAGAAATTGCTCTAGACAGGGCAGGAAAACTGGGGAAAATGCCCACATTCCTCCTGTGAGCCTCGTTGGGTTCCTTACTAGGCTTGAGTCTTAACTGGGTCTTGGCATCTGGCGTCGGGCAAGCAAGGGATCATTGAGGCTGGGTTTTTTGGGCCTGGGAGCGGAATGAGCGGGCTGGTTTGGGCCCCATCTTCATACAGTTCTGCCTGTGCGCTGCACCGTCTCCCACGCTGGTCCGGAGTATCGACCCACTCTCCCAAGCCGAGGGCCACTGAGTGGTGGTGGGCGGGGGAGGAGCAAGGGGGCCAGGGAGCAAAAGGTTAACTACTGACCCTAGAGAAAGGCGGAAAAGCTCAGAGCCCTAGGATCACTCGAAGGCTTGAGGTTCCATCCCCCTCTTCAGGGCATAAAATTGCCAAGGTGTCTCCCCAGCCAGGGTCCCAGGCCCTTGGAAGCAGGGGGATGGGGGAGGGTGACCTCTGCCTTTCACCTCGGGAGTGTGGGGACATTGGCGGACCCTAGTGGATGGGTCCCTGCAGTCCCTGCGTGGACTGACTCTAATCTTCGGGATTGGACTGTCATTTGTTCTGCGTTTCAGGAGGGAGGAGAAACCACCCGGAGCTGCGGGGAAAGTCCCAGGTAGTCCACCAAAGCAAAGAGTTCCCCTTCCAAGAATGGGGTAATTTTGTTTTTTATTAGTTATTTTAAAATCTGTTTTTCCTTCTTTTCCTTTCTTCCTCTCCTTCACCGTTGCTTTCACTTCTCCTTTTCCCTTTTATTTCTATTCACCCTTCCTTCCTTTTTTCTTTTCTCTCTACCTCTTTTTTTTTCTCCTTTCTTCCTGTCTCCAATTCATTCTTTTCTGAGCTTTCTCCCCCATTCCTTCCCTTCTTTTCTTCCAAGTGGTCCAAGGCCAGCCAGCTCAGGGTCACACCCCTTTCCTGGGGCCCGCTGGGAGAGTGCACTCTCCTTACTAACACTCCTCAGGGTGCCTGACATCATCAAGATTTTGGGTTTGTTTTTATTGTTATTTGATTTTATTTTGGGGGGGAAAAAATGAATCTCTGAGGCCATAACCCCTAACAGCATAAACTGAGTGGTAAATCTATCCTAGGGCAACTGTGGTGACCCAGTTAAAACAATTATCTAGATAATTAGACAAAACCCAAACTTCCTGCCACCTAGGAAGAGCCCCTTCTCAGCTATCTGACTTCAAGTCCATAAGCAACTACATGTTTCAGATAAGCACCTGCCTGCTATAGTTCAGTCTTAGAACCACACAATCTACCAACAAATGGCCATTCCTTGAAAAGGAAATACAACAGACACTGCACAAAATCACTTGATTCTGGAAAAAATCAATATCAAAATTAGGTTTATTGTCTGCTTATATGATTAAAAATGACAAAGTGTTGTCTTTTATTTTCATGAAAAGACAGAGGTCTGAACAAAATAATTTATGATCCAGTTCTTCTTGTTTCATTTGCCTGGCAAAACCTGAAGAAGTCGGCAAGAGTGGTTGGGAGGTGCACTGGCCCAGCCAGAGGCTCCCTGCACATGGGTGAGCTCTCCATCCAAGGAAATGTGTGCTACTGTGTGCGTGAAGAGAAAACATTTCCTAATGTCCAGTTTGCCACAACACCAGGTCAGCTGGGTAGTTCTCAGTTGTCCCTCATTCCAAATAAATGCTGGGACATTTATTCCTTGCCACTGCCCTGTTAAGCTCAAACCTAGGTTCCAGGTCTTGTTTCTCAAAATAACTATCAGGATTAAGCTGCTTTAAGGGCTGCAAGACTCCTGCCAGCTAGGGCCTTTCAGATCTCTATCCAGCCACCCTGGATCCTCATCCAACGAAGCACTGCCTTTCTCTCTCTCTCTCTCTTTCTCCCCCCACCCCCACCTCCGTGTGTGCGTGTGTGTGTGTGTGTGTGTGTGTGTGTGTGTGTGTGTGTATCTGTGTCCGACCCACTACTTGGCCCAGATCTGACTCCTTACCCCGGATGGGTTGCGAGGTTCCAGAGTGTGGGCTGCAATCAGGAAAATGGGGTTTCTGGAAAACACTGTGGGCTGTAGTGTGGCCGGTAGATCGAGCATTTGAGGAATAGGACGCGCGCGTGCGCTGGTTACACCAACGCTGGGGTTTGCCTATCTACGTTAAAAACAAAAAGGAAAACCGAAAGAGTCCACCATGTGAATCTCAGCTTAAACTCTCCTCCCGAATTCCTCTACCCTCAAAAGCCGATTTACAATCTACTCCCATCTCTAGGTGGCCGCTCTTGGGTGAGAGTCCCAGCGTGCGCAGAACACTCTCCCACCATTACTGCCTTGTTCTAGAATAAAGTGGCTCCCAAACGCGTGAGAGGGTGGAGTGCGATCCTCGAGAGAGTGCGAACAGCTTCACGCGGTCTCAGCACTCTTAGGAAAATAATGGCCAAGCCAGATCTCTTAGAGTCCTAAGGGCGCCTTCCGATTTGGAGTTGGAGCTGTCCTCCGGCTGCACGCGCCGACTCATTTGTTTAAGTCGTTAGCTGGTTCTCCTTTTGTTCTGGAAACCAGAAGGCTTATCTCCTGGTGGTTGCGGAAATGAAACCTAACTAAAGCATCTCCTCCACAGAATGCCCAATTCTCCAAAGTCGTCCTGGCCTTCTCTTGGGGTTGGGGGTTTATGGTTTAGCTGCGGTGAATTACTTATTACGGGGAAAGCTGTCATGCTCGACGTCTTCCTTCGCCCCGGGAGTGCCAGGCCGACGCATCCTCGAACCCGGGAACTTTTCACGGACACGCCCGAAGGGAGGCAGCAAGGGCGCGTGGGTCCCGACAGGCAGCTGAGAATGCCACCTTGGGGAGGGAGAAAGCGGCCCCAGGGTTGAGGCGTTGGGTAGCTCCTGGTATAGAGCTGCTCTGGGGCTCCTTTCTCTCCTTTTGGCGTGAAGGCAAATTCAGCCTCTAGCTTCACGGGGAATAAACCTGGCCTCTTCTTGAGTGCCAGAGCTGCTAGCTAGGGTCAAAGGTCAGACCTTCACTAGGCTCTGGGTTCTTCCTCACTCATTCACCGGCTCGAGCAAGGGAGTCGCCCCACCTGTCATTCGGAGTTGGACGCCCATTGCCAACCAAAGAGAGAACACATGAGGAACTCAGAGCTCCCTCTACCTGTACTTAGCCCTCTCTGATAACATAGGGTCTTGAATGGGAGGGCAGTTTAATTTAGGAAATTACATCTTGACAGTTAAGTCACATATCTGGATATTTTAGGAGGTTTTTGTTTGTTTTAGGGAGAGTGTTAATGATTTCTGCAGGTGTTCAAATTGGGGTGGTTTTGAGCACAGGATTGACCACAACAGCAGGCTTCCATTGCATCATTTCCCTTGTCCTAACACTGGCCAGAGCTGGAAGGAGGTCTCCAGAAGGGATCCAGGAGAGGCAAATGAATGCTCAGCCCTCCAAATAGGCAGACCTGTTCCAAAGGAGCCGACCTTTCTCATGAGTGGGGCAAGGTAGGCAGAATAAAAAGCAGATCTCTATGCATGTTCACGTGGCCCAGTGTAATGAACACATCTCCATCAATTCCTGGAGGCAGAGGGCTCAATTTACTTGGGTTTTAGCTGAGGAATGTCCTCAGCCTTAGCTCTGACTACAGAGCAGCCCAGTAGTTAGAATTCTCTCTCCAACGAAAGTGATAGTCAATAGAATTCTCAGTATCAAATGAGCAATAATTTGCTGTGGCTACATGCTGGATAATGAAAGATGTTAGTGGGATCAATAAAAAATGAAAACACTTTTACTTACATCTTGAGTTACTGTTTTAAGAGAGCAAGAGGGATGCAACAAACCCAAAGCTAGATTCAGAGCCTCTCCAGGCTCTCAGACTCTAAAAACTCACCATCAGTCTTTTTTTGCTGCCAGGACCTCTAACTTCTCCCTTCTGTGCTCCTAGGCAAGTAGGTTATTTACATCAAATTAACCCCTTAGAAAACGGTAATCATTTTACTGCCAGAGTGTTAAATTTTTTCTTTTTTTTTTACAGCCAGAAATAAATTTTAAATTGTTTTTCATCAGAACTAAAATGGTTGTAGTTTATGGAAAAAATAGGAAAGCATCCCAAAGCTGATTTGTCCTTTGAAAAGCCTGGAAATGTGCACTTGACCAACATACCCAAGTGGGCCTGTGTTCTCTGGTTGTGCATCAAGAAAACACAAGTAAAAGAATAGATTTAATTCCTTTTGATTTGATATGTGTAGTCATTAAATCTGGAAAATTCAGATCTTAAAACCAGTCTTTCTAGACTAGTTAATTCCCTCATCTTCTTTCATAATCATTTCTTCTGTTCAGTGTGTTTTCAATTTGCAGTGGGTTTATTTGTACCTTCCAGTCTGCTTTTCTCACCCTTCAATCCCAACGCTTCTCTACCTATCTGATCCTTAAGAAATCTATTGCGAAACGTCCGGAAAGCATTCTATGTATTTTTTAAGATACATGACGAAAAAACGAAAAAAAAAAAAAAAATCCGGAGTGCTCTGCATGAAATGAGTCCAACGAAAAAGCTCGTGGTCAGACATCTTCCAGCAGACCAACAAGTATAAACAAAGAACATTGGGAAATTTGTGTTTTGCTGCTTCTGTGGATTTGAGAAGCCTACATTTTCTTACAATAAAAAAAAAAGAAAGGACACGAATTTAGCCGCCGCTTTGTATTCTCTGATCAGAGGATCTGGTTCTGCCATTGAGATAACGGTCAGTGTTGCAAGGACAGTGGCCTGTGATCATCTTTAGCAGGTTTGGGTTTGATTTGGAGAGACAGCCAAGCAACCTGGGAGATTTAGAAAGCGGAAACTAGCCCAGGGAAGTGTAGACAAGTTGAAATTTGAGGATTTCCCTGGGTCAGTCATTCTAGCTAGCTCCTTTTCTATAACACGCACGAATGCAGGTGCGGTTCTGCCGCCGCTCGCGACTTCTTGGGAGAACCGCGCACAAACCGCAGACGCGCACTCGCGTACCCGCCGCCACGCTGGTCACGCTCGGATATTTACACACTGTTTGGGAGGCCTCCTCCCCGCCCTCATTTGCTACTTTGAGCTCGCCAGGGGGACCTGTTAGCGGCCTTGGCTGTGAGGGCAGGCTGGAGGGGGGCGCCCTCGCTCGGCTCCCCGGCCATGACGCGGCTGCAGCCCTCCACCCTCGGCTCCTACCCTGATAGCTTGGCTACCGGCCCAGCAATGGACCAGCGACGCCGGGCCCCTGGAGCCCCTGCCCGGGCCTACCCCCCATCACTACCCCCGCACGCGCCTGTGAGACTGGCTTACCCTGGTGGGCGAGTCGCGGCGCATTAGCGGATTTCATGGCAAGTTGCTTCTGTGACAAGCGATCAGGTTCGCGCTTGAGGATTTGCCCCCTAGGAGGGAGGGAAACGAAAGTCAATCTGCATAATTTGAAATGAGAAAGAATCCGGAAAACGAGGGAGCCTAATTTGTAATTGCCTCCTCCCCCGAAACCTGTAAATCCCCCCTCCCCTACATCTATAAGTAACCCCCCCCTCGCCCCCCGCCGCCAATGCACGGTAAGAAAAAGTAATCCACACACGTCGCAGGTGATACCTTTTATTGCGCTCATTTTAAAGAAAGGGACGGGGATGGCTCCCTCCATGAAGCCTTTCTCAGCAACCCGTCCCCGGGCAGGCGGGTCAGTCAGGCCGCTTCGGGGCCCGTGTATTCCTGCAAGGTCGCGAGGTGAAGGGTGCGAAAAAGAGAAACCTCGGGTTTCGTGCCAAAAGGCCCCCTTCGGCGCCTGGGGTCTGAGCTAGACGCACAAACCCAAATTCCCTCCAGCGCCTTCGTCTCCATCTTTAAGTCCAGGCAAAGATCAATTCTCCCTCTCTCTCGCACGCACACATTTGCAGCCATAAATAAACAGCTCCCAGCTAAATCAGGAACCGAAGAGAAAGAAGAAAGAAGAAGAGAGGAGGATGAAATCCAGAGCCCGGGTCTCTCTTCTCCTGGGCTCCAGAATGGCTTTTTGATCAGGCTAGCCTTGCATTGCATTTGGGGTTGCAACTTGCATTTGAATAGCTGCCTGGGCTTGTTATGGACCTGGGAAAGCTCTGAAAGGGAATCACTATGCAAATTGTCCCAGTTACAATCGAAAGGTTCGATCTTCAGGAGCTGCCTGACGGAAGTTGATGTCAGCTATCTGTGCATTAGGGTTGCATTACCGCCTTCGCCAGCCTCCTCAACACCCCCCGCTCGCGCCTGCCAGGGAGGAATTTTTTTTTTTTTGGCTTATGTGTATATTTTCTCTCAGTAATTAAAAAAAGAGAGAGAGAGAGAGAGAGAGAAGAGAAAAAAAGGGCTTAAGGTCGCGGTGTATTTGGGTCAGGTCTGGGAGGCCCACCGGCGGAGGGGAGGAGGTGCACGCAGGGAGAAGGACGGGGCGGTCATTCTTTTGCAGCAGGTGTCGATGGTGCGTTTGAAATCAAACATTTAGAAACGGTAGTTTGTTTGTTTGTTTGTTTGTTTGTTTTAGCATTTTGCAGGACTAGGCGGAGGCAAGGGGGTGGGGGCGGCGATGTCTACCTCCGCCCGCCTGCTTGATCCTACAATGCCGGCTGCAGATCAATACCCGCTCACTGTAATCCCAGTAATTGTAGGGCTTGCAGCTTTTATTTTAAAGAAATAGGACACTGGGGCGCGAGTGGACGGCTGAGGCAGCGCGGCTGGACAGCGGTGCCTCAAGGCGCCTTTTCGGGCGCCCATCCTTCCCCCTTGAGCCCTGAAAGCTCCCGCAGTGGGGTGGTTTCGGGACTCCAGCGCGCCTCAGGCAGGGAATTGCGCTCGCACAAAGGCGCTCTTGGCTGCCCAGGGCAGGCCGCGTGTGGCAGGGCGTGCAGCGCGGTATCCGGCCTTTTTCGGGCCTGCTCGCCGGCCGAGGCGGGTAGGCCAGAACTGGGGATAGGTATCTTGGGTTTGCACGCTGGCCTGTTGGTCTTAGGCCGCACGGATTCCAGACCTCGAGCCCCCGCCCCGGGCCCCTGGTTGGTGGAATTTGGGCCTTCTGGCGTAGAAGGCGAAAAGTTTTGTCCCCTTCCGGCTGCCTTCCAGGGCCTGAGGCCGGGCAAGGCTTCCGGCCAGCCCCCTCTGCCGCCCTAGTTTGGGCCTGCACTGCGCCGTTGCTGTGCCTGGGAGGCTGGAGGGGCGCTAGGATGACGCGATTTTTCGCTCGCGCGGCCTCTTGGGACTCTTGTTTCCCCAGGGGGCGCGGGGCCGCGCGTTTGGCCTAGGCCCACCGAGCCCGCTGCGCCCGCGGGCCACCTCCTCCCTTGTCGCCCGCCCCTTGCTGGCAGAGCCGGGGCAGGACCGCTGGGGCCTGAGGCCGCAGCCCCCGCGCGGCTGGCAGCCCGCAGCTTCTGGCGCCCCCGAAGATGACCATCTGTCATTCAATTAAGGTTTCAGGGCAGCTGATGGGGGAGCCAGGGTCAGCGACCTCAGGACAAAACGGCCTGCTGCCTCGGATAGGAGAAGTTCAAATGTTAAATGCGGAACATTGTGCCCTCTCCCAGTGCCGTCCCCCACCCGGCCTCAGGTCCGGCCGGTGGACAGCAGCGGGGTGAAGGGCAGCGGTCATTAGCACTTAGATTTCAGCTCTGGGCCGGGCTCCTTCTGTTGGGTCATTTTGACCAGAGAACCTTTAACCCTTTCACACTAGCCCGCCCTCTAGGGAAGGGCAGCTTCTCTGATAGAGGAAAGAAAGAGGGAGATCAGATGCACCCATATAAAGAGGGGTCAAATTGTCTTTCGGGTCGCTTCTTCATAGGAGAAGAAAACCTACAAGATAGGAAAAAAAAATAAAAATAAAAAAACCCAGGTCATTATATCCAAAACAAACTAAAAGATCTTCGTAAAGTTTTATTTTTTCATTTTTAGTTTTGGAGAAGTACATTCATTAAATATGATCGGGGAAATTAATACATTTGTACAAAATTCCAAACTTTCCTCAAATTTTGTTTACCCCAACTTATGTGAGTAGTGATGAGCTTAGGCCAGTTACAACTTCATTTGTAAGTGTTGGTGATGAAATCTCCATTGCAGCCAGCCTCATCTACAGTTGAAAATAGATTGGACAGTTCGCTTTTCCCTTTGGGGACTTTCTCCTAATAAAATGAGCTTAAAAATAATTTTAATTAATGGAATCATAAATACATGCATTAAACATCCACAGGCTGTGGGCATTTAGGTGTTAATATTCTTGGCTTCCCTACACTAGAGAGAAGGAGAAGCAGCCACATACTTAGCAGTTTTCAGTGGCAGATCCAACTATTCCTCTCAATTATTAACCATGAAGCCTGAAAACAATTCTATTAGGAAGATATCATTTCAAGGCTTGGAAAACTAGGTCCTACAGTAGGCTAGTTAGTAATAGAGGAGGAAACTGGGGCTTCTGGCTTCCAGCCCTATTTCTCAACATTGAACCTAGTCCTTACTTTTTGGAGGTAACTATCAAGAAATCAATTAATCAATCAGATATTCAGCATTGAAGCACCTTAGCAAATTTTTTATTGGATAACAATGAATAATGCATGGCCCTCCAGTATATTGACTGTGGTAAATGGTCTTTAAGGTAAGGTGCTGCAACAAGTACCTTTAAATAAAATCAAAATAAAAGTTTACCACAATCATAATAAATTGTTCAGTCATCTTCCTATTGACTCACGTAGCATCTTTCTTCAGGGGCATTTGGAGTTATTTTTTTCCCCCTTACAAACAGACCAGAACAAATTGATGAATTGAGCTTTCACTATGCTAATTTAGATGTTATAAATATTTAATTAACATCCCTAATAGCCAGTCATAGAGGGCCCCACTCTACTTTACACTGTTCTTAATCTAAAGTAAATGCTTTTCCCATTAATAGCCTGATGCCATATTAGCAGCTTCCTGGGTAAAAGGACCCCACTTAGTCTAAAAGGAGGCAGCATTGAGTAGTCTGCATTAGATAGGGGTTTATTCTTGTTTGTAAAGGATGGGGAAAACAGTATCAACTCTACAAATTCCACCTTTTCAGTTCTTGCTGAGAAGGTTCTTAGAGGTGACCTATCAATTTCATTCTTCTGGACAAGGTGATCTTTGGAGTTTATACTAGAATAAAAATGAATTTATTTTAATAAAACATATTAAAAAGTGGATCATAGGTAATAGGTGACAATTTTCCAACTGTACAATGTACTAGTCTTTTCAAAAGAGTGGTGCAGTGAAAAGGATGCTGAACTGGGAGTCAAAGAACCCAAGTTCAAATCCTGTAACATTCACTAGCAGTGGGATTCCTGGGCAAGGCATTTAACTCCCCACACCTCAGTTTTCTCTTTTAATGTGGAGACAATTAATGCCTATGCCATGAGGTTACTTTAATGATTAAGTGGGGGAACATACGTGAAATTACTTGGCATATTGTAGATGCACAATTAATATTGAGTTAATTCCTGAATGACTGCCAAAAATTCATGAACTCTTTTCTCCCCTTATATTTATTTCTATTTTCTCTAAAATATTCTGATCATAATCTAATATATTTGCAAATGTTTGTCTCATCAGTTCTTGGATCTAGTTTCTATAATATGAAGTGGGGAAAAACTGGGAGGTCTAAACTGACCAGGAGACAATGTAAGAAGAGATGCTAGAATTTAGACTTTCAAAAGCTCTTAATCATAAGCTCCAATCACTAAAATGTTCTTACACAACAATCCTTGTGTGATTTAGAAAGATTCCAGAAGTTGCATTATATTTCCCAGGGGCCAGGAATCGGGCCAGAACTGAGAGTTCTAGAAATTAGAAACTCTCCAGGCTGATCTAACTCTGGGATTAAAATCAGCGGAAGCCAAACATTAGAGTAAGCAGATGAAGAAAGGAAAAGAAGCTTCAGACTATTTATTTATTTTTTATTTTGTCTTTTGTTGTTGTTGTTGTTGCTATTTCTTGGGCCGCTTCTGCGGCATGTGGAGGTTCCCAGGCTAGGGGTCAAATCGGAGCTGTAGCCACCCGCCTACACCAGAGCCACAGCAACTCGGGATCCAAGCCGCGTCTGCAACCTACACCACAGCTCACGGCAACGCCGGATCGTTAACCCACTGAGCAAGGGCAGGGACCGAACCCACAACCTCATGGTTCCTAGTCGGATTCGTTAACCACTGCGCCACGACGGGAACTCCTCTTCAGACAATTTAAATTTAAAGCATTAGAAAGGTAATCCATCTTATTCTGAGAATATTTCTCAAAGCATTTGAGGGAAAACTAAATTGCCTTATTGGATGTTGCTGGTTACAGAGACAATAGAAATCCTGAATTATTCTTATTTGCCAGCACAAAATAAATACTACTTAATGTAATATAGGCATTGATATTGATAAGATAGATATTTATCTAGATACAGTAAATATGCTAGTAAAATCACATCATTTAGATTTTTGTTACAATTCAAATTTCCTTTTTTTTTTTTTTTTTTTTTTGGTTAGCAGTGGAAAATTCCATATAGAAAGATGAATGGGGAAGGGGCAAGGCACTGGCTGGGATGATTTCCCAAGGAGGAGGCAGTAGTAGGAGGTATAGGCAAAAAGACAGCAGAGTCTGACACAGGACAGCTCATTCTCTCTTCTTTGTATTGTTCTTCCACTGCCCTGCTCTCTGTCTTTTCCTCTCTCGTTTATCTTTCTGTTCTGTGATGATCCATTAAACAGAAAGGGAAATATTTTGGTGTTGTCTCCTCCCTCCAACTTTTTGTTTTGAGATTTCCATGGGAAATGTTTTTGACAGGTAGCTCTCAGGGGTGTCTCCCAGAGTGTTACTTTCTAAAGACACCAATCATTCTATAGGAATTCCACTAGGAAGTCTGTAGGAATGGGCTACAGAACTCTAATTACCCACTTCTTGGGCCTCCTGAGTGAGGGCAGTGGGCCTCTTGGAGATGCTCCTGGAGCTCTTAAGAACAGGGTCGAAAGTGATTTGCCATATGGAACACTTCATGTTTGCTTTGCAATCCACTGCCCACTGTGTGCCAGGCACCTTACTTGGCACAGGGGTTAAGAGGAAGCAAGAAGTGGGATATGACAGATATTTAGGTGCTATTTCAGAGACCTGAAGAAAGCTACGAGAGTAGAAAGAATCGGTAGCTGCCTGGGCAGGGAGTTTGTCACTAATGGCTTTTTTTTTTTTTCCTGTCTTTTGTCTTTTTAGGGCCGCAACTGTGGCATATGGAGGTTCCCAGGCTAGGGGTCTAATCGGAGCTGCTGCTGTTGGCCTATGCCTCAGGGAGGCCAGGGATCAAACCCTCAACCTCGTGGTTCCTAGTCGGATTTGTTTCCAGCACACTACGACAGGAACTCCACTGATGACTTTTCCCAAGGAAGCAACCCCTCAAACTCAGGAGGAGAGATGGGGTTGGGCAGGTGATGATGAGGATATGGGGAGGATGTTGAGGCAAAGAGAATGAATAATATGTGCAAGGCCGCTAAGGTCTTGGTGTTCAACCTGGCAGATGTGAGATTGTACAGCTCATGAAGAAAGTTAGCTAGGACTTGTGAGGGGTCTTAATGCCAAGTTGGATTTGGATTTGATCATTTAATCAACAGGGAACCAACAGACATTTTGAAGCAGGCAAGGGAGGTGACCAGATTCATTGCCTAGGAAACTAATTTGTGGCAGAATGAGGAGACTGTGGCCAGGAGGGCCAGTATAAAAATGACAAAACAGCAAACCAAAACAAAACTGGTACCCATAATCTTGGTGTATACATATAAAACTCTAATTCATCAACTGATTTCTCAGATCTCCATTTTTTCTGATACAATCACAGAGAAATCCCAGTATCAAATTCATCTGTGAAGCATGTGTAATTTTTTCTGTTTACTATTATCTTTGGTTATTTTTCTTTCCTATTACAGTAAGTACCCGTAGCTTTGCCTTTGAGTTGTGTCGTTCTCAGCTGAATTTTATTTGTATGTTTCGGGTGGACACCCATTTTCCCTGGACAGGAAGATTGTCTTCAGCGGCAGTGTGAGCTGGTCATGTTCAAATGAAACATAAAGCAAGTCAAAAAGCCTTGAAAAATAAAATGCATCTTCATTATTTGTCTTCTTGAGGCTGTCTTAGAATCCTCACTTCCTTTTCTTAATTGCAGTCTACACACAGAACTTACTAAAGTTCATTCATCTTTGAATATTTATTTATTTTTTCCCCCAAATTCCTTCCTTTTCCTCTTAGTAATAAAATTCCTATATTGTTGAATGTAAAAATGTGCACAGACATGCCATTGTATCTCCAGTCTCTCTTGCAGTAAAGGGTAGTTGTCCATGAGAGGTGCCTTATGTCCTTCTTAGGTGCCTTATGATGAGACTTCCAGAAATGTACTTAAAAGGAGGCTGAATCAGTTGGGGTGTATGACTTTTGGGTCTTGCTCTTTTCTCTTTCCTGATGCCTGGATCATAGACTTAATGGTTGGAATTACAGTAAACACTTTGCAACCATGAGGCAATTTTGAGGATAAAAGCTATATATTAAAGATGGAGTGGCAGATATACAGAAGGAGCCTAGTTCCTGATGATCATTCCAGCCTTGAATTTTTCTTATGAAAGAGAAATGGGTCTTTATCATATCCAGGTCAAGGTTGTTTCAGATGTGTTACTAGCAGCTGAATGTAATTCTAACTGATAAAATTTTCATAGACTTTGACAGTAGATTCTAAAATCTGGAAATCCCGGTAGAAGTATATTCTCAATCAAGACAATATCATATCTAATGTTCTTCATTATCACAGTCTGTAATTTATAGCATATTGATTATTTCCTTTTGTCTTGTTGCATACAGGTGCATTAAAAATTTTTTTTACAGGTGCATTTTTTTGGTGTCTTTTTTAGGGCTGCACCCACGGCATATGGAAGTTCCCTGGCTAGGGGTCAAATAGGAGCTAAAGCTTCCAGACTACCCCACAGCCACAGCAGCATCTGATCTGAGTCATGTCTGTGACCTACACCACAGCTCATGGCAATGCCAGATCCTTAACTCACTGAGCAAGGCAAGGGATCAAACCCACATCCTCATGGATACTAGTTAGGTTTGTTACCACTGAGCCACAACAGGAACTCCTACAGGTACATTTTGACTTCTTGTTACTTGTCCTAACACTTGATTTTATTCTATGTCTGCCCTTTCATATGTCCTATTTTATTTATCTCTGTTTCTCATGTAAAATCACTCTGGATTTTTTTATATTTCTTAAACTAAATTTATTCATTATTTATAGTGGTAAGCTTCCAATTACTTCATTAGTTCTTTAATGATGTCTGAACATTTACATTTTGAAATATTTATTCTTAACTGAGAAATTACTTTATTTCTTCTTTACATCATTATTGGAAACAAGAAATATGTACATAAGTAGGTTATATTATTAATTAATTTTACTTTAAAGGAGACATATCAAAATATTTGTTAATAAAGGGGTATTGGTTCTGACTGGATTGAGCAATGGGGAGACCCAGACCTATGCTACATAAAACATCTATTTACCCTGGGCTGGTTCCTGAGGCAGGCCTACATCCAGGTGAGATTTAAAGGGATGGATACTGTTATGCATTTACTGAAAAGAACAAAACATTCATTAGAGAAATGCTGCCCTAAGTGATTTTGTTAACATGGCATGCAATTAAGGGTTTTCTCTTGTGCTTGAACTTGCTATATCTATTCCTGTCTCCTTTGAAACTTACAGCATTATTATTTTTTTCTGTTATGATATACCCTCTTCCATTTGGATTTGTTGGTAAAAATAGCAAAATCTTCAAATCTGTAGAAATCTGTGTTCATACGCCTCTTCTATTATTGTTTTTATTTCAGCACTGGTGATTTGGCTTCATCTACTGACTTTGGTTGTTACTCCCGAGCATGGTGCTTGATTACACCTTAAAATGGCCAGTGTCTTATGACTTGCTGGATCTAAAGCTTCTAAAAAAATACGAATACATGAAAATGCTGACTCTATCTCTTGAGATGTATTTTTCCTTGCCTTTTGTGCTTTAGAAATTTAAAACTTATAGTCACTGCAACTGCAGTGTCTGGAAGAAATAAAAGTAGAGTGAATCAGATAAAGAAAAAGAGAGCAATAGGCAATTTGAAATAAGAATAGAAATAGGAAAATACTTTGAGTAAAAAAACAAAAGCAATTGTGATGCTTCTTAAATTTGTTATAAAATTCATTATTTTCATTTAGACCAAAATAAAATTTCAGTAACATCTGTGGATTATAAAGCAGGACTTACATACCATAGGCTCTTAGAGAAACTTGAGTGAGGGGATGGTTCTGCCAGTGGAGCTCTGGGTTTTTATCCTCACTCAGAGAAGCTCCATTTTATAAAATATTTTGACTAAGAATTAGTTTGTGTAAAGAATTTATCTCCAATGAGAAGGCATTGTTTAGTAGGTTTTGTTGACCTCAAGTTGGCATATATAATCAGTATTTTCAGCACCTCTGGATAATTTAGTTCTCTTCATTCTTAGAGATTACTAACAAATGAGCAAATAAAATGAAAAATTCTCTTTTAAATTAATTTTAGCACTCAAAAAAACCCTTATATTGATAAAAATATCCCACTTGTTCTCCTGAGTTTTTAGTTTGTTTTGTAATGTCGAAGAGACATAACTAGATTTTTGACATTAGAAAATTAAAGATAGTCCCTTATTAACATCAGTGGTTTATGTATTTCAAGACTTTCTTTTGCTATAATGACAATGCAAATGCAGCTTTTCTCCATAGAGATATTCCAAATTGTAATAATATCACAATTTTCAGAGATGGAGAATGATGCAGATATTTAAAACAAGGTTATTTAAAAATGAACATAAGAGATGTAACATTATAGTCCCTAAGACTTTTTGCAATTTAGGGAATATATTTGATGCTGACTTAATATTACTCTGCAGGATGAGTTATAGTCTGAAGTTCTATTAACATTTAATTTACATTTAGGTTGAGATAGATATGATTATTTTATGCATTATGACTTTTCCTGCGAGTTTCAGTTTTCCAGTTGTCAAAGGAGAATAATAGTATCTGCCTACTTGTTTCAGATTTTACTCGAGGCATAAATAAGGCGATGCAAATATTAGATTTTTAAAACAAGGATAGTCATTTATTTTGGTTGGTGATATAGATGATATGCTACCTTCCTTCTGCTGACCCCAACAAAGTTGACATATATTTGCTCAAATCAATTAATGTGTCTTGATTTGAGACATATATATATATTGTCTCAAATCAAGAAACATTTGGCTATAGTGGCAGAAGATTGGAGACCTGGGTAGAGACTGGATCACACAGGGCCTCGTTGGCCGTGATAAAGACATTTGCCTTGTATTCCAAATGCAGTGGAAAGCCATTGAAGAATTTTTAACAGAGTGACATGATCTAATTTGTGTTTGGAAAATTTCCTCTGGCTTCTATATGAGGAATTAATAGAGGTTCAAGCGTGGAAGTGGTGAATGCTAGGGGGCAATTGCAGTTTCAGGTGAGAATGATGGTTTGAATTAAGATAGCAGCTATGGAGAGAGAGAAAATGGAACTTTTGAATGCCAGTCCTTCTCAAACTCTTACAAAACTTGAAGAGGAGGGAACACTTCCAAACTCATTTTCTGAGGCCCAAATTACCCTGATACCAAATCCAGACAAAGATACCAAAAGAAAAGAAAACTACAGGCCAATATCCCTGATGAACATTGTGATGTGATTTATAATAAAAAACATGTATTTGGTCTTCTTCTCTATTTATGCTACAGAGTTCTTAAAATCCTTGGAATTTCCTAAGTGGTGAGAGCTATAAAGGTTTTCTTGTTATGTTAATAAGACAACTTTTGGGTGACACCTAAGGATGGGGGCTGTTTGCCGAGAGAACCAACCACGTAATTAGAGGGTTGGAACTTTCAGTCCCACCCCTTGACCTCTGGGGAAGGGAGAGGGCTGGAGGTTGAATCAATAGATAATGACCAAGATCTTAATCAATCATGCCTATGTAATGAAGCCTCCATAAAAACTCAAATGGGCAGGGTTTGGAGAGCTTTTAGGTTGGTGAACACATGGAGATTTGGGGAGAGTGGTATACTATGAGAGGGCATGGAAGCTCCACGCCCTTTCCCCATACCTAGCCCTATCTGGTACCTCATCCATCTGGTACCTCATTGTGGTTTGAAATTACATTCCTTAATGACTAGTAATGTTGAGCATCTTTTCATGTGCTTATTGGACATTTTTATGTATCCTCCTTGGAGAAATGTCTGTTTAAATCCTTTGCCCATTTATTTCAGAAGTAGAAAAACCCACATTTGAAGACTAGTTAGCATCAAGTAAAAAGGAAAGGAAGATATTTAAGATGTATTAACAACCTGAAATTTTCTTTTTTTTTTCCCCCGGTATCTTCCATCTGGATGTTATTGAGTTATATCCTTCTATAATAGACTACTGATATAGTAAATGATGTTTCTCTGAGTTCTCTGAGCCATTCTAGCAAATTAATCTTACCAAAGGAGAGGGTGGTGGGAACCTTTGATTTATAACAAGTCAGTCAGAAGTACAGCTAACAACCTGGACTTGCGACTGGCATTGAAAAGTCTGAGGAATTGATCATGGAAAGTTCCAATCTGTAGTTGGTCAGAAGCACAGAGTGACTACTATAAAAAAGGCAAGTGATAACAAGTGTTGGTGAGGACAGAGAGAAAAGGGAAGCTTCCTACGCTGTTAGTGGACATCTAAATTGGTGCAGCTACTATGGAAAACAGTAGGGAGGTTCCTCAAAAAGTTAAAAATAGAACTACCAGATGATCCAGCAATTCCACTCCTGGGCATGTATCTGGAAAATATGAAAACTCAAAAAGATACATGCACCCAAATATTCATAGCAGCACTATTCACAATAGCCAAAACATGGATGCAATCTAAATGTCTATCAACAGATGAATGAATAAAGAAGATGTGGTATATATTTATAATGGAATATTTCTCAACTATAAAACAAAAATGAAATATTGCCATTTGTGGCAACATGGGTGGACCTAGAGAGTATCGTATTAAGTGAAGTAAGTCAGGCAGGAGATTGAGAAATATATGATATAACTTAAAGGGATAGTGCAAAAAAAAAAAAAATACAAATCAGCTATTTCCAAAGTAGAAATATACAGACATAGAAAACAAATTTTGGGAGTTCCCGTCATGGCACAGCGGAAAACGAATCCGACTAGGAACCATGAGGTTGCGGGTTCAATCCCTGGCCTTGCTCAGTGCGTTGAGAATCCGGCATTGCCGTGAGCTGTGGTCACAGATGCGGCTCGGATCCCATGTTGCTGTGGCTCTGGCGTAGGCCGGCGGCTGCAGCTCTGATTAGACCCCTAGCCTGGGAACCTTCACATGCCACAGGAGCGGCCCTAGAAAAAGGCAAAAAGACAAAAAAAAAAATTATGGTTACCAAACAAAGCAGAAAGAGGAGGGGAGGGGTAAATTAGGAGTGTGGGACTAATAGATATATATACCTATATATATATAAGATAGATGAATAATAAGAATTTACCACATAGCGTGTGGAACTTCATTCAATATCTTGCAATAACTTATAATGGAAAAGAATATGAAGCTGGACACTTGAAACTAATACAATATTTAAATAAACTACAGTTAAATAAAAAAATAAAATAAAGGCCCTAAGGGAAGACAAATAAGGACATTATGTATTAACAAAGGGATCAATACAAGAAGAGGATATTATACTCATTAACATATACACACCAAATAGAGGAGAACCTAAATGTATGAAACAAATCTTAATAGACTTAAAGGGAGAAACTGACAGGAACACAATAAGAGTACAAGACTTTAATACCCCATTGACATCAAGGGACAGATCTAAACATGAATGCCAGTGGAGATGAACAGATGGTGCTTCTTATTTTTATATTTGTTTTGCAAAAGGGCCCAGAGTAGATGGGTATGAAAGGGAGCCCTCATGTGCCTTACATGCACTACACCGCTAAGTAGAGTCAAGTACATCTTGATTCACTAGGTTCCATCCCAGGACAGGTTAGTTTTGGAAGGCACATGGGCATATTGCTAGTGGTTAGAACCAAGCTTTGAGTTTAGAGTGAGTAGGCATAGAGAAGCATCCAGACAAGGTTTTTCTACTGTGTCAGGTGCATTGTAGGCCTTCTGTGTATGTTTGACCAGCTGAATTGGCTGACAGGAGCTGCGGGAAATGGCTGTGTTATTCTAAATCCAGTCAATCTGAGCTGACTAAACATAGGGATTCCTCAAAGGCAAGGGACTCACCAGTGGGGATCCAGAAAATATGCCTTTTTGTTGTCACTTTGGCCACATCCCCTATATACCAGGTGTCTCTGTAATTCTTGGCTCTGACTGGTGCCTTCTTATTTGTGAATAAATTTCACATTTTCCAGGTTATAATTGCCTAGCAAAAAATCAAAAGTGGAAAGAAATATCTTATCTCTATTCCACCATAGAGAGGTAGCCATTGTATTGTTTGGGTGTGGTTAATTCCCTTCTTTTTTATGTCATATATTTATTTCTCACATATTTTAAAATTGTCATTAGTATTTTAAAATATAACAAAAAATATAAAGGATAATAAATCCAACACTCAGGTACCCACCACCTTGCTTAAGAAATAAAATGTTTGGGCGTTCCCTTGTGGCTCAGTGTGTTAAGGATCTGGTGTTGTCAGTGCAGCGGCTAGGGGTTACTGCTGAGGTTATGTGTTCAATCTCTGGCCTGGGAGCTTCCACGTGCCATGGGTGGGGCCAAAAAATAAATAAATAAAACATTCATCCATTTGTTTGAATCTCCCTTAGCACTACTTTTCTGTAATGTCCCTTTCCCTGTCTCTAAGAAATATTTGTTATACTGCATCTCTTTGTATTCTCGTTTTTATATAATCTATTATTAAGTAATATAAAATGTTGCTTTATATGGTTTTAAGGTTTACATAATTATTTTTTTTGCAATTCGTACTTGATACTTAATATTATGCTTGTGAGAGTTAGCTATGTTGATGTAGCCCTGGTTCCTTCATTTTAATTCTTGTATAGTATCCCTTTATAGGACTTGACTACCACTTATTCATCCATTCTCTTATCAGTGATGAAGTTGTCTTTATGGTTCACTATTGTAAGTAATAAAATTTCCATGGTTGTCTCTTTATGTACATGTAGTAAGTTTCTCTTGGATATATACCCAGGAGAGGAAATTCTTCAATTTTATTAGATATTGCCAACGTGTAGTACCAGTTCCCTTTATCCCACAGCGTCATCAACACTATTATTAAACTTTATTTATTTATTTATTTATTTTTTGGTCTTTTTGCTATTTCTTGGGCCGCTCCCGCTGCATGTGGAGGTTCCCAGGCTAGGGGTCAAATCGGAGCTGTAGCCACCGGCCTACACCAGAGCCACAGCAACGCGGGATCCGAGCCGCGTCTGCAACCTACACCACAGCTCAGGGCAACGCCGGATCATTAACCCACTGAGCAAGGGCAGGGACCGAACCCGCAACCTCATGGTTCCTAGTCGGATTCGTTAACCACTGCGCCACGACGGGAACTCCAATTATTAAACTTTAATTCTGCTGATCTGATGGTGTAAGATAGCATCTCATTGTAATTTTTATGTGTTTCCTTTAGTGAAATTGAGCCCCTTGTTTTTAGGCATACATTTTAATATGGTTAAGATCATCCTATATACACATATTTTCCCACTTATAATTGACATAGGATTTCTCTTTATTAAATGTTTTTCATAAATAATCTCTAATGGTTGTATAATGTTTCATCATGTGAATGGAATAAAACATTCTGCCATTGTTAGAAATTCAGGTTGCGTCCAGATTTTCACTGCTACAGATGAGGTCTGAATAAATTTCACTAGAAAGTCTTTTATGTGTTTGGGATGACTTCTTTAGGTTGGCTTTCCAGAATATGAATTATTGGGCCAGATGGGATGCACTATTCAAGAGCTCTTCCTAGTACATAGCCAAATTGCTCTTCAAAAGGCCAGTGCTGATATTCTTGCCAACAAGCAGTGTATAATTAGAACCTGAAACTTGAAGGGCATTGTTGACGGCTTTTCCAGATTCTGGAGGAGTGGTTCCAAATATTTTCTATAAGCAATTCAGAGCCTGTCATGGACCGGAGGACACAGAGAGGAGATGGGTACTAAAGAGAAGGGTCAGAGGCTTAAATATTACAAGGTTTCTTGTTTTAAGGAGATGACTGCTCCTCATGCTTTTCAGGGAAGACTGAATGCAGGAAGGAGGGACAGGGTGATTCACCACTAGCCTTGTATAGCTGCTCTGAGGCCACTTCTTCTCTTTAGCCTTTCTTCTGGTATATCCCATCTCTGACTTCTTTACTGTCTCCTTTTATAGTGTAATTTTCAAGTAAGTGATGGTATCTGCAGACAAAATCATATGGGAGCCAGAAATCACTTTTCAAGAAATAGTGTCTCTTTTCTTATAAATGAGCTAGTATATTATCTATCAATTAGATTCAACAAATATTAGGCACCTGCCATATTGTAGGCTAGTCCTTGGAGATATAATGATGAACAAAATATATTATGATAGTTTATTATTGTTAGCATGAATCCTATGGTAGAATATTTAGTTTATATACTCTATAATAACCATACTGGTTGTCGAGAGTAATAACAGTCATAACAGTCATTATTACTGCTAGTCACTATATTAATCTTAAGATTCTTCGGTGCCCAAGAATTTTGTTGTTATGAAAAGTGCTTTTCCTGGCACTGCTGGAAATGAGGTGTTACAGTATAGCTGGATATTTTTTTCCTGAGTTTCTCGATCTTTCATAGCTGAGCGGACTTGCCAGATTGGTTCCTTATTAAAACTGGCAGTGTGCCCTGAAGGGCTAATATGTTAATAATAAGTAGTGGCCTGCCTCTCATTAGCATCCTGCAGGATCTGCAGCTGCCACATGGGTCTCCATTCTGCCCCCAACATTCCACTGAGAGCCTACAGGAGTGGGGTGTCACTGCTGCTCATACATCATAGGTGACTCTTTAAAAAGGGATCTTAGAGATGGCAGGATAATTTAATGGCCACAAGTAACATTTGTAGCTCCAGAGGCTATGATAATGATGAAAGCAATGAAACCTTGCGGTCTAGAGCAGGGTCTTTTCATCAGATAGCGTGAAGAGGGCAACCCATGCGTGCTGTAGATTCTTTTTTGATCTTCCCTTGAATGTTCATGTATTTGCTAATAAATCATGAGGGAAGGAAAGATACAGAAGTGGCTAAAGAGGGAACCATGGTATTTTGAGTTGGTATGATGAATGGGTGCTTTTCCTGGTTGAAGGAAACTGGAAGAGGGTTGACTTTTTCTATAGACCTGTGCAAACCTGACCACACAGCCCAGTTTGTTACAAATATCACACTCCAGTTCTTCATGGAAGACCTTTCTCAGGCTATATCATACTTTGATCAGGACAGCTTTTATCCCTCTATGCACATATTTCCAGGAAGTCTTTACTGAAATAATTTACACAGTTGTAAGATTTAATGATATATTTATTGTAATGCTTTAGCTTTTGCTGTTTGGCAACACTTTTCAACAACAATATTGGGTAAAAAGAAAAAAAAAAAAGGAGTTCCCGTCGTGGCGCAGTGGTTAACGAATCCGACTAGGAACCATGAGGTTGCGGGTTCGGTCCCTGCCCTTGCTCAGTGGGTTAATGATCCGGCGTTGCCCTGAGCTGTGGTGTAGGTTGCAGACGCGGCTCGGATCCCGCGTTGCTGTGGCTCTGGTGTAGGCCGGTGGCTACAGCTCCGATTTGACCCCTAGCCTGGGAACCTCCATATGCCGCAGGAGCGGCCCAAGAAATAGCAAAAAGACAAAAAAAAAAAAAAAAAGGAGTTCCCATCGTGGCACAGCAGAAACGAATCCGACTAGGAACCATGAGGTTGCCGGTTGGATCCCTGGCCTTGCTCAGTGGGTTAAGGATCCGGTGTTGCTGTGAGCTGTGGTGTAGTTTGCAGTCACAGCTCAGATCTGGCATTGCTGTGGCTGTGGAGTAGGCCAGCAGCTGTAGCTTCAATTTGATCCCTAGCCTGGGAACCTCCAAATGCCATGGGTGAGACCCTAAAAAAAAAAAAGGGAAAAAACCAATACTGGGTAAAAAGAATGACTGCTGAGAGCCCACATTGTCAGTGAACTGATCTTCTAATCTGATAGAATTTAAACACTCATGGATATTCTTCTCAATATAAAAATTATATCTGATCTATTAATTTTATAAGCATATTCATTGTTATTACTATTATTAAAAGAAATTAATTCAACTTGGCATTGGATCACCATATAATTAGAGAAATAAAATTCTCTTTTTGAATGCTGAACTCATTGGCAACGGGTAATGTGACTACTCCAGCTAGTTTTATTATTAATTTCAGGGTTGTTCAGTTCAGTTTCTATTAAAATAAAACATTTATTACTTTCGATTTAATTGAATTGAATTGTTAACTTTGTAATTTATGTACAAGGTAATACATGCAATAGTAATAAAATTCAAAGAGTATAAAATGGTATGGAGAAAGTAAGGCTCTGTCCCATCAACTAACCCTGTGTATCTGACACCTCCTCAATGGCAACCACTGTTATCAGAGTTAAAAAAATTTTTTTTTTTGGTGTGTGTATGCGTATCTTTTGAGAGATATATCAGAGGCCAATCTATTTATATCTTTCTATGTACCTATCCCTGTCTGATTTTATTGTATATAAATAGCAGCATAGTATAAACACTTTTCTGCCTTTGCTTTTTACTTAATGTTATATCTTGTTCATAGTTTCATATATTTTTTTGAATGGCTGCCTAGCATTTTATTATAACCCCCAAACATTTGGAACGTCTACCATGTGTCAGGTAGGTGTTGCCTGGTAAGCAAAGTTGGACATGACAGGCCTCTGTCTCCCACATTCTGGTAGAGGAGAAGGTATGTACCTGAAAAATTATAAACATATAGACTCTTGGTGTGCTATCAGAATGGTGTAAGCAGAGTTAAATGAGTGAACCTAGGAAGAGGAGATTAATTCTATTTGGAAGATCTTCCTAAAAGTGGAAGATGTGAACAAATTATTGAACAATTGGTAGATATCTAGCAGGTGCAGATGTGGGCAGGAAGACGTGGAAGGGGATGCATACTAAATCTGTTTAGGGCATGGTAACTGTGGGATGTGGTTGGAACATCAATTTGATAGTGGTCATGGGAGTGTTGGTAGGAAGATGAGAGTGGGGATAAAGCCAAAAAGATAATTTGATGCTTTAAATGGCAGAAGGAAGAGCAAATCTATGTGTCTGGTGGTGGAGAAAAGGGGGCTAGAGAAGAGGGTGGAGACGGAGGAGGAAGGCTTTTGTTTGCTCTAGATATAGGGAGGGTCACAATTCAAGTAAGTTTTGTGGGAGAAAAAAGGAAGAGATAAATTCTTGAGATATCACAGAGCTAATTTTTCTTATGAATAAGGATTGGCAGCTTTATAACATCATTAGCCACTCTGAATCTATTCTCTGATGAACTTGGAGTTTTGAATGCTTAATGAGGATAATCTGACTGACAACCCATTTAAGATAATACACTTTAATAGAGAAGTCAAAAACACTTATTTTGACAGAGACATGAACAACATCATTAGTTTTCAGAAGAAAAATAATTGTGTGATGGCACTCCTTGCCATGCATCTATCATGGGAAAGTCACCAAAAAACTGTGTGTGTGTGGGGAGGTGGCAGATTCTGAACTGAAACAAGGGAGCACAAGTCTATGTTCAATTGTGCCGCTACTTGCAAAGGTGATTTTTACAAGACAAAGTGCTAGAAAACATTTAAAGGGCAGAAAAATGAAGGGAAATAAAATGCTCTAGATAACCTTAAGAGCAAAGTATAAATGACACTTTGCAAGCCAATTTCATTAGCCTGTCTCCAGCATGAGCTGTGACAAATGGACATGACTTGTTTTCCTTCATTATTTGGGATCTCTCACAATTTCAAGTGGTTCTCTATTAGGAAATGGGGAAGCTAGACAATCAGCACATGCATTTATCAAATTCAAACTGAACAGATCCTTAAAAACAGCAGGCGGGAAAAAGGGAGAGAGAAGGAATGGTAGGCCGACAACGAGAGTCGCGCGGGATCCCGCGGCCGTTTCTTCGTGTATGTGCGTTGCTTGGCGGCTGTCTTGGTCGTGCGTCGGGTCGGGCTTCTGTTATGTCGGTATGGAGTGCGTATTCTTTCTTTCTGATCGTGGTGCTGGGCTGGAAGGGATGTTTCGTTGCTTTCTCCGTCTTTCTTATGGCTTCGTTTCTTCGGGGGCGAAGTCTGGCTCCGGTATTCAGAGGTCGTTGCTGAGGGCGGAATTTCTTTCTTTCTTTTTCTTTCTTTCTTTCCTTCCTTCCTTCCTTCCTTCCTTCTTCCTTTCTTTCAAAATTAGATCTCTCTTTGCACTACAGGGACAAGTACACATAACATAACAAGTGAAATTAATATCCTTTTATGCCATGCACGTGGCCGAAGTGACCATTTGCAAGGCCTGTCAAATGTTTCAAATAGCTGGATTCAAAGACATTCAGATGAGTGATCCATTGCCTTCATTTGGAACAAGGCACTTCAAGAGTTCAAAGTCAGTGGTACTCACCAAAGATTCTATGGGCCCTCCCAATACTCAGGGCTGGGAATTAGAGATTCTGTAAAATGGAGGATGCAACTATGTTGAGTGAGGGCAAGTGGTTGGAACTTCGAAAACTTCATGTTCTCTGGAGACCATTTGGCCAGGAACAGTGAAGGAAAGGCACTGGAATTCATAAGCTGTTGGCTATATGAGTCATTGCCTAGCCTCCAAAATAATGCAGAAAGGCCCTCCACAGTTTCCTTTGTTCCTGACCTTCCCCTAAACACTCCCAGAGGCAGAATGTCTAGTTGTTAGAAGGCTTCTGAAATAGTGAGTTGATTTCTGCTTTTTTATGACCCATTTGACCTGGCGCCACTTGGAGAGCAGAACTTTAGAATGCACAAGAATCAACCAAGGATGCTTTTCCCTTCCTTCCTGTCTTTCTTTCTTTTTTTGTCTTCTTAGGGCCATACTCACGGCCATATCATTAACCCACTGAGTGAGACCAGGGATTGAATCTGTGTCCTCATGGATACTAGTTAGATTTGCTTCCACTGAGCCATGACAGGAACTCCTCACCAGCCTTTTTAATAGAGTAATTTAAGGAAAAATCAGTCATTATATAATTTCATCTGCATGTACTTTAATATGCATTTCTGCCAGATGACACTTTTTTCCTACACATTCATAATACCATTACCACACATAATAAAATTATCAATAATTCCCTCATATTAGCAAGTACCCAATCCATATTCATACTGCCTTGTCTACAAAGTATCTTTTTTTTTTGTCTTTTCAGGTCTGCATCCGCAGCATATGGAGGTTTCCAGTCTAGGGGTTGAATCAGAGCTGTAGCCACTGGCCTATACCATAGCCACAGTGACGCCAGATCCTTAACCCACGGAGCGAGGTCAGGGATTGAACCTGCATCCTCATGGATACTTGTCAGGTTCGTTTCCACTGAGCCATGATGGGAACTCCCAAAATATCTTTTAAAAATGGTTTCTACATATTATACATTGCACTGAATTTTATATTTCTTAAGTGTCTTTTATGATCGTCCCCTATCTGTTTAAAAAAACACCACTTATTTGTTGATAAAACCAAGTCATCCATCCTACAGAATGTCAATTGGATTCACCTAATTATATCCACATAGTGATTTTTAATTAGTTTACCATTATTTCCTATTAACTGATAGTCATTTAGATCTGGGACTTGTTTAGATCTTGTTCTATTTTAGGGGCAAGAATACATGACAAGTGGTGCTATGTGTTTCCTACTGTGTCACAGCAGGAGAAGTCCCACTTTTGGTGGTGCCGAGATTGATCCTTGGGTTCAGGTGTTATGGTCTTGAAAATTCTGGTTCATAGTTACAACCCAGCCCTCTGAATTAGAATCTCTAGGGAGCAGCTCAGGTAATTCTGAGACAGGTGACCAGCAGAACACAACTATCTGAGAAACACTGTTCTAGAGAGGCATTCTGAGGTCAGATACATTTTGGGAAATACTATATTGTGATGGTTAACTTTATGTGTCAACCTGACTGGGACATGGGGTGCTAAGACACTTGTGAACATTATTCCTGTGTGCATCTGTGAGGGTGTTGCTGGATGAGATTAACATTTGAGTTGATAGACTGAATAAAGCATATTGCCCTCTGTAATCTAGGTAGGCCTCACTGAATCAATTCAAGATTTGAACAGAATAAAAATGCTGAGTAAGTGGGAACTCCTTTCTGCTGATGTTTGAGCTAGGATATCAGTCTTTTCTTGCCTTTGGGCTCAAATTGAAAACTGGACTCCTAGAACCTACTGGCTTTTGGACTAGAACTTATACCATACTTCCAAGTTTTCCTTGTGTGCTTCTAGCAGCATTTTTTTTTTTCCTTTTCTCTTCTTGAGGTGTTTTCTGGTTAGTCAGGAGCCCTCTTAAATAGTTATGACTCACTAGGTAGGACTATGAGGAAAGCCATGGGAAAGGCCTCAAGAAACAGCTGGTATTCAGAAAGAGAAGGACCTCTATCCGGTCAAAATAAGCTTTCAGCAGTTCAAACGTTGTGCTCTTTTCAGAACTAAGCAATTTCTACTGCTATTTATTTTTTTAACAACAAATGGAATTTATTGGTTCATAGAAGAGATCCTTCAAATATGGCTTGATCTAGGGCTCAGCTAGAGAGACCCAATTTCTTTTCATTTCTCCGCTCTCCTTTCTCCTTCCTCCATTCTCAGGCAGACTCTGCTTTGGTGGTTAAAAGGTGGCTGTAGAACTCCCAAGGCCATGTCCTTTCTCATTTATGTCAATCAAGATAGAACAGATTTTGCTTTTTGTGATACTTCTTGTCTTCAGAGACTTCTGACTGCTGAGAGTTTATCTGGATTGAAACAAATTAGTCTTTGCTTTATTTCCCAATTAAATGTATTCCCAAACACACCATTCTTAGATGTATTTCTGTGTTTAAAGGCATCTGAAGCTGGTGGGAAGAAAGAGAAATCTAACATCAGTGGATGGAAAAGACCTCAAACTTTATCTTGGTCAGCCCCTGGTCTTGTTGATTCAATAATTTATCTCCCCCTTTCTTTTTCAGCTTGGGCTCAGAGAGCTTAGGTAATTTTCCAGAGGTCACAAAGACAGTTAAGGGCAGAGCTGTGTCAGAAGCTGTCTTCTATGAAGGCTGAGGCGCATGTGCTATGGGAAATCCCATTTGTTGACTTCACTGCTTAGGCAAATGTTGAAGTTTCTTTTAATCAACCCTGAATGTGTTTTGGTTTGGAGGCCAGTCAGATGTAGCAGCAGCTCCTAGTCATGGCCTGTCTTTTGAACCTTGGCTCTAGAAGATGGGGAGCTGCAAGCCCTCCTCAGTTTGTGGGGTTTGTGATCTTGTGGATAGTTTTTTATTGTTAAGAAAAAATAATAATTGACATTTTCAATACTGTGTTAAAGCAATTTGAGGACATTCTCATTTAATTTTCACAACAGCTCTACATAGGGTAGGTGCCACATTTGCTGTCCCAGTTTTACAGATGTGGACATTAACATTTAGAGGGTTGAATAATTTGACCAAAGTCATATAACTAGCCAAGTGGTGACAGTACTCACATCACGCCTGTTTGACTTTAGGGTTACAAATATGTAACCACTTTATGTTTCATCTTAAATAGCTGAGGTAGGCAAACTGGGTATATTAGGTATTGTGGATAATTTTATATCAAACTTTTAAAAAGGACAGATCTTAGAAGTCTCAGAGTGAGAAATTCTAAATTGCAATATATAAACAACTTACCTAAATTACATACGTGTGTGTGTATACATCACACACACATATATGTGCATGTATATGCGTGTATGTGTATATAAATAAGATCTATACATAAAGTATGAGTTTTAAAATATTTATTCTACAAAAATAACATTAAAGTAATTCATAATTTTCCTATTCTTTCTAGACCATCGACTTTAATTTTTTTCCTGACCCCTCCCAGTCACTCTACATACTTATTTATATAGCAAGAACGTTGCACAATGATGAAGGCCAATGCCTCCAGCATCAGATAGGCTTGGGTTCAAATCGTGATGAAGCCATTTACTGGATGATCTTAGGCAAATTGCCTAAATTTGTACACTTTTGTTTTTGAATCTGTAAAAATGAGAATAATAAAACTACTACATATATCAACTGAATTTTGGGAGTGTTGAGACAATGCTTGTGAAGAGTTTAATACAGTGCATAACACACACTATATTGACTTAGCTATAATACTATCATAATTACACATTTTACATAGTTATAATTATAGTATAGATGTGCATTTTTCTGTGTGGTATGTGGTCAACATGAAACATTCCATCTGAAATAACTAAACACTTCTACTGAAAGAATTTCTTTGGAAATCTAAGATGCTTTATTCCTTTGCTCTCCAGCCCAAAGTCCTATGTCACATTTTCAGTCCCTTGAAGTCCTTGATTATCTTGGGTCCACTCATAGAAATTGGGCAGCAGCTCTTCCTTTCCTTGGCAGCTGGACCAGCACTGGGTCAGGGGCACAGATGCCATCTCTGGCCAGTGATCTCATGCTTGGCTGGACAGAGACTTGCTTGGGCTTAGTTAGGCTGACTGAATTGGCTCCCCTTGACTTTCGAGGAAGTCCCAGCTTTTCCCTTCCCACTGTAGTTGAGCAGGTTAGATTTATCGTATGTGCTAACAATGAGATTTTGCATTTACAATCTTTCTTTCTCTGTCTCTGTTATTCCAAGGTGCTCTCTTGAAAGAAAAAAATTCATCATTAAATGGTAATAACTCCTGTGAGGGAAAAAGAGTCATATAGAGGAAAAGAGAGAATGGATCACTAGGCATGACAGCTGGACCAGGTGTGGCTGGGGAAGTTGGGGATAAGAGAAAAGCTGCCTGTCAAAGACTCTTGCTCCTTTGTTCTTGAAGCATCCTCTATTCTAGAAGATGGTATCTGAGCACTTAGGGGTGTGAGGCCTATCATCTCTACTCTACCTTAGCTCTAGGGTCCTGGGCAAAGTTGTCAAGGTAGTAAAACTCATGTCTCATATTTTTCTATGTCCAGTGGGTACCTCTTTACCTTGCCTCTACTCACCTACCCACCATCTCAATCATGGAAGGTTCTTCTGTTTCCTAGGCTCTTCAGATAAAATGAAATCACAGGTGGTAGTGATGTAAAATGTGACATTTCCTGGGAAGTTCATGTTGGCAAAGGGGCATCTGGAGAGAGTGAAATGTTTGCAACTCAGAATCAAGAGGCTTGGACTAAAATCCTGCTAAACGCAGGTTGATCTTGGGCTGTTTTAATATGCTTTAGCCTCATTTTCTCATTTTTCAAGCAAAATAAAAACCTTATTAGATAATCTTAACATCTAGAACTTAGTTTTCTATATGTATGAAGCAGGTCATGGGATGGGGAATACTTTTGGGTAGAAGGCCTCTCCCTGGTACCTTCTAAATCAGTCACAATCTCTGCATCTTGATCCGTGTTACTCTTCTGAAAGCCACCAAGAAGATGGGGACACCACTGTGAGGGCAGCAGGTACCATGGTTGTGGTCTGTCCTCTCTGTGGCCAACAACTGAGGCCTACCAGATAGATTACTCTTGGAAATGTGTAAAGAAGGACCAGAGGAATGAAGTAGATGCTGCCAATGGCACAAGGCATTGTTCTAGGGACTACCTTTTTTTTTTTTTTTTTTGCCCCCTGATGATGTATGGAGTTCCTGGTGGGCCAGGGATAAAATCTGAGCCAGCTGTGGCAATGCTGGATTTTTAACCCATTGCGCCAGGCCAGGGATGAAACTCACGTCCCTGCCACTGCAGAGATACTGTCAGTCCCATTGTGCCAAGGTGGGAACTCCTGTGGACTACCATTTAATATTGAGAAAACTGAGTATTCTTAAGCAATTGTATCATTGTCTTTTTGGAAATGGTCTAGCCATGAATAAGGTGCCACCCACATTTCTATTTGGCCATATATTTGGGACTCCCAACTTGTCAGTTGCTAAGCTAAGGTCTCAGGACACAAAATGAGACAAACAAGAAGGCAATAACTATCCTTGAGGGAAAGAATCAATAACCAGTATTTTTCCTGCTAATCTGAATTTAGGGACTACCTGTCATGGCACAGTGGAAACGAATCCGACTAGGGACCATGAGGTTGTGGGTTAGATCCCTGGCCTCGCTCAGTGGGCTAAGGATCCGTCCAGTGTTGCCATGAACTGTGGTGTAGGTCGCAGACGTGGCTCAGATCTGGTGTTGCTGTGGCTGTGGTGTAGGCCGGCGGCTACAGCTCTGATTGGACCCCTAGCCTGGGAACCTCCATATGCCGCGGTGTGGCCCTAAAAAGACAAAAAAAAAAAAAAAGAAATGAAAGGACAAAGTGAAGTTTTACCTTCCTCTTTTGACCAGTCACTAGAGACAGAGATCTGAGAGCGATTTTCTAAGAATCCTCACCCTTCGACAGCTTCTGCCATGTTTCCCAGGTTTGAAGTCTTTGGAGCAAGTGAGGTGTCCCACTGGTCACCAGAGACTGTATAGAAGTGAAAATAATTTTTCCTCAACCCATTGTGCTGAGTGCTTGTCTGAGACCCTCTTTTCTCTAGGGTACCTTGTAAATAGACAAGCTTATCTAAGGTGGTTGAAAGTTCTCCATTGTGGCCACTGTAATTCAAGATTATCTTTGGCAAGGTTAACCTACTTGTTCAGCCTTAAAACAAAATTTTATTCACCTGAGGCCTTAGAACAGACCCAGTCTAATTTAGGTTGGACCTATTCTGAACCTAGACCCGGTCTAGTTTCTAAGCCAGAACCAGTTCATCTCTGGTTGGTTTCTGGATCCAGTCCAGGAAAAGAAATGCTCAAATAAAATCTGAAAGCTCATAATGCAAAAGCTGTGGAGCTAGGATCCAAGAGGGACTTAACTATGAGTGACATCCAGAGGCAGTAAGCTCTAGTGGCTCACAGGTACCCATGCCTGATTGCTTGTTGCTCCTGGGGATTGTTGGCGGTCCTCCTCTGTTCCCTCTCTGACATTAGAGCTCTTAAAAGATGAAATGAGGCATATTAAAAATTTTAAGAGTTTATTTGAATAAAAATTGATTTGAATTGGCAGTACCAACTGAGAAGTGTTCAGGTGCATTCCTCACTTCATATTTATTTGGTGTGCATTGGGTTAGATTTTCTGGGGAAAGTAGGTGACACACAGTCTATATCCTCCATAAGCTTTGAGGTTAAAAGGCACCACTTAACCAATAGAAGCATGGATATTCTTGAAAAAGATCTGCCTCTTCAGTGGCATCTGTTTTTGATGATTTCAGTCTTTTGTTGGGCATTGCATGAATAGGGAAATGATGAAGTTAGTCTTTTGGCTTGACCTCTGGCTTCTTTTGCTTCTGCTGTTTTTAACTTTTTCATAGGTTTGATTTGCTGGGTTTTCTCCCTTTCCTTCACTTCCTAATTCTCTTTTCTCTCTTTCTCCCCCCACCCACCCTTTCTTCTTTTATCTCCCTTCCATTTCTTCCTCACTCCCTCTTTTCCTTCCAGTACAATTTTGTCTTTTTTTTTTTTTGGGTCTTTTGGGGACTGTACCTGTGGCATACACAAGTTCCCTGGCTAGGGAATGAATCAGAGCTGCAGCTGCTGGCTTCACCACAGCCACAACAACACAGGATCTAAGCTGCAGCTCACGGCAATACCGGATCCTTAACCCACTGAGCGAGACCAGGGATTGAACCCGAGTCCTCGTGGATACTAGTCGCGTTTGTAACCACTGAGCCATGATGGGAACTCCCTGATACAAGCTTATTCAATTCCAATACAATTTTTGTTTCGTATTCCAGTACAATTTCACCTATGTGAAAAAGGGTAAATAAATCATGGCTAGTCATATAGGCAGATTCTTAAAATACAAAGCAATGCATGATCTTAAATTTATATGCAAAGTTGACTTAGTGGTTTATAAGAGAAACTGACTTTGGCTCAGCGTTAGGGGAAAATTTTCACAAAAGAAGTGAATTTTTTTTTTTTTGTCATTTAAAAAAATTTTTAAAATTTTTAAATTTTTTATTTTCCCACTGTACAGCAAGGGGATCAAGTTATCCTTGCATGTATACATTACAACTACATTCTTTTCCCCCCACCCTTTGTTCTGTTGCAACATGAGTATCTTGACAAAGTTCTCAATGCTGCTCAGCAGGATCTCCTTGTAAATCTATTGTAAATTGTGTCTGATAAGCCCAAGCTCCCGATCCCTCCCACTCCCTCCCACTCCCTCCCTCTCCCATCAGGCAGCCACAAGTCTTTTCTCCAAGTCCATGATTTTCTTTTCTGAGGAGATGTCCATTTGTGCTGGATATTAGATTCCGGTTATAAGTGGTATCATATGGTATTTGTCTTTGTCTTTCTGGCTCATTTCACTCAGTATGAGATTCTCTAGCTCCATCCATGTTGCTGCAAATGGCATTATGTCATTCTTTTTGATGGCTGAGTAGTATTCCATTGTGTATATATACCACTTCTTCCGAATCCAATCATCTGTCGATGGACATTTGGGTGTTTCCATGTCCTGGCTCTTGTGAATAGTGCTGGCAATGAACATGCGGGTGCATGTGTCTCTTTTAAGTAGAGGTTTTGTCCGGATAGATGCCCAAGAGTGGGATTTGCGGGGTCATATGGAAGTTCTATGTATAGATTTCTAAGGTATCTCCAAACTGTTCTCCATAGTGGCTGTACCAGTTCACATTTCCACCAACAGTGCCGGAGGGTTCCCTCTTCTCCACAGCCCCTCCAGCACTTGTTATTTGTGGATTTATGAATGATGGCCATTCTGACTGGTGTGAGGGTGGTATCTCATGGTAGTTTTGATTTGCATTTCTCTTATAACCAGCGATGTTGAGCATTTTTCATGTGTTTGCTGGCCATCTGTATATTCTTCCTTGGAGAAATGTCTATTCAGGTCTTTTGCCCATTTTTCCATTGATTGATTGGCTTTTTTGCTGTTGGGTTGTATAAGTTGTTTATATATTCTAGAGATTAAGCCCTTGTCGGTTGCATCATTTGAAACTATTTTCTCCCATTCTGTAAGTTGTCTTTTTGTTTTCTTTTGGGTTTCCTTTGCTGTGCAAAAGCTTTTCAGTTTGATGAGGTCCCATGGGTTTATTTTTGCTCTAATTTCTATTGCTTTGGGAGACTGACCTGTGAAACTGTGAATTTTTTTTTTTCTTTTTGGCTGCACCTGTGGCAAGCAGAAGTTTCCAGGCACCACATTAAACCTGCACTACAGCAGCAACTCCAGCCACTGCAGTGACAATGCCAGATCGTTAATCTGTTGCACCATAAGGGAACTCCACAGTGTGGGTTTTGAAGTGTATGTAGGAATTTACTCAGTGCACAGTGGAGGGAAGAGGTATTTGTATGTGTAATGGAGCCAGCAGGTCTGGAGAATAGAAAGAAGTCTGGAGTGACAGAGAGCATTAAGAATGTGAAGGAGTACTAAGATAGGAAACATAGGTCAAACTCTGGTTCTAAAGAATTCTTCAGTGATGTTAAGGTTTTCAGAATGTGATTCTGGTCAAAAGCTTCCAATGACACTGCAAAGCTTCTAAACAGAGAATGCATGTTATGAGCTCTGAATTTTACTTAAAGCTCAAAATTATATTATCAAGAATCAATAATGATAACAGTAAGCTGACATTTACTGTGTAAAGACCCTAGGTTAGCCACTTTATATTCATTATTACATTTGATTCTTACCATCACATCACAATGTGGGGGTCTTATAGACTGAATTGTGTCCCCTCCACAGCTCCCAAAATTCATTTGTTAAAGGCTTGTATCTCGTATTTCATATAAATGAAATTATATTTGGAGATAAGGTCTTTAAAGAGGCAGTTAAGTTAAAATGAGGCCTCGGGGGTGGGGGCAGGCAGTTTCATCCAATCTGACTGGTGCCCTTACAACAGAAGGAAATGTAGGCCCACAGAGAGACACCAGGGATGTGTGAGCACAGAAAAAAGACCATGTGAGGCCTTTTTACACAGGGAGAGAGTGGCCACTTGGATGTCAAGGAGGAGGCCTCAGAATGAAATCAGCCTTGCCCACACCTTGATCTTGGACATCTAGCTTCCAGAACTGTGAGAATAAAAGTACTGTGTTTAAGCCCCTTAAACAGGGGCTTAGGTAAACTAATACAGGAAGGATTAGTTAGGATGGCCTCAGTAAACTAATACAGGAAGGCTGTCATCCCCATTTTGTAATCGTGGTGACCAAAGCACAGAAAGCCACTTTCCCATGATCTCACAACAAATCCACATCCCATTCACAGATGGGATGAACCGCAAGTCACTACACCTCAAGGCCTTCTCAGTCCCGAAGGGGCTGGAGACTATGAGGAGAATGAGGCATTAGTCCACTTGGGATTTTAAAGGTGATATAAAACGGTGGTGGAAGGTTGAGTTTGAGGGACTCATGATTAAGGCTGTGTTTCCCTGATACTCCTTTCATTCAGAAACATGGCGGGGGGGGGGGCTAATTCATCTCTTTAACCCGTCATATTAGTGATGTCACAAAGAAATTCTATAGTTTCCCTCTAGATCAAGGGTGAGAATCTGGAGATATTTTTGAAAACTCAGGAAATAGTCCATCGTAAGATGGTCAAAAAAGATCTATGAGGCTGCCTCCCTTGCTATAAATTGTGTACTTTATGTTAAAAATGATTACTACTTTCATTCATGTGGTAGCTGCTAACAAGCACCACCAGCCCATCTGAGCATCCAGCTGTCAAGTTGCCTTTGTAGAGGGCACAGTTTTGGTTTTCCAGGGTATAATTTAGTGTCAGAAGAGTTTATATGCTGTGTAAGCCCCTGTAGCCTGTAGATAGGAAACATATTTTAAATGCAATAATTACATTTTTAGAGTGCTGGGTTTGTGCTAATAAATCAGAGAGGAAAGGCTGGCAGGATTGGGGACTGGTGCTAAAGACAGTAATGTAAAGAATCTGGCCTCCCACCTATGTGCTCAGCCCACCCAGATCCTAGCAAGGAGGGTTAGAGGTTTATAACTAGCAGGGGATCCTAAAATTCAGCATCTGGATACACAGTCACTTGTGAATTCCATGTCTTCTTGTTCCTTTTCATTAAAACAAGAGCATTTACAAAAGCTTTTTACTGACTGTGCTGGTGGGCGGAGAGGGGGGTGTCACTGGAAATATAACAAAGATTTGTGGATGAATATTCCTTTTTAGTTCCCCTTTCTCTGCCTCTTCATCTTTCATTTCATTGCCATTTCTCTATGAAAATAAATGATAAACAGACAGAAAGAAAAAGTGAAAAATACACATGTGTACTCAGGAGACCTTGGTTTTAGTTCTGACAATGCCATGAATTGGTTCTGTGATTTTGGGGAAGTCATTTCATGTCTCTGAGCCTCCACTGCTGACTCTACAAAGTGAAGGGGTTAGACCAAGTAATTCTAAAATTTGAAGATTTCAAGTTCTCTTAGCTCTGTGAAACAGAGCTTTTTATTTTTGAAATAAAAGGTTGAAGGATGTTAGCTTGTGTTCATTGTTGGTGATGGGTCAGACCTAAGAATGTTGAGGATATACTCCTTTGTTTTGACTGTCTTCTATCTCCCACCCCATTTCTCTGTTTACCCTATTTTCTTTGTTTCCCCCTGACAGTAAGGACCTTAGACCTGGGTGTCCCATGGACCATGCTCCAGGCATTTCCCACTCCTAACCTTGTCTATCAAACCTTGTCAGTTCTGGGTCCTATTCCTCCAGAACACCTTCAGATAAAAGAAACAAAGTGGAAAGTGATTTCACAGTCAGGTAGTGATCATATAATATAGCCTCTTCAATCTAATAACCACTTTTTGAGCACCCATTATGTGCAAAGCACTCCGTTACTGACAATAAGGATTTAGAGAGTAAGATGTGGGCCCTGCCCTCCAGGGTGTACACTTTAAGGAGGGACAGACACCACTGACTGTGATGTAAAGCTGGCTTGTGATGACAGGACGAAGGAAAGCCTGAGCTGGGTCTTGCTGACTGACAGGCTAGATTTTGAAAGGCAGCAGTGGGTGGAGGAAAGGGAGGTCAATTGCAGGAAAACTTTGGGTAAAGGCCCGTGGCAGGAAGCAAAGTGTATTTAATGAAAGACACGTAGCCTGGGAGGTGGGTGATGAGTTGGATGCAAGGATAGCTTTGGGAGATGAGCTGCAGTAGAAGAAGAGAGATTGGGGCTTTGAATGCCAGGCTGAAGAAACTGGTCTGTGCTGTGCTTGAGGTTTAGAGCCATTGAAAATGGGCTGAATCCTGGCATAAGTTGAAGCTGTATTCTCCCTAGTACGTGGCATGTTTAGAGAACTGGGGTAGGGAGCAGAGACCCAGCCATGGTCCATTTGCTTGAGGGGTTGATTTCTAGACTTCAGGAGGAACATAAGTGCTAGATTTGGTACTAGCTCTGATGGGAGACACTTCCTATAACACTATAAGTGTGGTAAAGATAGGGAACATTGGTAGCCAATAGGTTTGGTTTTGGAGAACCTAAGGAAATGCCTCTGGGGATTCTTGGGATGATTTGGGAGGATCTGGAGAGGTCTGCAGGTCCTGCAGAGTGGGTGGGGGTAGAGCCGGGGAATGCTTTTGTGTGAATGCTGTTGTCTCCCTGGGAAGCTGTGGTTAAGAGAAGAGTTGGGGGAGGGTGATTCATAGGGCAGTGAACTAGGGAATAAAGGGGACTGATGACCAACACTTTGTGGAACCACAGTGGTGGAGATGCAGCCCTTTGACACATACCATTTCGCGAGTTGGTGAACTGTTTGGTCTTAGCACAAGGCTGATACTAACTAGACTTTCCTTTCTACGATGCCTCCAAAGGTCAGGGAGTGTGGGGGCAAATAAGAGGTGCTCTTTCAAGTATAGTCAGCTCTCTGTTACTTTTGACTCAAACAGCAACACCCTAGGAGATACCATTGGTGTCTTTAAACATTTCTTGGTATCTTTTAAAGCCTAGGGATTAGTCAATGAGCTTCTTCATTTCATGGAAAGGACTACAGAAGAGCTGAAAGAAAAGCTGGCCTCTCTATTTTCTTCCTGGGTCTGCTGGACAATTACGCAATTTTGGCTTGGAGCCGTGAAGAATTAGCACAGGGAGAGTGGGAGGACCCTTTATTTATTTAATTTTTTTTCTCCTTTTGCCTTTTCTAGGCCCGCACCCATGGTGTATGGAGGTTCCCAGGCTAGGGGTCTAATCAGAGCTACAACAGAGCCACACCAGAGCCACAGCAACAGCGGGATTCCAGCCACGTCTTTGACCTACACCATAGCTCATGGCAATGCCAGATCCTTAACCCACTGAGCAAGGTCAGGGATTGTAGCCACAACCTCATGGTTCCTAGTCGGATTCGTTAACCACTGAGCCACAATGGGAACTCTGGGAGGACACTTTAGTTCTGCATAATAACTACAGAGATGTGGAGAATGAGTATAGAAAGGCTGAGGGCTTATTTCAGTTGAGATAGAGTCGCCTTTCACATTTCAATGCCCTGATCTTGCATTCTCATAGCAGCACCCTCTCAGATACGTTCAACACATCCACTTAAGTAACTTGATTACTCTCACAGGCGCTTTTACATAATGCACCTCCCATCAGGTGGGGTGCTCAATCATTCAGCACAGGACCCAGCGTCTCTCCTCTAATATCACTTTACACACAGCTAATGAACACGGGTTCCCAACAAGTGACTGCACCAGTCAATAAAGGACGGCACAATCCTACCTGCCCGTGATGCTGCCGCCAGCCTCTGGAGCCAATTAGCCTGATCTTTCCCGGGTGCTGTGGGAATACATTTCCCAAAGTGGTTCTCCTACTCACCCTCGGGTTATCATTCTCTCATTTTCCTTTTTTTGCAGAGGGTGTGCAAAACAGAGAGGCTGTGGCAGTTCCACTGACAGACTAGACAGGTTATTGCTGGGAGCTGGGGACATGATTTAAATTCACCATCCAACTCCAACACCTTGATCCAAGCAAAAGGCTGTGTGGGAGATGTGAGGAATCTCCACCATTCCTGATGCTCTGAAAAGTAAGGGGAGCTGCTAAGAGAACAGTCTTGTGTGTATATCAGCCTCTCCCCTCTTTGGATCTTCTGGTTTGAAGTTTACCTGACAGGTACAGATTCAGGAAAGAATGAAAGTGCATGTCCCCTCTTTGCACGTGTCCTTTCTCCTGCTTACCCCTACCACCAAATCACAGTTAGATGTGAAGGAATGGTCCCTTTGCCTGGGAATCAGGATTCATCAACAATCTCTGGTGGCTTCAGGTAGGAAAACTCAGCAACACACGAGTTTGCTCTCCTGAGGAATTTCTGCCCTGCCTCCCTGCCTCCTTCATGCAGCACTGAGAGGACCAAATGAAAAAATATCTATTAAAATATTTTGTGAAAGTAAAGCTCTATGCAGATATATAAGTGTTGAGTGATAATGCGGGGAAGTGGAAACAAGATGGCTGTAAGTCAGCAGGTTAGAGACCTAGATTATTTTCTGTTCAGCTCTTCCACTTGCTAGCTCAGGGGCCTTGGACATGTTACCTCACCTAAACAGGTCTGTTCTCTCATTAAGAAATGGGAGAGGGAGTTCCACTGTGGTGCAGCATAAATGAATCTGACTAGGATCCATGAGGTTACAGGTTTGATCCCTGGCCTCACTCAGTGGGCCTGGGATCTGGTGTTGCCGTGAGCTGCGGTGTAGGTCACAGATACGGCTCGGATCCTGAGTTGCTGTGGCTGTGGTGTAGGTTGGCAGCTGTAGCTCCTAGTCAAGCACTAGCCTGGGAACTTCGATATGCCGTGGGTACAGCTCTAAAAAGCAAAACAAACAAACAAAAATAAAAACAAAAACCCCCCAAACAAACAAAACTGGGAGAGATAAAGCCTAATTCATAAAATTATTTGAAAATTAAGAGGTGGGAGTTCCTGTCGTGGCTTTATGGTTAACAGATCTGACTAGGAACCATGAGGTTGTGGGTTAGATCCCTGGCCTTGCTCAGTGGGTTAAGGATCCGGGGTTGCTGTGAGCTGTGGTGAAGGGTGCAGATGCGGCTTGGATCCCGTGTTGCTGTGGCTCTGGCGTAGGCTGGCGGCTGCAGCTCTGATTAGACCCCTAGCCTGGGAACCTCCATATGCTGTAGGTGCGGCCCTAGAAAAGACAAAAAGACAAAAAAAAAAAAAAATTAAGAGGTAATAGGTGTGAATAGTTAGAAACCTGTGGAGTATTACACACATGAAAGGAATTATTTATCATTGCCTATGTTGATTCAACTGTAGTTTTAATCCAACCCTCCCTAGCCCTTGGGTATTTCATTTGGGTATTTTATTATTTTCCACTAGTTTTTAATGCTGCTTTTAGTTTAGTTTGAAAAAAGTCTCCCCTTTGTTTAAGGTCTTTTTTTTTTTTGTCTTTTTGCTATTTCTTCGGGCCGCTCCCGCGGCATATGGAGGTTCCCAGGCTAGGGGTCCAATCGGAGCTGTAGCCACTGGCCTACGCCAGAGCCACAGCAACGCAGGATCCGAGCCACAGCAACGCAGGATCCGAGCCGCGTCTGCAACCTACACCACAGCTCACAGCAACGCCGGATCATTAACCCACTGAGCAAGGGCAGGGACCGAACCCGCAACCTCATGGTTCCTAGTTGGATTCGCTAACCACTGTGCCACGACGGGAACTCCTGTTTAAGGTCTTCTTAATGAGACAATAAACTTCTTAGATAGAGCTGCATGGTCAGGTCTGCCGTGTGTGCTTCAGCAGCAGCTATTATTCCATCGAAGGATTTGTATATACATCCAGAGCTTAATGAATGTTGCAGATCCACTGAAGTCACTTGATCACTCAGATCCATGTTCTGAAATGTTACTTCATTTCTAAGAAAGATGCTGGTGGTCTGACTCAAGGAAAGATACAAAAAAGTGAGCCAGAGAATTACTCTTTGACTACTTCTTCCTTCCTTGTCCTTCTTCTTTGATTCAATAAATGAGTCTGGCTCCCTAAGCCAATTGTGAAGTCAATCACTCATCACAAGTTCTCGCCAACTAAGGGAGTAAAGTCTTTAAGACAGGGTCTTGTAACTATAATGGAATGAGACTAAAAGAGGTATCGTGAGTAAAAGTTATAATCTCTGTTCCAGTCTAATACAATATTTTAAACTGAATGGTGCAATAGGATTAAAATACCTTTATTTCTCCAGATTGGAAATATCAATGCTTTTGAAATTTGAGACTACAAATCCATTAAATTTATAGTTTCAAGCCAGATCAATTTCTATAGGCACTAGCAATGGTAAATCTTGTGAATTTTGTGCCTGGTGAGATTGCTAACAGCAACTCTCCACTCAATTTATTAATTGCTTATTGAGTTCCTATGAGGTGCAAAGCACTGTGCTAAGTTTTGTGGGAGACACACAGAAGGGGGAGATAAGGGCCCTGCACCCACATTAACTCCTAGCCACACAGGGTCTGCATCACAGGCATAGGGGAGCTGGAGGTATGTTCCTTTGCAGTTATTAATAAATGCTTTCTTTCAGTATGCAGAACTAGAATCAAACCCCATGACTTCATGCCTCCATACTTTATTTCCTAGAGTCCAAGTCTTGGTACATAGAATCATGCTTCTCTTCCTGTTTCCTCCACAGTGACATTGGCTACAATAATGTTTGACAAGTTTCTGACTTGTCAAAGGGATTTTTATGATAACTGACAGCATCATTGATGTTGAAAACCAATAACAGCAGTAAAGAAAGATGAGGAAGGTTAGGATTGGGAAGGGAGCAAATGTGGTAGGATCAAGGTAAAATTGTTTCTGCTTAAAGGTAATTTACATACCTCTGACCATTTTAAGACATTTCCCAGAGCTGTGTTGATGATTTTCCCCTCTGCCCTTCTTCATCTCTAATCCATTTCAACAAGTCACTGAGTAGAGGCCTGTGAATCTCCTCAGATTTGCTATCAGCTATTAAATTGAGATTCCAATGGTAAATAGATTCAAATTCACAGTTATTTCAAATGTTCCTACAAAGACACAGCTTCTTTAATTACGCATTGTCAGCGCCATATCCTCCAGGCACACTGGCCGCCACTAGAGCCACTGCTCCTCCTGCGGCTTCACATATGCAGCCTTCCCCAAACAGATCCAGGCAGCCTTCTGGGAGCTGGGTCTCGGCGTAGCTGGCTGATCCCCGGGCGACCACAACCTCTCACAGAGGTGTCGCACGTTAACCTGCCCACTACTGCTATGAAACACAGACCTTCCTCTGGGTGGATACAGTCACCCCCACCATAAGTGAGCTCACCTGACAGGTCTGAAGTGAGTCGTCCGGGGTGTTTTGCGCAGGCGTGGGATTTACCCGCCAACTCCCGTGGGAAGTGTCGCGAGATCACACGTTTTCTATTCCTGCAGAGATCCTGAGAAGTAGGACCCAGGCGCTGAGAAGGCTGACAGAGGGGGCTTCTTGGAAACTCTGGACAGCCCTGGCTCCTGTACTAGTGCTTCTCAACCCGCCGTGGTGGGCCGGTCTGAAGTTTGGCGGGGAGGAGCTGCAGCCCACCATTCTGGACTGGACCCAGCCCCACCGCTTAGGCCGCACAACGGGCAGGACTAAACACTGAGTTATCTTAAAAGTGCCCGCCCACACTCTCTTAAACAGACCCTGGTAGTAAGGGTGACAGAAATTAAACGGTTTCTTTAAAAAAAGAAAAAAAGAAAAAAAAAAAAGAAAAAAAAAAGAAAGGAAGAAACAGAGCAAGGCCCGGACAGTGAGTGTTTGAGAAGAGAAGGGAAAGTCTTGACTGCGGAAGACCTTCCGAAGGGCTAGCCTGAACAGGAACGGTTTGCCAATGCCCGCCTCGGACCAGCCACCTCAGACCTGCAGCCTCAGATCTGCTGCCTCAGAGCCGCCACCTCAGACCCACTGCCGCTGAGTTTCCCTGTGTTGTGGTGGTGACAGTGTCCACACAGAAGAGGGTCTGAGTGCCAGTTGCCATGGGACGCCTCTGTGGTGGAGTGAGAGACTGGTCGCCCTAGGATCAGCCACCCAGCCAGTTCTGGCTCCCGGAAGGCTACTTGGATCTGCTTAGGGAAGGTTGCAGATGTGAAGCCGCAAGAGGAGTAGTGGCTCTAGTGACAGCAGCAAACTTTAACACAGATGGTGGCCACTGCACCTGGAGGATATGGCCCTGACCTCAGTGGGGTTTTAAATGGTAGCAATAGCAGGAACTGCCAGGAGAATCTTCTCCGAGGTTCTCTTTAGACTTAAGATATCGGTGCCATCACTTTTCCTTTTGCTGATGTACTGTTCCATTTGGAATTCAGCCACCTCGGTTGGTTTCTGCTGCAAGGAATTTGAGGATGTCAAGGGCTCTGCACTACTTGAGAGTTTTCCTTTAACTTATGGCAGGAACCTAGAACAATGCTGCTTGTACCCCCTTCTATGAGTAGCCCAGAAAGCCTTGCTCTGTTTTTTATAAACGTCGTATAGCTTTCGCATGATGACTCCCCAACTAATTGAGGACCTAAACTGTGCTTGTTCCTGTACTCCTGGGCGGAGGACCTTTAACCAAACACTGTGCTGCTGTCAACTCATCACCACCCTAGCTGTTTTTCCTTGGACGTCCTCCACTGGTGCGTGCTCCTTGTCAATTGTGGCTCCCACAACTGGACATGATATTCAGGTAGGTGGCCAGCATGGAACAGCGACTGTCACTGACCTTGTTCTGTACATTATATCTGGGTATATAGCCTGATACTCCTTAGAGGAGTTTTATGAAACTTTCGTAAAGATGTCTATGGAAGGGAGATAGTTTCAGAAAGCAGAAATTAGAGACATAGGAATCTGACAGTCTTAGTACTAATATCTTTCAACCAGAGAAATTTTCATAGGAAAAGAAAAAACCCATAAGAACACTATAGTTGTGAATTTGTATCTCCAAAGACTTTTAGCTTGGAAAGTCATCCTGAGGAGGTTCTTTTAAAATGTTTAGTTATCCCAGACATTCCTTGTCTGTACAGAATTCCTTGGACCAACCTATGTATTTGTCCCTTAGAAATTTACCCAACTCTTCTACCACAGAGTCTGGGTTATACTAGTGTGTTGGTTACACATTGGTCAGCTTCATGGCATTGAGTGAAATTCTCTGGGAATAAACTGGAAGTTCCTGTTGTGGCTCAGCGGTAACAAACCCGACTAGTATCTCTTTAGATGTGGGTTCAATCCCTGGCTTCACTCAGTGGGTTAAGGATCCCATGTTGCTGTGAGCTGTGGTGTGGGTCACAGACTTGGCTCATCCCATGTTGCTGTGGCTGTGGCTGCAGCTCCAATTTGACCTCTAGCCTGGGAACTTCCATGTGCCATGGGTGCAGCCCTAAAAGGACCTCCCCCCCCAAAAAAGGAATTTTTTTTTGAATATACAGCTTCTTCTATAAAGAAAAATGTAGGTAGAATTTGGAATATTGGAGGAGCTTAGAATCAGAGGATGGTCTCTGGAAATGGCTTCAGGAAACTATGAATGACTGAAGCTAAAATGAGATATTGGGAGTAAAAGCCACATAGAAGTATGAAATTTCATGAAAATATAAGGAACGCAGTATTGTGAGCAGGCTCTTGTCCAGTGTGGTAGGGCAGGTGCTAAGAAGCATTGCAGTCTGCTCTGGTTCTTACAAGCTAGAGCTTCATCCTGTTTCCTCTTTGATCTATTATAATTGCTACCTCAAACATGCTGCTTAAACTTTGAGCCTTGTTTTTCCTGTTGCTACAGAGGTTATTTTACTTCCAGTGAATGTAACTCCATCTTCATGTTTCTTCCAACCCCTTCTCTACTCTCATAGACAGTTCTGGAAGTGTATCCTAGGAGCTGGTAATAATCTTTATCATCTTCCTGTGGCCTCCATGGTGTGAAGACTGGGACATCTATTTGGCAGTGTTGTCCTAGGCAGAGTGGAGGAGAGGCTATCTATTATTAGGCTTTGACCAAATTCCTTGATTCAGTGTCAGGCTTCCCTTAGGAATTATGGAGGTGCCAGGGCCTCCCTGACCTGCACCCCATGCCTTCTCACCCTTCCAGCAGTGGCATGAGGTAGGGAAATGATGTAGCGTATGGACACTATTTCTCTTTTCTCTGGAGGAAGGGTAACCAAGGAATTTTTAAGTGTCCTTGAATACACTGCCACAGTCTGCATCTCTCATAGCACGGGTCCAGGAGAAGGGAGTTGGATTCATTGGGTGACACCCAGAGGTCAGAGCAACCCTTCATGCCCTCTTTCCTGAGTGACTTTGGTGGTTTTTTTTTGGGATCCATGTAGGGAGAGTACTTCCGTGATGCCCGTGCACTCAATAGCTTCTAACTCAGCCAAGCCAAACCTTCAGCATAAATCGTCCTTGTGCCAGACATTTGCTTTTTACTCAACTGAGTCATCAGATTTTTACCTGTAATTGTGCAAGAAGTTTTAGAGGAACACGCCAAATGAATTCCTTTTCCCCTGTTTTTTTCCTTTGCCCCTTGCAATCCCCATTGTTCAGCAAAGGAGTACTGCACAAACCAGGCAACCTCTCGTTCACTAGGCACAGAAATTTAGCACTCTCTGAGGCTGTGTCACCTTGCCAGCAGAAACACTGAATGGCAATAGCACTGAGAGTCAACGCTAATAGCCGACACCAAATTAAACTGCCAGACTCAGTGTGATGTAGTTCTGTCACCTCTTGACACTTCTGATGTGAGTACAGGGGCTTCTGCAGGAAATTCATCAGCTGTAGTTCATGACGCATCATCTTTACATATCTGTCCATCTACATTTGTCAGCAACAGGCAAGCCTCAAATGACTTCAGTGATTGGTATATAGATTGCACTACCTCCAGACATAGTAAACAGGTTTTAACTCTTAGAGCTCCTTCAGCTCTGCCTTCCCTGTTGACAAGGCCTACTTACTGGTGTTGCCATTCTCCTTGTGTTTTAGGTGGTGATTGACAAAGGCTGATTAAGAAGGTCTCCTTTCTTTTATTTTACTAACCAGTATCTCAAATTCTTTCCATCTTTCCAGGTTAGCTATTTGTGGACTCACATTTTCTCCAATGTTTGTTTCTAAAATGTCATCTAAAAATGTGTATTTGCTCATTAATGGTTTCATTTACTATTGCCTCGATGGGGAAAATTAGAAGTTTAGTACAGGTTCATCTTGCTAATCAAACTTGTTTGCTTCCCCATGGAGAATGTCTTTGATTTTTCTGTGCTTTCCAGGTAGATCATTTTAGTATAGTAATAGCTGCTAATGTGCCAAGATCAGGGGCTTGTTGATTTTTTAAAAAGTTTTATTGATGTATGGTTCATTTACAGTGTTATGATAATTTCTGCTATACAACAAAATGATTCAGTTAGGGGCTTGCTGATTTTAAAAGTGTTTTTAGATCCTTAAAATTCTCACTGTTCATTACCACCTTAGATATTTATTTCACACATGTGTTCTCATTTTCAAGTTCTTACATACTCTGAGGAGTAAGTTAAGTTGCTTTTCAGGGGGTGCAAATGAGCTTTTTCCCATGCATGTCTTTCTAATATGACTCCAGAAAGAATAGTCTCAAATATATAAATAGTGGCGAGAAAATGGGAGTCTCCAGCTTTTGGTATAATTGTACAAGCTTTATTGAAAATTTTTTTTTTGGGTTGTGGTTCATTGTAATGATACCACTAGCCATATTCATTTCTCTAGAATGAATACTAGTTCACAAAGCACAGTGAGTGTTGATTTTTTTGTTTCTGTTTTAAGAAGAGGAGTTTTCAATGGTAAGGATAATGCTTTCTTGTTTTTAATTTGTTCATAGTAGAGCATTTGTTGTTGTTGCTATAGTGAATGGGAAAAGCTATCCCATGCTGGCTCATGAAGGCCATTCTCAGGCCAAGGATGGTTGCTGCCCCTCAGGTTGTAAGATTCATCTAGTAATTGCTCTTACCTGGGGAGCCTAGTCACTTCCCTGGATTTTGGGCCACTGATGGGGTTCATAGTGTGTTTGAAGACAGCCCTGCCAGGACATCTTTTCTGGTTGTAGTCAGTTGTGAGGCCTTCTTGAGGGTGGTGGTAGGGCTGTGAGGATGTAATAGGGCATAGGCCTAATGCACTAATTGGAAGTGGCGGTCAATCCAAAATGGACTTACTAAAGCAATAAAATGCCTGTTTAAAAATTTTAAAATAGTCTGAATTTAACTTAAAATAATTGAGAGGTGGGTGGCTAGAGATGATGATGGTGAATAGATATGAAATAAGACTTTCCAGGAGTTGATAGTGTTGAAGCTGGGTGATGAATACAGGGGGTTCATTAAACTATTCCCTCTGCTTTTGTATAGGTTTAAAAATCCCTATAATACAAAATTAAAAAATTATATTCAATTTCTTAAAATGTTGGATTATGACTCTATAAATTGAAACAACATTGATTTCACTACTGTTAATGATCTTGCATTGTTTAATACAAAAATTCACATTAAGCATCTTTTAATTTTACTTGGGTCTCAAAAAGGATTCAATGTAGGCTCTATTTTCTTAGTACCTTTTGCACTTTCCTTGTTTCATAAAACCATTGTTTTTTGTATCAAACTTAAGCTTTGGTCAGCTCCATGTTGTCTAAGGGAAGACTGACATTTGATATACTTACCTAGGGTATTGTCTGGTATTTCAAGAAAATAAGGCTCCCCCTCTTCACCCCTTCACCCTAGAGCTCTCCTGACAATTGTGGCTGAGGAGAAGGGGCGTGCTAAGGGAGGCAGTGCTCACAAGACTGCATCCACATGAATCATGTTTTTATACATATATCATTTCATTGAATTTTATTTCTGTTCTTCACAGTTCACTCTTGATCAGAATGCAAGAATCCATTGCTTTTAATAAGCTTGGTTTATACATCAGGGAAGATAATGTACTATAAAGGTTTAAACAGCAAGATTAAATATCTCACACAGTCCAAATTTCATATAGTTTCATGAATGCATGAATTTTAAGGAGAGTATGCTTAGGATGAACTCACAGAACCCAGTCTTTGACTGACTAATGCACAAGACTACAGCATGATACAGCCCAAAGCAACAATATATTCCTGCTTACTCAGAACCAATGTGGTAAGGTCAAGCCCAGTATAGGGAGCCAGCCTGAGAGAAAACAGTGAAGGAAGTGTTGGGATAAAAATGCTTTGAGTCTAACTTTAACCTATATCTTAAAATTATTTGGAGAGAAAGTGCTTAGTGGGGACTTTTTTTTGTAAAATGATCGATATCTCATCAATGAGACAGCTGTGAGAATCCAGCGTATATAATTTGAGATGGCTTTGCTTAAATATCCTTTTGAGATGCATATGAAACATGAAGTTATTAGAATAAGTCATGGGGTAAAACTAATTGAGGCTGGCTACGCAAGGCTATGTTTCAAAGGCTGTGACTTGAAGTGGCTGAGATAAACACTTAGCTCACTCAACTGGGGGTTATAATGGGAGTGCTGACAACTCTCACTAATTAGGAAGCTCCCAGGCAGCCCTATAATAGCTGCAGGGAGCTGCTGTCAGTAAACAGTGTTATATTCGGGGGGTCATTGCATCAGGCATCTCTGCACTGCAGAGACTTCGTTTGCCTTGCTTCTAGCAGTCATCTTGCTTCCAGTTCTTCCTCTAACACCCCAAGGATCTCAGTGCCCTTCTTCAAGAGACACAAAGGATTCTGGGCTTACCCGCAGTCCCCTTCGCTGGCAGAGGGTGAAAAATGATACCTTCAAACACACAAACTAATTATAACTCTCCTTAGTTCCTGTGGGTGAATCTCTCTGTCCATCCCCTTTGCCCTTTCCCACATTTAATTCCTATTTGGTGTGGAGGGAAGGATTATTTCTGGAAACCAGCCTTTCCCCTCCAGCTCTCCCCCAGCCACCAAACACAGGCAGTCATCCTGCGGTAATTAACAGCCTCATCTTGAGGAGTACATTTTATGGTACTCTTGGTCAGGTAAATTCTAAATTAGCTCAGTTAAAACGAGTCATGAGACACAATGCTGCTATCCCTATTAGCTTCTGGACCTCTGCCAATGTAGCACACTATTTTGGGAGCTGGGCTTCTGGCAAAAGGAATCATTACCCAGAGATTATGGCAGGAGGAATGATGTGGTGAACACCCAGTAATGGAGGCCTTCTCTCCCTCCACTCTCAAGCTGTGTGGTGATACATGAAGTGTTATAGAAGACTCCCTACCCTTTGGGCGGGGTAGGATGTGGGGATGCTGAGGGAGTGCTGAGGGATCTGTCACCGAGGTCACTGTCCCTGCCAACACGAAGAATGCTGGGGAAACACTGTTGCCAGGTTCACTCCCAGTGGTCCTGAAAAGGATGGAAGGGCTTTTCAGACACTGCAAAGAGTGGTTTGACCTCCCGAGGCCATGCATGAAGAGTGAGATTAAGTGCAGAGAGGGTAGGAGCTCCAGGTCCTCCTTGGGCAGAATATCTGGATGACCTTGAGCAAGTCACCTACTTCTTTCTTGCTGTTTCTTCACCTACTGATTGAAGAGGTTGGGCAGTATGACCCCTGAAGTCCTTCCTATCTCAAACATCTTGTGACTCTGGAATTCTCTCCAAACCAGTGGAGTCAGCCTGGGATGTTCACCTGATTCTCTAGAGTTAATTGTGGACTCTGTGGGCCCAAGTTGGGTGCCCACCTTATGATGGTGTTTAAGGCATAGCTTCTTCTGTTCCTGAAAATATATATTTCTAAGATTTTTACTGGCTACTTTTGATGTTCTGAACTTGGAGGGAGCAAGGAATTCAGTGCAAAATAACCCAGTGTGTTCTGAATGCTAAGAGAACAACATTTAACTTCAAAAAATATGCAAAAATCCCCCCCAAAACAAAATGATATGCAAACAAGCATTTTTAAAAAGGATCTGCAGTGTGCCAGAGCACTTTTCCTGGAGTGAGTGTGTATGTGTAATGTGGGGAGCGTGGGGGATAGATTATTGCCATGGACAAGATACTCTCTCTGCCTTTAAGCAGTTTACAATCTCAGGGAGACCAAAGTGGGTTCAAAGAATTCAAAGGAGTGAGAAGAAATATAGAGGGAGAGTTGAATTTGAGCTGAAGTATCCAGTAGAAAAATTTGAAGTTGTAATGACAGTGGAGGAGAAACTTTAAAACGCATAATGGTGTTAGGATCCTACCTACATCTGGGGTGGGATGCATGTAGTGGCTCTTGATCTTAGGGCACTGATATTGCTGAGGATTCCATGGCTTTACTTCCTCTGGGTATAATTTATTAAGCAAGGGAGTCTGTGAAATGTAATTTTAAGCTTCCCAGACTCTGTGTTACACAGCTGGGGAATGGGAGAATGATTGTAGGAGGGGGATTGAAATAGTGCTTTAGGTGATAAAGAGCTTCATTTGGATCCACAAGGTGATGAGAAAGCACTTTGGTACATTAACGTGTGGGTTGGTGTGCTCATAACCTCATTGTAAAATAGGACTTTGACATCAGTCAGAGATATGACAGAAGAGATGGTAATCAGCATAAGATTTTAATAAAATAACAGCTCAGATCACAGATGAGATATGCAAAAATTTGTAAAATTTTAAAGCCAAAAGATAAAAGAAAAATCTCATTCACATGGAACAATATTTGTTTGAAAATAGCTATGTACAGATGGACAGTTAAAAAAAATCAGTAGCTACCATCTACTGAATTTTTATTATATACCAGGTATGTTTTGCTTACTTTAAATTCAATGTGATCTCATTATCCTCACAGCAATCCTGTGTGGTAGGTATAGTGACCCCATCTTACATGTGAAGAAACTTAAGTCTAAGAGACTTTAAATGACATTAAATGACTTACTGAAGATACACAATTGACAACTATGGAAGATCAGGTTACAATTAGGGCAAAGCCCTTCCTAAATGTCTAGGCTTGTCTGATTCCAACTCTTATTCCCCATCAATATAATCTGATTTGTTCATGAAAAAGCATGCTTGTTATATTGTTAACATTTTCCAGTAATTATAAATAAAAATATGAATTTTGAAGCATTTTAAGGTTGACAAGTAAAACATTTAAGGTAAGATGTTAATGCAGTACTACTGAGACCCAGTGTCCTTCAAATGATTTCTGAAAAACCACTGATAGGTAATTGTCATCATCATAGCTCTTGCCGTTAAGTGCTAGTCTGTCTTGAGGACAGATGTCCTTCAAGAACTGGAGAAAGATGAGTTTATGCCCTTGGAAGGAGACTTATTTTTACAAAGGAAGGAAGGAATTCAGGTCAACTTCCCTGTGTTGACATTTGATCTAGTGATTGAAGGAAGTGTTCCTGACTTCCTACTATGGTTTCAAAAGACCCAGATTAGAAGGGGAGCTGGAAGTAAGATTTTTTTTTTTTTAAACAAGTGCTTTTTATGCCCATGTGACAAGGAAAAGAGTTTTATATTAAAAATAATAGACATCTTTGTCTTGTCTAACATTACACTGGAAAAAATGAGGATGATGATTCCTTAATGTTTGGCAGTTGGTAGCTCCATGTATAGTAAAGTTAAAAACAACTAAAAGTAAATTCAGTGAGAAAATGGGTGATTTAAGGGCATTTTTCTTTTAAATGACTACAAAAAATTCTTGTTTCTTCTTGGATACTAAAGTAGAACTTTCTGGCATTGGGTGTTGTAGGTTTCTGGATGACGTGATTCTTTAGGTTGTGCAGAATTTTCTCCCTGGAGACTTGAAAACTAGTTTCTTATTTGAGATAGTTTATAGGTAACCCTCTTTTTGAGGAGGAGGGGAGATCATCTGGTCCCTTTGGGTTTCTTTATGCTTTTATAAAATGATACACCATGTCATACTCTGCACTTTACCATTTATTTTTCCCACCTGTATCAGTTATAGGCTTAGACATGAAGAACAGAGTTCATTCTGACTAGTTAAAGCAAGAAAGGGATTGACATAAAGGATATTAAAGGGCAGGTGTGTGTGTATATATGAGAAATACACCTGGGGCCAAGCTTTTAGGAGGATCACCCATACCCAGCTGCAGAAACTGGCCTGATGGGAAAGCCCTGAAGCTGTTGAGCACCAGATGATGGTAGGAAGCCAAAGTTACTGCAGGTGCTAAAGTCATCAATCCCACCGCCACTTTTGTGTTAGAGATTCTACTCTGAACTACCAGAAATCCTCCACAGGAATTGCTGCCTCCTCCACCCAAAACTATATACCTTTGCCCCTTCTCTCCCCAGGAATAAGGGCTATCCTGATCAGCCAGTCATTTGCATTGTGTACTTCCCTCAAATAGTGTCACCTTTGTGTGTCTGATTGGCAGAGCCTAAACCTCAGGCCTGTGTCCTAGTTGCATGCACAGAAGGCTGGACATTTGTGTTCAACTTTGGGGAGGTTGGATTCACAGTGTGGGGATTTCCACAGACAGAGGAAGTCAATTCAAAAGATATCTAAGGAAAAAATAAAAATCATTATTAAAACAAAAGCAAAAAACAAAACAAGAGATATCTGGCCCTGTGAATGTGACAGATGTTGCTTATCCAAACCAGCCAACTTCTTGCTTCCAGGTATATGAAGGAGTGACATATAGCAAGAAAAGACCAAAAGAAACTTTGATCAAGAGGTTCTATAGCTGATGTGGTGGGTGTCCCACCCATATCCATTGGAACTCACCGTATTAAGGTGCTTTGTAGCTTCCAACAGTCAGCATTTGCATCTCTTAGCCCAGGAGAGTAGTGCTGGAGGAATTAACACCACCTCCACCAGCTGTCAGTCAGTTTCTGAGCCCAGCTCCCTTGCCTCTCAGGTGGGATAACCGAGAGGCTCTTGTTTTACACAGCATCTCAGAGTTTCTCCCTGAAGTAAGCCCCAGTTGTCCATAGTGCTGCTTTGTTGATATCTGACCCTTTATTGCTTCCTTCCCTGCGAAGTCTAACTTCCTCACTTGCCTACTGGTATTTCCTGTCCCTCTTAAGTATCTAGCCTGTTCCTTATTTTGGGTTCCTGGGTCTGCCTCAGGGGGATTCCACACTAAACTGATCTTTTTGCCCTAGGAGCTCTCACATTATCTATTAATTCTTTAGTGGTTTGTATGTATGTATGTATTTTGCTTTTGAGGGTCGCACCCACGACATATGGAGGTTCCTAGGCTAGGAGTCCAATCAGAGCCACAACCACAGCAATGAGGGATCCAAGCCATGTCTGCGACCTACACCACAGCTCATGGCAATGCCAGATCCTTAACCCACTGAGCGAGGCCAGGGATTGAACCAGCAACCTCATGGTTCCTAGTCAGATTCATTTCCGCTGTGCCAGGACGGAAACTCCAGTTAATTCTTTAGTGTTTAATGAGGAAAGCGAAGCTTAGATACCAGCCTGACTTCCATAGAAGACTTCCTCACTTACTCACTATGAAGTCTGTCCTGGAGTAAGCTGCTCAAAGGCAGGCCTGTCCTTCCAGGTCTTCAGGCACAGCCACGAAAGCCCTCACAGCCTCTGCTAGCTCCCCCTCATCCTGCCACCCCTGCTCTGGTGATAGTTCAGTCTACAGAAAATCACTCCTAGGACCCTCCTCTGCACAATTGCTGCTAAAATATTTTAAAAGGGTTCACCTCACTTCTCTCAGAGCTCTTCTCTGCTCCTTTCCAGGTGGCAGAAGACAAAAGAGAGAGGATGAAGCAGAACAGTTCTGAACACTTACAATGCCAAAAAAAAAAAAAAAAAATAGGTTTTCTGCCTCCTAAGACTAGATTCTCTTTCAGTAGAGGGAGGTAATTTCCACCTTGCTGTACAAGAATAAACAAAGCAATCACCATTCTGTCAGTTTTCTAGCTTGGAGTTCTTTCAGATGATTTTATATCCAGCAGCGAAGCTGTTGGTAGAGCCTTAGCTGGACTGAGCTACCTGCAAACCTTTCCAACATACCTCACAGGAGCACGGAAAACTCTTTTATGAGAGAGCCTCCATACTATAAAAATCAGAAAATTTGTACATACCTTTTGAACATGGAATGGAACAGTTTCAGGACCCTTCAAAGCATGCTTTTATAAGAATGGCTTGAACACATGGAGAAGAAGTCCTTTTTCTAAAGTTGCTGTCTTTCCACAGGCCTTGCTCTCTCCTGGCTGCAGTAGCTGACTGTGCTTTCTACCCCTCTATGTGTGTATGGGCTTCCCACACTCCTGCTCCTTTGCTTTTTCCAGATATGAAAGTCAAACTCTCCTACTGCAGTACCTTTTCTCTGAAAACACTTGACCTGTGAGTTCCACAAACACTCTGTTTTCAAGTTTTGGAAAATGGAGGCATAGAAAAGTGAAGTGATGTCTTTAGAGTTATTCATTGCACAGAGGGAAGGAGAGCTGCTTCAGAAAATGCTCCCTTAGGAATTAGACAGAAAGGCTTTTATGCCACTTAGTGCTTGAAAAGAACCACTAGAAGGGGCCAGTGTGGAGTGCGCGTGAGGACAAATTCAACAGATACTGCAGAATATAAGATTTTGGTTTTTTCCCTTTTCCAAATAATTTTTTTTGGAAAATTAGGAGTTGTCTTATAAGCATTTAGTCAATACCAAATTTATGTTGAATGCCTACTATGTGCTCGACAATGCTCTGGACCGGGGGTCAGCAAACTTTTTCTGTAAAGACTCACAGTAAATATTTTAAATTAATTTACTTGCATGTAAATTAAATAGTCAAATTTCTACCTGGAGAAAGCTAGTATTTTCATTTCATTCACATACATATTTAAATTCATCTCTGGAATCGATCTAAAAATACCAGTTTACAAATACTTCTTCTTTGTGGGATATATTCATTCTATATCATACATGGACTAACTTATGCAAAAGAAGTTACATAATAATACACATTGAAGAAACAGAAATGATGTCTGGCCCATAATTGGTACCATAGATAGCAAATAGTCATTCACTTATTTATTTGTTTAGTTAATATTAATTGACTGTCTACTATATGCAAGGCACTATTCTAGGCACTGAGAATTCAGCACTAAAAAGAAAATAACAAAGGCATCTCAATTGTAATTAAGAGGCAATCATAATACACCATTAAGAGGCACTCTTAAAATTTTGGCATTTTTTTTTTCTTTTGTCATTTTTCTAATCTGATGACATGGTTCATCAGAAGTAAGCAACCTACAAAATAATATAAGACTAAGCAAAAACTTTGAAAGATTTGCCATTGCCTATCACTTTAAATACACATTTTAATTCAAATACTTACCTTGTAGAAGGAGTAGATATCAGTACTGAAAGAGATCCTTTTCACTTTCCAGTCTAACTGCTCATAATTGGTGCGTGAATCGCCCATAGTTTTCATAGAAAGTGCCATAAAATTTCTGTTTGCTGGGCTCTGACCTATACTCTTTTCTTTCTCCTGGAATGAGTTTTCCCATTTTCTGTAGGTTTAAATGATTCCTTGTCTTAACTCCCTTTCCTAAAGCCTTATTTAATCCTATTGTGTAGATATTTTTGGTCTATTATTATTATTTTTCTTTTTAGATCTATGCCCGCTGCATGTGGAAGTTCTTGGGCCAGGGGTCGAATCAGAGCTGCCACTGCTGGCCTTTGCTTCAGCCACAGCAACACTGGATCTGAGATGTATTTGTGACCTATACTGCAGCTTGCAATAATGCTGGATCCTTAACCCACTGAGTGAGGCCAGTGATTGAACCTGCATCCTCATAGACACTATGTCAGGTTTTTAACCCACTGGGAACTCCTATTTTTCGGTTTATTCTTTCATACATTTATTTATTTATTCATTTCAGTGAGGCAATACTCTGAGCCTAGAATACAGTGTTTGTGAGAGCTTGATAGTTAGTGAAATTTTTAATTTCAAAGGTAATAGTTTTCTGTTTTCAGAAGTAGAGATTTTATATTATGGATGACAGGAAGATTGTCCTATTTCTTTTTCTTTTGGTCTGGGGACTCTGCTGTTTCCCTATGCCTTTGGTAATGCAAAGGTGAAGTGCAGATTTTGCTTGGAAAGAACAGTTTGGGTCTTTATGGAGTTTGGGAGCAGTGATGGCTCACATCCAGTTTTATGGATCTTTCTTCCCTCTGGTACTCCCAAGCCTTGGGTAAAAGTCTGCTCAACAAGAAAGCTCACCTAAGACTAAGTCGTGGGAAATTAAAGGAGAATCAGTGTCCTCACCTAGAAAGATTAGTACTGAGAGTTCTCAGGTGGCCTGGAGAATCTAGCCATGCCAAGCAGTGACCCACAGAGAAGCCTAGAATACTATTCCAGATCTGTTTGTGACAGGTGACAGCCAGATGACCCCTGGGATACAAATACATACCTCAGATCCCCTCCTCCCCCATGAAATACCTGGGGAGGGAAACCAGAGTAAAGACCTGACTTTGTAGGAAGCAGGAAAGGAAGAACAAGGAGCCCACACCATTGTTTCAGAAACAATGGAAACAAAAGGAAGGAGCATTTCCCTGGCTAGAAAACGAAGACTGCTTGTAATCAGCAAGTATTTGTTGAACACCTACTGTGTGTGGGTGCTGAGCTAGACACTGGGGATACAGAGCTGTCAAAGATAGAGTCCTCGTTCTAATAAAACTTGAGGTAACACGCACTGAATTATCTTGAAGGTAACATGGAAATACAACACAGCAGGGCAAATGTAATAAAGGTGTGTACATGACACCACTTGAGTGTGAAGGTGTGTCACCCTAAGAGTGTGGGAAGGTTCAGGAAAAGTTGAGGGAGGTAGTATGTTTAAACTGAGTTCTAAACGATGAACAGGAGCTTAGACAAGATGATGAAATAAATTTCAGGCAAAGGGAAGAACATGAGCTTATATTGAGGTGTGAAAGCATGGTTTGGAGGGGAAGTGTAGTAGTTTGGTAGAGAGGAAGAGTAGAGAGGCCTGTTTGGAGTGGGAAACCTGGGACAGGGTACAGGTGGGAGAATTGTCTAGAGCTTATATGATGCACTAAGGCCTTTGGATTATATGGACACAATGAAGTATAAATTTAGAAAATGTATGCCAGGGAGTTATATGAACTAATATGCCTTTAAAAGGAGAGTATTATGTGCCAATATGAAGGATGTCTTAGGTTGGATTCCCTAGAAACAGAGCCTGGCATGGTGATTTTTGTATAAGAGTATTTATTGAAGGGGTGCTCTCAGGGGAAAAATACTTTAAGAGAGTGAGGGAGGTAGAGCAGGACAGGGGAAGAAACTGGTCAAAGATGTGGTTTCAGGATGAATCTGGACTCAGCTTGCTCATGTGGGGAGCTCTGGAGCATGAACTACACCTCAGAGGCTGTCCTGCTACTCCCAAGGGGACAGTAGCATCCCAGGCATCTCCAGGTAAGATGGCTCCATCAGCTGTTGGTAGTCTTCTAGAAAAGGGTGTGGGTGTGAGCTGGTACCAGGCCAAACGTGCAGCATCTGGGTGATGAGTGTATCAGTCTTGGTGGAACTGGGCAGGGCTCCAACAGCATTGGGTATGTGGGATGGACCAGAGGTCATCCTTCTGGAAGTGGAGGAACAATTGGGAGTTTTTAGGAAAAGTGTGAGATGTAATGGAGAGAGAGAAGGGAGTGGATTTAAGAGATATCTTTGAGGCAGAGTTGATGAAATTTGGTGACTAATAGATGTGATCGTAGCTAAAGAAAACAGATTCCAGGGGCCATCTCAGTTTGGGGCTTGGGTGAGTGGATGCCTATTGTCTGGGTACTGTTCCATCCTTTGGGGCCCAGGTGAGGGGTACATTTGAGAATAATGATGCTGAGTTATGGTTTCTTGCAAGTGTCTAGGGAGCAATGGTCAGTGGACAAGTGGAATCCATTGCTATAGTTTTCAGGCATCATCAGGGTGAGGCTAGCAATCAGAGCTGAGGGGTGGATGAGTTAACTAAGGGGAGAAAGACAGCTCTGCCGTGCTTTGGATCCACCTGAAGCTTAGAAAATGTTGAATTGAATCACTGTACTTATGAGGTGCTCATTCTAATCCTAAGTCTGGTTTCCTAACAGATGTTATTGATGAAGAATTAATGGACTGAAAACAATGATTGTTCTTGAAATTTTGACTTGGAGGTTTGTTGAGTGAGAGACATCAGTAGACTGTTGATTTACTCTTTCTACTTCCAGCTTGAGGTTTCAACCAGGAGTCTGAGTGCCAGGCTACTGACCTGAGACCTTATGTACTTCTTCCTCTTAGGGTTGGTTGTGTGGGATTCCAAAAGGGGTGTGCAGGTTTCTCTGTTGACCTCCTTTTTCCACACATTCCTGGGTGGGTCTGAGAGGGGTGCACCCAAAAAGATCTGTAAAAAAGATGGAGTAATACTTTTACCCCCACAGCCCTAGACACCTTAACCTTGGAGATAGCAGGGTAGGAAAAAAAAAAAATTTCTTCTCCTGTCACCAGCCTTTGTGGTCTCCAACCTTATGGACCTCTAGAGTATTTTGGGGTGCCACCAGGGTCCCTTGGTAAATAAAATTGGTAGGGCAAAAACATTTGGGACTTAAGTTTTTGATTTGCCAAAAACATTTGGGCCTTAAGTTTGGAAATGGTGTTAGGAATAGGCTGTGTCTATTCTACATGTTTGGGCTATGGCAACACAGACTTCCATGTTGATTCAAAATCCTTGCCTTCTTTTTCTAGTGTACCAGACTGCCCTACTGATTGTCCCCTTGAGGAATGCTTTTGCCTTTAACTTCTATTGGGTTAACTAATATTCCTAGAGGATGTGATGGAAAAATACACTATGGGTGTGTTCAGTGTAACATAGCTCCACCTCAGGCAGCTGACAGATGTGATTTATACCATAAAATATTGACATAATCTGATGAAGTACCTGTTATTGAGACATTTTGGCAGACCTAATATTTCCATCTCTGTGTAACAGAAACATTTTCATTGACATTCTCAAGTTATGCTGCTCTATTGTGAAAAATGGTATTTTTCGTTTCTATTGAGGTATAATTTACATATAAGAAAATGTGTTAATTTCTGTGTATGGTTTGGTGAATGTCCCCAACATCAAGATACAGAGCAGGTCCATTACCTGAAAAAGTTATTTCCTGCCTCTTTACAGTCAGTCCCCTCCTCTGATATCCAGTCCCAGGCAACCACTGATCTGTTTCCATTACTATAGCTTCACCTAGTCTAGACTTTAGAATTGGCAAATATAAAGGGAAAAATGACTTCTGGTAAACTTAGGTGAAATATCAGCATGTCTAACCTTAAAATCTGCAGATATACAAGATTTTGTGTTCTTAAAAATTATTGTTTCGGTTGGTCTTTTTAGGGCCACACCCATGGCATATGGAAGTTCCCAGGCTAGGGGTCAAATCAGAGCTGCAGCTGCCGGCCTCCACCACAGCCATGGCAACACCAGATCCAAGCCTCATCTGAAACCTACGCCAGAGCTCACCGCAACGTGGGATCCTCAACCCACTGAGTGAGGCCAGATCAGACCTGCATCTTCATTGATACTAGTCAGGTTCTTAACCCACTGAGCCACAATGGGAACTCCACAAAATTTTTAAAAAATTTTTTTTATTTTCCCACTGTACAGCAAGTTATCCTTACATGTATACATTACAATTACATTTTCCCCCCCACCCTTTGTTCTGTGGCAACATGAGTATCTTGACAAAGTTCTCAATGCTATTCAGCAGGATCTCCTTGTAAATCTATTGTAAATTGTGTCTGATAAGCCCAAGCTCCCGATCCCTCCCACTCCCTCCCTCTCCCATCAGGCAGCCACAAGTCTTTTCTCCAAGTCCATGATTTTCTTTTCTGAGGAGATGTTCATTTGTGCTGGATATTAGATTCCGGTTATAAGTGGTATCATATGGTATTTGTCTTTGTCTTTCTGGCTCATTTCACTCAGTATGAGATTCTCTAGCTCCATCCATGTTGCTGCAAATGGCATTATGTCATTCTTTTTGATGGCTGAGTAGTATTCCATTGTGTATATATACCACTTCTTCCGAATCCAATCATCTGTCGATGGACATTTGGGTTGTTTCCATGTCCTGGCTCTTGTGAATAGTGCTGCCATGAACATGCGGGTGCATGTGTCTCTTTTAAGTAGAATTTTGTCCGGATAGATGCCCAAGAGTGGGATTGCGGGGTCATATGGAAGTTCTATGTATAGATTTCTAAGGTATCTCCAAACTGTTCTCCATAGTGGCTGTACCAGTTCACATTTCCACCAACAGTGCCGGAGGGTTCCCTCTTCTCCACAGCCCCTCCAGCACTTGTTATTTGTGGATTTATGAATGATGGCCATTCTGACTGGTGTGAGGTGGTATCTCATGGTAGTTTTGATTTGCATTTCTCTTATAACCAGCGATGTTGAGCATTTTTTCATGTGTTTGCTGGCCATCTGTATATCTTCCTTGGAGAAATGTCTATTCAGGTCTTTTGCCCATTTTTCCATTGATTGATTGGCTTTTTTGCTGTTGGGTTGTATAAGTTGTTTATATATTCTAGAGATTAAGCCCTTGTCGGTTGCATCATTTGAAACTATTTTCTCCCATTCTGTAAGTTGTCTTTTTGTTTTCTTTTGGGTTTCCTTTGCTGTGCAAAAGCTTTTCAGTTTGATGAGGTCCCATGGGTTTATTTTTGCTCTAATTTCTATTGCTTTGGGAGACTGACCTGAGAAAATATTCATGATGTTGATGTCAGAGAGTGTTTTGCCTATGTTTTCTTCTAGGAGTTTGATGGTGTCCTGTCATATATTTAAGTCTTTCAGCCATTTGGAGTGTATTTTTGTGCATGGTGTGAGGGTGTGTTCTAGTTTCCTTGCTTTGCATGCAGCTGTCCAGGTTTCCCAGCAATGCTTGCTGAATAGACTTTCTTTTTCCCATTTGATGTTCTTGCCTCCCTTGTCAAAGATTAATTGGCCATAGGTGTCAGGGTTTATTTCTGGGTTCTCTATTCTGTTCCATTGGTCTGTCTGTCTGTTTTGATACCAGTACCACACTGTTTTGATGACTGTGGCTTTGTAGTATTTCTTGAAGTCTGGGAGAGTTATGCCTCCTGCTTGGTTTTTGTTTCTCAGGATTGTTTTGGCGATTCTGGGTCTTTTGTGGTTCCATATAAATGTTTGGATTGTTTGTTCTAGTTCTGTGCAAAATGTCATGGGTAATTTGATAGGGATTGCATTGAATCTGTAGATTGCTTTGGGTAGTATGGCCAGTTTTACAATATTGATTTTCCCAATCCAGGAACATGGAATATCTTTCCATTTCTTTCCATCTTCTTTGATTTCTTTGGTTAAAGTTTTATAGTTCTCGGCATATAGGTCCTTTACTTCCTTGGTCAGGTGTATTCTGAGGTATTTGATTTTGTGAGGTGCAATTTTAAAAGGTATCGTATTTTTGTATTCCTTTTGTAATAGTTCATTGCTGGTATACAGAAATGCAACTGACTTCTGAGTGTTAATCTTATATCCTGCTACTTTGCTGAATTTATGAATCAGTTCAAGTAGTTTTGGGGTTGAGTCCTTAGGGTTTTCTATGTATAGTATCATGTCATCTGCATACAGTGACAGTTTGATCTCTTCTCTTCCTATATGGATGCCTTTTATTTCTTTTGTTTTTCTAATTGCTGTGGCTAGGCCTTCCAAAACTATGTTGAAGAGCAGTGGTGAGAGTGGGCATCCCTGTCTTGTTCCAGATTGGAGTGAGAAGGCTTTCAGTTTTTCCCCATTGAGGATTATATTTGCTGTGGGTTTCTCATAAATGGCTTTGATTATATTCAGGAATGTTCCCTCTCTACCCACTTTGGCGAGGGTCTTGATCATGAATGGATGTTGGACTTTGTCAAATGCTTTTTCTGTGTCTATTGAGATGATCATATGATTTTTGACTTTTTTTTTGTTAATGTGGTGTATGATGCTGATTGATTTGCGTATGTTGAACCATCCTTGTGAACCTGGGATGAACCCAACCTGGTCATGGTGTATAATTTTTTTGGTATGTTGTTGGATTCGGTTGGCTAAGATTTTGTTGAGAATTTTTGCATCTATATTCATCAATGATATTGGGTGATAGTTTTCTTTTTTGGTGGTATCTCTGTCTGGTTTTGGAATGAGGGTGATGGTGGCATCATGGAATGTCTTTGGGAGTATTCCTTCTTCTTCAACCTTTTGAAAGAGTTTCAGGAGGATGGGCACCAATTCCTCTTTATATGTTTGATAAAATTCACCTGTGAAGCCATCTGGTCCTGGACTTTTATTTGTAGGGAGTGATTTTTATGATCTCTTCCATTTCATTTCTAGTGATGGGTCTGTTCAGTTGGTCTGTTTCTACTTGATTCAGTTTTGGCAGGCTGTAAGATTCTAGAAAATTGTCCGTTTCTTCCAGATTGTCAAACTTGTTGCCGTATAGTTGTTCATAAAATTTTATATTTTTGTATGAATTATGTCTTTTAGAAAGTAAGAAAAGATAGAATTATGTATTCAATAGATGTGGCCTTTGGTCAGCAGTTGATCAAGTCCTTCCTATACTTCTGAAATCAGGTAGGTAATTTTGGTTATTATCACAATAATTAAGGTAAAAAGCATATAGATCATTTGAGTTGTAGTGATTTTTGGATCTGGAGATTCTGGCTGATTAGGCTTTTTCACTTAATGAAGATTGGTGTAATAGTATGTCTTGTGAGGTCCTGGGGCCTAGGGAGGTTGATTATTAACCAAACACACACCCAGGGGATGGAAATACAGTCAGTTTCTATCTTGCGTCTTTCATATTGGAATGGCTTTTAGAAACAGCTTCCTGAGTTGCATGGCACGGTAGCCGCTGGATTCCCCTTCTTTCCTCATTTGCCTGCCTCCTCTGGAATAATCTCTCGTCTCATTCCCACCATTCCTGAGTCTCCCATCCTCCAACGTGTGAATGGCAGGATGGGTAGGAAGAAGAAAAGTGTAATGAGAAAATGGCCTGCTTGCCATTCCTCCACTGCTGGGCCTGGTTGTTTTAGGGTTCTTGGTTTCATTCCTTTGAGGAAAAGGATGCTTTGCAACCAGGTCCCACTTGTGTTTTCTTTTCCTTTTTTTAAAATGACGATAACAAGTATCATTTATTAAGGGACTTAACAATATCCTATTTACAATCTTTGGGAAAAGGCATGTCTGGGGTCTTTTTGGACCTTTGGACTGAAGACTGTCCCTCTGACCTGATGGAATACTAATCAGCCATAAAAAAGAACAAAATAATGCCATTTCCAGCAACATGGGTGGAACTAGCGACTCTCATACTGAGTGAAGTAAGTCAGAAAGAGAAAGATAAATACCATATGATATCACTTATATCTGGAATCTAATATAAGGCACAAATGAACCTTTCCACAGATAAGAAAATCATGGACTTGCAGAATAGACTTGTGGTTGCCAAGGGGGAGGGGGAGGGAGTGGGGTGGTTAAGGAGCTTGGGGTTAATAGATACAAACTATTGCCTTTGGAATGGATTAGTAATGAGATCTTGCTGTGTAGCACTGGGAAATATGTCTAGTCACTTATGATAGAGCATGATAATGTGTGAAAATAGAATGTGTACGTGTATGTATAACTGGGTCACCATGCTGTACAGTAGGAAAAAAATTGTATTGGGGAAATAACCACTTGGGATTTTACTCCATGGCTTCTACCTGTGCCCCAGGCTGAGCTTCTGTGATGATGGAATACCCAGGAAAGTTTAAATCTTGGCAGTCCCCCACCCTTTTGATTGTACCTCTGTCTGGACCTATATGGACCTATGTTTATGTGGACTTGGCAGGGGAGGGTAGGGAAGAGCAAAAGGAATGGATTTATTCTGAATGTGTTTTTAGTTAGGCTTGGCTCTGTGCTTTAATATCATCTCTCTAATTAGGTAACTAATATTTATTGAACAGCAAGCGTTGTACTGGGCTTAATTACCCTTTTATGGATGAAGAAACTGAGGCTCAGAAAAATTGACTTAACCTGAGGTCTCACAGCTGGTGAATGATGTCTATTTTCTGAGACACTGTTTGGAAATGTTAGGTTGTGACAATGGAAAAAGCCATTCTTTGGAGTACAAAGAATTACAGAACATAGGTGAACGTGTTCTCTTCCTGGGAGTTGGCTTAAGTCCTTGGGGCTGAAGCACAAGGAGGCAGCCTTACGTCTTCCACCCTTTGCCTTCTGGAGACCCCTCACATCTCAGCTTTCCTCTCATTCCCTATCCTAGAAATCATTGTTTGGAACTGGGTTTTTTGTCCCACTGCCTGGAAGGTGGAGGTGGGAATCCCTACCTCACTGCTTCAGAGGACACTGTGTTCCTGGGGACCCAAGGGAACCCTGGTTCTGTTCTCCCATGGCATCATGGAGAGGCATGGGTATTACTAGGCTTCATAGAATGAAGTGTCTGACTTATGCTCAGTTGTTTCACACCAACTGAGATGTTCAGGTGCCATCTAAATGTTTGATTGTACTCACTGATTTGATTTGCTAGAAACGCAACCTCGATCATCTGAATACTCAAACATTTCTTAACTTTTGTTCCCTTCATTGCAGAGCTTGGGTAATCTGATCTACTTGGGGGTGGTGTAGAGCACATTAATGTCTAACCTGGACCCATTTATGAGCATTTCCTGAGTGTATGAAGCACATTCGATGCACAGCAAGTTCTCACCTGTGAGTTGGTGGTGCATTAGGCTGGGACTTCTAACATGGTATGATCTATGATGGAAGCTAGGCAGCCAGGAAAGTCCTCTGTCATGCCCACTCTCTTTCTTCTGAAGTATGTTGGAGCTCAAGGGTTAGAAGGAGGGAAGGCAGCCTGCAAAGATATTAATCATTAGCCCTGCCTCCCTTCTTCCCATGGGTCAGAATTTGGAATAATGGAAGTGTGGGCACCTGAGCAGTAGGCTATATATCATGATTTCTAAATGCTGGCACAATATCCTTGTATGGTCTTTGTGCATTTCCATAAGTTGGTTTCTCTTGCTTGTAGTTTAGAAGAATATATTGCCACACTCGTGGAGACTTCAGTGGTATTCTCTGAGGGCAGCGACTCTCTTCCAAGGGACTCTTGTTTTCTTTCATGGCTTGGTGCCTGTGCTAGTGTTCAGAAATTTGGGACCTGCATAAGGATAGTAAGCAAGATGCTGGGGTGCTCTTTCAGGCAGAGCGCATTCTCAGGGACATGTGGGTACAGAGTTGGCTCTTGCATGACCCAGAGAATCTGTAACTTATAGAAATGACCCTCAGAAAAGACACACATTTCATTAGGACAGGGAGAGAGCCGATTTGAGAAAGTAGGCTTGTATCTTTTGTCATTGGCATGGAAAATAAACTGTAATCAGCTGTCTTGGATCTGATTTGAACATACTAGTTTTCCTGAGGGACATGTCAGTGGGTACAGCCCACATGCCAGGGACTGGGGAGATAGCAGCAACGATGCTAATTTGAAAATACTTCTGTGGCACTTAGCAGGGTGTGATTTTAATTCATTTTTTGTCCCTTGATAATCATAAAGTGCTTTCAGCCTGTGAATATCCATTTTTGACCAGCATGCTCATACTTCATCTGGGGACCGCATTTAATGGCTGTGGTGTTGATGGGGTTCACAAGGGAATTGTGTAAGGTACAGATATTCGCTTTGTGGAGAGAAACATGCCACTGATACTAATTCACATAGCTATTCTATACAAGGAACTGCAGATCTGAATTCTTGCCTGTATGCAAGTATTGTTTATGCATATGTACATACAGAACTAATATTTTCATAGTGCTTTGGGTTTATCCACACTTTTATTAACATTATCTTATTTGATTCTTGAAATAGTTCTACGAAATTTACTGAAGCTACTTGGAGCATAATCTATGCTGGATTGTTGGAATTCTGCCTTTGCCGCTTAACTAGCTGTGTGACTCTGGACAAGTTACTTAAGCCTCAGCTTCCTCAACTGTAAGATGCGGATAATCATGCCTACTTTATGAGGCTACTGAGAGGATTAAATGAGCAGTACATGTACAGTACCTAGCGTAGTACCTGGTACTCAGTAGATGCTGGTTCTTTGCTCACTGTATCCTAGATTGGGGCCAGTGCTCTTGCACTGTAGCTCAGCTATCCTTGTCTTGACCATCAATCTTGAGTTTTGAATGGCTGATTATATAAATTATTCTCCCACAAGCCCAGGTGTGGTGGATCCCTCTCAGCTGAAAATCTGCTTGATTTGCAAGTAACCCAGGGTAAAAGGGTATTATCTAAGATTTTTAGATTGAGGTCCAGAGGGCTTGGCAGGGGATGTGGGACAGGCCAGGGCATTACCCCAAATTATACCCCTGGCCAGTCTTTCTCCCTTTCTCTAGCTGGTGCCTGCATCAGGCTTACTCAAGGAGAGGCAAATTGGTTGCCTCCTGCAGCTAGCTGCCTTATGAATCCTGATGGTTCCTCTCTCTGACTGAATAATAGTCTCTGATTTTCTTTCTTCCTTTCCTGCCTCTTCACTACATCATACCTGCTCTTTACCTGGTACCAAGGACCTTCCACCTGCTTCCAGAGTGTCCTGACTCTCCTGGCAGTCCTCCAGTCACTAGGACTTGTGGGCATGAAGAGCTGGTTCTGTGTTTCTCTTGTCTTGTCTTTGCTTTGCTAGGGACTCGGAGATGCTGTCTGAATTGCCGAGTCCAGAGAAGACACTGGAAATTCTATTCTTTAACCCACAGGGGTATTAAACAGTGGGAATCCCCAGAACCACCTCATGTCAATTAGGGACCCCCAACGTGACCTCTCTTTCTTTTTTTCACCTCTACCCACCACCCCCTTCTTCTGTTGTTTAGATGGAAAGAACTTTGCAGGCTCCTCATGCAGACCAGTCCTGGCTCTGGGACAAATAAACTTGGACTCAGGGGATCAGAGTGTCTGTTCTGACTGTCATTCACTAGCTTGGAGTAGCCATTTAACATGAGTCTTAGTTTTCCTCATATGTTAAATGAGAAGAAAACTAACAACCCAACAGGATTTTTATTCCGTATAAATAAAGAAAGCAGGTAGATGAAAATGCTTTCACAATAAAGAAAAAGGCATTAATATTATGAGCCATTGTAAGCTCCCTTAATTGTCCTCATGTCCAGAGGGTAAATTTTGGTTAAATTACTCTGGTCCACATCTTTGGATGCCAACATTCTTTCCTTCCTGCAGTTCTGAAGGGTAGTCATGGGATTGGTTACTGTATTTAGGGGGAATATGAAAATCTGACTACAGATGTGTGTGTGCTCCTTACTTCTGCTTGTTGCTGTCTGAGCTGAGGCTCATGCAGGGATGGCCTCAGGAGCTTGCCCTGGGGATTTAAACATGGCTTTGTCTTGGGCTTTCAAGGACTCTTCAGTGGAGGCTCAGGATGTGGGGCTGGGATACAAGGAGAGCCCTCATGCAGAACCAGTTTAGAGCTGCAGGTTGTGCTGCTCAAAGTGTATTGTTTCAAATAGGTAAAAGCAGCCATTTTGGGCGGAGAACACAGCAAGCTTTCTTCTCTATTCCATGGCATCGCCTCATACTTTCCTCCCCTTTTTGCTCCACTCGCACCATCTTCCTGCCTTTCTCTCTCTAATGATAGCAGCTGTTTGTGACACTCCTGGGGAGGACATAGGAAGTAGGCCCCCTGCTGCCTAATCCAACCTCTGGGTCATTTATTACTTCAGAAGATACTTTGCTATTAAAGCATCAAGGCTCATGTTTTTCCCTTTCCTTAAGGAACAAATTCCATCATAGTCAAGGCCACACAATTAGGTATATAGGAGCAGAGCAAATACCTGATAAGACCAATCCTCATTTAGTGGGAGTTCTGACAGATACCAGTGATTGTTTCTTAAAGCAGCAGCCAGGCAGTATTGGATTTGTTCCTTCCCTTTTTTCTCTCCTTCCTTCTTCCCGCTCTCCTTTCCTTTTTTCTCTCCCTCTCTTTCTTTTTTTCCCCTCTACCCATCACCCCCTTCTTGCCAGAAGATGCTTCTCTGCATTCTGTCTCCAGCATTGGAGACAGAATATTTCTGGAAAAAGGTAAAGAGCAAGAGGGAACATCTTTTAGACTTTAGATAGGACTTAATTAAAACTACTAGAATATTTTGGGACAGTCTCACTTTTCCTTCATAGTGTTAAGTACATCTTCAAAATGGAGCATTATTAGTCAGACTTTTTTCATTTATTCCTTAGGAATGTTAGAATTATTTTTATTGTTGTGATGGAGCTCACTAGAGTGGCCAAAACTGCAAAGAAATCACTGGTGTACTCTCTTGGGAGCTATTTTCAGACCCCCACCTTGACCTCTGTGAGATTTCCATAGATGTTCTGTGCTCTTAATGACTGGGCATCCAGGGATAGGTCAGTCAAGTCTCACGGTCTCGTGGAGGTAAAAAGACCAGCTGGGAAGCCATTTGTATCATTTTACAGAGAAAAGGGTTAAAGATTGTGAAGTATGAGGGCTTCTTAAAGACAGCTTGGGGGAATATTAGGGCCCATACATATCTGGCCTGGCTTATGCTTTGAGATTTCACTAGATACCGTCTCTCCTCTCATGACAAATCCCGTTCTGCTAAATACCCCCTTTAAAGCAGTTATCATGGGCCTTGTATTTTTCATCCAGCCTTGCTCTTTGTGTTACCCTATTCCTGCATGTATGCAGCTCCTGACTTTTTCTTATCTTTCTTCTGCATTACTAGGACCATCTGATAAATGGGACTTACCTGGTTTTGACCTTTGGGTTGTCCTCTGGATTGGCCTCATGCTGGTGGTTCTGCTCACAAGTGGGTCCAGTTCTCTCTTGGCATTGGCCCAGCCTGCCCTGGTCTTCCTGATGAGCAGGCCAAAGAGTGGTGCTTTTAGTGTTAACCATTGTGATTTTTTTCTGTAGTGATTAGAAACCTGCTCATAGAAACATCCACAATGGATTGCAGTGGGGGACGGTGTTGGGCAGGGTGACTCTTCTTTTATGTTCCATGCAACTTTCCACTCCTGTGGTGTTTATGTCATGGGGCCTATGCAACTTAGGATTTTATAATTTTTAGCTTTTCCAGCATCATTTCGTCTGGCAGTAGTTACTAGGTCAGCTCTAACTACAAAGACCTCAAACTCAACCAAAATCATAATCTCCCCAATCTCTGTTGTGCTTCCCTCATATGGTATTTGCAGGGGCCTCTTAATTAATAAGTAAGGTATTTATAACACCAAACTCTCTTATTGAAGATGTTACAAGCCATAATTCGTAATAACAGAGCTACCTTTCCTACTTGCCTCGGCCTTGAGTGAAGGGACTCTGATTTATTACCTCACTGCAAAACCTTTGATGAGTGGCCACCAAATGGCTCTTCATTACTCAAAACTCTTCCGATTCCTTAAACTAAAGTCTTCTTCAAACCTCGCACAGGCTGCTTGTGTTCCAGGGGAAATGAATCAGGGACCTTCTCGCTAAACTATTTTGGCATAAAAAAATATCATAAATGAGAGAGGAGAAAATCTTGTTTGCTAAAGGGCTGCTGGGTGAACTGCCTCTTGGCCTTTTGATAGCATCTTTGAAATGGAAATGGCCAGCTGCCTGACCTTCTGTTCAGTGACCCTTTTTGTACAAAGTCAAATTGCAGCCGCCTCACAGCAGCAATTCACCTATGGACACAAACAGGATTTCCATTTTTTTTCCCTAACCTTTTTTTTTCCTGGTGCATTTGTTACTGTGAACATTTTTTTTTCCTTTTTTTTACTGTTCACATAAAGGACATGGTTAAAAAAAGAAGCCCTTTGCATCAAAAGGATTGTAATTCATAGTGATTTCGAAATACTAGTGAAGTGTCTGCCTTTAATTTTGCTCTCTGTCTGAGCTTTTAAGTGTATTGTAATGTGAAAAGGCCGGGGAAAATGGTATATTCTGAAACAGTTTGGGGTTCTTAACGTTCCTACTCTTTTCTTGTATTTGAAAGGAAAAAATAGTCTTGATCATATTAAAAAGGGAAATTATCTCCACCTTACCGTGAACAAAAGGAAAAACACAAGGCAGTTTCTGTTTATGTGATTATGGTGAATCTAAAGAAATAAATACTTCTATGCTTTCTGTGGAGCAATACTGAATTGGAATTAGGAGTCTATATTAAAAAGGAATCAGAACCAGGCTGTACTGTCCCTTTGGACTGTGTTAAAGCCTGTGGCTGAAGATGGAAAGAAAGACGGAACTCTTTGAATAACCTCACTCAGTGCTTCTTTTTACTTCTCATCCTTAGTCTTTTTCCAGCTCTGATTGAGCAGTGTAGAGCTTCTTACCTAAGGTTGTGCATCAATCTGCTCTTGGGCCTGGAGAATGGGCAGAACCTGCATCCTAGGGCTGGGTGTCTGGGTGCTTGCTGCTCTGCCTCCCGCCCACTGGAGGTCCATGGGTGCCTGTTCTCCACGGGATGTGTGGGCAGAGCCTCACTCACTGGCAAATGGGAAAACTCTTTTTCCTGGACTAGTCAAGGGACCTGAAGAAACTTGGGGACTCAGAGGATTTTGAGGGTGGTAGTGAGGTTCTGATTCAGCAAATATTTATCAGACCCCCACTGTGAGTCTGACATACTAGCTAACTCAATCCCAGACTAACTGTGGGAGGTTGTATCCACAGAGTGAGAAGAGCAGATTCTGAGGACAGACAATCCTCGGTTTAGATTTTGGCTTGGCCACTCACTAGTTGTATGGCTGTAAATAATTTAATGTCTTGGAGCCTCCGTGTATCACTGCTAAACTGACGGCTAATACTTGTCTCATGGGGCTGCTGTGAAGAGTAGATGAAATGATGTATGAAAAATTGCCACGCTTGGTACATAGTAAGCACTAAGCAAACATTCCCTTTTACTCCTCCTTCCCACTTAATGGGCAAGAAAATGAAGAAATTTGCCAGGCTAGGATTTGAATCCCGTTTTTGTTTTTTATTTTTTTAAAAACCCTGCAGATGTTCTCTGTCAGCATGGGCCCAAGGATGATAGCTACTCCCTGTGAAATTTTCATCAAGACTTGTGTTTCAAATAAGTGTCTTCTGCCCTCTTACAGGCTGAAATTGGACAAAAAATGATTATAGACAACAGACAAGGGGAAAAAGTGAGACCATTCTGTTCTTTTCCCTGCTTCTTTTGGGAACTTTTCTTTGTATCATGTATGGTTCACACCCTGTCAAAAAAATAAAATTTAGAAACCTCTCAAATAAACCACACTACAGAAAACCGAAAAATTCTTCTTTTCTTCTTCTGTTAATCCTTTCACTTTAATATAACACTTTACTATTTATAAACAGCAATGTTCCATTTGCATGTTTAGTCTTACTGAATGCAAACCTGATTTCAGAAGTCACAATCATAGCATGTGGGACAGTTTACATTCTTTCATTGGTGTAATGAAATCCTAAGTATTTTTCAGGTTGCTGTCTCATCTTCATAATTTTGATTTTCATGATTGTGGTAAGTGTCCCATCCATTTTATGTTATCAGACTTACCCATTTAACTTCTCAATTAGTATAGGTGATCCATGCATAGCAAGAAGGTTAAAAACACTTATATGGGGGAATACTCCACTCTGCCGTTAGTCACATCTTAAATGATGGTAAACGAGTAATCCAGTGTCCCACATAGAAGGGGAAAGGAAGTTCGTGCAAAATAGAAACTATAATGGCAAGTTTACTTTGGAAAGCCCCAGTTCGTCTTTTTCTTGACTTTTTTTTTTTTTTTTGTCCTTTTGCTTTTTCTAGGGCCGCTTCTGCGGCATATGGAGATTCCCAGGCTAGGGGTCAAATTGGAGCTGTAGCCACCGGCCTATGCCACAACCACAGCAACGCGGGATCCGAGCCGGGTCTGCAACCTACACCACAGCTCATGGCAACGCCGGATCGTTAACCCACTGAGCAAGGCCAGGGATCAAACCCTCAACCTCATCATTCCTAGTCGGATTCGTTAACCACTGCGCCACGACGGGAATTCCTTGGCTTTTCTTTTTTATTCAGATTTTTTTTTAGCCGAGTCCAGGGGTAATAGCAATAAAGACTCCTTGCCTACTGTAGTCCATCAGCAATATCTAGTGCCCAAAGTCCTATTTGCATCATGATGACCAGATATCAGAGGGGCTCAAATATGTTGGGCTGTTGCTGATAGAGATCTGAACTTTCAGAGGCCTCGCTGAACTAAATGGTCTTTTGAGACAAGACCATTGTTACTTGTGGAACACAATATTTCTGATCCCATGTGGGAAAGCATGTTCCTTGCAGAAAGCAGGTTGGAGTCACACCCTTTGTGTGCTCTTGCCCTGTGTTAAAATCAAATCCTCGGCTACTAGAACTTCTGTACTCTGAATTCATGATGGCAAATGATTTGATGAAAGTAAATTCTTGTGTGGGTCTTTAGCTGGAAAAGTTTTAAAATTTCTGCCAATATGATTGAATGGTCAAGATTTGTATTTCACCTGTATGGTCAGGCTGTTTACCCAGTCCTTGAATTAACTAAAGTCTGAGTTTATACTAGCACTTCTCTTTGGCCCTCTGTATGGCACTCAGTGAATTCTTATTGCATATTTGTTGAATAAATGAGTGAAATTAGAAGCCTAGACAGAGGTTAAATTTGTGGAATTGCTAATACCTCTTCCATGTACTCATTATCATAATCATGAATTTAAAATTTTTGAGAAATCAGAAATGCTGGAAAGTTTGGGAATATTTAGGTCCCTGCTCTGCAACTAACTCCTTGGATAAATCATTTCATTTTGAAGGACCTTAGTTTTCAAAATTCTAAAATGAGGTCCGCAGAGTGTTACTGGGCAGGACAGCTATCCAGTTGTTCTTTCTATGAGGCCAGCACCCTCCCTATCCAGCTGTGCATTTCAGGACATCTCCACATGGTCATGTAGCAGCATTGGATGATCTCAATGTCTCCTTCTGGAGCTGTCCTTCTAGGATTCTAGAATTCAGTTACTTAGCTTCCAGACTCTGGGCAAAAGCAGCAAGGACAAGTATTCCTAGTGTAGGTGGGCTTTAGATGTTAGCACCACTATGACTCTTTCTCTGGCTCTCTCTTCTCTTGATGGTATTGGGCATCTCTCTCATCCTCCCTCACATCTCAGCCCACATATTCCCTCTTCAAGGAAGCCTTGCTTGATTCCTCCCAATCCACATATGTCCCTTCAACCCTATCTCTCTTTTTCTCTGGAGAACAGGTGAAGAAACTGAGGTTTAGAGAGATTTGGTTTAGTGCCCAAAGTTAAACAGCTAATAAACAGTTTAAACTGGGACCCAGGGTTCTTTCAGTATTGACAGAACTAGGATCCAGGACTGTTTTGACTCTAAATACTCTGCTGCTAACTACTGTGCTAGAGATAAGAAATGGTTTTCACATCGCATGGCAGTTTTGATTAATAGTGCTGCCTGCAGTGCTGTGATGAAAAGGATTCTGAGGTTGCATCTTGTTGCAGTGGAGAAGTCTACCATAATTGATTAGTGATGCCTGCCATGGGTGAAGGATTGGAGAGAAAGGTGCACAAGACAGTCATTTGCCCCATGCCAATGCTATAATGCACATTTTTTTTTGTCTTTTTAGGATTGGATGCATGGCATATGGAAGTTCCCAGGCTAGGAGTCGAATTGGAGCTGTAGCCACCAGCCTACAACCATAGCAACACCAGATCCAAGCCACATCTATGACCTACACCACATACAGCTCATGGTAACGCCAGATCCTTAACCCACTAAGTGATACCAGGGATTTAACCTGTGTCCTAATGGATACTGGTCAGTTTCATTACCGCTTAGCCATAATGGGAACTCCTGTAATGCACATTTTAAAACTGCTCATTTTATTTAAAAAATCAACCTCAGAAGACTCAGGAGCAGAACTTAAGTCCCTTTAAGAAGGGGTAGAGAGCCTCAGACTACTGGGATTTTTAACAGGTACCAATTAATCATTTGTGAAAATCCCTCCTAATTCTTACTGGGATGATCTCTTTACAAACTTCTTTATCCTCTCTGCTGTTAAGACAGCTTTGACTGGCTTGCATCGTGTATGCTTGTAGCAGCTGACCAGGACTGTCAGGTGTAGGAGGTGGAGATGGGGGCTTACTCCATGGCTTTCTTAGGCACTACCAAGATGTATTTTAATGTAGGACACTGGAAAGCCCAACCTACTTTACACAGTGGAATTCCAGGAAGATGAGGATGGAGGATAGGTAATGTAGGATGAGGCTTCTTCTCCCATATTTCATAATTAGGTACCCAGCTTCTAGTTACTTTCTCCTTGAGCCATCTAGCTGGCATCTCTTTGAAGATCTGGGATTTGTCTTACACATCTCTGTAGCTCTAGTACCTAATGTAGGGCTTGGCTGCTAGCATTTTATGATGGTTAGATCCATTTTACTTGTGGAAAGTCTCAAGGCAAAAGGCAGTTCCTTATTCTTCACCTAATGAGTTCTTTTTCTTGCCCTTCTCTGCTACTCATGGTTTGGCCCTGGCTATTCATGCTAAAGGCTTAGGCAACATTCTTGCTGTTGTAAGATCTTTCCTTCCTTTTGGGCAGGAGGCTGCACCAAGGATGTACAGGCACATTTGTCTTATTTCAACCCAGAGAAGGCACATGCAAGTGGATCTGTGCTCTCTCCCATGGTTCTTACCTCCTTATAACCACAAGGAAGGGCTAGAGGCTGTAGCATTTCAGTATTGTGGCTCAAGATTCTGGGTTCCTGGTTCACGATTCTAGCTGGTTGAGGATTTGGGCTTTTGTCTGTGTCTTTAAATGTGTTTTGCTTCTACACTGGTATTTGACTTCTAGTCAGTATCTTGTTATTGGACTCTTAAGTATTGGTGTGCTCCTGGGCACAGAGTTCAGTTCACTTTGCTATCTACTCTCACTGGTCACCTTTTCTAGTCCCATGGCTTTGATGTCATGTATAAGCTGATGATTCCCAATTTTATATCTCTAGCCCTGAGAGCATTCCTGAATCTTAGATATTTACATTTAACTGCTGTTCAATGTTTCCATCCAGGTATCCAACACAGCATTTCAGACTTAAAATATCCAGATTGGATTTCATGTCAAACCTGCTTATTACTCTTTTTTGTCTTCTGTGTCATCAGGTCAAAAATATTTTTTTCCCCCCTCCACATTTCACATCTAGTTCATCAAGTCTATTTGTTCTACTTTCAGAATACATTCTAGTTCTGACCTTGTCTTTTTCCCCCATTGCCATCTTAGTTCTGGCTTTTATCTCTTATCTAGACTAGCAGTAGCTTTTTAACTGATTTCTCTACTTCTGCATTCATTGATCTCTTATTTTCTATAAATAATCTTTTTTAAAAAATAGACTTTTTTTGGGAACAGTTTCAAGCTCACAGCAAAATTGGATGGAAGTTAAAGAAATTTTCCATTTACTCCTCGCCCCCACACATGAATAACATCCCTATTAGCAACATCCCTCACTGAAGTGGTATATTTGTTAACAACTGATGAACCTACATTGACACATCATTGTCACTCGAAGTCCATGGTCTAAATTAGAGTTTATTCTTGGTATTTACATTCTATGAGTTTGGACAAATGTATGATGATATGTATCTACCATTATAGTATCATACTATAGTATAGTTATACTTTCCTAAAAATTCTTTGTGCTCTATTCATCCCTCCCTCTCTCCAACCTCTGGCAGCCACTAATCTTTTTATTGTCTTCATAGTTTTGTCTTTTTCAGAATGTTATATGGTTTGAACCATACAGTATATAGCCTTTTCAGATTGGCTTCTTTCAATTGGTAATACACATTTAATTCTCCTTCATGTCATTTCATGTTTTAGCAGCTCGTTTCTTTTTAGGGCTGGATAGTGTTCTATTGTCTGGATGTATCACATTTTATTTATCCATTCATCTACTGAAGTACATTTTGGTTGTTACTAAATTTTGGTAATTATGAATAAAGCTGCTATAGACACACGAGTACAGGTTTTTGTGTTGACATAAGCTTTCAACACCTTTGTGTCAGTATCAAGGAGCATGATTACTGGATCATATAAGAGTATGTTTAGTTTTATAATAAACCACCAAGCTGTCTTCCAAAGTGGCTATACCATTTTGCATTCCCATTAGTAATAAATGAGAGTTCCTATTACTTTACACAAAATGATCTCTTAAAAAATGTAATAAAAATCATTTCACTCCTGTACTTAAGATTCTGCAAATGGCTTCTTATCACACTTTGAGTGAAACCCAAATCTATGATAGCTTAGATGGCTTTAAAAACATGGCTCTTTTCTACTTCTTTGAGCTCTCTTACTCCTCAATCACCATGCTACATGGACACCAGTCTTCTCTTAGTCCCTTAAACACACTAAGTTCATTCCTGCCTCAGGACCTCTGTGCTTACTGTTCCCTTTCCTTGACGTATTATCTAAAGTAACATGCTAACCCCACCATTTCTTTATTCCTTTTTTTCTTCGGGACACTCATGTCTACTTGAAATCATATTATATGTATTATTTAGTTGTAAACTCCATCAGTGTTGAGACTTTTGTCAAATATATGTTCCATAAATATTTATCAAATAAATAAGTGGATGGATGTTTATGCACGATAGTTTTCTCTCTCTGCATGGCATTTTTCTCATCTGGACAATGAGGGGTTGAATTAGGTGCCTTCTGAGGAGCTGTTTGGTTCTGAAAATACCAGGTAGATGTGAGAAATGGGCAATTTGATAGTAAGTAAAAGAAGACTAACTTTATCATGAGAATAGAAGAATATTTTAGTAGTAATTCTCCCACTTTCCCATTTATAATTTCTTTTTGTTTATTATTTTGATCAAAATGTCTTTAAGATCCAATTGTGTACCTAGCAAGAGGTTAAGAAAAACTCAGATTTAAAACAGATTTCAAGTACTTGTGCTGAAGTCATTCAGAGTTGAGGAAAGGCAGCTGTGGACTGAAGAGTTTTATAAAGGAGAGAGGTCATGCTTTGGGCTAGAAGGTGGGTAGATTTTTTTTTTTGTTTTGTTTTTGTGTCTGAGAATAGGTAGCAGCCTTTGATGGTTTTTAAGAAGGGTGTGGCATGATAAAAATGTATTATCTGGGAAACTATCTGTAGACTCTTTATTGGAATTAAACTCCCTGACGATTTGGAACTACTTAGGGTAGAGTTGTACTTTTTTGTCTTTGTGTTGAAACAGTTTCTAGCATATGCTGGATGCTAGAAGATTATTCATTGGATGAAATTGGAGAGGAAGTTGAACTTGAAGAATTAAGAGGTAGAAACCCAGCAGAGATTGCCTGTTGCATTGGCTTCCTTCCACTCATTGTCTTGCTATGATGTGAGCAGCTCCAGTGTCTTCATTGGCTGAGGAGGAAACTGAAGGTGAATTGAGTTCACATTTAAAAATCATGCAATCGGAGTTCCCGTCAAGTGGCGCAGTGGTTAACAAATCCGATTAGGAACTGAGGTTGAGGGTTCGGTCTCTGCCCTTGCTCAGTGGGTTAACGGTCCGGCGTTGCCGTGAGCTGTGGTGTAGGTTGCAGACTCGGCTCGGATCCCAGGCCGGTGGCTACAGCTCTGATTCGACCCCTAGCCTGGGAACCTCCATATGCCCCAGGAGCGGCCCAAGAAATAGCTAAAAAGACAAAAACAAAAACAACAAAAAAATAAAATCATGCAATCACCAGCTTGCATTTGAATTCAGTGCATCCTGCATTCAATGAGGGCTTGATGCAATTGTGCTGTTCTTGTAGCCAATACATATATATTCAGCACATAGGCACACTTATATGCCAGCCCCCTTCCTGAGTTCATAATTACAACATAATTCAATTTGAAGTTTTCTCCCACAAGGAATTAGTATTCTATTTGGTAGCCACCAGATTCCAAACAGTGAAAGCACACCATCAAGAGCTTGATTGAATGACCCACCTGGAATTGTTTATACTTCATTAACACTTTTCATATATCATGAGTTTGACGGGTTACTAGCATGGACTTTCCAAATCTCATAATTATGTTTTCTTTTTCCCTTGCTTCATCAGTTTCCTTTCACAGACTGACAGCTTAGCAAATGTTACTAGAACTACCGGCTACTGTGGTGACCACTTCTGGTGTGAGCACCTACTGTATGCTCAGCACTGCTATAGCAGTCTGAAGATTTGGGCTGTATGCAGTCTTGGCTCTTCCTTGTATTAGCTGGATGATCTTGGAAGATATCTGCAGTAAGTTAAGAAAAAAATATATGAGATGGTAACTATTTTGTAAGCTTATTTTGAGGATGATATGAAATAACGTGGGTAAAGAATTTGGTGCAGTGGCTGAGATGCAGTAGGTGCTGAATAAATGCTAGTGATTATAGTGCTACTATTAGAAAGCCCTAAGAAGTAAGAGTGACAGTGCTTATCCTTATGTCTATCCATAATAGGTGAGTTAGGGGGAAGACAAAGAACTTAATGGATCAGGGTCATTACTAGGTTTTTTTTAAATCTTGCTTGATTAGGAAGCCAGTCCAAGATTCTGGGCTCTAATGGAGATGTACAGAGGAGTGGTGTTTTCCCTCCATCTCTTTAACTTCTATGAAGCTTTGTTTTTATATTCTCAGAAGCTGCTACAATGGCACTCAACAGGTCAACAGGTTTTTTTTTTTTTTTTTTAAACTGTTGAATGGATAAATGGATAGAGAAGTGAGGCAAATGGCCCAAGGTAGCTTACATTGTTTTCATAATGCTTTATTCTCTCTCACCTTATATTTGTATATTTATTTGTATTTATTTAAGTATACATTTACTAATTAGAAAAGTAATATATACTTGTAAAAAATTAAACAATGCCAAAAGAAATAAAGAAAACATTTTCTTGAAATTTCACCTTAATTGGTAACAGTTGTTAAGGATTTTGTATCTATTTTCCCTGATTTAAAAAATGTATATACATGCATTTTACAAAATGAGTCCATACCATTCAGTCTGTTCTACAATTCATTTATAAAGTCTAGCTGTATCTTAAGAAAATTTTTCTGAATCAGTTCATATAGATGTACACTTCTTTTATTTATTTATTTTTTTAGGGCTGCACCGAGGGATAGGGAGGGTCCCAGTTTAGGGGTCCAGTTGGAGCTGTAGCTGCCGGTCTACACCACAGCCACAGCAATGCCAGATTCAAGCTGCATCTGCAACCTACACCACAGTTCACACCAATGCCAGATCCTTAACCCCCTGAGTGAGGCCAGGGATCAAACCTGTATCCTTATGGTTCCTAGTCGGGTTCATTAACAGCTGAGCCACGACGGGAACTCCTGTACATTTCCTTTTAAGGGTTGTGTGGTTTCTACCAGATGATTGCGTGTCTTGCACTCTTGGAAATGTAGGTTGGTTATGACTTTTTTTTAAAATTTTTTTTTATTTTTTTATTTTTGTCTTTTGTCTTTTTTGTTGTTGTTGTTGTTGCTATTTCTTGGGCCACTCCCGCGGCATATGGAGGTTCCCAGGCTAGGGGTTGAATCGGAGCTGTAGCCACCGGCCTACGCCAGAGCCACAGCAACGCGGGATCCGAGCCGTGTCTGCAACCTACACCACAGCTCACGGCAACGCCGGATCGTTAACCCACTGAGCAAGGGCAGGGACCGAACCCGCAACCTCATGGTTTCTAGTCGGATTCGTTAACCACTGCGCCACGACGGGAACTCCTGGTTATGACTTTTTCACTGTATTATACAACTTTTCAAGAAATGTTCAGATACCGATTTTTGCCTTTTCAGAAAAGGGTTCCACTGGGGGGGGGGGGAGAAAAAACCTAATGGTGGAATTGCTAGACGGAAGGATGTACACATTTAAAATTTTGATGCCATGCCATGTGCCTTTATAACTTCCTTAGAATTTGGAAAGGTGATCTGTACTAGCCTTGCAGTGTCCCTACCCAGAACAACAGGATGAACTGTTTATCTAGCCCTCTTCCATTTATAAAATAATAGAAGATGAGGAAGGTGAGTTAATAGAATATTTGTAGATTGTAGATGAAGAGGATTCTTTTATGGGATAGCTTTGATCAAGTAGCTTTATGGGGAATATATATATAGTGGGGTATAGAAGAAAGGAGTTGCCTACTTAGGAGTCAAAAGAAATAAACAAGAAGATGAACCAAAGAGCAAGTATTTCCTATAAGTTAAGTCAACCTGGTGTGGTGATACTATTCCATAATGTGTCAATATCAGTGTTGGGAAACAAAAAGTATTACCTATTTGTGGGGCAAAATAGTTAAGAACTAAGCCACGTCCCTTTCAGCATCAAAAGAAAAATCCTATCTTCCCTTGACCCCAGCCCAAGGTTGTGAAGTTTTATGTCTGGAAGGATGAACACTTCTGTGAAATCATTATTAAACTGAACAGTGGAGACTTCCTTATTGTGGCGAAGGTGAAGAGGGAGAGGGGAAGGGCTGGAACTGGGTTAGCTTTGCAGCATTGCCAGAGATTTTCAGGATGATTTAGTGTGGATTGATTTGCAGTTTATTCTGCAGCCATTGTTTGTAATGTGCTTTGCCAGCTCATGTACCCTGAACCTTAATTGTTCTAAATTAAACTATAGGGACCAGACAGCACACATTTCAATCAGAAGGACAAAATATTGCACTAAATCCCATAGGGACACATCAAACGCTGCTAGGATGGTCTTGTACATAAGGGAAGAAGGAAGGAGTTCTCAGGAGGACATTTGATTAGAGTCAAATAGGCTTTGTTCTATTTGTATACAAGGTAAAACCCCAAGTCTGCCACCCCAACTTGAATGGATGCAAATTCGAATAGTCAAAGATAATAACTGTTGTTTGTGCTAGGCTGGTTACCAAAATATTAAAGAAATCTAGTCCTGAACTTAATTGCTTTGTATTTTGTCTATGAGTGTTGATTTAAAAAAATGGATTGAAGTGATACCTCACTTGAGGAGAGTTCTGACTAGTCTGGAAATGCTGCAAAGAATTCTCAGGGCTTATTCAAATGCACAGAAGCTCAGTGTTTTCTAGCAAGGGACTGTTCGCTTTCCTCTTATTATTCCTTGTTGGGATGTGCTGTATTAAGTCAATGCAGGGCCTAGGAAATGAGCCAGAGTCTGTACAAGTGGCTTAGGCTGCAGCATTCCTTGCGGTCTATAAGAGGGTTACATGATTTTCACCTCATTCTCTTCTTGGAATGTAAAGGCAGCCATAACTGTTAGAATAGATAAACATCACAACCTACCTCAAGTAATTCATTTTTTTTGATATTTACAAATATAAAAATAAAGGTAATATGGTACACACACAAATTCAAATAATACCAAAAGGCGTAAATAAATACTAAAAGCTAATTCTACTGCACTTATACTTTTCAAAACCCAAAAGTGGCCACTGCTAATTTTTCTAGTGTTTTTTTCAGCTTGTAAACATTTTATAAATGTGGAATCACACTTATTTAAATTGCCTTATTCCTTGCTTTTATGATTTAACAACACATTTTCCCAGCTTAACACATTGTGTAACTCCTTTCTAGGAGTAACTCTAACTTAGTCTTTTTAATGGCCATATAATACTCCATCCAGTGGATGCCTGTTGTTGAGCATTTAGGCTGTTAACCACTTTTACCACTGTAATTGTTTAATGATTTTCTAAGTATTCACAGGGAAATTTTTTTTTTTTTTGTCTTTTTAGGACTGTACCCATGACATACACAAGTTCCCAGGCTAGGGGTTGAGTCAGAGCTTAAGCCACCAGCCTACGCCACAGCAATGCCAAAGCTGAGTTGTGTCTGTGAACTATACCACAGCTCATGGCAGCACCAGTTCCTTAACCCATCCTTAACCCATTGAGTGAGGCAAGGGATTGAACCTGTGTCCTCATGGATACTAGTCAGATTTGTTTCCTCTGAGCCACAGTGGGAATTCCCATAGGACAGATTATAGCAGTAGTATCAATGGGTCAAAAGATACTTACAATTATCATTGTGCTAGGTGTTGTCAAATAAGAATGTCAATTCAATGCCTGCTAAGAAAATCTGCAGAGTGTATGTTTACTCACAAAATCACACAATTGAAAAATATATGCATTTAGGGCAAAATTGAAACTTAAAGACCTATAATTACTTTAATATTTTTATTAGCCTTAATTATTGGTCCTTCCTCTGTTTATCATCTATGACCTTGTACTTTGGTTTTGCTTCTGACTGATGTCTTTGTTTCTTTTAATATTTTTTTCTTATTTTACCTATATTAGAGTCCTCCAAGGTGTTGGGTTCAGCTAGTTTTCCTTTGCAATGTGACCCAGAAGTGGCCTGGATGTTTTTCATATTCTCCCCTGATTTTGTGCAATCACCACAACTTCTTCATTCGGGCCTCCTTCTGGGCTTATGTACAACTCCCTGAGTGGAATCCATGCCATCTCCTAGGGTTTATGTTGCCATTCCTATAACTTTTGACGCAGTGAGGGGACTTCTTTTGTCAGTTCAATTTTTATTTGGCAACCACTGATTAATAACAGACTGTATGTGTGTGCTAGGCATAGGATTCCTGCTCTTAGGGTGATCATGGCCCACTTGAAGAGATTGATACACAAACATAACTACACTCCTATGGTGAGTGCAGGACAAGATAGAGGTATTTGAAATTTCTTTTGGGACCAGAGAAAGGAAAACTCTTAACTCACTCGTCAGACAGGCCAGGAAAGACCTCTTGTAGGAGGTGACAACTGAACTGAGGCTTAAAAGAACAGGATTTGTTTATGCTTAGTAATTCCACTTCAGTTATATTCTAAAAAAATTCCTTTAACATGTACACAGTAAGACAAATACAGGCTGATTATTATAGCATTGTTTGTGGTAGTGAAAAATTGGAAGCAAGCTAAATGTCTGCAATAGGGAAATGAATAAATGTGGTATATAGTTGGACAATAGAATAATATTTAGCCTTTAAGATAAGTAAACCAATTCTATCAATCAGTCAATCAGTTTACCTACCTACTTATATCAGTAGGAATAAATCTTGAAAACATCATCTTGAGTGCAGAAGGTTAAAGCTGCAGAATATTAAATATAGTATAATAAATGCCATTATAAAAACAAAGAAAATAACACCATGAGTTTGGGGTTATATGGATGTAGAGTAAATGAAGCAAGTTGAAGATAGCAAGAATACACTAGCCTTGGAATAGTGGTTGTCTGGTGTGGGAGAGGTAGGAGAAGAAAGGGATTGGAAGGAGGGAAAAGGAGTTTTCAACTTTTCTGTAATGTTTTATTTCTTTAAAAATAATCTAATTAAATATGGTAAAATGTTCACATCCATTAAATATGGTAGTGGTACATTAATGTTCACTTTATTAATTTCAGTATGTTTGAATAATTTAATTAAAGAAGAATGAGTAGGATTTCTGTTGATGGATAAGCCAGACCCCATGTATTTGAGGAGGCAGTGTTTTAAGAATATTTACTGTGTAAGTTAATTTGATCAGCACTCTCAGAAATTTTTTAAGCAAGGAAACATCTCTTTGGGGTGACTTACAGTGGTTTTAAACTTTGCTTTAGGGACTCCTTGAGGTCCTACAGAGTCCCTCCAGGAGCCACTGCTAGGATGGGAGGGGGCATTCACCAGGTGGGGCTTTGAAACCTGTACATTCTTCCTTAAGCATCACTTACAGCCACAGTTGTGCTTGCATATTCATGGAAGATATCCTTTGAACAAAGGTTCTGAGCCTAAAAAAAGAGTTTGGAAACACCTGACTTTGGTAATTCCTTTCCTGTGGAGGTTGTTTTTAACCTTTCATCTTTTTATTTTGCAAAAATATACTCCACCAAGTTTGCCATGGGCAAGCTTGCGTTAAAGGGAACGGTTTACCCTTTAGTGGTTAACCTCTCCTCTGATCTTTTTTCAAGTTTTGGCAACCCCTGCCCTCTCTGCACATTCTTTGGTCCCTTAAGTCTCGTCTCAGAAGCATCTTCTGTGATTTTCATGATCATGAGGTTCCTTTAGTTTGTGTCCTGGACTCATCTTCTTTTCCTTTATAGCAAAACATATTTTCTGGAATCGCAGTTCACTTTTTTTTGTCTTTTTAGGGCTGCACCTGTGGCATTTGAAGGTTCCAAGGCTGGGGGTCCAATTGGAACTGTAGCTGCTGGCCTTCGTCACAGCCACAGCAATGCCAGATCTGAGCCTCATCTGTGACCTACACCACAGCTCACGGCAACCCTGGATCCTTAACCCATTGAGTGAGGCCAGAGATTGGACTTGCATCCTCATGGATACTAGTCAGATTCGTTTCTGCTGAGGTACGACGGGAACTCCACAATTCACTTTTTAAAAGAGTATTATTTCATTGTATGTAACTGGTCCTTTTTTTGCTTTATTGAGACATAATTGGTATACAAAAACCACACATGTTAAATATATACATCTTGATGAATCTGACATACACATATATCTGTGATAACCATTACCACAACCAAGGTGCTAATAATACACATCCATCACCTCCAAAAATTTCCTTGTTTTGTGTTCTTGTGTGTCTATGTGTTTTAGTAAGAACATTTACCATGAGATCTGTCTTCTCAGCATATTTAAAAATACACAATATATTAGCTATGGGCACTATATACTACAGGTACAGTAGATCTCAATTCCTTCTATTTCTTGCCATCTTCTGCTCCATCTGCTCTTCTTTGGAATTCTGCCTCCATCTATTCTGTCTGATCTGCAGACTAATCTCCTTGCATCTGGCCCTTGCCCTTTATTATCTGTCAAAAACACATTTGCAAAGTAATTTTCCTCTGTCACCATTTTAATCACATAGTGGTGATCAGGTCTATTAACTTGATCCAAAAACTATTAACAATTTCTCATCTTCAAAATAAAATTTCTTTAAAATAATTACCTTGACTAGACAGGCTTGTCTTTGTAATTTCTTCTTCCTTTGACTCCTCATTCCATCCCTCTCTTATCTATCTTACTGTCTCCCCTATCTAATACCCGGTAATTTAGTCCACTCAACAGGCAGATTCTTTCTTAGTGTTGACAAGCCTCCTGAATTTTTTGAGGCTCCTAAACTGTATTATAATATTTGCCATGTAATACCCCTACACAGAGAAGATATTGAATTACTGATTTACTTAAATTATTGTTTGCAGTTTCTCATTGTACTATCGTATGCTGTTTGTCCATGTGAATGCGAGCTTTTGAGATTTGTGATCCCTAATGCAGGAATAGTGGCTGACTAATTTCACAGTGCCATTTGCTTGTGGGCCCTAATAGTCTTAAGTTATAACAATAAGTGTTATGTGTGAAATTTGTAAACTTGTACAATTTTATTGTTCTCAGTGAATCCTGGAAAACATCAAAATCCTTGGGCAAATTTCTAATGTGGAAGTGATGAATATAACCCCTCCTTAGCATAAGGGCTATTTGTCCTCATTTCTCAAATTGATGAATCAAGTAAATGTGACTTGAGATACTTTTCAAATTTGCTACGCTTTCAAGATACCCCATTTAGAATCACTTAGGTTACAAAGAATGCATTATGTATGTTTTCATGTTTATTGACTCTAATGCATGGTGCCTTGGCTACCTAGAATAAATCCCTCATTGACATGACTATTTATCTGATTAGTAAATTAGGGATTACCAAAACTAACATAGATTTTACCAGGTGCTGTGTTGAACAGGCTTTAAGGTTAGCATGAACTTTTAGATGCCTTAATGGCCAAAAACTTTGTCTAAAGGCCTGCTGTGTCAGTTATGCACATAGAAATCCCCGCCTTTCACCATCCCCTCCTTTCCTCCCTCTGTTTCTACTAGATGAAGAGGCAGAGTTAGATACCTCCACTCCTTTTCTCACACTAATTGTTACCTGGCCTAGCATGTCCTCAAAAAGAAGCAGGATGTGGGTATCAGGGCCTTGATTATTAATTCATTGTAGATGGATTTGGGAGCTATCTATGCATCAGTTCTATTCAAACTAATATGGCAGTGGAGAATGTTGTAGGAATTTCAAATCTGTAGACACAAGCTTACATTCTCCCACTTAAAAAAAAATTCAGTGGCAAGAGATATTTAAAGTGCTAAAAGGAGAAAATATGCAACCTAGAATACTCTATCTAGCAAGAATATCATTTAAAATAGAAGGGGAAATAAAATTTTTTTCCAACAAACAAAAACTTAAAGAAGACAGCAACACAAAACCCAGGTTAAAGGAAATATTGAAAGGGCTTCTCTAAACCAAAAAGAAAGGAAGGAAAGGGAAGAAAAAAGAAAAGAAAAAAAAAAAAAAGAAGAAGAGGAAGAACTAGGACTGAGGAAACCGCAATCAGAGAGCAGTCACTCAAATAAGCCAGCATACAGATTTAATCATGAACATGCTTCAAACAAAATAAAATTAAAAAGAAAAAAATAAAAAAGAGTCATCAAAACCATAAAATGTGGGCAAGGGATGTTAGGAAATAAATAACCCTTTTTGTTTGTTTGTTTGTATGTTTCTCTTCTTAATTTAAATATAGTAATGAAGTGTTTGAACTTACAGGACCATCAGGCTAAAACACACAATTATGGGAAGGGGTTAGCATACTTAAAAAACAGGGCAACCACAAGCCAAAACCAAATATTGCATTTGCAAAAAAAGAAAAAAAAAATACACTCAAGCAGATAATAACAGGAGACATCCAACCAAAAAAAAAAAAAAAAAAAGAAAGGAAGAATGGAGAACCATAGAATCAACTGGAACACGAGGTTCAAAATGACAATAAATAATCATCTATCAATTATCACCTTAAATGTCAATGGACTGAATGCCCCAATCAAAAGACACAGAGTGGCTAAGTGGATAAAAAAGCAAAAACCTTCAATATGCTGCCTACAAGAAACTCACCTTAGGACAAAAGATACATATAGATTGAAAGTGAAAGGGTGGGGAAAAATATTTCACGCCAATAGACATGACAGAAAAGCAGGAGTCGCAATGCTCATATCAGACAAAATAGACTTTAAAACAAAAGACATAAAGAAAGACAAAGAAGGACACTACTTAATGATTAAGGGATCCATCCAAGGAGAGGATGTTACTATCGTCAACATATATGCCCCAAATATAGGAGCACCCAGATACATACAACAAATATTAACAGACATAAAGGGAGATATTGATGAGAATACAGTCATAGTAGGAGACCTTAATACCCCCCTCACATCAATGGACAGATCCTCTAGACAGAAAACCAATAAAGGAGCATAGAAATTATCTCAAGTATCTTCTCTGACCACAATGCCATGAAATTAGAAACCAACCATGGGAAAAAGGAAAGAGAAAAAACTTACTACATGGAGCCTAAACAACATGCTACTAAAAAACCAATGGGTCAATGAGGAAATCAAGAAGGAAATTAAAAACTATCTTGAAACAAATGATAATGAAGACACAACCGCTCAAAATCTATGGGATGCTGCGAAAGCAGTGCTCAGAGGGAAATTTATAGCAATACAGGCCTTTCTCAAAAAAGAAGAAAGATCCCAAATGGACAACTTAACCCTCCACCTAAATGAATTAGAAAAAGAAGAACAAAATGTCCTAAAGTCAGCAGAAAGAAGGAAATTATAAAGATCAAAGAAGAAATCAATAAAATAGAGACTCGAAAAACAATAGAGAAAATTAATAAAACCAAGAGCTGGTTCTTTGAAAAGGTGAACAAAATTGACAAACCCCTGGCCAGACTCACTAAAAAGAGGAGAGAAAGAACCCAAATAACCAAAATTAGAAATGAAAAAGGAGAAATCACAACGGATACAGCAGAAATACAAAAAAACCATAAGAGAATACTATGAAAAACTATATGGCAACAAGTTTGACAATCTGGAAGAAATAGACAATTTTCTAGAATCTTACAGCCTGCCAAAACTGAATCAAGTAGAAACAGACCAACTGAACAGACCGATCACTAGAAATGAAATGGAAGAGGTCATAAAATCACTCCCTACAAATAAAAGTCAGGACCAGATGGCTTCACAGGTGAATTTTATCAAACATATAAAGAGGAATTGGTGCCCAAAATTCTTTATTTTTAAAATGGTTAACTTATCAATCTTTTCTATTATGGATTGTTCTTTTTCTGTTGTAAATAAAAAAGCCTTTGCCTAATGCAAGGTCATAAAGTGTTCTCCGAGAAGTTTTATAGTTTTAAATTTTACAATTAGGTCTGATTCATTTGGAAATAATTTTTGTGTGTGGCAGGAGTGCGAATTTTAAGTTTGTATTTTTGCATGTGGATATCCAAATGGTCCAGCACAATTTGTCATTTTTTCCCCCATTGAGTTAACCTTTGAATCTTTGTTCATAATCAATTAACTATGTATATGTAGATTCTCTATTCTGTCACATTGCCCTATATGTTTATCCTTCTGCTAGTACCACACTATCTGGAGTTCTGTAAGTTGATAGTATATCTCAAAATCAGATGGAGTCTTCCAACATTATTCCCCCCCAAGATTATTTTGTCCATTCTAGTTCCTTTTCCTTTCCATTTAAACTTTAAAATCACCTTGTCAATTTTTACAAACTACCCTCCTGAGATTTTTATTGGACTTGTGTTGAATCTATAGATGTGTTTGAGGAGAATTGACATTTTAACAATATTGAGACTGTCAACCCACAAGCATAGTATCTCCCTATTTATTTTGCCTCTTTTAATTTCTTTCATTGGTGTTCAGTAGTTTTCAGTGTATGGGTCTTGTACAAATTTTGTTTGATTTATGCTTAAGTAGTTCATATTCTTTTGTGATATTTTAAATGTTTTAAATTTCAGTTTTCAGTGGTTTGTTGTTATTACATAGAAATATAATTTATTTATTTATTTATTTATTTATTTATTTATTTATTTATTGCCATTTCTTGGGCTGCTCCCGCAGCATATGGAGGTTCCCAGGCTAGTGTCTAATCAGACCTGTAGCTGCCAGCCTATGCTAGAGCCACAGAAACACAGATCCAAGCCGCGTCTGTGACATACACCACAGCTCATGGCATGGCTCCTTAACCCGCTGAGTGAGGCCAGGGATGGAACCCGCCACCTCATGGTTCCTAGTCGGATTCGTTAACCACTGAGCCATGATGGGAACTCCAGAATTCATTTTTTTGCACATTGATCTTGCCAGCTCACTTGCTGGTTAGAGATGCTTTTTAAAAAAAATAGACTTTATTTTTTTAGAGCGTTTTTAACCCACAGCAAAATTGAGAGGAAACTACAGAGCTTTCTCATATAACTCTTGTCCCTACAACATACATAACTTTCCCTGTTATCAACATTCCCTACCAGAATGGTACATTTGTTACAAGAGATGAACTTACATTGACACATAATCCCCTAAAGTCTGTAGTTTATATTAGGTTTCATTCTTGGTGTACATTCTGCGGGTTTTCATAAATGTACAATGAATGACAGGTATCCACCATAATCATGCAGAGTAGTTTCACTGTCCTAAAAGTCCTGTGTTCTCCATCTGTTTTTTTTTTTTCCTCAGCCCCTGACAACCGCTGATCTTTTTTACTGTCTCCATAGTTTTGCCTTTTCAGAATGACACATAGTTGGAATCATATAGTAGGCAGCCTTTCGGATTGGCTTCTTTCAATTGGTAATATGCATTTGAGTTTCCTCTGTGTCATTTCTTGGTTTGATAACTCATTTCTTTTTTAGTGCTCAAGAATATTCCATGGTCTGGATATACTATAGTTTACTTACCCATTTACCTACTGAAGGACATCTTGGCTGCTTCCAGGTTATGACCAATATGAATAAAGCTGGTATGTAGACATTCATCTGCAGGTTTTTGTGGGAACATAAATTTTTTTTTTTTTTTTTGCTTTGAGTAAATACTAAGGAGCACAGTTGCTGGATCATATGTTAAAGGTATGTTTAATTTTGTAAGAAACTGCTGAACTGTCTTCCAAAGTTCCTGTATGATTCTCTTTACCCATTAGCAATGAATGAGAGTAACTATTGCTCCACATGATCACCAAATGACAATATTTGGTGCTGTTAGTATTTCAGATTTTAGTCATTCTAATAGGTGTGTAGTGAAGTCATAGTATGTTTTTGGCAGATTCACTGGGATTTTTCTATATAGATAATCATATTACCTATGATGAGAGAGTTTTATTTCTTCCTTTAATTATATATATATTTTCATTGTTTTATTGAAGAAACCTCCAGTATTATGTTGTCATAATACTGGAGTGGAAAGAGTTGTCAACCTTGTTTTGTTTTCTTTTTCATTTTAGGGCTGCACCTGTGGCATTTGGAATTTCCCAGGCTAGGAGTTGAAATGGAACAGCAGCTGCCAGCCGATGCCACAACCATAGCAATGTGTGATCTGAGCTGTGTCTGTGACCTTCACCACAGCTGACAGTAGTGCAGGATACTTAACCCACTGAGCAAGGCCAGGGATTGAACCTTCATCCTCATGGAGACTAGTCAGGTTCATTACTGCTGAGCCACAATGGAAACTCCAAGCTTGCTTTGTTTTCAATCTTAAGGGAAAAGCGTTTAGTCATTCATCATTGAGTATTATGGTAGCTGTAGATTTTTTTTAAGATACTCTTTGTTAGGTTGTAGGTACTCTTTCTTCTATTACTGATTTTCTAAATTTTTTTTTTAAATCAATAAGGTGGTCCTCTTGTGGCTCAGCAGGTTAAGAACCTGATGTATGACAAAGTAGAAAAGTTAGACTTAATTGACATTTTCAGGATATTACATCCAAAAAAATCAGAGTATTCATTCTTCTCAAGTGCATATGGAACATTCTCAAGGATTGACCACATACTGGGGCACAAAACTAACCTCAACAAATTTTAGAATATAGAAATTACTTCAAGTATCTTTTCTGACCACAATGGCATGAAACTAGAATTCAACCACAGGAAAAGAAATGAGAAAAAACTAACTACATGGAGATAAAACCACATGCTACTTAAAAAGCAATGGGTCAATGAGGAAATCAAAAAGGAAATTAAAAAATACCTTGAGACAGATGATAATGAAGACACAACCATTCAAAATCTGTGGGATGTTGCAAAAGCAGTGCTCAGAGGGAAATTCATAATCACACAGGCCTTCCTCAAAAAAAAAAAAAAAGAGGAGTTCCCATCATGGCGCAGTGGTTAGCGAATCCAGCTAGCAACCATGAGGTTGCGGGTTCGATCCCTGCCCTTGCTATGTGGGTTGACAATCTGGCATTGCCGTGAGCTGTGGTGTAGGTCGTAGACATGGCTCGGATCCTGCATTTCTGTGGCTCTGGCGCAGGCTGGCAGCTACAGCTCCGATTAGACCCCTAGCCTGGAAACTTCCATATGCCATGGGAGCAGCCCAAGAAATGGCAAAAAGACAAAAAAAAAAAATCTCAAATCAACAACTTAACCCACTACCTAAATGAATTAGAAAAAGAAGAACAAACAAAACCTTAAGTCAGCAGAAGGAAGTAATTTTAAAGATCAAGGAGGAAATCAATAAAATAGAGATTCAAAAAACAACAGAAAAAAGTCAATAAAACCAAGAGCTGGTTCTTTGAAAAGGTAAACAAAATTTACAAACCTCTGGCTGGACTCACCAAGAAGAGGAGAGAAAAAAACCCAGATAAACAAAATAAGAAATGAGAAAGTAGAAATCTCAACGGGTTTACTACAGAAATAGGAAAAACTATAAGAGAATACTATGAACAATTATATGTTCTTCCAAACATACAAAGCGGAACTTATAACCATACACCAAACACTCAGGGACATTCTGTGAAGCCACTATCATCCTAGTACCAAAACCAGACAAAGATACTGCCAAAAAAGAAAATTATAGGCAAATATCTTTGATGAATATAGATGCAAAAATTCTAAACAAAATTTTAGCCAACCGAATCCAACAACATATAAAAAAGATCATATACCATGACCAAGTGGGATTCATCCCAGGTTCATGAGGATGGTTCAACTAACGCAAATCAATCAACATCATATACCACATTAACAAAAGAAAAGTAAAAAACCACATGATTATCTAAATAGATGTAGAAAAAGCATTTGACAAAGTCCAATACCCATTCATGATCAAAACCTCTTATCAGAGTGGGTATAGAGGCAACATACCTTAACATAATAAAGCCCATTTATGAGAAACCCATAGCAAATATCATACTCAATGGAGAAAAGCAGAAAGCCTTCCCACAAAATTTGGAACAAGACAGGGATGCCCAATCTCACCACTGTTATTCAACATAGTATTGGAAGTCCTAACCACAGCAGTCAGACAAACAAAAGAAATAAAAGGTATCCAGATTGGAAGAGAAGAGGTAAAACTGTCACTGTATGCAGATGACATGATACTATATATAGAAGACTAAGGAATCCACATAAAAGCTTCTTGAACGGATCAACGAATTCAGCAAAGTAGCTGGGTACAAGATCAGCATTCAGAAATTGGTTGCATTTCTGTATACTAATAATGAAATATTAGAAAAGGAACATAAAAATACAATACCTTTTAAAATCACACCCCCAAAAATTAAAACCTAGGAATAAACCTGACGAAGGAGGTGAAAGACTTATATGCTGAGAACTATAAAACATTAATCAAGGAAATTAAAGAGGATTCAAAGAAATGGAAAGATATCCCATGATCCTAGATTGGAAGAATTAATATCATAAAAATGACCATACTACCCAAAGCAATCTACAGATTCAATGCAATCCCTATCAAATAACCCATGACATTTTTCGCAGAACTAGAGCAAGAAATCCAAAAATTTATGTGGAACCATAAAAGACTCTGAATTGCCAAAGCAATCCTGGGGAACAAAAACTAAGCAGGAGGCATAACTCTCCCAGACTTCAGGCAATATCACAAAGCTACAGTAATCAAGACAGTGTGGGACCAAAACAGGTATATAGACCAATGGAACAGAATAGAGGATCCAGAAATAAACCCAGACTGACCTAAGGTCAGTTAATCTTTGACAAAGGAGACAACAGTATAAAATGGGAAAAAGATAGTCTTTTCAGCATGTGGTGCTGGGAAACCTGGACAGCTGCCTGTAAAACTGGAATACACCCTCACACCATGCACAAAAATAAACTGAAAATGGCTTAAAGATTTAAACATAGGACAAGACACCATCAAACTCCTAGAAAAGAACATAGGCAAAACATTCTCTGACATCAACCTTACAAATGTTTTCTTAGGTCAGTCTCCCAAAGTAATAGAAATATGAGCAAAAATAAACCAATGGGACCTAATCAGACTGACAAGCTTTTGCACAGCAAAGGAAACCATAAAAAAAAAAAAAAGACAACCAATGGAATGGGAAAAAATAGTTTCAAATGATGCAACTGACAAGGGATTAATCTCTAAAATATACAAACAACTTATACAACTCAACAGCAAAAAAACCAACAACCCAATGGAAAAATGGGCAAAAGACCTGAATAGACATTTCTTCAAAGAAGATAAACAGATGGCCAACAAGCACATTAAAAAATGCTCAACATCACTAATTATTAGAGAAATGCAAATCAAAACTACTGTGAGGCACCACCTCATACCAGTTAGAGTGGCCATCATTAACGAGTCAACAAATAACAAACACTAGAGAGGGTGTGGAGAAAAGGGTACCCTCCTACACTGTTGGTGGGAATGTAAATTGGTACAACCACTATGAAAAACAGTATGGAGTTACCTCAGAAAACTAAATATAGAACTACCATATGACCCAGCAATCCCACTCTTGGGCATATATCCGGACAAGACTTTCCTTGAAAAAGACACGTGCACCTGTATGTTCATTGCAGCACTATTCACAATAGCCAAGACATGGAAACAATCTAAATGTCCATCAACAGATGAATGGGTTAAGAAGAAGTGGTATATATACACGATGGAATACTACTCAGCTGTAAAAAAGAACAAAATAATGCCATTTGCAGCAACGTGGGTGGAACTAGAGACTCTCATACTAAGTGAAGTAACTCAGAAAGAGAAAGACAAATACCATATGATATCACTTTCATCTGGAATCTAATATACGGCCTAAATGAACCTTTCCACAGAAAAGAAATGCGTGGACTTGGAGAACAGACTTGTGGTTGCCAAGGGGGATGGGGAGGGTGTGGGACGAACTGGGAGTCTGAGGTTAACAGACGCAAACTATTGCATTTGGAGTGGATAAGCAATGAGATCCTGGTGTATAGCACAGGGAACTATATCTAGTCACTTATTTTTATTTATTTATTTATTTTTATTTATCTTTTTCCCCACTGTACAGCAAGGGGATCAAGTTATCCTTACATGTATATATTCCCCCCCCACCCTTTGTTCTGTTGCAATATGAGTATCTAGACATAGTTCTCAATGCTACTCAGCAGGATCTCCTTGTAAATCTATTCTAAGTTGTGTCTGATAACCCCAAGCTCCTGATGCCTCCCACTCCCTCCCTCTCCCATTAGGCAGCCACAAGTCTATTTTCCAAGTCCATGATTTTCTTTTCTGTGGAGATGTTCATTTGTTACTACTTAAACAAAAAATATTCACCTCTATTTGGAAGGTGCAGCAATTAAAAATACTAATGGATTTCAGATTTTTCTTAAGAAATCTTAGAAACAGAGGACATAAAATTTTTTTGACATGTTATGGGCAGTTAAGTAAAAATAATTACAAATGAATACTAATGCATGATTGTGGAAGGAGGGAACATATTCTTCTGGTTAAGGTATCTTATAAAGATCAGAATGGTACTCTGAGGTAGGTTAAACTCAAGAGTTTTCTCTACTTTGTGTTGGTTTGATTTGAGATAGTGCTGTGGTCAGAGTAAAGGGAGACCAACTTTTTTTTTTTATGCTGAGACAAATAGGAAATTTATTCTATACTTTATCCCATTTTGTATGGCTTTCATCTTTACTATTTAGTATTATCTATTACATTTCAATTTTTCTTTAAAAATTAGCATTATATTAAAATTGTGTGTATTATGCAACTAAAATTTATAAAGAAGAAAGCCTTATATACCATTAAATATTTTATATAGCATAATAAAAAGAATAACTTAACTGGTAAGAATAACAAAAATAATATACCCTCTGAAAATAAGTAAAATATAAAATGCATAAATTGGCTAAAAAACAGTGTAACTATATAAATATGTCTTCACAATTTGTTACATCTTATTGATTCTTCAATATAGACATTACACCATTCTAGGTGATGTGATAAACAAGACATTATAGGCCTTACATTGTAGCCTGGAGAGAAATGGTTATTAATAATACAATTGTAGAACTGTATTATTTAATTGTACAGTTGCATTATTTAATTATAATTATCATAAATTCTCTGATGGAGAGGAAGTCAGAATCAGATGTAAGAAGACTTCAGCATTCCAAGAATGATGTCAAATGACCCCCTTCATGGTGGATTATGCACTTATTTACTATGAGATATATTTCTTCTCCAGAGATTCCTTGTTTGTGTATCAATTGTAGATTTTTGGTTTGCAGTTATTCTGAAGTTTTGATGTAAGAGTCTGTATGTATATGAGATTGTTTTAAGTTGTTGTTCTCTTAAGTGCAAGTTCATGTCCAGTGTCCTGCATTTGTACCCACCTCTTCTCATGATTTCAGATTTTGGTGGTATGATTGTGCATGGATGATTTCGTATCTTTTTTTTTTTTAATTTTAGGAAGCTTAATTTCTTTTTTTATTTTTATTTTTTTAAATTACTCAAATGAATTGATCACATCTGTAGTTGTATAATGATCATCACAATCTGATTTCACAGGATTTCCATCCCACAGCCCAAGCACATCCCCCCACCCCGCAAACTGTCTCCTCTGGAGACCATAAGTTTTTCAATGACTGTGATTCAGTTCTGCCAGGAAGTTCAGTCTGTCCTTTTTTCAGATTCCACATGTGAGTGAAAGCATTTGATGTTGGTGTCTCATTGTATGGCTGACTTCACTTAGCATGATAGTTTCTAGGTCCATCCATGTTGCTAAAAATGCCGGTATTTTGTACTTTTGTGTATATGTACCACATCTTCTTGATCCACTCCTCTGTCGATGGACATTTAGGTTGTTTCCATGTTTTGGCTATTGTGAATACCGCTGCGATGAACATTGGAGTGCACGTGTCTTTGCGAGTCATGGTTTTCTCTGGATAGATGCCCAGGAGTGGGATTGCTGGGTCAAATGGTAGTTCTATTTGTAGTTTTCTGAGGCATCTCCATCCTGTTTTCCACAGTGGTTGCACGAATTTACAGTCCCACCAACAGTGTACTAGGGTTCCTTTTTCTCCACACCCTCTCTAGCACTTCTTGTTTGTAGGCTTTTGGATGATGGCCATTCTGGCTGGTGTAAGGTGGTACTTCAGAGTGGTTTTGATTTGCATTTCTCTAATGATGAGTGACGTTGAACATCTTTTCATGTGTTTTTGGCCATCTGTATGTCTTCTTTTGAGAATTGTCTGTTTAGATCTTCTGCCCATTCTTGGATGGGGTTTGTTTTTTTGGTATGGAGCTGCAGAAGGTGTTTATAAATTTTGGAGATTAATCCCTTGTCAGTTGATTCACTTGCAAAGATTTTCTCCCATTCGTATCTTTACTGTATATATACCTTTACTGGTGAGCCTTGTCATTTGTGGTATTTTTGTTTCTGATTGCTGCCTTTTCTTTTCTGCCTAGAGACGTTCCTTTAGTATTTGTTGTAAGGCTGGTTTAGTGTTGCTGAATTCTCTCAGCTTTTGCTTAGCTGTGAAGGTTTTGAATTCTCCTTCAAATCTGCATGAGAGCCTTGCTGGGTAGAGTAATCTTGGTTGGAGCTTTTTTCCTTTCATCATGTTAAGTATATCATGCCACTCCCTTCTGGCCTGCAGAGTTTCTGCTGAAAAATCTGCTGATAACCTTCTCTGGGTTTCTTTGTATGTTATTTGTTTCTTTTTCTTTTCTTTTTTTTGTCTTTTTGCTACTTCTTGGGCCACTCCTGCGGCATATGGAGGTTCCCAGGCTAGGGGTCCAATCGGAGCTGTAGCCACCGGCCTACGCCAGAGCCACAGCAACTCGGGTTCTGAGCCGCATCTGCAACCTACACCACAGCTCACGGCAACACCGGATCGTTAACCCACTGAGCAAGGGCAGGGACCGAACCCACAACCTCATGGTTCCTAGTCGGATTCGTTAACCAAAGCGCCACGACGGGAACTCCTGTTTCTTTTTCCTTGCTGCTTTCAACATTTTCTCTTTGTCTTTAGTTTTGGTCAGTTTGATTATTGTGTGTCTTGGGGTGTTCCTCCTTGGGTTTATTTTATATGGTACTCGTTGTGCTTCCTGGATTTGAGTGAGTGGTTCCTTCCCCATGTTAGGGAAGTTTTCGACTATTATCTCTTGGAATATTTTTTCTGTCCCCTTCTCTCTCTCTTCTCCTTCTGGCACCCGTATAATATGGATGTTGGTGTGTTTAACGTTGTCCCAGAGTTCATTGAGACTTTTTTCATTTGTTTTGAATCTTTTTTTCTCTTTTCTGTTCCTCATCCGTAATTTCCACTAATCTGTCCTCCACCTCGCTTATTCGTTCTTCTGCCTCCTGTATTCTGCTGTTAGCTGCTTCTAGTGAATTTTTTATTTCAATGGTTGAATTTTGTATCTGTTCTTATTTAAGTTTTATATCTTGTATCTCTTTGGTCAGTGTTTTCTGTAAGTTATCCACCTTTGCCTCCAGTTTATTTCCAATGTCTTGCATCATCTTCAGCATCAACAGTCTAAAGTCTTTTTCCTAGAGGCTGAGAATCTTCTGATCACTTAGCCGATTTTCTGGGTTTTTTTTCTTTCTCCCTCATCTGAGTTATAATTCTCTGTCTTTTTGTTTCTGGAGGTTTTTAGTGTGGTGACCTTTTTATAGAAAATGGAGTTGTAGCCTCTCTTCCTTCTGGTGTCTGCCCCCCTTGTGGCTGAAGTTGGAATGGGGGCTTGCTGTAGGTTTCCTGATGGGAGGGGCTGATTCCTGCCCACTGGTAGGTGGAGCTGATTTCTATCCCTCTGGTGGGTGGGCCTTTGTCTATGGATGAGATTAGAGGCCATTGTGTGCCTGGGGGGGACTTTAGGCAGCCTGTTTACTGATGGGCGGGGCTGTGATCCCACTTGGATTGTTGTTTGCCCTGGGGCTTCTCAGTAGCTGACTGATGTGTGGGGCCAGATTTTCGCAAAAAGGCCACCTCCAGAGAAAGGCATGCTGGCTGCTGAATATTCCTGAGAGCTTTGCCTTCAATGTCCTTCCACCACAACAAGCCACATTCACCACTGTTTTCTCCAAGAACTGCAGTCAGGTTTGACCCAGATTGCTGTGGAGACTTTGCTTTGCCCTGGGAGCCAGTGCATGTGAAAGTCCTTGTGTGCCTTTTAAGAATGGGGTCTCCATTTTCCCCAGTCCCGTGGAGCTCCTGTGCACAAGTGCCACTGGCCTTCAATGCCAGATGCTCTGGGGGCTCTTTCTCCCAGTGCCAGATCCCAGCACATGAGGGTTTGATGTGGGGCTCAGAACTCTCATTCCTGTAGGTAAGTCTCTGTGAACCAGTTACTTTCCAGTCTGAGGGGCTTCCCACCTGGGAGGTATGGGGTTGTTTATATCACGAAATCACCCCTTCTACTTCTTGATGTGGCCTCCTCTTTTTCTTCTGGAGTAGGGTATCTTTTTTAATGTTTCCATTCCATTTGGGTGGATATTGCTCAGCCTTTAGTTGTGAATTTTATTGTTTTTAGGAGAGAAGTTAAGCTCCAGTCCTTCTATTCTGCCATCTTAATCGTCCTGGAGACCAACTTTTTGGAACTCCTTCAGCTTCTTTCTCTCCCTGTCCCCACCCCTGCCCCCTAGGCTATTTGCCAGCAAAAGCATTTCTCCTTCTGTGAAAGATTTAATACCTCCTGGATTCTATCCCTTGTAACCTCCTCAATGATGCACTCTAGTGATAATCTTTTCTTTCCTGTGCCTATAATGTCTTCATCTCTGTAAGCTCTTTTCTCTCAAATTCAGATATGATTGATTTTTTCCCATCTTTAAAACAAGAGCCCAGTCATCCTGTATATCCTGTCCTCTTCCATGTTCTATCTCTCCTTGGCCCCCTTTCCAGTCAGACTCCTGGATGCAGTACCCTACATTCAGCGTTTTTACTTCTAAAGCAGTCATTCCTTACCGAGAAGCAAATTTCATCTATTCTGGGTAATTACTTAAGTAAAGACAACTTACTGACTAAATAATCTCTTGGGGATATTTAAATGGTTAGGTGATGTTAACATACTCAGGAAATTCAGTGACAAATTTGGATGTGAAGTGACTTTTTTTTCCCCTTTTTGGCCACACCTGTGGCGTATGGAAGTTCCTGGGCCAGAGATCAAGTCTGAGCCACAACTGTGACCTACAACAGCTGAATCCTTAACCTGATGTGTCACAGTGCAAACTCCTAAAGTGACTTTTAAGAACCCCAAATTAGGTAGCAGCAGATGATCATCATATATATTAAAATATGAGGTTTCTAAAAATAAAAAAAAAATTTGTTGGTTAAATTTCATTGTTATAACATTGTGCCTAAATTAGACATTCAGGAGAGATTGACATCTAATTCAACTGGAAATCATTTGTTCTAGACATAATGAGCTCTAACAAAACTATTGCTGGTTTAGGACATTTGCAATTACAAAATCAAATTAAAGGACTTGAAAAACTGAAACTCTTAGAGGTCAATTAGTGTTGATGGTCAAAGTATATATGAAGAGGTAGATAAAATTTGCATTTGGCTAAGTGACAGAGTGAAGCTAAAGGGAAGAGGGAAGACTGTTTGCTTGGAGTGCTCTCCAACAAAAAGATAGGCTCTTTGGGCTTTGCAGAAGCATCATCTTGTGTTTTTCTGGATCATAAGTGCTGCTCCTATTAGCTGGGGCTCATAAAGGCTAGTTGAGAAAAAGTGTTGGGGCACGGGCACATCCAAGTCTGAATGACTGCTAGCAGAGTGCTAGGGTCATGAGGCAGAAGGATGAAGTGAGAGCCACTCTCTGTGTCTTCACTAATAGATCCACATTTCTGCATGGATAAAGGTCATGCTTAGATGACAGTGTCTCCTACTCTTTATGACTTGACTTTGTCCTGCCAAAGTTTAGAAAGAGGCCAGAATGCATCATCTCCAGGGCCATAGACAATCTGTGAGATAGAGAGAGCACATTTCCCCTTGCAGAGAGACTCTGGGCTGCCACTCCTCATTCTCAGTATCTTTTTGAGACTTCTCTTTTTTCCCATAGAGCACTGAAGACTTTCTGCTTAGTCCTCTAACTACTTTCTTGGAAATGAAAGGGACAGATTTGTGCCACCTTTTGTGTATCTGGAGATAGGAGAGGGGACAGGAGAGCAGAATCTGAAGGTAAAAAAGGTTCTTTTTACAGATGTCACAGTATTTCCTGAGGATGTCCTGGAGCCTTCTTTTGTGTATTGGTGGGAAATTTTAAAGTTCATCTGAGTTGGCTGCTCAGATGTAGGGTGTGGAGCAGGGCTTCTTAATATCTGTGCTATTGGCATTTTGGACAGAATGATTCCTTGTCATGGGAGCTGTCCTGTGCATTGTAGGGTATCTAGCAGCATCTTTGGCCTCTACCCACTAGATGCAAATAGCACCTCTCTTGGTGACCAACAAAAATGTCCCCAGATATTGCTAAATTGGAATAGAGGGAGCAGCAGTCCATTATTATTTTCCCTGAAGTTACAGTGGTTTAGCATTATTTTCCCTGAGTTTACAATGGGCTGGGTGCTTCAATCTGAATCTGAGAACTCACTCAACAGAATTCATTCACTAATATTTATCTAGGAGTTTCTCTGGTGGCTCAGTGGTTAACGAATCCAACTAGTATCCCTGAGGATGCAGGTTCAATCCCTGGCCTTGCTCAGTGGGTTAAGGATCTGCCATTGCTATGAGCTGTGGTGTAGGTCGCAGATGTGGCTTGGATCTAGTGTTGCTGTGGCTATGGTGTAGGCCAGCAGCTACAGCTCTGATTGGATCCCTATCCTAGGAACTTCCATATGCTATAGCTGTGGCCCTAAAAAGGCAAAAAGGCAGAAAAAAATAGTATTTATCTAGATATTCTGCTTCGTACACATAGAAGTTACTTTCAGTGTAAGAATGTATGTATGTAAGCGTGTGTGTGTGTGTGTGTGTGTGTGTGTGTGTGTCTAATGCATGGTACTTTCTGGGATGTACCCTGCAATCTAAGGAGTAATATGGGACCACAACTAGAGCTGTCGTACCTACCCCATAGGGCTTTGGATCAAATGTGGGAATATTTGTGATGGGACTTTGTAAATAAAAGAATGACCCATAAATAGGTTTTATGCATTCAAATCAGAGATTGCGTCATGGATGCATTCTCTTCGTTACTGGGTGCCACGTGGTCAGGGCTAATGCCAAGTATGAGAACTACGAGTGAAAGCTGCTTATGGTGTCTTTGTAAAAGAAAAACAGGACCAAGGTCTTTCAGAAAGTTGCAAAGCTCCCTGTCCTCCCTGTCTTTGCTCTTAAGGCATCCAAGGGCAGCCCCTCTCCCTCAATAGCCGGAGAAGTGTTTTCTCACCCTTGGAATAAGAACTGGGTTATAGTGGTTTTCTCTGACTGGTTGTGATGCTCACAGTGGCCAGGGAGAGGGGTTGCCAACTAGGATTGAGCCTGTGGGTATAAGCTGGAGGTCTGATAGTGGCAGACACTCCCCCCTGAGGAGGATCAGGTCTGATCTGGCAAGTATCAGTCAAGAGGGCTGCTGCCTGAACTGGAAATAGGTGGAATGTAATTCTGGATAGGGGAGAAGCACTTCTATATGGAAGGCATTGGAAATTAGGTACAAAACTGTGCTCAGGGTGGGCCTGGAGCTGCAAAGTCCAGCAGTCCATTCTGCCCTGAGGCTGGGGGCTAAAAGAGCCCTGGCAATATTATTCCAACATCAGAGCCAGGAAAACAGGAGGAGGAACCATGAAAGGTAGAGGATTAAGAAGCTTCTGGAGGGTTTTAGTGAATAGGGACAAGAGTCCAAACACCTCCTTGCTGGGTGCTAGGTACCTGAATATGGGTGGTCTAGAGGCCCAGAGATGGGACAGGCAGATTGTAACAGGGACAGGAGCTGGAGATTTTCTGCTGTGATTTTTTGATGGTAATGCTTAGAGATGAGCCCTTCATATGTTCATTAAATCAGTCATTCAAACATTTGAGTGTCTACTATGTGTGAAGCACAGAGATGGAACCACAGAGGGTACAAGGAAGGAAAGACCTAGATTGAGTAGCTGGAATTCTAGAGTAGATGGTGTGGCAAGCACACAAATCATGGCCCTAAGAAATAAAAAGTGTTAGGAATGTCTGGGGGAAGGAGAGCAGATTAAAAGTAGGATGTAAGCTGAAGAAAGAAATCAAAGATATACAAAGAGATGGAAAGATATACCATGCTCTTGGATTGGAAGAATCAATATTGTCAAAATTAGTATACTATCCAAGGCAATCTAGAAATTCAATGCAAACCCTATCAAATTACCAATGGAATTTTTCGTAGAAGTAGAACAAAAAAAAGTTTTTAAGTTTATATGGAAACACAAAAGACCTCAAATGGCCAAAGCAATCCTGAGAAAGAAAAATGGAACCAGAGGAGTCAGAATCCCTGACTTCAGACTGTGCTACAAAACTAAAGTCATCAAAACAGTATGGTACTCAGAGTTTCTGTTGTGGCTCAGTGGGTTAATGACCCAATCTCGTCTCCATGAAGGTGCAGGTTCGATACCCGCTCTCACTCAGTGGTTTAAGGATCTGACATTGCCACAATCTGTGGTGTAGGTCACAACTGTGGCTTGGATCTGGTGTTGCTGTGGGTGTGATGTAGGCCTCAGCTGCAGCTCTGATTCAACCCCTAGCCTGGGAACTTCCATATGCCACAGGTACAGTTATAAAAAGAAAAAACCAACAGTATGGTACTTGCACAAAACAGAAATATAGATAAATGGAAGAGCATAGAAAGCCCAGAAATAAACCCAAGCACTTATATTCAACTAATCTACAACAAAGAAGCCAAGAATATATAATGGAGAAAACACAGCCTTTTCAATAAGTCATGATGGGAAAACTGGATAGCTACATGTAAAAGAATGAAATTAGAACCGTCTGTAACAACCATACACACAAAAAAACTCAAAATGGATTATAAACCTAAATATAAGGCCAGATTCTATAAAACTCTTAGATGAAAACATAGGCAGAACACTCTCCAACATAAACCGAATGATATCTTTTCAGATCTACGTCATAGAGTAATGAAAATAAAAACAAAAATAAACAAATGAGACCTAATTAAACTTAAACATTTTTGCACAGCAAAGGAAACCATAAATGAATCAAAAAGGCAACATACAGAATGGGAGAAAATACTGGCAAATGAAGTGATGACAAAGGAGTAATCATCAGAATATACAAAAAACTCAAAAAAACCAATAAAAAAATGGGCAGAAAATCTAAATAGACGTTTTTTCCAGAGAAGACTTATAGATGGCCAAAAAACACATGAAAACATGCTCAACGTCACTAACTATAGAGAAATACAAATCAAAACTATTGTGAGATACTACTTTACACCAGCCAGAATGGCCATCATCAAAAAGTCTACAAATAGTAAATGCTAAAGAGGGTGTGGAGAAAAGGGAACCCTCTTACACTGTTGGTGGGAATATAAATTGGTGCAGTCGCTATGGAAAATAGTACAGAAGTTCCTCAAAAAACTAGAAGAATTATTACCATATGATCCAGCAATCCCACTCCTGGGCATCTATCCAGAGAAAACCATAATTTGAAAAGATACATGCACCCCTGTGTTCACTGCAGCACTATTCATAATTGCCAAAACATGGAAGCAACCTAAATGTCCATTGACAGAGGAATGGATAAAGAAGATATGGTACATATATACAGTGGAATATTACTCAGCCATATAAAAGAATGAAATAATGCCATTTGTAGTAACATGGATGGACCTAGAGATTCTCATATTAAGTGAAGTTAGGCAGTGAAGGGCAAACATCATATGATATCACTTATATGTGGAATCTAAAAAATGGTTATAGGAGTTCCCGTTGTGTGTAGCACAAATGAATCCAAATGGGAACCATGAGGTTTCAGGTTCGATTCCTGGCCTGGCTCAGTGGGTTTAGGATCCGGCATTGCCGTGAGCTGTGGTGTAGATCACAGACATGGCTTAGATCTGGTGTTACTGTGGCTCTGGCATAGGCTGGCAGGAACAGCTCCGATTAGACTCCTGGCCTGGGAGCCTACATATGCTATGGGTGTGGCCCTAAAAGGACAAAAGACAAAAATAAATAAATAAATAAAAAATAGTTACAGATGAACTTATTTGCAGAATAAAAACAGACTTGCAGACTGAAAATCTTATAGGAGAGAGTTGTGGGGGGGACGGGATGTAGTGGGGATTTTGGATTGACATATACACACTGTGGTACTGCCATAGGGACCTGCTATGTATAGGACAATATTCTGTGATAATCTATATGGGAAAAGAATCTGAAAAAGAATGGATGTGTGTACATGTACAGCTGAATCACTTTTGTACAGCAGAAATGATCACAACATTGTAAATCAACTACACTTCAATAAAACTTTAAAACTGAAAAAAAAGTAGCATGCAATTGACTCACCATAGGATTGGTAATTATTTAAAATACTTAACTTCCAGAGTTCCTGTTATGGTGCAGGCACAGTGGAAATGAATCCGACTAGTATCCATGAGGATGTGTGTTCGATCCCTGGCCTTGCTCAGTGGGTTGGGGATCTGGTGTTAATGTAAGCTGTGTTGTAGGTTGCAGACGCAGCTCAGATCCCAGGTGGCTGTGGCTGTGGTGTAGGCTGGCAGCTGTAGCTCCGATTGGACCCCTAGCCTGGGAACGTCCATATGTTGTGGATGTAGCCCTAAAAAAGGCAAAAAAAAAAAAGAAGAAAACAAAAAAAACTTAACTGCCTATGAAAAACCCAGGAAGATAGATAAGTGAAGGTAATAGGTTAAACTTCCTAAAGCTCATATCCAGTTTTTAATTTCTTTAAAAATTTTTTTATTAAAGGATAGTTGATTTACAATGTTTCTTAAACATCTGTACGGAAAAGTAACTCAGCCACCCCTACACACGCATTTTTTCCCCATTTTTCCATCTTATTTCATTTCCTTAACAGCATGGAGGTTCATGGCATATCCTGATATCTCATGGCTTTTATTTATTGATTGGGACCCTCTAGAAGGCATTGGCTTCCAATAGCTCCTTGCTATACTTCTTTCTAAGGTTATTTTCTTCTCAGGAATGCTTCTACCGCAGGCATCCCATTCAGGGAAGCCCCTATAGTGTAGAACCTGTGGACAGCCAGTTTTTAGCATAGAGACTGGCCTGAATGTGTTTGAAGATTCCATCTTGCCTACTCCAGTGATGCATACTTTCCACATGAACTGCCAAAGAATTATACCCTTTTCTCTTGGCCCTCACTCTTAAGAGCATTTGTCTCTACTTCTCCTGCAATCTCGCCAGAAAAGAACAAAAATATTGACAAAAATAGTGGAAAAGATGATGGTTACCCTGCTTCTCACCCCTCCCTGCCTAATTGTCATGTCACCACAGCACATAAAACTTATTTTAGGAAAAGACCAACCCATGCCACAATTCCTAAAGCGAAGTTTATTTGCACAGAAAAATAAAGGTAACTTTTTATTTGTAACCCCACTGAGAAGAAATACGATTCCTGTCCTCTTGCTTCATATTAGCCTTCCTTTTTCCTGCATGTTTTCATCCCACAGTGTCTGATCGTTTTATAGAAAGGAGGATTTTTGCTTTTGACCTTATCTCTTGCTGTTGTAACATTCCAGTTTTCAAATGGTCAGTCACCATTTGCTGTTTTTTTTTTTTTTTTTTATTGGGTAGGGGGCATGTTCCGAAGCTTAAGCATATAAGACTGTGGCCCATTTTAAAAAAGCTTGCTAGGTTTCCCGTGTGATAGTGGCTCCTCAGGAAAGCTATTCTTTCATGCAGCAGTAGCGCCAGCATTGATCAGTGGGAAAGTTCAAGGCGGCAACTCATCAAGCATGGCTTCAATACTAGATTCCAGACAAGGTCTGCAATAAATAAGAGCAGTAACAAAGAATCATATTTCCTTCTTGCACAGAAAATCATCAATGACATAGTTCTGAATTTCAGGGTTTGGGCATGGTGTGTTCTCCCCACACTACAAGTTGAAAGTAGGATGGCTTTCGTGTTACATCACCATGCATTTTAACCACCCTTTCCTTAGAAACAGAATCAAATTGTAATTTTGAATTTTGCAGGTTGTTTGGGGATTTTTCAGCTTGTGCACTGATTATTGTTTATTTTGTTCAAGTAGAACCTTATTGTGAAAAACGTGTTTAGATTTTCTCATATTTGTTTTAATTAACTTATCTCCCTTTCCCTCTCTTCCTGATAATAATGTTGAGATCTCCATGTGAACTTAGAAAAAGAAAAATCTTTTGCTTTTAGTAGATAGGGAAAATTTTTTCTTCAAATGGCAGTGTGATAAAAAAATATACACCCTATGAGTCCCTTACGGATTATTGCTATTGATTTCTTTCCTTGAAACGTGGAAATGTTACCAGATGGGGTGTTAGGAATAGGTGTGTGGGTGCAAATGCAGTTTATTGCTTGTTGACTAAAAATCAGTGAAAACTTTCACCATTTATGTGCTTGTATTGCATGTAAAGGTAAATTTTAATCCCAAACCGGTCCTTAGATAAAGCTTTGTGTGGCGCAATAAGTGATATTTTTAGAATAAATTTGTATTTGAAGGAAATACGCTATATGATAGACTCAGGACAAAGTTTTCAAGCATTTGTTCTCTCTGGCTTGTTCTCACTATTGTTTTAATAAGTTAATGCAATCAGTGCAATTTACTTATCACAATCAGATTTCTACTGTGACTGTTTTTATTTCCACACCCTCTGCAGTCTGCTCCTTTGGGCTTCCTCTGGGTACCTTGCTTGAGGAAGTGTGAATCAGATTGCTGTAGGTTTCTGGAAGCTAGGTGCCTGTGTGCAGCACACGGCCACTGAGCTGGCCCTTAGGGATGCACCCATTAGGAAAAAAAAGGCTGACCTTCTGTCACTTTCCCTCTCCTCCCTTTTAATGATTCCTTCTCTATCCCTTTGAGAAGATCTTTCTAGCCCTTTGACCCCTGTTAGAAGAGGAAGGCTTAAACAGCTAAAAGTACCCTCATTCTAAAGGCTTGCCAAGGAAAGCTCAAGAGGCCTTTTAGGAAATGCCAAAAGACAGGAGCCTCAGTTTTCAGTGCATTTAGAAGGCAGATCCTACCCCAACACCATTTCCCTCCTCATTTATTTTATAGAACCAACCAGTTTGTGTAGGGGGAGGCCCCCTGCCTCCCTCTTCACTTGTCAGTGCCACCAGAATTGACACATTCAGAGAGCAGCTGACTTTTAATGATAGCCATTGGATGGTGTGAGAGCTATTGTGCAGTTTGAAAAAGATTAAGGAAAATGTGTGTCTGAGGTAGGTCACTAGGTTGCTGCTTTGTGGGATCCAGATCTGGCTTTAGTTTTCATGGAAAAACAACCACTGTTCTGCCCTACCCTAAAACAGTGAGATATGAGGTTCAGGATTTCTGAAAGGAGTACAGTTGTGAATCTCCAGCACCTGCTTGTGCTTTTTGATGTGACTTTGACAATTAACATGGCAGTTACTTCTGGTAATAGGGTGTTCTCAAGTGGTAGGCATAGTTCCATGTAATATAATAGGATATGTACATTCAAAATATAATTCACACTACAGCTCTGAAAGTGGCAGCTAGGAAACTAAAGCGAAGGGAGGGTGAGTGCTTGCCATGACAAAAAGCTCTGTATTAGGTTAGTGCTGCCAGTTATTAGCTTTTGACTTGGGTAAATCACTTAATCTTTCTGATACTAAATGTCTCATCTGTAAAATGGGGATTGTTAATTCCATCCCTAGGGGTATCTTTAGAATTAAGTGGGATGCAACTGAGACCTGAGACCAAGGATCTCTACCTCCTTACCACCCTCTCATTTTGCCCCTGACTCTTCTCCAGGTGCTCATCTTTTAGGGGTACCGATAGGGAATAGCAAAAATGGGTGGATTTTAGGCACTATCTCCAGATAAAGAGTTGATTTTCAAAGGGATGTTACTTTCCTCCTTCCAGGAGAAGCTATAGATAATCTTTGATCTGTGTCACAGAAAACAATCCAAACCAAGTTGCATCAGTCAATTACAGTTGAGTTGGGAATGGCTAAAAGGATTACTTATTTGACCCCATATCATAAGGTACTTGCTGCCATCTCCACTGTAAGAAAGGTAGGAATAAAATTGGGATTTAAAGGTTCATGTTCTCACTCAGATTAACCAAGTGACCCCTTTCCTTGTTCTCTCTTTTTTATCTTCAGTATGCACATACATGCCTGTGTGCATGTCTTCCCTACACAGGATAAACTCATGTGTTTTTTGCAATCCCATATATTTAGCAGTAATAGTGTTTAAAGAGCTTAAAAGTATTTTTTCCTGATTACAAAAGTAATATGTATTTATTGTATAAACTTTGGAAATATATAAAAATATGAAGATATTAATTTCCTCACTTCACACACAGCAATAACCACTATATGCTGCATGTTTTGATGACTCCAAGTTTTTCTCTGTGTAACACACATACAACCTATAGACTATTTTTTCACTTAATATTCTGAGAATTTCCCTCATTAATATATTAGTTACTTATTGATGCATAATAAACCATACCAAAACCTAATGACATTAAACAATAGAGGGATGTTATTCTTCTCCTCATGGTTCTGGAATCTGACTAGACTTGGCTAAGTAGTTCTTGCAGGGTCTTGCATGCAGTTGTAGACAGGTAGTGGCTTGGGCTTATTATCTGAGCTTTGCTTACTCACATGTCTGGTGCCTGGGCTGGAAAGGTTCAGACAGCTGGAGGCTGGAATAGCTGGCTTTTTTGGACATTTCTCCCAGTTTATAATGTGGTCTCTCTTGCATGATGGCTTCTGGGTAGCTATGCTCCTTACATGGTGGCTCAAGGCCCCAGGATTGCATGTCCACACAGGAAGGCCAAATTGTAGCTTACTCACCTTTCATGCCATCTACCACATACCATTCACCAAGGCAATCAAAATGCTAACATAAAAGCCCACAAAAGCTCTCCCCTGGACACACAGGGCTCTTGAATAATTTGGTATTTTCTTATCACTGATGCCACAAATTCAAAACAACTTATCTCACGGTTTTGAAAGTCAGAAGTCTGAAGTGGGTTTCATTGGGCCAGAGGCAAGGGCATACTCTTGGGAGGCTGTAGCAGAGAATCCATTCCCTTTCTTTTGCTAGCTTCAAGAGGCTGGCTGCATTCCTTGGCTGTCATGGCCCCTTTAAGGCCAGGAGCTTAGCATCTTCAGATCTCTTCCTGTACCTTCTGTTTTTACCATTACATTTTCTTCTTCTGACTCTTTTGCCTCCTTTTTTTTTTTTTTTTTTTTTTTTGTCCTTTGTTTTTTTTCAGGGCTGCATCTGGGGCATATGGAGGTCCCCAGGCCAGGGGTTGAATCGGAGCTGAAGCTGCTAGCCTGCACCACAGCCACTGCAACGTCGGATCTGAGCTGTATCTGTGACCTACACCACAGCTCATGCCAACGCTGGATCCTTAACCCACTGAGCAGTGCCAGGGATCGGAAGTGAGTACTCATGGATACTAGTTGGGTTCATTAACCACGGAGCCATGACAGGAACTCCTGATTCTTTTGCCTCCTTTTTAAAAGGACCCTGTTTTATACTGGGCTCACCTGTATAATCTAGGATTATCTTCGAATCTCCAGATCCTTAACTTAATCACATCTTCAAAGTTATTTTTATCATGTAAGGTAACATATTCATAAGTACCTGGGATTAGGACATGGACATCTTTGAGGAGGGACTTTATTCAGCCTACCACAGAGACAAATGGCAAGGGTCTGGAAGAGGACATATGATCAGAAATATTGTTGCAGTCATTTAGGGTAAGTATAGTCTGCCACAATGAAATAATTTTAAGTGGTTGCACAGCATTTTACGTATGACTGTCATTATTTAATTCACCTTTCTTTTTTATTTTTAATGATTTTTATTTTTTCCAATATAGTTGGTTTACAGTGTTGTGAGTTTTCTACTGTACAGCAAAGTGACCCAGTCTAATTCACCTTTCTTTATTATTATTTAGTGTTTCCAAAAAACTCTTTATAGAAAAAATATCACTATAAATGAATATTTGTGTAAATATCTGATTATTTCCTTAGGATAAATTACTAAAGGTGAAATTATTATATAAAAATAAGAATATGCTTAAATCGCCAATTGCCCTCCAGAAAGATGACACCAGTTTTCCAACAGCTATATAAATGCATTTATTTTTGTGTATCCTTCAACATGAATATAAGGATAAAAATACTCTGCAAATTTAAGAGGCAGAAAACATCATCTTGCTTTTATATACATGTATATTGATTATTGGTGAGCTTAAACATTTTTAATATGTTTATTAATGATTTTGTATTTTCTTTTAAAATTCATTGGCTGTTCATGATTTTACTTATTTTTTTCTACAGAGTGCTCATATTTTTCTTATTGATTTATAGGAACTCTTTATAAGAAATGTTAAACTTTTTTTATCATTGATGCAAATAATACTTACAGTTTTATATTTTATAAAATAAAATATCTTTCCTTCCCTCCCTCCTTTTCTCTCTTTCTTTCTCTCTCTCTTTCTTTCTTTGATTAAATATTCCTTCTTCTACATAGATCAGATAAGTACTCATATTCACCCATGTATTCTTCTTCTTGCTTTCTTTTTTTAATTTTAAATGATTTTTATTCTTTCCATTATAACTGATTTACAGTGTTTTGTCAATTTTCTACTGTACAGCAAAGTGACCCAGTTACAGATACATATATACATTCTTTTTGTCACATTATCTTCCATCATGTCCATCATAAGTAACTAGATATAGTTCCTAGTGGTATACAGTAGGATCGCATTGCTTATCCATTCCAAAGGCAATAGTTTGCATCTATTAACCCCCAATTCCCTGTCCATCTCACTCCCTCTTCTTGTTGTTTTCTAATTTAACCTTATACTTCAGGCTGTTTAAATGTTATATTTACATATATATGTAAGTCATATTTTAATCTTAACTAACAGTGTAAATGAAGGATGGGCAAGAGAGGAGTATAAGTGGTTGATTTGATTTTACTAGAAATAAATTACCAGCCTATTTATTGTCCATCTAATTTAGTCAATTCACAATTATCTTTGGTAAATGGGAGCTAGAAAAAAATAAGGATGAGATATATGTCCACTGATAATCCCCCAACCACATTTCAGGACATGTCTGTGCTCAGAAACATTCTAATGGCATTACATTCTGAGGACAGAGCACTCTAGGTGTCTCTCAGTGGTCACATCCCAAAGATCAGTGATCTGACCCTCTATTTGGATGACCTTGTTTTCTTGACAGAAAAAAATCCTCTCCTATGACTTGCACATGAGCTACTTCTCTTCAGAGGAACTATTGCTAATGGTGCCTCAGGCATATATCTTGGTTTATAGGCCCTGTTCTCTAACCTTTAGAGATTTATTCCTGTGGGATAAGTTCTTATCTCTAGGGGAGGCCCTTTAAGAATAAGCCTAGAAAATACCACATTGCAGTATGGGGAATCATTGGAATTATGAACTTAGTGTATCAAATGATCCACTAATGATTCTTCCTGAGAGGGTAAAAGAGGACAGGTTCACATCACAGGAGAGAATGTGGGGGAATGGTTATAGGATAGTCCAGGGAAGGGGATTGGGTGGATTCCTATACAGGTGGAAGGATCTTGGGGCAGAGTCAAACCAAGGACAATGTTACAGTGTGACAGAGTGGGGAAAAAAAAAAAAAAAAGACATTACATGCTGAGTAGTCACGCTTCTTCCTCCCCATCTCCCTTACCATCCTTAATTTTGCCAGTTTCTCTTTGGACCTTTATTATTGCAGAATAAGACTAATGGATGAATACATATTTTTGAAGGCCTGCTTTGTACCAGGCACTGTTCTGGGGATATAGCAGCAAGCAAAATAGGCAAAACTCCTATATTTATGGAGCCTGAACTCTAGTGAGGGGAGACAGTAGATAAAGAAGTAAAACATAGAGTATGTCAGATGGTGATAAGTACTATGGAAATAGAGAAAGTAGAGAAGGAAAATTGGCGGTAGGGAATGTTGGGGCTAGGGGGCAGGCATTTTAATTTTATCTGGTGTGGTCTGAGAAGGCCTCCCACTGAAGGTGGCATTTGAGCAAAGGCCTGAAGTGAACCAGATAGACATCTAGGGTGAAGAGTATTTCAGGGCAGAGAGAAGCGCCAGGCCAATACCCTGAAGTGGAGGGAATCTAGCTCATTGAATGGGCCTCAGAGCACTGATGAAACAGAGATAAGAGAGAAGAAAAGATAAGAGGAAAGAAAAGAGAAAAGGAATCAGTAGCAGCAGGATATCTGGGAGGAATTTTGGGTAAAAGTAAATAAATTTTGGGGATGGGTGCCATGTTTTTGAGATAAAGAGAGATGATAGTGAAAGGGACTTCAAAAAGTTTTGCTGTGTGTGTGTGTGTGTGTGTGTGTGTGTGTGTGTGTGTGTGTGTGTGTTATGGGTGGAGTCTTGGGGTAACTTCAGGAAATATTTAAATTGCTTCATGTAGAACTGAACTTCAAGGTACTTAAGTATTTTATGGGTTGCTTGAAGTAATCCAAGAATTTATTATTGTGATGGAGATACAGTATTTGTTGTTGGACCAGCAGAGATTGTAGTCAGGAGAGCTAAGTGACATAAGGTGAGATCACGGTGATAGGAGAGACAGTAAGAAAACTGTAGTAGGAAGAATCAAAATAAATGGGAGTAAAAGTGCTAGATGGTTTAGAGCCACATGTCAGAATAATCTTGTGGTGCTTGGTCTTGGCTGATGGAGGCCTGAGCTGCTTCAAAGTGCTAAACTGGCTGGTGGTAGAGAAGGGTTTTGGGGAGGGGGGCTGGAATTTAGGTGACCAGGCCTGAAAGAGTGGGGCAGTTAGATGACAAAGAGTATAAAAGCAGAGGCTCTTTAACAGATCTAGGAAGACACAGCTGGGACATCTCTGTTTCAGTTAGCTGAGTGTTATCGAACACTGGGAGCCTCCAATTTAGGATGACAATCTTGTCCTTCTCCAGTCTCTACCACAGTGCTTAGTGCATTGTGGGTGCCCAATACATTTTTTTGAATTTTGTTTTATTTTTTTAATAGTGGCCAGCATTTATTGAGTGTCATTTAAAAATACTATTATTAAAGCATAGTTGGCTTACAGTGTTTTGTCAAGTTTTTTTTTTTTTTTTTAGGACTGCACCTGTGGCATATGGAAATTCCCTGGCTAGGGGTCGAATTGGAGCCATGGCCCCTGGTCTACACCACAGTCATAGCAACATGGAATTTGAGCTGCTTCTGTGAGCTACACCACAGCTTAAGTCAATGCGGGGATCCTTAACCCACTGAATGAGACCAGAGATTGAACCTGCATCCTCATGGATACTAGTCCATGTATCCTCAGAGTAAGGCTCATTACCTCTGAGCCACAGTGGGAACTTCAAATAAATATTTTTTTACTGGGTACAATGAATGTGTGTTTGCTAGACCAACTTTTATCTGTTGTTCCTATCTCTGGCCATCCCTCTATCTTAGTTTATAATCATGTCTCCTTGTTCCATTTTGCCTATTGCTACTATGACATTTTTCCTTATGTTTTTCCTTCTATTACCTGTAGGGTATCAGATGAATGAAAAGAATGTGAAATTTGGAAAAATTTGGCCTCTGTCATGGGTAGAGTGTATTTCCCTGTACTTTGATTTGGGGCCTGGTTATATGAGTTGCTTTGACCAGGGTTTAAAGAAAAGGCTTAAGATGTCCTTTTGGAGTTGTGCTTACCTTCTTGTGCTTCTAACTTTTGCTGTGAAGAATATCTCTTGAGTAGCTGCTGGTCCAGGGAGGATGGGAAACAGGTGGGGCAGACGTGAACCCAACCTATGGTTGAGTCCAGCTTAGACCAGCCAAACTACAGCTGTCCCACTGATTCATGAGTGAGAAATAAATGTTTATTATTGACTATCACTTATTTTAGGGTTGTCTGTTACCCAGTATTATTAGTTATGACTGACTGATACAAAGACTTTTTCCTTCAGATTACTCAGTGTCAGAAATCCTGTAAGATGGCTGCTTAATCCTAAGTAAAGCATTCTGTCTGCTTTCAGGTTGATCCAAGGAAAGTGTCCAGTTTCCTTCCTATAATTATGGGTCAACTTGGAAGATTTGTATCCTTTCCCTCCACTGTAGCTATAATTGGGGAAGGGAAAATAATTACATTTGGTACCTATTGGCCACTAAGAAAGTTCCATCACATTTGCTTTACTAAATCTGAAAAGCCTTATCAAAATCTTTACTTTTCTTTAAAGCTTCCCTCTTCTTCAGAACAATCCCTTAATGGAAAACCAGTGGCTTTGCTATCTTGGTCTTTAGTCAAGGGATTTTCTCCTAGTTACTAAGTGGCTGATAGCTCTTTCTGATAGAAACCATTCCAGAATACTTTCAGGAAGAATCTGTATGCCCTGCTTGGAATACATGATTATAGAATATGGTGAACTTAAAAACAAGGTTTTAGAACAGACATGTGAAATTGTCATTTACTTGCAAAGATACAGTGGTGCCTCTGCAAGCTCATAGCCTTCCTATCTGGACAATTCCCATGGTGATTTTTTCCCCCTAAGTCACTGTCATTTCCTCTTCCTAGGCAGAGCTTGAATCACAAGTTGTACAGTTACCACTTTTGCAATACTCTTATACAGCCCCATTAACAATGCTTATGCATCTGCTATAACCTGCAGATTTCTATTTTCACATCTGTATTAGCTTTGGCTACCTTGACATAATACCACAGAAGGGTGGCTTAAACAACAGGAATTAATTTGATCACAGTTCTGATTAGAGTCCAACATTAAGGTGCCGATAGGGTTAGTTTCTGATGAGGCCTCTCTTCCTGGCGTGCAGATGGTTGCCTTCTCATTGTGTCCTCATGAGGTCTTTCTTCTGTGAGTTTACAGAGAGACAAAGAGCTTTCTGACATCTCTTCCTCTTCTTTTAAGGACACAAGTACTCTTGGGTTAAGGCCTTACTCTTATGACTGCATTTAACCTTAATTGCCTCCCTAAAGATCTTACCTCCAAATTCAGCCACATTGGGGGTTAAGATTTCATAATATGTATTTTGTGATGATATGGGTCAGTCCATAGCAATATAGAAGTACAGAAAAATAGTAAAAGGAAAGAAAGGACAGGAAAATAAGGGAATTTTGTGTGATTTAGTGTGCAGAGGGGCATGTCTGGCTCAGTGTGAGGGATTGTACAAAGAGAGAAGAAAGGGGAAGAGGGATGGTTAGTGCAGCAATTGCCAGGCTAGCTATGACTTAACACTTGGCAGAAAGTCATCAGGCATATCAGCCAGGCTGCCTCTGACTTGTTAAAGTTATATTGGTCTCTAAGTTGTCATTGAGTTAGACCAGGTTCAGCTAGTAACCATTATGGTAGTCATAGCATGTGGCTAATAAAGCAAGGGAAACAAAGCAGGAGGGAGCCCAAAGGAGGGCGGCAAGAATGGAAAATTCCCTTGGTTCCCTAGTGTTTTTGCCTTGTAAATCATACTCACTTATGTTTCAAATCTCAGTGTAAACATTTCATCCTTAGAGAGGTCTTCCATACCTCCATGGGACTGGTCAAGAATCCTTCTGATGCTCTGTCCTCAGACTGGTCTTCACTTGTATCAATGGTAGTGAGATGGTTTGTCATGACATTAGTTGTTCAACAAGTGTCTCACCTGTACAAATGTGAGGTCCACAGGTGTGGGCAGATACATGTGTGTCTCATTCACTTTTGTATCCTTGGTGCTTGGCATAATGTTTGGCCTGGAGGAGGTGCTCAGTAACGTATATCGAATGAATGAATAAAGAGGAAACCTCTAGGAGTTCCCATTGTGGCTCAGTGGTTAATGAACCTGACCAGCATCCATGAGGATGCAGGTTCAATCCCTGGCCTTGTTCAGTGGGTTAAGGGTCCAGTGTTGCTATGAGGTGTGGTGTAGGTCACAGATCCTGTGTTGCTGTGGCTGTGGTGTAGACTGGCAGCTGCAGCTCTGATTCGACCTCTAACCTGAAAACCTCCATATGCTGTGGGTGCGGCCTGGAAAAAAAAAAAAAAAAAAAAGGAAACCTTTAGGATCTGTTGAATAAAGAGGAAATGAAAGAAAACATTTCCCCTTCTCCAACATGAACTTGTAATTTATTGGCCAGAATGTCTTGTTAAACTCATTCACTGGAAGTTCTTTCCCTACATCCGCCATAGCAGCATTTAATCTCAGGAAGCCTTCAGTTTCTATGAGTTTCTGACATTTGCCTAGCCTGCCCTTTAGAGGGAGGGCCAATCTTTCTCTGAATACTGGTATATCACTTGTAGAAGTCACTTGCTTTAAAAGCACTGAAGTCCTTGGCAGAGTGGAAAGAGCATGGACAGTTTATCCAGAAGACCTTTGTTTGGATCTTATTTTTACCACTTGGTGTCTCTATGAACTTGGACAAGCCAAACAATCTGTTTCTTTACCCGAACATGGGGTTGCTGAGAAAATAACTATAGAGTGTAATGAATAGTGTTTTGTGAGTGGCAAAGTCTTCTGAAATGTTTGTTATTTTAAGTGGAAGTGGTAATGAGTGCCTCTTCTGATTGACTAGGGCAGGCTTGGGAAGTTCTTATATAAACATTATTATATACTCTTTACATGGTTTTATTGTGTCAGTTAAAGGGCTGCTGATCTACAAATCTGATAAAACTACCTAATTTGGCCCCATTTTCAATGACAATAGTGAAATTTACTGAATAATGTGGAAAGAACATCAATGAGGAATTATACAGATGCATTGAAACCATTAACTCAATTAAATGTGCCTGCTCTGAGAATGTGGTACCAATAACAGTATAAATAGATGTATTAATAGCAAGATAAAGAGTTTCTGCATCTGAAATCTACTCATCTCTCTTGATTCTCTGAATGTATGATGATGTTATTAAGGCTGGCTGGATGATTGGATTCTTCCTTCTATAGTGGAATACCTGCCTTAGGAGTTATTGCCTTAGGGGCAATGGAACATAACATGGGTTTTGGAATCATAACAGCTAAGTCTGAGCTACTCCTTAGCTGTGTAAACTCCCTGAGCCTGTTTCCTCTTCGGTTAGAAGTAGAGAATAATTCTCACCTTGTGGGGGTTATTGCGAAGATTAGATGAGATGATACATGTAGGCATATCCTAGCACAGGGCTCAGTGAATGACAGTTTTCCTCCTCCCCTCCTTTCCTCCTCATGAAGTGCTAAATAAGTTGTAAAATGTTTCTTGAAGAAACAAGTATACTACCAAGAATATTTTAATTTTAGTGTTTTTAGGACTGGAATGTCAATCTGTTCTAGCTCTACCTGTTTGTTACTCTCTGTTGTCGGTGAATTAAAAAAGACTTTCTAAAGAATGCTGGGTTTAGTTCTGGGCTTAGACAATTAAACATTTCCACTTTTGCGAGAAAGAGAGGAGTCAGAAGGCTAATATATGGAAATAAGTGCCCCATGAATGATTCTTATCATTTAGATCAATTAGTGTTCTGTGATTGCCATGAAACAGGCAGATCACAGCACTCAAAAATCACTAGACAGATTAGAGAAGTACGGGCATGAACAGGATAGAAAGGGGTTAGTGAGAGTTCATGAATGAATAGCAAGTAGATGTGTTTAATGAATTTACATGTCCAAATTCACTAGTGCAGATACATTCTGCAAAAATTCTTCTTTCTGAATATAAAACATTTAGTCAAAGGGTGGGGGCTGGGAATGGCCCTTGTATCTTGAATGAGCTTTGATTCATGCAGATTTTGCTAACAGTCTTGAGCAGATCTAAGGAAGTAGCCATCTGAAGTTGCTATTAGAATTCTGAAGAAGCCAATGAAAATTACATGCAAACATTAAGGCCATTTGTTATCATTATAAAATGTGATAATGTCATTGCTGACTTACCAAGATGATGACCTGAAAGGCCATGACATTATGACATTACATTTTATCAATAATGAAAAATTGCTGCCTTTGCATGGTGGTTGGTGAGCTCAGGCAACCACGGAATGGGGCTGCAGGCCTTTTTGTTTATGCCAGACTGAAAACAGAAACAAATCAGCAGTTAGAGATTCATTTTGTAGCCAAGGGAAAAAAATGGCATCTTTTTTTACTCTGTCGGGGAAGCAGAAGGACCTCATTGACCCAAGAGATTTAGTATTCATTAGTGAGAGGTTTGCTTCCAAGCTGCTTAAATGGTGCCATAGGTGCCTTAAAAACAAGTTTTAAAGCTTGAAGGAGAGTGAATTAACAAAATAATCTGTGACTGTGGGCATCAACAGAGACTGTGCCTTTTGGGGAGGGGATGCTGATGAGCTTTCATACTAGGAATCAGGAACAGATGATGTTGAGTTGAGATGCCAGTTAAGCTTACTGGTTTCTTGTTCTTAGATGTGAACTAGGAAATAGGATTCACAGCTGCTGAAACAGTTTGTGCAGTTTTTTTTCAGCCTTTAAAAGACATAATGGGGGCAGAAGAGTGATCCCGAATCATTCAAAACTTCACATAGAATAGCTGTGTTTTTCTGACCATGATGGGTGATAAATCTGGTATGTGAAGATGAGCTAAGAAAAACTTGACCCCATATGCTATGGCTGAATGGTCTACAAAAGCTTTGACTTCCAAAGCCTTCCTAGTAAATCATAAAGAGTTTAAGGCTTTTGTAGGTCTTAGAAAAGATAATTTTCACAAAATATGAGGAAGGGGCAATGTGGTAACTTGTCTAGCCTGCTTTTTTCCCCCCTCATATATATTCTATCAGGGCTATAAGGTGTGTAAAATGCCAAGTCCGGGCCCTAATATGAAAACTTGAAGGGAATGTAAAATCTTTAGATTTGTAGTGTAAAATAGATTTTCCTCCCTTTTCTCTTTTATGCAGGTGTTTCATGACAGACACATAAAATACCTATTTGTAGTGTTCCTTCTTGACTCTATGCTTCTGTTTAGGTTTGGGGGAGTTCATATCAATATCAATATCAATATCAATTTCTTCAGACAGAAATAAACTGACAGGCTTTTGTCTGGGCTTACCCAAAGGATTATTTTCATCTCCTTCCTCTATTTTGTGCAGTTTTGAAGGGTGTGTATGTGTGTCTATTATGTACGTACACACCTCCCTACACCCACCCTAAATACCCTGATGTTTCTGAGCAGCAGAGTTCTCTCCCTGTCCACATGCCTAGGGGCCTCCAGCTCAGCCTCCTTGGTGAGGCTTTCCCAGTCTGACTCTGCAGTGTTAGTCATTCTGACCCTTTCCTGGTGGGAAGCTCTTCCTGACACCACATGGCTGCACTGACTCCTATCTGTCCTGCAGATCTCAGCTTCATCCTCACCTGCTCACCTCCCTGAGCACAATACACTGATATCTGGATCTCTCACTATATCTCCCTCAGTGCCTAGCATAGTGTTTGGCATATTACAAGAGCTCAGTACATATTTGATTCTGAAAGCTACCCTGAGAATCATTGCTGGAAATAAACCTCTATTAGTACCCTCATCCATCCCTAGAACACAGAAACTCAGCACATTCTTTTCCTGCCCTGGCAAGAAGTATTGATTCTCAAAGTGTGATCCCTGGATAAGTAGCATCAGCATTACTTGGGAAATTGTTGGACATGCAGAATCATAAACTCTGATTCGGGGATCAGCAATCTGTGTTTTAACAATCCCTCAAGATCCTTTGATGTAGGCTCAAGTTTGAAGGGAATGTTTGAAGTTTCTTCTTGTTAGCACAGCATTAATGGGGCAATTCACAAGTATCCATGCATGAAAAGTAAATTACTATGTTTCATTTCCTATCTGTTCAATTGTAGCTTTTATATCCTTTCTTTTTGAAAAACCTGGAAGCAGGGGTATAGCCTTTGAGCCAGATATAGATGGAGAAATGGTTACTTGGTTTAGCATAATTTGAAAGGATACAAAAATATCCCCCCCCTTTTTTTTTTGCAGGCAGGTCATGTCTAATGTTCAGTCTTTGACTATTAGTCCCTCTGGTTTATGATATTACTAAATGACAAATATCCCTGGGAGGGGTAACACATTAACCACTTACTGAAACGTATTTTATTAAGAATGGGTTTGTGGCAGAATCCTGGTATTCAAGAATTTACCATTCAAGATCCAGTGATACACTTGTGACCTTGAAGATCATGACATGGTAACTGTATTTTGCCATGGGAGCCAGCCCCTCCCTGATGGGTAAACCTAGAATCTATATTTTAAGGTAGCTTAAAAAATCTTTCCCACTTTATTGTTTACTGTAAAAAAAGGGGGTGGGAGGATGATAAAATGGCATAAGACTAGTGGGATTATGATGATGATTAAATGAGTCAATACCTGTGATCTGTTTACTATAAGGCCGGATGTGTACTTAAAACATGTGAAATATTGTGACAATCACCTCCTCGTTCCTTTAATATAAATTCTTGTTATGCTTTACTACTATCCTATTTGGAGAAGTTACTGCTGTATATTTGCAAACTGGCTACTAGCTTTATGTATTTGAAGGATCAAGATTTTGAGATGGATCAAAATCTCAATATTAACAGTGTGCATTCTGATCAACCGGCTGGTTTGAATGGGAAGCAGGGAGGACAGGCTGGTTTGAATGGTAACTGGGGAGTTGGAGTGAAGGATGGGATGTTACCTAAAAGGGGAGGTAGGTACTGAAATGGGCAGTGAAATGGAAGGGAATATTTGTGCTGAAGATAGTTTTTACCTCAGTGAGGTAATATTCCTGCTTTTTCAGGAAGAATTCAAGCAGTCATTTTTTTTTTTTTTTAATGTTATCAGCAAATAAAATTTTGGGCAGAAGGAAGTGTAAGACTAGAGGTATATAGAAAACTAAGCACAAAGTCCAGAATTTTAGGCTAACATATCTAAAGTGGGGGCCCCAAAACAGGGGATTTTTTCTGTCCAATGTAGTTAAGTATTAATGTTGCACATATATACTTTAATATTCCTAGAATTCTTTCAGTGAGCTTAGGATGGCTTGTTTCCTGATGGAAGCAGAATCCCAAGACGTCTGCCAAGATGTATTACTTAATGTTCTCTGTTTCTCAAAGGTTCAGTAAGCAAAAGGGGTTATTCTGAGCAAGCTGCCGGGATGATGACAGGAACAAACACCTCGATGTATAAATTTGAGACCTTTAACCTCTCAGCTGTCAAATTTCAATATTTCTGGTCACAATGTTAAATGCACTCCAGTATCCATTTCAGAGAGCTCTGATAGAAAAATCAAAGTTTGCCTTTATATTTACACACTGTTAGTAAGTTGTTAAAAGAAGAATAAAGCAAGGTGACTGCCAGCCATATTTTGTATTCGTGGCTTTACACCTTCAGCATAATAAACCAGAGCCTCTATTTTCTCTATAACTTATAATGCACGCTTCAAATGACTTAGTGTTCCTGCCAGCTCTATATCCCCTACCTTTTAAGAATGATAAACCCAGCACATTGAAGGTAAAGTTCAAAACCAGAACTATGAAAGGTGCAAGGAAATATGGGCTAAAACATGACTTTAAGATCTTTTCATTTAAAATCAAATGTGTGGATGTACGTGAAGGACATAGCATCTGTCTGTACAGTTTATCTCTCATTCCATCTTACACACGTGTATAATAACCTAAGGCATATTATGGGGATGGGGAACAGAGACTTCATATTCTTTTATGTGGATGCATGATTGCTTTTTTGGTAGTACTGCCGTGTTTTGTTTGGTCTTGTGCAATTCTGTAGACAAGTCTTCCATCATAATGACCTTTCTGACAGCAGATGGGTGGGGGAAAAATGGTCTGAGAAAACCATTTTCCTTTCCTGCAGTAAGTAATAATTATTTGAAGTGTTTGACAACGATAGAGTGAGCAGACTTACCCAAGGACCCATACTGGAAACTTCTTTTGACTCTTATTTTATCCTTTTCAATACACTTGTATAGAATAGAAAGTTTAAATTGTATCTTTTTAGAAATTTGTGAAGCTTGAGACCTCTTCAATTCCACAGATGTTTTCAGGTATATTTCTGGGGCTGTCTGAGCTAGATGACATGGGACAGGCTCCATGTAGATCCAGTTTATGTGTATCTCTGCCCTACTGGGCACTGAATCCATAGCACCATGCAAAGGGCCACCACGGGCCACTGCAGAGAGAGTGGACAGTGACAAAGGAAACTGTGCTTCCTGTTAGGACACGCATCATAGAATCAGAGGAATATGAGTAATGACTGTGTGACTCCTGGACCCAGGGAATTGTGCCTTCTCTATTCATACCCATTGAAACCTTTGCCTATTGACATAGAAAAGTTCAGTTTCTTTATGTATGTCCATTTCAAATATTGGTAAAATAAACTTTTAGAGCAAAAATCAATGTGGAAAATGTGTTAAAATTTGTGATGGTAGCAATTATCCATGCACATCATGTCTCTCATGGATAATAATGGTAGAAACAGTGGCTTTTCAGAGCTGTTGTTCTCTTTTAGTTGTAAACAATAGTTTCTGACAAGGATATCATGAAATTGAAACATAGCTTCTCTTTTCTAACTTATTAAATACTTTCAGTCACTACTGCCATCTGTTTAAGTATGTAACGTCCATCTCACCAGCAACTTGCCTTTCATATTAGTATATGATATCCTCTCTTCTTATGTTGCTATTTCATGGTGACACATACAGTTTCCTTGGTAAGATTGTAAGCTTCTTGATGGTACTGTCTACTTATGGTGTCTTGAACAGTGCCCTATGTTCCTAGGGATATCCTAAGGGATTTCTGTCACCTTTTGCTTCAGATTCCTCCCTCTACTTGACTCCAGTATTTTGCATCCTGAAGCTTCTATTTTCTGCCAAGCCCACATTACTCTAAATAGGGAACAGAAACACTGCACCAAAGCACCGTAACAAAAGATATTACGGGTCATAGACGTCAATGGGAGGTTTTAGGGAACTTGAGGAGTGGTTCATCACTGCGCTGACAGTAGATATGTTAAATAAATGTGGTCAGCATAATTGACCTGAAGATTTTCCAATCTTCTCCATATCTGGGAACCTTTTCTTGGTGATCTTTCAATCTCTGACTGCTGAAATATAAATTTTTACTCCAGGTCATGTATCTCCTTTCTCCTCCTATTTTCTCAGGTCCAGGTCTCTCAGCTTTCTGGTGCTTAGGATGTTCCAGGAAATCAGAAGAGAAAAACTTGGTTTCTTTATTATGTAGAGCAAATTAATCCTCTTTTTTTTGGTCTTAAAATAAGCTTCAGTCAATAAACATGGATATGAATCATTTCATACTTGTAGAGGTGATATTTGAGGCAGGAGGGCGTTGTGGAATACCACATTGCACCAAGCTGAAAGCTGGCCCTGTCACTTCTCCTTCAATACCTAAGCCATTCTCATTGCATTTCTTTTTTTTTTTCATGGAGGTTCTCAGGCTAGGGGTCAAATCGGAGGTACAACTGCTGGCCTACGCCACAGCCACAGCCACGCAAGATCCAAGCCGGCTTCTGCGACTCACAGCTCACGGCAATGCCAGATCCTTAACCCACAGAGCGAGGCCAGGGATCAAACCCCCAACCTTGTGGTCCCTAGTCAGATTCGTTTCCACTGCAGCATGATGGGAACTCCTTACTGCATTTCTTAATCATTATTTTACTTACCCAATTATGTAGGAGTTATAGCAAGGGGGAATATTTGAATATCCTATGACTTTTTCTTCTGTATGAAGTTAGTCAAGAAGGGGATGAGAAGGCATTCTTTCTGAGTTGAAGGGAGATGGAGTGAAACATTCAAAGAGAAGGACTTATTTTCACCTCAAATTTATGTTTATATGCACATGCATATACCATAGAATCTCTCTTATCCAGCCTTCACTTACACAGCTTCCCTGAGCCCCCTGGGGAACATACTGACTAAGCCTAGGGCACACTGAACTCCTACAGCCAGTAGGCTGACTCTCAGGACACTCACACCAGGGAATTAATGCTCATCAAGAGACAATTGTGTTTGTTCCCAAACCCCTTTATGCCATGTGTACTTCTTATTGTAGTTACATAATTTAATGAAATATTACATAAACCTTACATAGTCTATGAAGTGAATGTAAAAACGAAAAAGAATTGTTTTTCTTAAAACTAGTCTGCATTCTTTGAAAAGGCTTGATAACATCAAGTCTTTAAAAATGTTTGCTGTTGTATAAGGTACAGATGAGATGACGGTCCATAATTGGAATAAATTAGTAAAACCTACAAATCAGATGCATTATAAGTACCTATAGGTTGTCCCTCTACTTTAAAGAAATGGAAACTGGAAGTTGTAGTCAAGGCATTATGAGTGTAGTGTATGTAAGCAAGATTTTACAGAACCCCAATCAGAGAACTCAGGCCTCCACCCTAATTCAGATGAATAACATGTTTAAGATTAAATATGTTTAAGGATTAAATAACAAAGTTTAATGTATAGATCCATGGCTATTTTTTATTTCCATCCTAACCAGTGCTTTCAGTGCTAATGAACAGTTGGTGAATCTCTTCAAGGACTAGGGATGAGGGGTTTTATAGATTTTTCTGGACTTTAAGAGGGAAAATAAGTGTTACATGGCATAGTTTCTCATAGTTGCTTAGGAGTTTCTTGCTGGTGAATTCCTGTTTAACCTTTGTGTGCCTACACTCAAGTGGGTTATATAAGCTCTTTAGCAAATTTACATTAAGATTTACTTTTAAAAACATATTACTTATCACTTCTCAAATATTATATTATTTTCCATCTATCAATCTTCCTTTAGTAAACATGGAGTTCAGTGAAGCAGGGACTGGTAGTTAAGCATTCTTTTAAAAAGTATCATAATTTTTAGATATAGTGCCTTGTACATAGTTGAATTCAATACAGGTTTGGTAAAAGCATAAAGTTATGTTAAATGACTTCGAATAATTGAGACTAGGTTGTACCTATTAATTAGCTACCCTTTAAATATTTCCATATTTTCCCTTCTGTTGTACTTTTCCAGTAACACTGGTCTGGGTGACATCTGCCTGGTCTTCTGGAATTGCTTAGGATAATTCTTTTTTTTTCTTTTTTTTCCTACAGCCACACTTTCAGCATATGGAAGTCGCCAGGCTAGGGGTCGAATCAGAGCTGCAGCTGCCATCCTATGCCACAGCAACACTGGATCTGAGCCACATCTGTGTGCTCTGCTGCAGCTTGCAGCAATGCCTTATCCTTAACCCACTGAGTGAGGCCAGGGATCAAACCCACATCCTCATGAACACTATTTTGGGTTCTTAACCTGGTGAGCCACACGGGAACTCCCACATAATTCTTTATTAACAAAAGAAGAACATTTTATTAAGCAGCATTCTTCTGAGGAAAGGTGCCATATTCATTTGAGGGAAAGGAGTTGATGAAAGCTAGAGGTAAAATGGAGATGCTCTAGAGGAACCCTGGAGGTGGGCATGTCTGTTCTGCCTGAGAAGAGAGGAATATACTCACTATTGCTCTGGGGAGATAACAGAGAAAGAGAAGGAAAGAAAAACAGGGTGGAGAATGCTGGAATGCTAATTCTCTGATGTTAAGTCTTCCTCTGACCCTACTCCAAAATCTATAGTAAAAGTAATTCACCAAATGCTTGGGTGCAAGTGAATTTGTGTGTGTGTGTGTGTGTGTGTGTGTGTGTGTGTTGTGTGTATGTATACTGGCTTTGTGAAAACTTATTTGTGGCTGAGAATTATACTAAAATCAACACAAAGTGGGAGCTGAGGCAGCATTTGTTGCTGTTGGCCCACAGGGACAGAGTGATATTTGGGCAGAAAAACCTGCTTGCTCCCTGAAGCCATAAGGAGGTCAGGGACTAAGGGTTGATCAAGTTAGCTATCTCAGGGATGGGGGGATTTCTGATATACATACCTGGTGTGGAGATGAGCATATACTTACTGTTATAGACATTCTTTCAGAATGAATATTTGAATAACTAAAGAAAGCTGTCTGGGCTGGAGTCCCTTTATGTTTCATGCTAGTCCTGTCATCAATCAGGGGACTAGTGCAGGAAATTGTCAAGGTATGGTTCTAGGGATTGGTGCCAGTCAGGTGGTATCAGTCATCCTGCTCTTGGAGCTACAGCTGCCAGTCTATGCCACATCCATAGCAGTGTCAGATTACTGACCCACTGAGCAAAGCCAGGGATCAAACCCGCATCCTCATGGAGATCAGTTGGATTCATTTCTGCTGCACCACAGTGGGAACTCTTGAGATGTCTGTTTTAAAAAATTGGGACAAGTGCTTATTTTTCTAAATTTAGCAGAAAGGCCTGATTTTCTTGCTGACTTTTTTTTTTTTTTTGTCTTTTTGCCATTTCTTGGGCCACTCCCGCGGCATATGGAGGTTCCCAGGCTAGGGGTCTAATTGGAGCTGCAGCTGCCAGCCTACGCCAGAGCCACAGCAACGCAGGATCCGAGCCGTGTCTGCAACCTACACCACAGCTGACTGCAATGCCAGATCCTTAACCCACTGAGCAAGGGCAGGGATTGAACCTGCAACCTCATGGTTCTTAGTCGGATTTGTTAACCACTGCGCCACAACGTGAACTCCTCTTGCTGACTTTCTTATTAGCTGCTAAGAGTGAAGTGAGCATTGTACTGAAGAACTAACTTCAGCAAGTCAAAGTTGAGATATTACTACCTATGGGAAGACTTTCCTAAGGCTGTTTAGTGGCAAACTCCCTAGAGTAGATTCAGAAGTCACAGAGTGCTGGGGCTGCAAAGATACTTAGGCATGGCTTCCTTTTTTTACATGCTCCAACACTTTTATTCTCATGTCTGTTATTGTAATGATCATATTGTATGTAAATGTCAGAGCCATCTTTCCCAATTTATCAAAAGCTTCCTGATAACAAGGACCAAATCTTATCTTTTTATTGTCAACTCTTAAAACAGGAGCCTGAACCATGAAACATGCTCATTAAATGTGGGTGGAACGGATAGATGGGCCTGATCTCTTTACATTTATGCAAGTACACTAAGATTTTCTCTAAGACACAGAGGTGGTGGCAGACTTAGGACTGGGAATAAATTTTCTGATTTAAGGACTCTTTCCTTTGTTTCCCTTTCAAGAAATTTACTTGGAATGGGGTTCACATGCACAGAGTAGTGACATAAATTGTGGCTTTTCTTGCTCATTCCTGAAGAGCGTCTTGAAAGGAGAAATGCATTAAGAGTTCAAATGTTTCTCTAAAGCTGCATTGTGAATTTTTAAAAACTATTTTATGGAATGAAGAGAGCAATTCCATTGAGGTGAGAGTTGGGGGAGGCAAGAAGCGCCTGGCTCAGGTCTGCTCTACTGGGGACTTTGACATTGCTGCTGAGGCTGTTGACCCCCTTACATGTTGCTTTTTACCCAGCATCCAGAATTATCCTTTCAATAATTCAAGCTCATGATGCTGCATCTCTGTGCAAAACCCTGTAATGGTTTCCTCAGAATAAAAGCTGGCATTTGAAAATGGTCCATAAAGCCCTCCATGATCTAGGGGCAACCCTCCATTACATCTTACCACTCCAACTTAGTCTTTTACCTCTCCTGTCTTGCTTGCTGTGTTTCAGCACAATAGTTCCTGGTATTTCTTGTATACTCCAAGAAAATCCTGTACTACCTTTACAATGACAGTCCTTTCTTTCTGTTGTGCTTTTCCCCCAGATATCTGCAAGGTTTGTTCCCTCAGTTCATTTAGGGATCAGCTCACATATTTCCTTTTCAGTGTCTTCCTTGATCATCTTATTTAAAATAGCAGCTCCCCATTACCATCACCCTGTTACTCTCTGAATTATTTGTTTTATTTTTCTTTAATTTATCACTGTTTTTCCTCCCCTCCCCTCTCTTCTCCTTCCCTCCCTCCCTCGCTCCCTCCCTCCCTCTCTCTCCTCCCATGTTTTCAAGGGTAGTTTAACCATTATCTTTTCACTGTATGTATAAGTAGTCAAAAGTTCAGTTATCCAAATTTATTTTAACAGACCATGTGTCTCTGGTACTTTAAGACCACAGCATTTGGATGATACATTCCAATTTCAGTGGCTGGGGTAATCAAATTAGTCCATTAATCCATGAGTTTTTTTCCTTGCTTTTTAGGGCTGCACCTGTAGTATATGGAAGTTCCTAGGATAGGGGCCGCATAGGAGCTGCAGCTGCCAGCCTATGCCTCAGCCACAGAAATGCAGGATCCAAGCCATGTAGGAGACTTGTATCACAGCTCATGGCAATGCTGCATCCTTAACCCACTGAGCGAGGCCAGGGATTGAACCTACATCCTCATGGATACTAGTTGGGGTTCATAACCTGCTGAGCCACAGCAGAACCTCCCCGAGAATTTTTTAATTTTAATTAAATATATATTTTTTCTTTTTATAACCATACCTGTGGCATATGGAAGTTTTTGGGCCAGGTTGAATCAGCTGCAGCTGTGGTCTCTGCTACAGCCACAGCAACACCAGATCCCAACCATATCTCTTTGACCTATGCTGCAGCTTGCAGAAACTCCAGATCCTTAATCCACTGAGTGAGGCCAAGGATCGAACCCACGTCTTTACAGAGACAATGTAAAGCCACAATGGGAACTTCTTTAAAAATTTTTTTTTAAATTTAGTCTGTGAGTTTTTGTTTTATTTACCTATTGTATATGTCTATCACTTTGGTAGGGACCTTAGTGTCCATGAATATATCCATTCAGCAAAGGAGCCTCAAAGCCTACTGAAACTTGGTGGTATCTACCTCTGTATTCCCCACTAGCACGGGGTTAACCTATGCCCCTTTTGAGAATACATGTACCCATTCTGGTGCCTTTGTTATTACCATCTCTTTTTGCCTGGAATGCCCTTTTCCTCTCCTTTCCTCTGGATTCTAATCGAGATATATAGTCAATAAAAATGTAGTTATTTTTTTCAGGAATTAGATGGGAATCTCTTTCCTCTAGGAAGCTTTTCCTGGTATTCCAAGTTGGTAAGCTGATTGGAGATGTTAAGACCACTCAGCTTGCTCAACTGCAAGCAATCTGGCAATATGACAAGGTTGCCCAGTTTGTCAAAATCCCCAGCATTCTCTTGGGCAATGACAAAGGCCAGTCTTACCTGTTAGGTCAAAGTGTTATTTAAGATCAAGCAATAGCTTGGTCCTATAGATCAGGTCTGTAGGGCTCAAGGTAGGCTAAGGGGAGGGGAGCATCACAAGGCTCAGTTACACTAGGGAGAATGCAGTCCCATTTGAGGTGCCTCCCCATCGTTCAACCATGGGACCAGAATCTTTGTGGTATTATAGCATTTTGTTCCTCAGTCATAGGGTACTTCAGCTTCAATGTAATCTCTTTCCCAGTAGATCATAAACTCCTTGAGAAAAAGAACAGTCTTATTTTTAAAAAATAATTTTATTTATTTATTTAGTCTTTTTAGGGCCACACCCGAGGCATATGGAGCTTCCCAGGCTAGGTATCAAATCAGAGCTGTAGCTCCTGGCCTACATCACAGCCACAGCAGTGTAGGATCCGAGCCGCATCTGTGACCTACACCATAGCTCATGGCAATGCCAGATTCTTAACCCACTGAGCGGGGCCAGAGATCAAACCCACTTCCTCAGGGATACTAGTCGGGTTTGTTAACCACTGAGCTACTATGGGAACTCTGAAAAAGAACAGTCTTAATGTTTTTCCTCTTTTTAGTGTTTTACACATGGTGGGCACTCAGTGTTTGTCAGAATGACTATAAATGAGCATAGTCAGGATCTAAGGGTCTGCTGAGATCCTTTGATACCTCTTTTGGATGGTTGAGCACATCTTCTGTCTTTGGCTGGGTGTTAATAAGACCTGGAAGCCCTAGAACTGTTGTGGAGTTGATCCTGGGGGTAGTGGTAAGGCTAGCTTATAAGGAATGGTATTATCTTCATTTTTATTTATTTTTTTTCTCACTTTATCATTTCGTTTATTTATTTATTTATTTAATTTTATTTTTAAAAATTTTTTCCCACTGTACGGCATGGGGATCAAGTTATTCTTTTTTTTTTTTGTCTTTTGTCTTTGTTGTTGTTGTTGTTGTTGTTGCTATTTCTTGGGCCGCTCCCGCGGCATATGGAGGTTCCCAGGCTAGGGGTCGAATCGGAGCTGTAGCCACCGGCCTACGCCAGAGCCACAGCAGCGCAGGATCCGAGCCGCGTCTGCAACCTACACCACAGCTCATGGCAACGCCGGATCGTTAACCCACTGAGCAAGGGCAGGGACCGAACCCGCAACCTCATAGTTCCTAGTCGGATTCGTTAACCACTGCGCCACGACGGGAACTCCTCCAGGTTATTCTTACATGTATACATTTTTTCCCCCATGCTTTGTTCTGTTGCAATATGAGTATCTAGACATAGTTCTCAATGCTACTCAGCAGGATCTCCTTGTAAATCTATTCTAAGTTGTATCTGATAACCCCAAGCTCTCGATCCCTCCCACTCCCTCCCTCTCCCATCAGGCAGCCACAAGTCTATGATTTTCTTTTCTGTGGAGATGCTCATTTGTGCTGGATATTAGATTCCAGTTATAAGTGATATCATATGGTATTTGTCTTTGTCTTTCTGACTCATTTCACTCAGTGTGAGATTCTCTAGTTCCATCCATGTTGCTGCAAATGGCATTATGCCATTCTTTTTGATGGCTGAGTAGTATTCCATTGTATGTGTGTGTGTGTGTATATATATATATATACACACCACATCTTCCGAATCCAGTCATCTGTTGATGGACATTTGGGTTGTTTATCTTCATTTTTAGATGTTTACCTTCTGATATCGAATCTTTGTGGTTGGGTTCTAAGCATGAACTGGGGTCCTATCAAATTGAAGAAATCATTGATCAAATCAAACCTTAGAATAGACTCAGAACTGTTAAATGAAGACTAGTTCCAAATATAACCTCTAAGCACTTTTAATAAATTAGGCCTTACCTCTTGGACATATATAAAGAGACCTTCCATAATAGAAAATAATGCCCTGTGTCTTTGATGACCATGGACACCAAGTCACTGAAGCTCAGATCTTCTGAGGCCCCTGCTTTCTTAAGTCAGAATTAGTCACTCTCTCTTCTGTTCTTCCTTAGCATTCTGTGTGTCCTTTACCCACTTTAACAATGGTTTTAGCTCCTATAATTGTCCTACTTTATAAAATCCTGGAAGAGACATCAGTCCAACTTACTGATTTTATGGAAAGAGGTGACTTTTGACCAAGGTCAGGAAACATCTGGGACCAGAACTCAGACATCTTTAATCCTGATACTAGTTTTTAAAAATTTTCTTCTGCTGTAAATTGAAGTCTTATGTATCTCAGATTCATCTGTTGAAACCTAATCCCCAGTGTGGTGGTATTTGGAGGTGGGATTCTTGGGAGGTGATTAGGTCACAAGGGTAGAATGAGATTAGAGCTCCTGTAAAGGAGGCCCCAGAGAGCTCCATCACTTCTTCCACCATGTAAGACGTGTCTGTGAACCAAGAAACAGACTCTCACCAGACACTAAATCTGCTGGTATCTTGATCTTGGACTTCTCAGCCTGCAGTACTGTGAGAAATAAATTTCTGTTGTTTCTTAGCCACCCAACCTATGATATTTTATTATATTCTGTTTCATTTGTTAGCCCAAATGTACTAAGATATCTTCTTTATGGCTCTCATTGACTCAGGGATCTTAGAGCTTTAAGCCAGTCCATGAATAATTCTTTGACTTGTGGCTTTGGATAAACTTCTGGAGTCCTATTTGGAAGAGAAAGTACAAAGGAGAAAGAAATGCTTCTTCCTTCACAAGTGTCTAAAGAAGAGAGGAAACTAATAATATGAAAGCTAACTTTGTAAAAATATTGTTTATCTAATTAAAGGACAGTTACTGAATACATAATAAATAAGAATTCACATCATTACAATAACTTGATTTAAAAAAATTTTTAAAATATGTATATTGATTTTTATTTTTTTTCCATTATAGCTGGTTTATAGTGTTCTGTAAGTTTTCTACAGTACAGCATGGTGACCCAGTTACACATGCATGTATACATTCTTTTTTCTCACATTATCATGCTCCATCATAAGTGACTAGACATAGTTCTCAGTGCTACAAAGCAGGATCTCATTGCTAATCCGTTCCAAAGGCAATAGTCTGCATCTTGATTTTTAAGTGTTGAGGAAGTGCTATATTACCTTTTTAAAATTTGCATCCTGAAGAAAAATATTTCTCCATGCTTGGATAGGTTCTACATGCAGATTTTCAGAAAGGCCAGAATCTTTGAAAAAGGGTTGTGTTTTGTGTGTGGGCTTTGCCATCTAGATGAACATATATTTAGCTTAAGATCAGAATGCGTATATTTGTTTTTTTTGATGATAAACCTTGGACAGAATTGCTTCCTGAATATATGCTCTTAGCTGAAAAGATAAATATGTGGTCAGAAGCCCTTGCCCACCTCTGGTTAAGAGTCTTTGTTAATGGTATTCCAGCTAAGGATCCTATCTGCTTCAATAGCTCTTATCATTACTTAAAAATTAACAGCAGTTTGGTATTGTCCATGTGGAAAAAGCAGGCTCTTTGTGATGAGTATATTTGGACTAAGATTCGTCTTCATCACCCTCTTTCTTTCCTCTTCTTCCTTTAGTGGTTCATTGAGGTATATTAGCCCAACTCTTCAAGACCACCAATAAAGTCATTCTGGAATTTTCTCCCACTGTGGGCTCATTTGAACCTTTCTGTGCTTTTCTTTGGGCTCCTATAATTGAATCCGACACATTGCTAAGACTGCTTGTCTTTTTTTCCCCTTAAAATGCAAAGTATCCTAACACTCAGACACATATCTACATGCATATATTGATTAAGCAGCAAACTGGGAGTACAACTGACAGACCATAGAGAATAAAGCTTGTCCAACAGCCAATTTAGAACCACCAGGTCAGAGAATCCTAGGTCTCTGTATCCCAGAGAATATGTGGGCTCTTGAATATTCTAAATATTTAGAATAATATTTAGAATAATTTAGAAGGTTAAACTACAAGTAAGTAGTTCTGGATTCTAATTACTACAATAATAAAATATTTATGAAGTGCCTGCTTGCCCATGTCAGTGTGCTAATGTTGTGTATCTTCTAGAAAGACTGCCCCAATCCCTGGATTTCAAATAGTCTTTCCTTTCCCTTTCCAAAGAATATGTTTACCACTGATTATTATGAATTTATAATGTGAATTTCATTTATTCTCATGAGTATTGATACACTTTACTGAGCCTTGTTTGTTGGTCTCTGTATCTTGGATAGCTGCTTGATATGATTTATAAATTCCTCCAAGGTAAATTAGCTCCAAGACCTCAGTTCTCTACTTTAGCAAGAAAATAGAGTTAGTTCCCTTGGCTTGATGCTTTCTGATGCTGCAGGGTATGTGCAAATTTGATGGTAGATTACTGAGCCATCAGAAAAGAGGGTACTGTACCTTGGTACTTGTCCTGATTCTCTAAATGCATATTGAATTGGAGTAGCAAGTTTTAGATACATTTTGAAACCCAATGGATTGTTAAGTGTCACAAACAAAAGAAGAAACTAAGCGCTTACTCATCTGTGCAAACAAGGTCTGAGGACTCATTTGTTTTCCTGGATATTGCATAATAATTATTATGATGATAAAAATAAAATTTAATATGCTGTTTATTAAACATTGTGAGTCAAGCACTGTGTACTCTCAGTCTGTTACTGTCTTTTACAACTCTCTGGTCTGGGTACTGTTATCAGCCCTCTTCAGGAGAAAGTAAATTGAGATCAATGAATGTTAAGGACCTTGCCCAAAGTCACCCAAGTCATGAGTGATGGGATGGGATTGGAACCCTGACTGCCTGGCTCCAGAGCCCTTGTTCTTAACCATTAGTCAACATAACTCCATGTTTGCTAACAGTACTGAAATTGTATTGCATGTTTTATAGAAATAAAACCATGTATGGGCTGCTGACAATTTCTAGGCTGCATAGTGTAAAATGATTAAGATCTCAGGCTTTGGAATTTGGTTCTGAAAGCATCCAGTTCTGTCTCTTAGGAGCTGGATAAAATTGGCTAAGTTTTATAAACTCTCAGAGCCTTCATCTGGTTTATGAGGAAGATAGTAATTGTGCCTGCATCACAGGTGCTGCTGAGGTTTAAATGAGATATGTACACAAAGCATTAAGCACAGTATCTGGCACGAAGTCAGTGCTTTCTAATAGTAAAATTATTATTGTTACTAAGAGAGTCTTTGGATTTGGCAAGTGAAGCTTTGGTATCCAGGAACAGGATTCGTATTCTAATTCCCTATGTGGCTCAGATGGTGATAGAGGGGCATCAGCTCTCTCCGCCCTCAGCAAAAACAGGAGATTTCTCACCAAGAGGCCCAGGTTCAACCTAAGGAGGAGTTTTTAGCTCTGCTGCTCAATGCTGGATCCACATTCGACTTACCTGAGAGCTTTGAAGACACCTGATGCCTGGTTGAATCCCAGATGATTAAATCAGAATCTCTAGTGACAGGGACTATGATATCAGTGGGTGCTAAGCTCCCCAAGTGAATCCATTGTACAAAGTTAAGAACCATTTTTGATGACTGAAATATGATCCCAGATACTGTACTTCAGAAGCAAAAAGCCCTACACACCTCGTAAGTGCAGGAATCAGAGAGGCTGATAAACAAAATACATCTGTTTCCAGGCAGTCCGCATATGACCTCCTGGTACATTTAGTGAGGTAGTCCATATCTCTTGGATAGATCTCATCGAAGTAGCATCAGTTAGTAATGTGCTCTAGATGGAGAATTTGAATGAAAATACCTAGATTTCAGTCCAATTCTATACTTCTAAGCTTCAGCATACCACATGACATCTTAGAGCCTCAATATCTCCAGTATTATAGGAATAATGATGCCTGGGCTGCCTACACAAATATTAATCATATTTCTTACGTACCTATCACTGAGGAGGGGATACTTCCACCCTTCTGTTATACACTATGTAGATTCTGTCCCAAGGAGAAGGAGCTGATAGGACAGTTTACCAGTCTAAGGTTTTCTTTGGGCCATGTTTTACCAGGGGGAAGTGGGGGCCATAGAGGCAGAGACTTAAACTTTACCTCTTATTTAGCACTTCCTTTTCCCGTGTGGGAAGCACTTATGTGTAGGCTCTGCTTCAGAGGCCAGCAGAGGGTGGATCTCTTTCTGGTCCTGATATCCCTAATTGATGGGCAGTAATTTGATGGATTCTGAGCATACTTAAACACAACTTTGGGATACTGTACTTCGTTTTCCATTTAGCTGCTCTTCCTATATTATACTTCTGGAGGGAACATTGAGGGAGGAGGGGTTTATGATAGAGTCACCTATTTCCATCTTCAACCTACAGCATTGTACTAGGAGGAGTTCTGTGTATGTGTGTATGTGTCTATGTGAGATAATAGAAAAAAAATTGTAGAGCTTAAAAGGGGAGAAAAGACATGTACAAGATTATCTGTAGTATAAGATATGGAGTGATGACAGAAGCATGGGGAATTGAGAGCTTTCAGACTCCAAATCGTCCATGTTCACCTGGCCCATGTTATCACAGCTGCCCCTGAGCTGCCCAGTTTTCTCTCACTTAGGCATGGTGTTCTGCAACGAATCTACTCTGGAGGAACTCACTGTTACTGGAGCCCAAGTGGTCCCATGGAAAGCAGTTTACATGGAAAGGTAGCCTGCACACATAGGACTGTTGCAATAAGTGGCCAAATAAAATAGGATATCCAGACTGAAGATTTCTTTGGGGACCAAGCAAGGAAGGAATAAAATGAATGAGGTGGGCTAGGTGGTCTGTGTAGTATGGGACTGTGTGTGGCCCTCCACATGGCCCTATTTCAGCTTATGGTTGCTGTGCAAGTATGTTGAGACCAGTGTGCTCAAATCATCCACTTTCACAGAGGAAGCCACAATTTTGTATTTCTCTGTGATATTCTTTATTTTAAAATGTTTTTTTCCAACTAATTATAATTTTAAAATACAGATATAGAATAATTGTTCAGTTAAAGGTTTTTTTTTGTTTGTTTGTTTTTTCTCTAATGGCTTTTGAAAAATTATCCTACCTTTTGGCCTCCTCTTTGTGTGTGTGTATGTGTGTATTTGTGTGTATGTGTGTGTATCATAACGTTTTCTTCTATTTCACACAACACAAATGCATTTGTTACTTATGGTTTTTAATAATAAACTTACCACTATATTTGACACAGCAGTTTCTAGTCAGAGAATATCACGTGGAGTGAGTTTGAATTGTATACCATATTTGAATGAACCCCAGATGTTTTGCTTTGTGTACAAATGCCAAGTGCCAGGGATGAAGACGTAGCACCTTCTTATAACTCTCCAGCAATTGCACGTGTGTGCTATTGCCACATTTTGAAGTGCTCTCTTATTTAGCTCTAATTTTGCCTAGAGGGTGTTTTTCTGTTATAACTTTATCTTCAAGTGCAGTTTGAGTGAAAGATAACCAGGAACCCCCAAAAGTTTGAAAAATTGATGAAGAAAATGATGTAGAAAGAAGGGGAAAAAATGAGCACAACAAACCTTCATTACATTCACATTATATTTTATGTACAAACTTGTATTTATTCACTTTTAAATTGTTGTTCATTACCTATGTAGTTGTTTTCATTGTTCAGTTGCTATACCTTTTTTTTTTTAAACCTGAGAAAATAGTTCGAGCGTCTTGATTTGGGACAGAATTCATCATAATTTTTCCCATTCAAATGAATAGAAAAAATTGAATTTAATGGCTTTTCACTTTGCAGTCAGTTTTTTAAGGAATGAACAAAAGTTCCTAGTAGGGATTGGTGTATCAATTTGTGGACCAACATAAAGCATGTCTGTGGACTCACTTTGGCCAGCAGGATGCTAGTTTGTGACATTCAATGAAGAATGGCTGCGAAAGTACTGTAAAAATGTTAAGGTGCTAAATAAGCAATGAGGGTTATTATTCCAGGCCTTTCAGGGTGCAGGGTCGGGGAGCGGTGCTTACACAGTCATTTCTGTATGGGGAATTGGTTCTAGGACACCTCTCCCTGTCCCCTAGGCTGCCCTCCCCTCTTGCTTCTACAGAAACCAAAACCTGAAGATGTTCAGGTTCCTTTTATTAAATGACGTAGTATTTTTGTATACCCAATGCAATTCTCCTCTGTACTTTAACTCATTTCTAGATTACCTGTAGTATCTAATACAATGTAAGTGTATTGTAAATAGTTAGAAATTCAACATAAATGCTGTGTAAGTAGTTGCCAGTGTGAGGCAAATTCAAATTTTGCTCTTTGGAACTTTCTGGAATTTGTTTTCTCAATATTTTCTGTTGGAAAATGAGTTGGTTGAATTTGCAGATAAGAAGCTGTGGATATGGATGGCCAATTAATTGTATGTCTTAAGGACAAGTTTTTTCATCCTCATCTCTTTTTTCATGGATTTTTTAAACTAGCCCTCTTATCCATGATGCACAGCATCCAGAATCATATTTAGACTTTCTGTCCATTTCCTCCTGAGTCAGCTTTATGAGTCTCCCGGTCAGGCTAGGAACCTGAACATGGATGTGTTAATTGCCTGGACACTGTGTGGGGCAATAGAGAAGACTCCAGCTACGGAGTCAGGAGGCCAGAGCAGGGCTTTGGCCTTGCTGCCGATTCACTGTGTGACTTCGAGGATGTCAGTTAACTTTGCTGTACTCAGTAAATATTCTCCTCTTCCTCCTTTTGCTATACTTACTACTACTACTCTCACCATTATTATTTTATAAATCTCAAGAGAGATGAAGAGACCTCTAAGTTCCATTTCTAACATTCTGTGGTTCTAGAAACATTCCTGTAAGTATGCATGTATGTTTTCATGGAAGCAGCACCCTCCTTAGGCATGATGTTCTCATTGCCAATTTTTTTTTATTCTTTCAGCATATACTTACTGAAGGCCTATGGAATATCAGACATTGTTCTGGGCATTAAGGGTGGAGTAGTTAGTAAAAGAGACAAAATCTTGGCTCTCACTGAACTCACATTTTTATGATTCCATCAGAGATAATCTTTCCTCATTGTTTAATATCTGTTACTACCTGGGTAAATGAACTAGGCATTCTCAGTGTCATACAGGAATTGAAAAAAGTTTTGACATGAACTTGTTTGTGTTTGGGGGTGAGGTTTATCAGGGAGTGATTATGAGACATAAGTTTTTTGAAGTGGTCTGTTATTTGATGGTGTTTATAAGATGCCACCATTTATGGATGGGCTACTAGCATCAGGCCCGGGTAATATTTCACACTAAGCATGGCAGACAAATGAGTCAGATTGAGGGACAAAATTGTTATGTAGGTAACCACATCTCTAAGCTAAAACTGGTCAAACTGAAGAAATCAGTAGTGTTACATTTCTGGCTGATTCTCTTTGAAGAATGTCCATTCTCTCCTTTTCTGGAAAGCTTGGCAGAGTATCTTTCCTTGGTGAAAATAGTCTGTCCATATTGCTTTGAAGATGTTCTGATTTTCCTTGGTTGGTTCTTTGCCTTTGAATACTTTGGGATATTTATCTCCTTCTAGTCTTTCTAGTCCATTTTCTTCTTCCTCCCTCTTCTCTTTCCTCTTCTTTCTCACCTGCTTTTCTTTTCTTACCCCTTTTCCTCCTCCTCTTTTTTCAATTAAGTAGGAAAAGATTAAAAGGATCGGTGATAAATTAATATTCCTATTAGGGATTTAGAAAATGACATTTCTGAGGACCCCTAAGAGGACAAAGCCAAGGCAGTCTAGATATAAACAGACCAAGGCATCACATTTGCTTTTCTAAATATGAAAAAGACCACGAATACTTTGAAAAAGAGCTGATAAATGTTCTTGCATTGCTTTAAACAAGGCCAATTCCCATTTAAAGGTAAGGCAGGTAAATGCCTACCACCCCCTAAAATGGACCAATCATGAGAGCCAAATTGGTTATAGCTATTGGGGCGGTCATAATGGCCCATTGTCAGTTGGTTAGAGAACAACAACAAAACATGAAAAATTACTCAGATTAATTGTTAAGAATTTGAGTAGAAACTATAATCAAGAAATAGGAGCCACTTAAGATCTCTGAGGTGAGTCAATTAGATTGTCTTTTCCTTCTAGCTATTGATATACCATTGCCTTCCCAAAGTCTTCTTTGTGTATGTGTATTTATTTCACTGAGGCCCTCTAAGAGAAATGCCCTGATTTAAGGCATTCCTTCACTCAAATAGGGATACTTCTGAGAACATTGTGACTGCATTCTGCAGTGACTCCTACGTGAAATCTTACATGAAAAAATTTTTTGTTCTTCTTCTTGAAGAGTATGTTGTTTGAGAAAGGGTTTTTAAAAAATTACCACAGTAAGTTTAATAAACATCCATCATCTCATATATATACAAAAATAAAGACATAGAGAAAAGATATTTTTTTCTTGTGATGAGAACTCTTAGGATTTACTCTTAACAGCTTTCATATATAACTTACAGAAGTGTTAATTATATTTATCATTTTGTACATGACATCACTATTACTCATTTATCTCTTAATTGGCAGTTTATACCTTTTGACTGCCTTCATCTAGTTCTCCCTTCCTGTAACCTCCACATCTCGTAACTAAAAATATGATTTCTTTTTCTATGACCTTGTTTATTTTTGAAGTATCATTGACCTATAATACTGTGTTAGTTCCTATTACACAACATGGTGATTTGATATTTCTATGCATTTCAAAACGATCACCACAAAAGTGATGTTACCATCTGTCATCATACAAAGATATTACATTACATAATTATTAACTATATTACTCACACTGTACATTTCATACCCATGTCTCATTATTTTGCAACTGGATGTCTAAATCTCTTACTCTCCTTTACCTATTTTTTTTTCTTTTTTTTTGCTATTTCTTGGGCCGCTTCCACGGCATATGGAGGTTCGCAGGCTAGGGGTCTAATCGGAGCTGTAGCCACTGGCCTACGCCAGAGTCACAGCAACATGGGATCTGAGCCGCGTCTGCAACCTACACCACAGCTCAGGGCAGCGCCGGATCGTTAACCCACTGAGCAAGGGCAGGGACCGAACCCGCAACCTCATAGTTCCTAGTCGGATTCGTTAACCACTGCGCCACGACGGGAACTCCTCCTTTACCTATTTCTATCCTCTACCCAACCTCCTCCCTTCTAGTAACCACCTGTTTGTTCCCTGTATACCTGAAACTTTGCTCCTATTTGGTTGTGTTTGTTCATTTCCTTAATTTTTTAGATTCCACATATAAGTGAAATCATAAGTGTATGTTTTTCTCTGTGTGACTTATTTCACCTAGCATGATACCCTCTAGGTCTCTCCATGTTGTCACAAATGACAAGATTTCATTCTTTTTTATGACCGAATTATATCCTATTGTATATGTACAGACCACATCTTTATCCATCCATCTGTTGATAGGAACTCAGGTTGTACATAATGCTGCAATGAACATACAGGTGCATATATCTTTTCAAATTAGTGGTTTTGTTTTCTTCAGATAGATACCCAGGAGTGATATTGCTGGATCATATGGTAGTTGTGTTTTTAATTTTTCAAAGAATGTACACATTGTTTTCCATATTGGCTCCACCAATTTACATTCTCACCAGTAGTGCACAAGGGTTCCTTTTGTCAACATCCTTGCCAATAGTTGTTATTTGTTGTCTTTTTGATAATAGTTATTCTGATAGGTTTGAGGTAATATCTCATTGTGGTTTTGAGTTGAATTTCTCTAAAAAATAGTGATGTTGATCATCTTTTCATGTGCCTGTTGGCCACCTGTATGTCTTCTTTGGGTACCTTTATTCATGTCCTCTGCCCGTTATTAATAGGGTTGTTGTTGTTTTTTTTGATGTTGAGTTTTGTATGAGTTTTTTTATTTATTAAAAATTTTTTATTAAATATAGTTGATTTACAGTGTTCTGTTAATTTCTGCTGTACAGCACAGTGACTCAGTCACACACACACACACACACACATATATACATATATATATATATATATGTATATATATATACATTCCTTTTTTCACACTATCTTCCATCATGTTCTGTCACAAATGATTGGATATAATTCCTTGTGCTATTCAGCAGGACCCCATTTCTTATCCATTCTAAATGTAATAGCTTGTTAATAATCTACTAACCCCAAACTCCCAGTCCATCCTACTCCCTCACCTTGCCCCTTGACAACCACAAGTCTGTTCTCCATGCCTGTGAGCCTATTTCTGTTCTGTAGATAGATTTATCTGTGCCACATTTTAGGTTCCACATATAAGTGATATCATATGGTATTTGTCTTTCTCTTTCTGACTTACTTTACTTAGTATGAGAATCTCTACTTTCATCCATGTTGTTTAAAATGGCATTATTTAGTTCTTTTGTATGGCCGAGTAGTATTCCATTGTGTATATGTACATCTTATTAACCTATTCATTTATTGATGGACATTTAGGTTGTTTCCATGTTTGACTACTGTGAATAGTGCCACTGTGAACTTACGGTGTGTGTATTTTTTTTGAATTGTAGTTTTGTCCGAATATATGACAGGAGTGAGATTGCTGGATTATACGGTAGTTCTTTTTTTTTTTTTGTCTTTTTGTCTTTTTTAGGACTGTACCCATGGCATATGGAGGTTCCCAGCCTAGGGGTCCAATCGGAGCTACAGCTGCTGGCCTACACCACAGCCAGAGCAATAAGAGATCTGAGCCTCATCTGCAACCTACATCACAGTTCATGGCAACTCCAGATCATTAACCCACTAAGCAAGGCCTGGGATCGAACCTGTGTCCTCAGGGATGCTAGTTGGGTTTATTAACCACTGAGCCATCATGGGAACTCTGGAGTTCTATATTTAGTTTTCTGAGGAACCTCCATACTGTTTTCTATAGTAGCTGTACCAATTTACATTCCTACGAACAGTGTAGAAGGGCTACCTTTTCTCCACACTGTCTCCAGCATTTGTTTTTGTAGACTTATTAATGATGGACATTTTAACTGGTGTGAGGTGGTACCTCATTGTAGTTTTGATTTGCATTTCTCTAACAATGAGTGATGTTGAGCATTTTTTTTTCTTGTGCCTACTAGCCATCCATATGTCTTCTTTGGAGAAATGTCTATTTAGGTATGCCCATTTTTTGATTGTGTTTTTTTTGTTTGTTTGTTTGTTTGTTTTTGAGTTGTATGAGTTTGTATATTTTGGAGATTAAGCCCTTGTTGGCTACATCATTTACAACTATTTTATCCCATTCCATAAGTTGTCTTTTCTTTTTTTTTTTAATGTTTCTTTTGTTGTGCAAAAGCTTGTCAGTTTGATTAGGTCCTATGGGTTTATTTTTGTTTTTATTTATGTTGCCTTTGAAGATTGACCTAATAAAATATTTATGTGGTTGATGTCAGAGAATGTGCTAGGAGTTTTATATTGTCTTATGTTTAAATCTTTAAGCCATTTTGCGTTTGAGGATGCATTCTAGTTCATTGCTTTATGTGCCACTGACTAGTTTTCCCAGCACTGTTTGCTGAAGAAACTGTCTTTTTCTCATTTTATGTTCTTAGCTCCTTTGTTGAAGATTAATTGATAGTAGGTGTCTGTGTTTATTTCTGAGCTCTCTATTCCATCCCATTGGTCTGTATGTTTTTGTACCAGTACCACACTGTTTTGATTACTGTAGCTTTGTAATATTGTCTGAAGTCTGGGAAAATTATGCCTCCTGCTTGGTTTGTTTCCCACCCCCTCAAGATAGGATTGCTTTGGCAATTCTAGGTCTTTTTATGGTTCCATATAAGTTTTTGGATTATTCTAGTTCTGTAAAAAATGTCACGGGTAATTTGATAGGGATCACGTTAAATCTGTAGATTGCTTTAGGTAATATGGCCATTTTAACAACACTAATTCATCCAATCCAGGAGCATGGGATATCCTTCCATTTCTTTGAATCCTCTTCAGTTTCCTTGATTAATGTTTTATAGTTCTCAGCATATAAGTGTTTCATCTCCTTAGTCAGGTTTATTCCTAGGTATTTAATTTTTGGGGATTCTATTTTAAAAGGTATTTTTAAATATTCCTTTTGTAATATTTCATTATTAGTATACAGAAATGCAACCAATTTCTGAATGTTAATCTTGTATCCTGCTACTTTGCTGGATACAAGATTGATCAGTTTGAATAGTTTTTGTGTTGAGTCCTTAAAGTTTTCTATGTATAGTATCATGTCATCTGCATAGAGTAACAATTTTACCTCTTCTCTTCCAATTTGGATACATTTTATATCTTTTGTTTGTCTGATTGCTGTGGCTAGGACTTCCAATACTATGTTGAATAAAAGTGGTGAGAGTGGGCATCCTTGTCTTGTTCCAGATTTTAGTGGGGAGGCATCCAGCTTTTCTCCATTGAGTATTATACTGGCTGTGGGTTTGTCATAAATGGCTTTTATTATGTTAAGGTATGTTCCCTCTATACCAACATTGGTAAGAGTTTTATCATGAATGGATGTTGGATTTTGTCAAATGCTTTTTCTGCTTCAGGTGATCATATAGTTTTTGACTTTTCTTTTGTTAATGTAATGAATGACATTGATTGTTTTGCATATGTTGAACCATCCTTGTGAACATGGGATGAATCCCACTTGGTTGTGGTGTATGATCTTTTTTATTTGTTCATGTATTCTGTTGGCTAAAATTTTTTTGAGAATTTTTTCACCTATATTCATCAGTGATATTGGCTTATAATTTTCTTTTTTGGTAGTATCCTTGTGTGTTTTTGGTATTAGGGTGATGGTGGCTTCATAGAATGTCTTTGGGAATGTTCCTTCTTCTATAGTCTTTTGGAAAAGTTTAAGAGTGATGGATATAAATTCTTTGTATGTTTTGTAGAATTCACCTGTGAAGCCAACCTGTCCTGGACTTTTGTTTGCAGAGAGTGTTTTTTATTACATATTCAGTTTTGTGTCTAGTGATCAGTCTGTTCAAATTATCTGTTTCTTCTTGATTCAGCTTTGGTGGGCAGGCTGTATATCTCTAGAAAGTTGTCCATTTCTTCTGGTTTGTCAAATTTGTTGGCATATAATTGTTCATAGTATTCTTTTATGGTTTCTTTTTTTGTATTTCTGCAGTATCTGCTGAGATTTCTCTTTTTCATTTCTTAGTTTGTTTATTTGGGTTTTTTTCTCTCTCTTCTTTGTGAGTCTGGCCAGAGGTTTGTCAATTTTGTTACCCTTTCAAAGAACCAGCTCTTGGTTTTATTGATATTTTTCTACTGTTTTTTGATTCTCTATTTTATTGATTTCCTCTCTGATCTTTATGATTTCTTTCCTTCTGCCAACATTAGGTTTTGTTTGTTCTTCTTCTTCTAATTCTTTTAGGTGATAGGTTATGTTGTTTATTTGAGGAGGCCTGTATTGCTATGAACTTCCCTTTAAGAATTGCTTTTGAAGCATCCCATAGATTTTGAATGGTTTTATTTTCATTGTTGTTTGTTTTGAGGTATTTTTTAATTTCCTCATTGACTCATTGGTTTTTTAGTAGCATGTTGTTTAGTCTCCATTTAGTTGTTTTTTCTCATTTCTTTTCCTGTGATTGATTTCTAGTTTCATGTCATTGTGTTTAGAGAAGATACTTGAAATAATTTCTATACTCTTAAATTTTTTGAGCTTAGCTTTGTGCCCCAATATGTGGTCAATCTTTGAGAGAATGTTCCATGTGCACTTGAAAAGAGTGTATATTCTGATTTTTTTTTGGATACAGTGTTCTGAAACTGTCCGTTAAGTTTAACTGTTCTATTGTGTCACTTAGGCTATCTGCTGCCTTGTTGATTTCTGTCTGGTGGATCTGTCCATTGATGTGAGTGAGGTTTTTTTTTTAAATTTTTAAATTTTTTTTACAGGATAAAATACATATATTTAAACACAATTACATTCACACAGATTATTATATCATGGATCTTAAGAAAGAGATTAAGTGACTCCCTCTGGAGAAGTGGAATGGAAGTATGCTGAGACAAATAGGAAATATAGTCTATACTTTATCCCATTTTGTATGGCTTTCATCTTTACTATTTAGTATTATCTATTACATTTCAATTTTTCTTTAAAAATTAGCATTATATTAAAATTGTGTGTATTATGCAACTAAAATTTATAAAGAAGAAAGCCTTATATACCATTAAATATTTTATATAGCATAATAAAAAGAATAACTTAACTGGTAAGAATAACAAAAATAATATACCCTCTGAAAATAAGTAAAATATAAAATGCATAAATTGGCTAAAAAACAGTGTAACTATATAAATATGTCTTCACAATTTGTTACATCTTATTGATTCTTCAATATAGACATTACACCATTCTAGGTGATGTGATAAACAAGACATTATAGGCCTTACATTGTAGCCTGGAGAGAAATGGTTATTAATAATACAATTGTAGAACTGTATTATTTAATTGTACAGTTGCATTATTTAATTATAATTATCATAAATTCTCTGATGGAGAGGAAGTCAGAATCAGATGTAAGAAGACTTCAGCATTCCAAGAATGATGTCAAATGACCCCCTTCATGGTGGATTATGCACTTATTTACTATGAGATATATTTCTTCTCCAGAGATTCCTTGTTTGTGTATCAATTGTAGATTTTTGGTTTGCAGTTATTCTGAAGTTTTGATGTAAGAGTCTGTATGTATATGAGATTGTTTTAAGTTGTTGTTCTCTTAAGTGCAAGTTCATGTCCAGTGTCCTGCATTTGTACCCACCTCTTCTCATGATTTCAGATTTTGGTGGTATGATTGTGCATGGATGATTTCGTATCTTTTTTTTTTTTAATTTTAGGAAGCTTAATTTCTTTTTTTATTTTTATTTTTTTAAATTACTCAAATGAATTGATCACATCTGTAGTTGTATAATGATCATCACAATCTGATTTCACAGGATTTCCATCCCACAGCCCAAGCACATCCCCCCACCCCGCAAACTGTCTCCTCTGGAGACCATAAGTTTTTCAATGACTGTGATTCAGTTCTGCCAGGAAGTTCAGTCTGTCCTTTTTTCAGATTCCACATGTGAGTGAAAGCATTTGATGTTGGTGTCTCATTGTATGGCTGACTTCACTTAGCATGATAGTTTCTAGGTCCATCCATGTTGCTAAAAATGCCGGTATTTTGTACTTTTGTGTATATGTACCACATCTTCTTGATCCACTCCTCTGTCGATGGACATTTAGGTTGTTTCCATGTTTTGGCTATTGTGAATACCGCTGCGATGAACATTGGAGTGCACGTGTCTTTGCGAGTCATGGTTTTCTCTGGATAGATGCCCAGGAGTGGGATTGCTGGGTCAAATGGTAGTTCTATGTTTAGTTTTCTGAGGCATCTCCATCCTGCTTTCCACAGTGGTTGCACGAATTTACAGTCCCACCAACAGTGTACTAGGGTTCCTTTTTCTCCACACCCTCTCTAGCACTTCTTGTTTGTAGGCTTTTGGATGATGGCCATTCTGGCTGGTGTAAGGTGGTACTTCAGAGTGGTTTTGATTTGCATTTCTCTAATGATGAGTGACGTTGAACATCTTTTCATGTATTTTTGGCCATCTGTATGTCTTTTTTTTTTTGTCTTTTTAGCTATTTCTTGGGGCGCTCCTGTGGCATATGGAGGTTCCCAGGCTAGGGGTCGAATCGGAGCTGTAGCCACTGGCCCACGCCAGAGCCACAGCAACGCAGGATCCGAGCCGCATCTGCAACCTACACCACAGCTGACAGCAACGCCGGATCCTTAACCCACTGAGCAAGGGCAGGGAACGAACCCGCAAACTCATGGTTCCTAGTCGGATTCATTAACCACTGCGCCACGATGGGAACTCCCTGTATGTCTTCTTTTGAGAATTGTCTGTTTAGATCTTCTGCCCATTTTTGGATGGAGTTGTTTGTTTTTTTGGTATGGAGCTGCAGAAGGTGTTTATAAATTTTGGACATTAATCCCTTGTCAGTCGATTCATTTGCAAAGATTTTCTCCCATTCTGTGGGTTGTCTTTTTGTGTTGTTTAGGGTTTCCTTTGCTGTGCAGAATCTTTTAAGTTTGATTAGGTCCCATTTGTTTATTTTTCTTTTTATTGTCAATACTCTGATAGGTGGATCTGAGAAGATGTTGCTGTCGTTTATTTCAGAGAGTGTTTGGCCTATGTTTTCCTCTAGGAGTTTGGTAGTGTCTGGTCTTATATCTAGGTCTTTAATCCATTTGGAGTTTATTTTTGTGTATGGTGTTAGGGAGTGTTCTAATTTCATTCTTTTCCATGTGGCTGTCCAGTTTTCCCAGCAACACTTATTGAACAAGCTGTCCTTTCTCCATTGTATAGTCTTGCCTTCTTTGTCATAGATGAGTTGGCTGTAAGTGCATGGGTTTAATTCTGGGCTTTCTATCCTGTTCCACTGTTCTATATGTCTGTCTTTGTGCCAGTACCATGCAGTTTTGACGAGTGTTGCTTTGTAGTATAGTCTGAAGTCAGGGAGCCTGATTCCTCCAGCTGCATTTTTCTTTTCCAGGATGTCTCTGGCTATTCTGGGTCTGTTGTGCTTCCAAACAAACTTTAAAATATTTTGTTCAAGTTCTGTGAAAAATGTCCTTGGTAATTTGATAGGGATTGCATGGAATCTGTAGATTGTCTTGGGTAGTATAGTCATTTTGATAATATTAACTCTTCCAATCCACGAGCATGGTATATCTTTCCATCTATTTGTGTCGTCTTTGATTTCTTTCATCAGTGGCTTGTAGTTTTCAGAGTATAGGTATTTTGTTCTTTAGGTAGGTTTACTCCTAGTTATTTTATTCTTTTGGATGCGATGGTAAACGGTATTGCTTCCCTAATTTCCTTTTCTGCTTTTTCATTGTTAGTATATAGAGATGATCTATTTATAACTAAATAGTGTCCTTCTTTGTCTTTACTTAATGGCCTTTGATTTAAAGTCTGTTTTGTCTGATATGAGTATTGTGGCTCCCATTTTCTTCTCATTTCCATCCTCATGAAATATCTTTTTCCACTCACCCCCTGCTTTCAGTTTATATGTGTCCTTTGCCCTAAGGTAAGTCTCTTGTAGGCATCATATTATAGGCTTTTTAAAAAAATCCAGTCTGCCCCTCTCTGTCTTTTGATTGTAGGATTCAGTCCATTGGCATTTAAGATAATTATTGATAAGTATGTATTTGTTGCAATTTTAAACATTGTTTTCCTGTTGATTCTATGATTTTCCTTTGTTCCTTTTGTTTTTGGTTGGATGATTTTTCTTTATTTCATTCTTGTGTCCTCTTCATTTTAGTTTTTGTGAATGTATTGTTTGGTTTTAATTTGTGGTTGCCCTGTTTTTCAAGTATGTTAACCCCTTCCTATATCTGCTTGCTTTACCCTGATAGTCATATAGGCTCAAGCACATTCTAAAAATGAGTCTATATTTTCTTTGTTTCCCCACATTTTATGATTTCAGTATCCTTTTTCACATCTTCATGTTTATCTTTTTGCTGTTCCTTGTGTTTATCGTTACTCACAAAATTTTTTTTCTTCCCTTTTTAGATCTGTATACTGGATTATTTAAGTGATTACTTTCCAATTGTGATTTCCTCCATCCTGTATCTTCTTACTTCTTTCCTGTTTAGAGGAGACCTTTCGATATTTCTTTTAGAATGGGTTTAGCATTGCTATATTTTTTAAAGTTTTTGTCAAAGAAATTCTTTATTTCTTTTTCTGTTTTAAATGATAATCTTGCTGCGTATTCTAGGCTGCAGTTTTTTCACTTTTAGAACTTTGAATATATCTTGCCACTCTCTTCTGGCCTGTAGTGTTTCTTTTTTCTTTTTTTAGGGGTATACCTGTGGCACATGGAAGTTCCCAGGCTAGGGGTCTAATCGGGGCTACAGCTGTCAGCCTATACCACAGCCTCAGCAACCCAGGATCCAAGCCACATCTACGACCTATACCATAGCTCATGGCCAAGCCGGATTCTTAACTCACTGAGTGAGGCTAGGGATCAAACTCACATCCTCATGATTACTAGTCGGATTCGTTTCCACTGCACCACAGTGGGAACTATCTTGCCTGCAGTGTTTCTGTAGAGAAATCAGCTGATAGCCTTATGGGGGTTCCCTTATAATTAACTCTTTGTTTTTCTCTTGCTGCCTTAGAATCCTCTCCTTATCTTTCACTTTTGCCATTTTTATTATAATAAATCTTGGTGTAGGTCTGTTTGGGTTCAGCTTGTTTAGGGTCCTCTGTGCTTCTTGTATCATGATTATCTGTTTCCTTTAATTTGGAATGTTTTTAGCCATAACTTCTTAAAATATATTTTCAATGCTCTTTTCTTTTTCTTCTCTGTCTAGAATCCCTATTATATGTAGATTGGCCCACTTTATGTTATCCCATAGATCTCTTATATTGCTTTCATGTTTTTTCATTTGGTTTTCTGCCTGCTGTCCTGATTGAGTGGTTTCTGTTATTCAGTCTTCCAAGTCACTAATTCATTTCACTGCATTATTCATTCTGCTTTGTAGTCACTTTAATTCATCTTTCATCTCTGCAAATGAATTTTGTAATTTTTCTTTGTTCCTCCTTATAGTTTCTAGTTCCTTTCTAAAGTAATCTGCATTACAGTTGATACCCACTTTTATTTCCTTCATTATTTTTGTTGCCCATTTTTTTGAGCTCAGTGTCTATTTGACTGCTCAGATCTGTTTCATTGTTTGCTCCTTCAGGGGAATTCTCCTGTTCTTTTAACTGGGAATGTTCCTGTGATTCTTCTTTTTGCTTATATTTTTCTTATTCTGTGAGTTTAGGGAAAACAATTATCAATTGTATTCTTGGAGGGATATTTATATACAGGAGTGCTCCTAGGTAGCTTGTGAGGGCTTACTATATTTTTTTGGCATGCAGGCTGCTTTGGGTTTGGGTGCTTACTATCTCTTTCCTCAGTGTATTATCCCCGTAAAGGGGGCTGTAATCCCCTTGATAGAGGATGTGCCAATGTGCAGCCTGCTCGTGCTTCCAGTGAGATGGAGGCAGTGGACACGGCCTGTAGCCAGTTCTTAATTGCTAGGCCTTTGACAGTAGCAAGGTCCCATGGGGAAGTGAGAAAGCAGGTTCCCTCTGGTTGCAAGGCCCTCGGCAGTGGCTTTGACCCCCAGGAAGTTGGAGGCAGCACTAAGAGCTTTTGGCAGGGCAACATTGGGGCATGTGGGTTCCCAGGGGAGTGAGGGCAGTGGTGGCACTTTGTTGCCCTCCCCAACAGTGGCACCTTGCTTTCCCTGTGGGCCCAGGCCTCCTCTTACATTCTCTTGACTGTTGTGTACTGCTCTCTAGCCAGTGGTCCACTGCTTCCTAGCCCTCTCAGGCTGTCTCTGCATAGCCAACCCTAGTGCTCTCCCTGAAACTAACCTCTGAAGCCCGAGTTTCAGCACTTAGCCCCCACCCAGGTGTCTCAGGCTGTGGTGTCCCAGGTGGTGGTACCAAATGTCTCTGTGGCTCTCTTTCTCCTTTGTTCTCCTCAGCCCAGCTGCTGTGCTTTTCTCTGATGCTTTGAGGTTCTCCCTGCATCCCTCCTGATCTCCCTGTCAGCTAGGTGGCCTCACAGGATGCAGATTCCTTTCCTCTTTCATAGCTCCTTCTCTGGAGTTCAGTTTCAGTCCTAATTCCTTCCCCCCCCTTCTCTCTCTTTCTCTCTCTTTTTTTCATTTTCTACCCAGTTATGTGGAGGGTTTCTTATCTTTTGGAGGTCTGAGGTCTTCTGCCAGCCTTCAGTAGATGTTCTGTGTGAATCATTATACCGGTAGATTTTTTAAAAAATTTGTTTGTAGGAGAAGGTGAGTGCCATGTTGTACTTCTCTGCCATTTTGAACCTGCTCCCTCTGTGTGAGTTCTTTGTTTTTTTTTATTTTAATTCCTTATTGGATATATCATTTGTAAATATCTTCTCCCATTCAGTATGTGGCCTTTTCATTTTGCTGTGCAAAATTTTTTGGTTTGATGTAGTGCCCTTTGTTTATTTTTGCTCTTGTTTCCCTTGTCTGATGAGATATATCCAAAAAAATATTTGATGCCAAAGAGCATATTGCCTATGGTCTTGCTAGATGTTGTATCATTTCAGGTTTTACATTTAATTCTTTAATCTCTTTTGAATTTACTTTTGTACATGAGAGAAAATAGTTCAGTTTCATTCTTTTGATATAGCTGTCTAGTTTCAGTAGCACTATATATATTGAAGAGGCTGGGCTCTTTTTTCACTGTTGTATATTCTTCTTTCCTTTGCTGTAAATTAATTGCCCATAGAAGTGTGGGTTTATTTATGGACTCTCTCTTCTGGTCCATTATCTATGAATCTCTTCTTGTGCCAGTGCCAAAATGTTTTGATGAGTATGGCTTTGTAGTATAATTTGAAATCAGGGAACATGATACCCCCAGTGTTATTGTTCTTTCTCAAAATTGTTTTTGGCTATTTGGGGTCTTTTGTGTTTCCATACAAATTTTAGAATTATTAGTTATAGTCCCATGAAAAATGCCATTGGTATTTTTTTTAATTAAAGGATTTTTAAAATATAATTATTTTTATTTTTTTCCATTATAGCTGGTTTACAGTGTTCTGTCAATTTTTTACTGTACAGCATGGTGACCCAGTTGCACATGCATATATACATTTTTTTTCTCACATTATCATGCTCCATCATAAGTGTCTAGACATAGTTCCCAGTGCTACACAGCAGGATCTCATTCCTAATCCATTCCAAAGGCAATAGTCTGTATCTATCAACCCCCAAGCACCCCATCCATCCCACTCCCTTCCATTCCCCCTTGGCAACCACAAGTCTGTTCTTCAAATCCATGATTTTCTTTTCTATGGAAAAGTTCCTTTATACCGTATATTAGATTCCAGATATAAGTGATATCATATGGTATTTGTCTTTTCCTTTCTGACTTACTTCACTTAGTATGAGAGTGTCTAGTTCCATCCATGTTGCTACAAATGGTGTAATTTTGTTCTTTTTTATGGCTGAGTAGTATTCCATTGTGTATATATACGACATCTTCCTGATCCAATCATCTGTTGATGGACATTTAGGATGTTTCCATGTCTTGGCTATTGTGAATAGTGCTGCAATGAACATACGGGTGCATGTGTCTTTTTCAAGGAAAGTTTTGTCCGGATATATGCCCAAGAGTGGGATTGCTGGGTCATATGGTAGTTAATAGTTTCAAATGATGCAACTGACAAGGGCTTAATCTCTAAAATATACAAACAGCTTATGCAACTCAACTGCAAAAAAGCCAGCAATCCAGTTGAAAACTGGGCATGACACCCGAATAGACATTTCTCCAAGGAAGATATACAGATGGCCAACAAACACATGAAACACTGCTCAACATCACTAATTATTAGAGAAATGCAAATCAAAACTACCATGAGATACCACCTCACACCAGTCAGAATGGCTGTCATTAACAAGTCCACAAATAACAAATGCTAGAAGGGGTGTAGAAAAAAGAGAACCCTCCTGCACTGTTGGTGGGAATGTAAGCTGGTACAACCACTATGGAGAACAGTATTGAGGTGCCATTGGTATTTTTTTTTTGACTTTTTGCCTTTTCTAGGGCCGCACCTGTGGCATATGGAGGTTCCCAGGCTAGGGGTCTAATCGGAGCTGTAGCCGCCGGCCTACACCAGAGCCACAGCAACACGGGATCCGAGCCGAGTCTGCAATCCACAACACAGCTCACGGCAACGCTGGATCCCCAACCCACTGAGCAAGGCCAGGGATCAAACCCGCAACCTCATGGTTCCTAGTCGGATTCGTTAACCGCTGAGCCATGATGGGAACTCTTGCCATTGGTATTTTGATTGTGTTGAATCTGTAGATTGTCTTGGGTATTATGGTCATTTTGAGTATATTAAGTCTTCCAATCCATGAGTATGGTCTATCTTTCCATCTGTTTGTTTCATCTTCCATTTACTTCATTAGTGTTTTAAAGTTTTCTGAGTGTAGGTCTTTTACCTCCTTAAATTTATTTCCAAGTATTTTATTCTTTTTGATATGATTGTAAATGAGATTGTTTTCATAATTTCTTGTTCTTATACTTTGTTGTTAGTGTATCAGATTTTGTATATTGATTTTTATCCTGCAGCTTTACCAAATTGATTGATGAGTTTTAACAGTTTTTTGGTGGTATTTTTAGGATTTTCTATATATAGTATCACATCATCTGCAAATAGTGACAGTTTTACTTCTTTCTTTTCTATTTTGATTTTCTTTTTCTTGTCCAGTTGCTGTGGGTAGCACTTTCAATAACATGTTGAACAAAAGTGGCAAGAGTGGAAATCCTTGTCTTGTTGTTGATCTTAGAGGAAAGGCTTTCAATTCTTACCACTGAGTATGATGTTAGCAGTAGGCTTATCATATATAGTTTTTATTATGTTAAGGTATGTCCCTTCTGTATCCACCTTGTTTTTATCATAAATGGGTATTGAATTTTGTCAAAATCCTTTCTTCATATACTGAGATGATTGTATAATTTTTATTCTTTAGTTTGTTAATGTAGTATATCACATTGATTGATGTGCAGATGTTGAATCATCCTTGCATCCCTGAGATAAATCCTACTTAATCATGGTGTATGACCATTACAGTGTTGTTGAATTCAGTTTGCTAATATTTCATTGAGAATTTTTGCATTCATGTTCATCAATGGTATTGGCCTGCTATTTTTTTTCTTTCTCTTTTTGATGTATTTGTCTGGCTTTGGTATCAAGGTGATGCTGGCCTTGTAGAATGAGTTAGAAAGCATTCCTCTGTTATTTTTTGGGATAGTGTCAGAGGGATAGGTGTAACTCTTCTCTAAAATGTTTGGTAGAATTTACCTTTGAAGCCATCCTGTCCTGGATTTTTTGTTCGTTGGGGTTCTTTTTTTAAATTTACTGATTTAGTTTCGTTATTGGTATTCAGTTCATATTTTCTATTTCTTTTTGATTCAACCTTGGGATATTGTACATTTCTAGGAATTTGTCCATTTTAACTTCTCTTTTTTTTTTTAATTCTGATTTTGTTGATTTGAGCTCGGTCCCTTTTTTTCTTGATGCATCTGGCTAAAGGTTTATCAATTTTGTTTGTCTTTTGAAAGAACCAGCTCTTAGCTTCGCTGATATTTTTTTAATTGTTTTTTTTTAGTTTCTATTTTGTTTATTTCTGCTTTGATATTTATGATTTTTTCTACTAATTTTAGATTTTGTTTGTTCTTTTTCTAGTTCTTTTAGGTGAAAGGTTAGGTTGTTTGTTTGAGATTTTCTTATTTACTGAATCTTGTATTTCTATAAACAATCTTGTATTGCTGTAACCTTCCCTCTTAGAATTGCTTTTGCAGCATTGTATAGATTTTTGGATTGTTGTGTTTTTGTTTTTATTTCATTTTCCTGGTGTGATTTCCTTTTTGATTTCTTCAGTGAACTGTTGGTTGTTTAGTAACATATTGTTTAGCCTCCATGTATTTTTTTATTTGTGGTTTATTTTTAGTCTCTTAGCATTGTGGTCAGAAAATATGCTTAATATGATTTTAATCTTTATATTTTGTAACTCTGTTAAACTTCTCACCGTGTTTGTACATTCTTCTCCTGAGTTCTTTGAGCATCTTTATGACTATTTTAACTCTTTATTGGGTAGATTACTTATTTCTACTTCACTTAGTTTCTTCTGGGGTTTTATCTTGTTTATTCATTTGGAACATATTCCTCTGTGACATCATTTTGCCTACTTCATTGTTTTTATTTCTATGTTTTGGTAGGTTGGTTATGTTACCAGATCTTGGAGTAGTGGCCTTATGTAGGAAACATCCTATGCACCCCAGCAACACAATCCCTCTGCTCACCAGAACTATATGTTTTAGGGGTGTGTGCTATGTGGGCTTCCTGGGCCTTTCCATTGAGTGGGATGATTACTCTTAGCAGACCGTGAAGTGTGGTTGGCCCCCAGTCTTTTTGGTTGTTAGGTTTTGCCTTGTGGGGAGGTTGCCAGCCACTGGTGGGTAGTGCTGGGTAATGAGGCCATTGCCTGTGGAGCCCCAGGGAGTCCCAGTGCTATTGCTGGCCCAGTGATGGGTGGAGCTAGGTTCTGGGGTGGGTGGTAAAGGGCCAGTGGTCCTAGATCTAGTGTTACCCTATGATGGGCAGGGCTGGTTCTTGACATGGCTGGCTGTGGGGTTTGGTTGTGTTCCAAAGCTGGTTTTGGTCTGCTGGTGAGTGGTGTCGGATTCTGGGGCAGCTGGCTGAAGGATCCAAAGTATCTTAGAGCTGGTGTTGGCCTGCTGGTAGATGAGACTTAAACCCTGGGGAATCCTGGGACTGATGTTAACCTACTGCTGAGCCCCAGGGTCTCTGGCTACAGAGCTCTTTGGGTCCTAGGGCTGATGTTTGCCTGCTGGTGGGTGGGCCTGGGGCCCAGGGGTTCTACTTCTGGTGCCAGCTCATTAGTGGGTGGAGTTAGGTTCTGAGGTCTCTGGGTATAAGGCCTTTGGGGTCCTGGAGTTGGTGCCAGCCCACTGGTGGGAGGCTGGGTCCTGGTCTCTGGCTGCTGAGCTCTGGGGATCCCTGATTTAGTATTGGCCCAATGGTGCATGGGGCTGGGGCCAGAGAATCCTAGGGATATTGTCTCTTCATTGGTGGGTGGAGTCACATCCTGAGATCTCTGGCTGTGGGTCTCTTGGGGTCCCAGAGCTTATGTTGACCCTCTGATGGGTCAGGCTAGGGTCCACAAAGTCCTAGAGTTAGGGCTGGCTCACTGTTGGGCACAGCCAGGTCATAAGGTCTCTGAATGAAAGGCCCTGGGGGCTTCAGAGTTGTTGGATCTTTGGTGGGCAGGACAGGTTCTGGTTTTGGGCAAGGCAGGGGGTTCCAGCATGGATGAAAGTTTTAGGGGGTCCCAAGGTAGCTGATCTCATTCTTGGTTTGATGTGTTCTAGATCTGGCACTGACAGGCTGGTGGAAGGGGCTAGGTCCTGGTGCTAATAAGCAAAAGGGAGGATTTCAAAATGATGCTTGCCAGCACCAGTGTCCTTGTGTTAAAATGAGCTCTCCAGAATGGCTGTTGCCAGTGTCTTTGTCCCCAGGGTGAGCTCTAGTTGCTTCCTGCCTCTACAGGAGATTCTCTAAGATCAGCAGACAAGTCTTACCCAGGCTTCTTTCAAATTAAAACTTCTGCCCTGGGTCTCAGAGTGTGTGAGATTTTTGTGTATTCCCCTTAAGAGTAAAGTCTCTATGCTCTTGCTCTCCTGAAAGTAAGCCCTTCTGGCCTTCAAAGTCAAATTCCCTGGGGGCTCATCACCTGGTGTAAGACTCCTAGCCTGTGACCAGGTTCAGACCCCTTGCTCCCTGAAGAGAACTTCTGTAATTGTAATTATCCTGTCACTTGTGGGTTGCCCACCTGGGGTATGGTTCTTGACTATAACATCTCTACCCCTCCTACCTGTTTCATTGTTCCTTCTTTATATCTTTAGTTGTAGAAAATTCTTTCTACTAGTCTTCAAGTCTTATTGCTCTGTAAACTGTTGTAATTTTGGTGTGCCTGTTGGAGGAGGTAAGCTCAGGGTCTTCCTATTCTGCCATCTCGGCTACTTCTAGCCGAGTCCTCAATGCTTTGTTTCTTTTACAAATCTGTTTTATGTTAGGTAATTTATGTTTCGGGCCTAGTTGGACAGTAAGAATGACCAGTGTCTCTATTTCCCTTTGGTTCCTTGATGGCCAGAGGAAAATTTGAGATTCAACCTCTAATAACTGTGTATATATCTTTATGGCTTATGCGTTGATATCCACTCCCACCCTTGGTCTTACTTCCTATTCTTAACTTACATTTTATTTCTGGTCTGGACTTCTTTATCCCCCTCCACAACACACACACTATATCATGTTGCTGTGTTTTTATAGGGCATATCCTCAAATCTTTTGTGAAATTTCTGTTTTTCTATCCAAACTAGTCCTCCCTAAACTCAGGTTCTCCTATCTCTAAGCAGAGTTTTAGCAGCAGCCTTTCATTTGAGCTCTCACTCTTCTGCCTTGTTTCCCATCTATCCATTCTTCTATAGTTCTCTACTAAGAGCTCAGAGCTAAGCATGATGCTCCAATTCTTTTTTTTTGGCATATGAAAATTTATTACTATCCTGCTTTTACCATCAAAACTTATGATCTTGGTCTCTCCTTCTTGCCTTTGTGTAAGGCCAAAAGAGAGACATTGGCTACTGTGACAACCTTAAAGTGGACTCCAGGAATATCACCAACAGCATGACCTTTGCAACCAAATCCAGCAACCAGAACTTCATCATTTTCCTCAGTGAAGTTCAAACAACCATCACTGGGTACAAAGGCTGTAATTTTTTTTGCCATTTTTGATTAGCTGAACCCTGACACACCTCCTGATGGCAGATTTGGCTGTTTGGCTTCAACCCCTACTTTTTCACAATTCCCTTGGCATGAGAAGCGCATCTAAAAGGGTTGGCCTTCAGGGCTGTGCCCAAATACCCTTTCTTGTACTGTTTATCATGCCACTTCTGGCCCCGTCAGTAGCTACAGAGCTTCCTGGCAGTATGAAGACCTTGATACCTGCCCATCCTGCTGGTGCCACGGGCCTGAGCAAAAGAGTGATGCTCCAATTCTTAAAACCCTACCAAGACTCCCTTCTCTCTCTGGGCAGACCAAGCTATCTATGATCTGACTTAACTTAAGGCTCTTCTCAATATAAGCTCCCTTTCATACCCTCCATACTTCTGTAAATTTTGCTGAATGAATAATAACATAATTATTATCATTTTCACTGTAGCAATAGTTTTTGTACAAGGTTAGCAGATCCTTTATCAAATTGTAGATGAGGATCACATTCATCTATATGAGATGAAAGGGAGTAAACAAAGGATTGAAGGATGGGAAGATTGTCAGTCTACTGAGGCTCTGTGCTAACAGTTTGACAATGATCTCCTCCGTAAACTAATTTGCTATTCTGCAAATTTGCATCTAAATATTTTCTGGGCTTCTCCCTCAAGCATTCTGTCTTTTAAAACAGGAGGGAATCAAGAACATAAATGGCTCCCTACCAACCTCATTTCCTCCCTAAAACTTTCTCTTGCCTTCTTTGGGGTTAGAAGCAAGGTAAATTTACATATTATAGTTCAACCAGAATTAAACTTTTTCTTTATCTTTTCTGTCTTTTTTAGGGCCACACTTCTGGCATATGGAGGTTCCCAGGCTAGGGGCCTAATCAAAGCTATAGCTGTTGGTCTACGCCAGAGCCATAGCAATGCTAGATCTGAGCTGTGTCTGTGACCTACGCCACAGCTCACAGCAATGCTGGATCCTTAACCCACTGATCGAGGCCAGGGATTGAACCCTCAACCTCATGGTTCCTAGTCGGATTCGTTTCTTCTGCACCACGATGGGAACTCCCCAATTTTTTTTATATTCTCTGGATTAACTAGACATATAATTCTGAGTAATTTGGGTCTTAGACTTCGGGTAAAATGAGAATGTTTGCTCAAACCATCCTTCTAGCTCTCTGAATCTAAATCAAATGTTCTTAGAATGAGGAAAGATAAAAGTGCTCCTTATTCATTCATTCATTAGCAAATATTTACTGAGCACCTATGTTATGCCAAACATTGGGCAGCCTATGGGATACAAAAAAGACACAGAATTTAAGATACAATTATTCTGCCTTCACAGAGCTTGACGTTTAATTAGGGATTTATATAGCACAGGTTAGAAACTTATTGGTGCCGCCAGAAGCACACAGAAACATAGAGCCAGTGTTAGAGTAAGGTAACCTCAAGAATCGTTTGGTCTTTGCTTCTCAGGGTGTGTCCATGAGCCAGCAGCTTCAGTTTCACTTGGGTACAATCTTGAACCTTATTTTAGACCTACTGAATCAGAATCTGCATTTTAACCAGATCCCCAGGGGAAACTTAAGAAGCACTCCAAATCCATCATTTTACAGGTGAATAAAAAACAGGACCTGAAGGATAAAATAACTTAGCTGGTTTAGTGGGAGAGTCAGGACTGGAAACTACAGCCCCTGGTTCTTATTGTGGTATGTCTGTAGTGTGTTACCCTTTGTCATGAGGTGCTGTGGAACCTCAGAGAATAATGATTGGTAACTAGGCTTAGCTCAGTTACAACATATACCAATGAACATAAACTTTGTGACTCAAGCCATGTCAGGGGATCCAGGCTGATTCCATGGATCACATTAACTAGTATTTCTCACTGATGAAATCAATGCTATATCTCATCTCTAAATTCTCTTTGAAATACAGAAATGTTGGCAATCACCAAGAGGAAAGGAAACTTCCTGCTCCTGCAGAAGAAATTCCAAGGCTAGTCTTAGTGCTTTGTCATCAAGTTTGTCACTGCTAATGGGGAAAAAAACCCCAAATATCTTTAAACACAACTCTACTGAGAGATGGTCAGGAAAGTCATCTTCCCACATGTGCAGCCTTTGGAATGGATTCCCTTAAACTGGCCCTGTAGGCTAAGTGGAAGACATGAAAGTGAAATGAGATCCAGTTTCTCAGTGAGCCTTTCTATATTCTAGTGGGTAGAAATAGTCCTATGCTGCTTTGGTAAAGAATTCACAGGGTTAATGACTAAAGAATGGAGTTCTTGTAATCAATATAGTCCTCTGGCTTTATTGATTAGAATCACCTGCTTATTTTGCAGCTAAGATTTTTTTTTTTTATCCCATTCAAAACAAAGACACCCTAGGGGACCATTAAGTAAATAGGCATTTAAGACTTTTTTCATTGCTAAGAAAGTAGTTAATTATTATTAGTGCCTAAAAGTCTCAATTCAGACAGAACACCTGAATGAATACACTGTTGAAATGGTAGTGACGTGTCTGCTATGAATGGATGCCAGTTTGCTGTTTATTTTTTAAAAAATGCTGCTTCCTCCTTAAGAGTTGTTGGGGAGGGGTGTGTCTCTATATTTAACTCCTGAATAAAAATGAGACTTGGCAGAGATTTTCTTCAAAAGAGCTGAGGTGGAGCAGCTTTCCCAAATACCATGCATCCCTGGTGGACACCACTACTATATGCACAGACAGTTTGTTCCAAAGCCTGGATTGCCAGTACGGAAACCCTTTAAAGACATCAGGTCAATATTATTTTGTTTCAAGAACATATCCGTTCTTCTGATTTAGAAAAATAAATCAAATGTAGACTCATTGCTTTCACTGAGTAACTTGCTTCTGCTTGATTGGGACAAAACTCAGGATTAATGATCTATTTTTTCCTCCTTATTTGTTAATTGTTAATTATACAAATCAATTAGCTCACACAGTCTTTATAAAGCATCTACTGTGTATAAGATGTTGTACATGGTGCTTTTGAAATATGGTTCTTATACCTAGAGCTTCTTAGTATTTTAATGTTTATAAGATACTTTCATATTTTATGTTTGATCCTCATAACACCTTTCTGGAATTCATAGGTTGGGGGACTACTTACCACATTTTACAAATAAATAAACTTAAGGAAATTCTGTGAAACAGAATTGTCATTTGATTTAGAAATCACGCTTCTAGCCATATACACAAAAGAACTGAAAATGTCAGGTTTACAAAAAACTAATATGCATGTTCTTAGCAACCTTATTCCTAAGAGCCTAAAAGTGGAAACAACCCAAATGACCATCAGTGTGGGTTATCGGATAAACACAATATGGTATATATCCATAGAATGGAGTAATATTTAGCAATAAAAAGGAAAGAATTACTGATACATGCTTTATCATGGATGAGCTTTGACAACATTATTCTAAGTGAAAGAAGACAAGCACAAAAGGCCAAAAATTTTGTGATTCCATTTATATGAAATATCCAGAATAGACACATCTGTAGAGACAGAAAGTAGATTGGTGATTGCCAGGGGCTGGGGTGGAGGTGGGTACTTGGGAATGACTACTAATAGGTATGGAGTTTCTTTTAGGGGTGGCGAAAATGTTTCAAAATTAAATAATGGTATTGGTTGTAGTGAATGTGTATTAAGTACAAATGCAAATATACTAAAAACCATTAAATTGTAAACTTAAAAATGAATCATATGGTGGATTATAGCTCAGTTGAAAATAAAAAGTTTTTTTTAAAATGGGTTGAAACTTTTTTTTTAATTAATTTATTTTTTTTTTGCTTTTCAGGGCTGCACCTGGGGCATATGGAAGTTTCCAGATTAGGGGTCAAATCAGAGCTGCAGCTGCCAGCCTATGCCAACATGGGATCCAGGTCATATCTGTGACCTACACCACAGCTCACGGCAATGCCAGATCCCCGACCCACTGAGCGAGGCCAGGGATCAAATCCGCATCTTCATGGTTATTAGTTGGATTCGTTTCTGCTGTGCCACAATGGGAACTCCATTATTTTTATTTCTTTATTTTTTTATTTATATTTTTTAACCAGTGACTTAGAGGCAGGAACCCGTGTTTTTTGAATGCCAGACAAATTGTCAGGCTCTGTCATCATGATGGATAAATATTTCCTAAATTAAATGAAGGTGTAGTCTTTGTCTTTAAGGACCTTGCATATATTGAAGAGATAAAATGCTGGGAAATAAATGGTAGGTCAGAATGGGTGGTATGAATAAAGGGTTCTCCAAGTGGTGTCTTAAAGTGAGATTTTTGGGACCTACTCCCAGAGATTTGGATTTGATAGGTCTGGGATGTATTCCTGGGACTCTATATGTTTAAAAAGGTCTTTAGCTGTGGAAGAGTCTCATCCATATCCTGTTTTCTTCTTGCAATTTGGGAAGATTACACTTCCCCAGCCCCTTCCAGCTGGCTGTACCATATGACTAATTCTCACCAGTGAGTTGATAGAAGTTACATTTATCACTTCTGGGTTAAAACATTTAATTGCCAATATTAGAATCTCTAGCATTCTCTTCTACTGCTCTAATTCGGGTCAGGATGGTAAAGTCTTTACTAGCCTGGATCTTTGTGTCACTGCATGGAACAAAATGCCCACACCTGCAGTGAGCTTTGCATCAGCAATAAATAAACCTTTGTTTTGTTAAACAGTGAAATGTTGGAGTGTTTGTTACTGTAGCATAATTTAGCCTATCCTTAACCAGGGGGTTTTGATGATTAACCTGGTTTTGGAATCAGTAGTAGAGATAATCAGTGCTTAAGAACCGAGGAATGAAAAGATCACCTAGGGCTGGGGTGATCAAGAAAATCTTAGAAGAATTTGAGCTGGGACTTGTAAGATGGATAAGATTGGGGTTGGTAATTATAAACAGAACATTTTGCATGGAGGAGATGTCACAAATGATAGGGAAGGAATTACACCAAAATAAAAGTTCATTTAATTTTCTTTTCTCTTAAAAATTGATAATGTGAGAAAATAGAATGTGTACATGTATGTGTAACTGTACAGTAGAAAAAAATTGTAATGGGAAATAACAATTAAAAAAATAAACAAATGACATAGTCAATGATACCAAAAAAAAATTGGCACTAAAACAAATCAGAAAGTTATCTATTGGATTCATTGATAAGACAAAACTCTCAATTTGCTGTTTAGTGAAATGAGAGAAACATATTTAACTTTAGAACAAGAAATTATTAGGTGTTTAGTCAATGAGTACTGTGATAGTGCTTTCTATGATAAAATAAAATTTATGAAGAAAAGGCGTTTGTGAAAATTACCAAGACCATTAATTATACTCACTTTTAAATCAGAAAAAAAATTAAAAATGAATTGATATTTCTCTTTATGATGTACTTAAAGGACAGATGCTTCAACTCTCTTTTGCCAAATATTAATTTTCTCGTTGGACAAGCTTGAATTAACAATCCATGTTCAGTGTTATGCAATGAATCTTTAACAAACGGAATCATTTCAGTGCTTATATTTGTTCTGATGGGCAATTGTCCTTCCTGAATTCTCCTTGCAGAGAATGTAAGTGCATAATTTTTAATGGATTTAGAGAAGATTAACTGATGGAAGACTTTAATGTCAGGTGGAAGTTATTCTCCTCTGCTACATTGAGGAAAAAACCTCATATGTTTTCCTTGGGTATTTATATGCAGTTTTTTTCCCATTCAAAATAGTATCCTCTGCTGCCAGCCGACTTTCATTCCTTGGTTCTGCCCAATTGTCTTTATTCCCCTTTCTGCTTGTTTTCAGCTTCATGTCTCCCATCCTCCAACCTTTTATGAAATCATTGAGGTGGGAAAAGTAACTGGTAGTTACCAGCACCTTATGTGTGCCATACATTGTTTGACATCTGTCATCTCATCTAGTCCCTGAGGACGGCACTTTTAGAGGCACCATTCCCCCATTTTTTTGTGGATGAGATTTCAGAGGCTAATAATTAAAGAGATGGCCCAGATATACACATTTAGAAAGCGATGGAGTCAGGATTCAAACTGAGGTCTTGGACTCTGGTTTCTTTTATGTGATACTACAATGCTCTCAGTGAGCTGGAAGACCTGCAATTTGTTAACCCTTCTCTCTTTGAATCAACTTGAATAAAATCCTTAATTGGAAATATAGATGTAAATCTTTCCATTTCTCACAATCTACATGTAGTTTTGCTTAAGCCAGTTTATATTACCTGTAGCAAGAAATGGCTAAAGGAAGGCATATACTAATAAAGCTTGCTTCCAATAAATTCTACAATTCCTTTTTCTTGGAGAGTAAATAACTGGATGTGAGATATTCAAACCTTAACAAAAACAGTCATATCCATTTTTAACTCTTGGAGAATTCTGAGTAATTATAGCATTACAAGTATATAGATGATTTAGGTGGATCATAAATACTTTACAGTGGGAATGAAAACTGTGGGGCAGCAAAAGATGAGACCAATCAACTTATTACATACACAGGGGGACATTCACTTATTCATTCATTTGATAAATAGGTGGTAAGTGCCCAACATGTATGGGGTGCCATTCTAAGTGCTGGAGACACAGTATGAAATGAAGAAAGTTCTGGCAGCCATGTTGCTTACAGCCTCTGGGAATCAGATAACAAACAAAAGAATAAATGACTATCATATGTGGTAGGTAGGAAATGATCCTCCAAAGATGTCTGCATCCTAATTCCAGGAACCTGTGAATATATTGCCTTGTATAGTAAAAGAGACTTTACAAATGTGATTAAGGACCTTGAAATGGGGCGATTATCTTGTTATTTGGGTGGGCTCAGTCTAATCACAGAAGTTCTTAAAAGTGGAAAATGTTTCCTACAGTCAAGAGATATGACTTCAGAAGAATGGTCAGAGATTTGCAGTGTTGCTGGCTTTGAAGATGGAGGAAGGGACTGTGCTCCAAGGAATTGTGGGTGGGCTTTAGAAGCTGGAAAATGTGAGGAAACTCTCCTTTAGAGTCCCCAGAATACAGCCCTACTGACGTCTTGATTTTAGCCAATAATAGAGGGGGATGAGAGAGCTGGTGACTGCTAGTGGGATTTTTTCCCTCCTAATACTGTGGTCAGGGAGGGCTACACTGAGGGTGATAAACCTAAATGATGAGGAAACAGCCAAGTGGAAATCTGGGAAAAGAGTATTCTAGGCAGAGGAAACATTACATGGATCTGCAGGGCTCTGTCCAGTATGCTATGTAGGTGATGTGTGGGTTTACCAGAAACAAGACTTTCATTCATTCATTCATTCATTCATTCACTTCACTCACTTGTTCATTCAGTAGATGTTTATTGGGTGGTTTTGATGTGCCGGGTACTGTTCTAATGTTGGGAACATGTTATTTCCACATTGGTCTGTCCCTTAAAGCTTGTGTTTACCTGTATGTGGAATTCTCTACTCCAGAGGAAGGTACCAGATACTTTTTTCTTAAATGATCCCCTTAGATCCTAGGGAGAGAATTGAGACTTAAGATTCATATAAAATCCACCCAAACCTGGGTATATTTACCCTTCCAGATGTTGGATAGCATCTGGGCATTTCTTACCTCTGAAAGTTTCTAAAAATAATCAGTATAAGAGTAATGCTGTACAATTAAAAATTTTGTATCTATCTTGCCTCAAAACATTTAAGTTGTAATACTATTAATAATATTACTTTATTCACTTTGAATGTATCACATTTTGTCATCTAATATGCCTGGAACTGTTCATTCATTAAATGACTTGAAGTTTCCTGTGAAGTCAGAAGCTGTTATATCTGTGTGGCCTTACAAACACAGTGAACATTTCAATCAGCCCTTTTTGATCTACACAATCCCACCCAAATGTTTTTCTTCACCAAATCCCTGAAGTTATTTTTTTGTTGTCGTTGTTAAATTTACTAATTTAGTCACCAAGAAAGATAAGCAAGAATGTATTGGCAAAGTCACCTATCTCTTCAAACAGCTGATGTTCCTGCAAATCAGAATTGATTTGAATTAGGGCAAATGATAAACATGTACTGTCAGACTGCCTCCTGGGAGAGGGCTGGGTGAGTTTTCAGGGTGAATTTTCATTGTTCTCCTGGCCTCAGGCTGACTCTGGAGCTGCTTTACTTTCTTCACCAACCTGACTTCATCTCCCTCTGCCTTACTTCCCACCCCGTTCCCACCTCTAGCCACTGTGCCAACCTGGGACCCAGGTCAGTGTGAGCAGTCACTGGTGGGTCTTGTCTTTCCAGATACCTCATTAGACCATTCTCAGAATCCCAAGAGCCTGCTGAGCTAGACTGAGTCTGTGTGGAAAACTTAGAGGGATTAGAACCCTGAGATTCTGGCCTGTGGGCGTGTGATTCCCCATGTGTAAACTGTGTTGAGCTGGGGAGAAACCACAAGGTGTGTGGCATTTTTTTCTCACCTTCTCTCTACTCTCTGCCCTTTTGCCTGGGCCTGCAAGGGAACCCTTCCTGCAGTGCAGCATTTTTGAATGTTCCTCGAATAGCTCAGGGATAATTTAGGGGGTGAACCTAAGAGTAAGCCCCTCTGGAAATTTAGGGACAAATTTCCTTGATTCCCAGAGGCCTTTGCAGATGCTTCTTTCTTGACTTCATCTTCCTTTGCCTTTAGTCTTATGTGTCTTTAAAAACTAAGCCCAGAAATGCCTGGGAGGCATTTTCTGGCCTATGCCTCATACTGGAAATGCAAATCATCTTCTAGCTCCAGGCTCTAGCATCAGCCTCTATCAGGGCCCCTATCAGCTGAATCTTGACCATTTGCTTGCACTTATTTTCACATTTTCACAAGGGTCTCCAGGAAGGCAGAAACCCTGTGCCTGATATGTTGTGGATGCTTAGAAAATGCTTGTTGAAGGCACATTCCTCAGGGCAAAGGTAGAATTGAGCAAAGTATTTCCTGCTTCAAGTAATTATAATACCCATTTTACATAAGCTTAATTATAGTAAACTCTGGAGTTAAGAACAGTCTAAATTGACATATGTTCCTTGTGTCAGTAATGACTTTTCCAAATTGACCAGACTCTTTTTAGGAGTACATTTTACATATATTAGCTTTTTATAAGTATTGCCATATAAGTCTCAGCCATTGACATTATGTCACATGTTGAAAGAAGTTCAAATTGGCACTGCCCAAATACAGAAAAATGGAAAGCGCCATTCAAAACCAACTGAAGTGTTAATAGATGTTGTAAGAAGTATTCTCTTGAAGTTAAAAAAAAAGCCAAACAAACAAAATGAAGAGGCCATACTTTCTGGAGGACAGTTTGATACAGAGAATCAGTGAGAGGCAAAGATAAAAACCTTGCTTACATTTCCATTCCCAGTTGGTACAGGGAGAAGATACCAGGTATTTCTGACTTGTGGAGTTATTCTTTTCCTATGGATTTCTGCATTCATGACTTTCAATGTTCTTTGAATTTCAATTTATAGATACCCTTGAGCACTATAATCCAAAATGTGTCATGACTACTTGGCTTTTAGCTATAATCATTCACAAAGGCAAACACATACCTATATAGGTTGCTTATGGAAGGATCTGGAGCAGAACTGACTGTCTGACTGATTGGTGTGCTAATTGATTGGTTGACTGACATTCATTAAGCACCTATTATGTGCCAACCACCTGGAATGAGTGAAAAATGAGAGGTTTCTCTTTCCCAGAAACTTAAATAGTATAGAGCCAGAAAGGTATCTAGTCTTCAAGATAATAAAAAATCAAAGAGATGCCCTTTTGTACTAGTTGGTATCTTCATATACCTAACAAAAGTCAAACTTATTTGCTGTACTTAAAATATTTTCAGGTTTTGAGGAACCTGAATGTGATGTGTTAGACAAAGAGCAATATAAGTTATTTTTTGTGCATTCTCAGGGCCTTAAATTTACATTTAAAATGATACATTATCTCAAATCATTTTTGGGGATTAGACCTAATTGAAAAGAAGTATACTTATGAGTTTGGAATGGTCCCTGATTTTGACATAGAAGATGGGCTGTTTGGCAGACAGATCTGCTTAGGAGCAAACCTCTACTGAATACTAATTATACATATAATCAGATACACATACAAATATACACACAGATATAGTTATTATTGATCATGGATTAAAGAGTCTGAGAGCTAGAAAGGACCTAAATTCATGTAGCCCAACCTTTCCATATCTTTCTTTTCTTTTCTTTTTTTTGTCTTTTTAGGGCTGTACCTGCGGCACATGGAGGTTCCCAGGCTAGGGGTCGAATTGTAGCTATAGCCGCCAGCCTGTGCTGGAGCCACAGCTTCGATTGTGACCTACACCACAGCTCATGGCAGTGCTGGGTCCTTAACCCACTGAGTGAGGCCAGAGATCAAACCTGGGTTCTCATGGATGCTGGTTAAATTCATTTCCGCTGAGCCATGATGGGAACTCCCAACCTTTTCATTTCTAAAGCCCAGCCCTTCCATACTATGACAACTAATGGTGATGATGATGATGATGATAATAATAATCTAGCAGTCATCTTGAGCATTCGCTACTTGTGTGATGTGCACCAGGCTGTGGTTTCCACAAAGGCAGGAACCAGCTGTTTGATTACTGCTGTGTCCTTATTGCCTGTCTGGGTGCCTCTACACAGTAGGTAAGTGCTCAGCCACTCATGTTGCACAAAGAAATGACATATGCCAGGCTTCATATTAGAAACTTCACATACATTATCACACTAAACTATCAAAACCACCCAGTATAAATATTACCATCTCCATTTTGATATGAGGAAACATGACCAAGAGCAGTACAGTAATGTGTTTGGGGCTAATAGTTTATTGTTAGTGGGAGAGTGAGGATGAAAATCCAGGTCTCCTGACTTCCCTTTACAGGAATTTTTTCATTGAATATGTCACTGTATCTGTGAACATATACTCATGTGTGTGCCAAAGATCAAACTTGGATTATGTCTACAAACAAGGTATGAATATCACCAAATTAATTAGTGAAGGTCATATTTACACTTCAACTCAAGTTATTTGTTTGAGTGAATGAAGATTTCCTCAATTTATTGCAGTCAGTCACTGCTGCCCCTTGGTAATAGGCAGTGTACTTGAATTTCACGAGTCTGTGTGAATTGCTATCTTGAATTTCTTAGCAAAGGCTCAGCCTCAGTCAATATTTTTACAGTAGGACAGTTCTTTGGAAGACTCTGGGTGTTACTTAAGCTAATAAATGACTATCCTTCAAATAGAATGATAAGCAATGCCCCAATTAATGAACGTGGTAACAGCTACTCTTGGTTTACAATGGCCTCATTGCCCAAGTTGGTCACTGGCTGGATTGTCCAAGTCCCCAGTGATTTATGAATCCCAAGGAAAGTGGAGAAAACGTAAAATTTATTTTTCCACAATTTGAGGTATGAGCCTCCCTAGCATTTCAGAGCTCTACATTTCTGTGATGGGCTTTGATTCAATCCAGCCTGAATGAAAGACATTTCATCACCCCAGAATGCATTTCTTTATTTGCCTTGGATCTATGATTCTGTCAGTATTGAGAGAAAAGAAAAATCAATGCTGCACTATAAACCTCAGTCCGCCTCTGGCCAACGTGGTCAGCATGGTGTGAGCAAAGGAAATGGCAGGGGAAAAAAATTGACCGCTCAGCAAGAGTGTGGCCAGTAACGGACACAGCTCAGGGCTAATAACAGCTTGCAATTACACATGGAAAGCCAAAGCGTGTAGGGCATTCAGTGTGAGGGGGATGTAATACAATTTATTGAACCACCAGTTAGAGTTCTGCAGCTTCTCAATAAAAAAAGAGCATTGCGCCTATATTCCTTAAAACACAGACTTATATGGTGCTAGCAGGTGAAGGAGACTTGGATACTGGAAAGCCTTGTGTTAGCTGGAGAACAATCAGGAGAATATAGCCTCTTTACATTTAAAATCAGGTGTCTATCTTATATCTATCTATCTATCTATCTATCTATCTATCTATCTATCTATCATCTATCTATCTAATCTATCAGCTTTGGCGCACATAGAATTTTGCCACCTACTGAATATCTATATAGCTATTAAAATTCTAGTGTAGGGCTCTATCTCTAGCCATATCTAAAGCCAAGTTAATGATAATGAGCTGAACAAATACATGAATGCTGAATATATTTTTGCGACAAAGTGCACAGAGTTCTTTCTCCATGCTAGGTACCTAACTAGCAGCATTAAAAAAAGCATTCTGTCCCTGTCATCTATTTTCTTCACTCTCCAGTGAAGTGTCCCTTTCTTGCTGGACTGTGACAAACTGTGATTCAGAGAAACAGAACTAGGACTGATCAGCAGGTACTCATTAGCCATTAGGATCCTGGGAAGAAGTAAAAAGGAAGTAGATTTGAACATTGAGGCTAACATTTCCTTTCTTTCTGAGCTTAGGTGGGGTTCATGTTTGTTGTGTACTGAAATCTCCTGCTGAAGTAGAAGTTCCTTTCAGAGTGTAAAAAGATTTCTGGGGCTGGCTGCTTCTTGCTAGCTTTCCCATCTTTTCGCTTCTGCAGACTGCACTGCCAGTATCCCCAGGAACCTCTGAGTTCTCCTTTCTGGGGCAGATGCAGTGGACTCACTCTTTTTCAGCATACCTTTGCACCACTGAATGCTTGCATGTATGGGGTTCCCTTGGTTTCCAGATTTTCCACCACTTCCTTTTCTGTAAGTAGAAATGATTGTGAACCACGTGAACCAGATATATACTAGATAATTGGAATTTTAATATAAGTGATTTTTGTGTATTCTACCAGGAAAGACTAGGTAAAACCCTGAGCAGATCCTAGACTATCTATATAGAAAGCATTTTCTAAAGGAAGACCTTATAGCCATAGGAGAGCTGTTTACTTGACAGTGAAGGGAGCATTCTTTAAACATTCTTGCTCCTGAAATGGGGAATTTAAGTTGATTCCAGGTCCAAGAGGGAGAGAATAGTTCCTCAGTAATTACATGAGCTAAGGCTCATCCTTAAAGTTTGGCAAGTGTATCACTTAGTTTAGCACATTGACCCCAAGGCACAATAGTGGCATTGGCAAGTCAATGTCAACACTGAGTGGGAGTAAGGAGGATGGGTACCAGTGAGGGGGCAGAGAGCCATCTGTGAGCTCCACATTTGCTCTGGGTGGCTAAAGGCTGTATGAAATTAATCGAACCAAATTAGGTGACCTGTGAGCTTTCTGTCCCCCTCACAGCAAAGTCAAATGTGGATGGGGAGAGGGGAGAGGAAAGGGAAATGGAGTGCTCAGTCCTGGCTCCTGTAAGTGGCTGAGCTGGATTCCTATTGTCCACTGCCTACATAGCCAGTCCTCAATTGCTAAGGGAGCCAGACTCTTCCTTTCCTTGATTCTGTCCAGCATAATCAGTCTCACCTCAACACACATACATACAGGATCCTCTCTTTAGTTTCTCTCTTCTCTGCACACAAGACTTGTGGGGGTGTTCACACATGCACATGCACACCACCCCTCCACACAGCTGCTGACCTAGAGGTGTTAGCCACTCTGCAGCTGCTGTTCTTCTCACATTAATCTATAGGAATCAATGGACATTTCATTAGAGTAATCAAGTGCGGATGCATCCTGCATTTATATTCTGTCCCCCCTCCCTGCTGCTTTCATAGACTAATTGGTCCTACAGCCAAGAGTACATGGATATTTTTCCCTATAGATGAATGTCAAGAATGGTTTTTTACTGCTGGTTGAAATACCTATCAATACAACGTCTGTATAAAAGCCTTCGCCCATCAAAGCCGCAGAGCTGTTGATAATACATTATGCACTCTTGGTTCTAAATGCATCTCACTTCCTCTTTTACACCTTATTGCACATCCACGCACCATTTATGTTTGTCTCATTCGAAGAATTAACTGTCTCTGGGCTGCCTTTGTTTTAATGTTTAGCCCCAGAAATAATTTCCCCCTTTGCACATGTTGTCAGTTGTTACAGGGCAGCTATGGAAAGGAGCTAGAAAGGGAAGTGGCACAGTGTTCATGTGGGGGGCTACACCTTTCAGTTCTTTTTCTATCTACCATTAAACACAGTTTTTCTTGCCAAGGCCATGTGCCAGGTGAAGGGTACAGAGAACATCTTTGTTCTGAGTGGACTTTTTGCGACTATGGTTTGATAAAGCAGACAAGAGAGGTTCCTGCTTCCCTCTTCCATAAATGTGTGACTGGGTGTGAAAATGGTCAGAGGCTGATGGGAAAAGAAAGGTTAAATAGATAAAAAAGAGCCTCAGCTTTAAAATGTGTGTATGACTAGAGGCGGTGACCTCGCTATGTAGTGTGGACTAGAATGATGACTGTAGGTCCTGCTTATCCCTTATCCACTCCCCAACCACATCTGCCATGTGACGTGACTGAGAAAACACTGGGAAAAGTAAAGATGGGAGTCTTCTTTTGGAGAAATTTGGCAGGCACTGCTGACTTCCAGAAAGCAGGGAGCGGTTGGGCTCATAAATGGCCCGTTTTCTGAAGCTTTAGCTTTCTGGGAAATGGAAAGAAGGGGTGTGGGTGCTCAGATAGTGAGTTGGGTTGTCCCTGGGAGCAAATGGGAGGCCAGTGGGGGGAGTGTTTGTTTAACCCTTATGTAGAGAATTGGATTAGACAAAAAACAAAGTGAGAGGGCCAGGTTCCAGCAGATGTCTTTGTTCCACTTCATTATTGTTCTTATTTATGCCTGTTTTTTCCCTCGGGGCACATTTATGGAACTCAGGAGGTCAATGATTGCTCACCCTATCCTTATTCTGATGTTGAGACATCACATACCACTGCTCCTAGTCCTTAAGAGTAGTGAGCCAAGAAGTCTATGACCCACTCCCCTCAGAGTAGAATCAGAAGTTCTGGGCCCAAGGCTGCAGTCTACCATTTTCTCTGTGTGTGACCGTGGACAGGTCATTGAATTGTCTTGAGCCTCTGTTTCCTCACTTGCAAAATGGGAATAATATCAATGCCCATCCTTAAGATTGTTGCAAGGATCAGAGTTCAGCTATTCTAAGCTGTTTTATGAAATGAGAACTACTGTGAAAATCTAAAGTATTATGGTTATAATTATGATATAAAGTTTTCTTGTTATAATCCAAAAAATGCTCTTAACAAATGTGTTTGCCGTATACCAAGTGCCACATGCTATGCCATATTCAGCTCCACTTTCCCATTGAATCTTCACAGCAGCCTGTGGTGAAGTATTAGTCATTGTGCACCATTTGTGGATGGCAGCCGAAGTCTCTCAGCTCTCATCATTTGTCTCCCAGTTCACAACTCTTTCTTTGGCCTTTCAAGTGTCTCCTCACCCCTTGCTGGGGCAATTGCTCCCTAGGTGCTGCTGCACTTCCAGTGTGTGCTCTTGCAGGAGGTGCTGCTGATAGACTTGCTGGTGAACCCTTAGTCCAGGGTTTGTCCCTTGGAGTGGTAACCAACAGGGCTCCTAACCACAATGCCCAAGTCCCATCCCACTCTTCTTCTCCTGTAGATCTTTTCATCTCTGCTCTATGGGCAGCAGGAGGCACATTTCTCATCATCCCAAAGGAAGCACAATATAGGATGGGTTAAGTTGGCTCTCATGAGCTGTCCTGGAAATTCTTACTCTTAAAAACTTTGTGTCTCTGGGAAATGTAAGTTCAGAATCACTCTTAAGGGCAATGGGAATCCAGCCAGCTTATAACTTGGAGCCTGCATTAAATTATAAACCAGAGAGTGGTTTAAATGGTGATGACCACTGTGGTTGAGGCCACAAGACTAGTAAGGAACTAGAAGCTTTGTGTTTGAATTTTTGAGCCAACAATGACCTTTTGGATCATTTTTTCTTAAGTCGTTTGCTTACCTTCTTATCTTCAAGCATTTGTGGGCTCTACAGTCAGGGCTTTCTTAGGGGCCAACACGAAACAGTCTTAGCCATCTGTTCCTCAGATGAGTATGTATCTCCTGACATGGACATGCATCTTGGGCTTTCTTGTGTTGCTCTTACTTCCCAGAAACTGCTTACTTGGGCCCAGTATTGGGAACTAGGCACAAAGCCACTTCTGATTCATAAACCTCAACTTGGTTTGCAGAAGTGGAGGAAATTGTTTCCTCTTACTGATTCTTGGCCCTAGTGGGATTGCAAAAGTGACAGTGAAGACCAGAAGTTACCTCCCTCTTTGTACAGTCTCAGAGCTTTGGATGTTCATGGATACCAGACTCATGGATTGATACAGGAACAAGAACTTTGGGATATGTGTCTGATACTTTTTTCCCATAACTTTAAAAATTAAAGTATAGTTGATTCACAGTGTTGTTTCACTTTCTGCTGTACAGCTTAGTGACCCCGTCATATATACATAATTTTTCTCATACTATCTTCGATTATCCCAGGAGATTGGATATAGTTCCCTTTGCTGTGCAGTAGGACCTCATTGCTTATCCATTTTAAATGTAATAGTTTGTATCTACCAACTCCAAACTCTCCATCCATTCTACTCCCTCCCTCCTCCCCCTTGGCAACCACAAGTATTTTTCCTTTGTCTGTAAGTCTATTTCTGTTTCGTAGATAGGTTCATTTGTGCCATATTTTAGATTCCACACATAAATGATATCATATGGTATTTGTCTTTCTCTTTCTGACTTACTTCACTTAGTATGAGAATCTCTAGTTACATCCATGTTGCTGCAAATGGTGTTATTTTATCATTTTTATGGCTGAGTAGTATTCCATTGGCTATTATGATGAATGCTGCTGTCAACGTAGGGGTGCATGTACCTTTTCATTTGTTTGTTTGTTTTTGCTTTTTAGGGCCGTACCCATGGCATATGGAAGTTCCCAGGCTAGGGGTCAGTTGGAGCTGCAGCTACCAGCCTATGCCACAGCCACAGCAATGCCAGATCCAAGCTGTGTCTGTGACCTACACCACAGCTCACAGCAATGCCGAATCCTTAACCCACTGAGTGAAGCCAGGGATCGAACCTGCATCCCATGGATACTTGTTGGGTTCTTCACCCACTTAGCCACAGCTGGAGCTCTGCATGTATCTTTCTGAATTATAGTTTTGTCCAGATAAATGCCTGGGGTGGGATTGCTTTTGAATTTGACATCTTTGAAGGGTAACCATAGGCTCCCTTAACTCATGATATGGAGAGCCACCATATAAGGAAGATTCCTTCACCATGACAATATGGTGCAGTAGAAAGATAATGGCTTATAGTGTCAGACAACTGGTTTATGGATCCCAGATCCAATGGTTCCAAGTGAGCATTGTGATTTTGGGTAGATTATAAAACATTTCAAAGCCTCAGTCTGCACATGAGTAATGTGAGGATAGTAATTGTATCTATCTCATTATGAGGATTGAACAAGATATCATACTAAAGTTGTTAGCATACCGCCCAGAATACTACCTTAATGAATATTGCCACTTACTATTATTTATAAGGTTATATAAGAATTAAATGAGATACTGTGTAGAGCACTTGGTATAGCTTCTCCTACACAAAAGTCACTCAAGTATTATACAGTCTCCCCCTTCACCCCAAGAAAAGATAATTTAAAAAATCCTGTAACCATTTCTGTATGACCTTTCTCTTACAAAATCCTTATGGTTTGCCCAAGAGGGAAACAGAGATGATTCCTCATTTCCCCTGACATCTTTGGAGATAGATTTCCCTCCCTGCACCTTATTTCAGTGTCTGTGCAGCTATGCTCTTGAGCAATTTTGCTACACTGTGTGCATTACTGTGATAGTTTCTTGGAGGGAAATTGCAGCCAGGGGAAGGTTCTGGGAATTGTGCAGTGCTTGGGCACGGGAATTCCAAGGGTTTTTTTTTTTTTTTCTAGTTTTAATAGAAAACATCATTGGAACTCTTTTGATTCCTGAGGGCTGTGAGTCTGTGTAATTTTCTTCAGGAATTGGACTGAAAGTTGCTATGAAATTCTTCATTCAGTGTCTGGCTTGTTCTATGAGGTCTTCTGGTAGCTGCACTTAGTAATATGTTAATTCATTTATTTACTAAATCTCTTGAGCAACGCTCTCTGTTATCATTCAAAAACAAATTGAAGTTTATTACCATGAATGTTGAGGAAGGGATGGAAAAATAGAAAGATATTTGGAAGACGGGATGTGAGGGAGAAACTCTACTTGCTGGGGGACTCCAAGAGTGAGACAATAAAATGGAAGGAGCTGCTTTGATGGGAGCTGGAGGTGGGTGTTAAGGACCAGGCAGGGGCTTTGGAAGGAAGAAATTCTATGGAGGAGCCATTATGGAGGAGATGGCAGAGCAGAGAGGTGAAGAGGCAAAAGGGAGCATGCTGAGTTGCTGGTTGTGAATGGAAGGCAGAGCAACAGACAAGACTTATGTCAGAGGGAGCAGCACTTCTCTGTACCTGCCCCTCAATAAAGCACGCATAACAATTACTTCCCAGATTGTATTTCTTCTCTGAACCTGCCATCATCTTTGTTCAGTATTATTGACTGTCTTCTAAATGTTAAATACAGTCTTAACAAGATTGTAAATCCATATAGCAGAAGCTGTCAGTGCCCACCTCACACCCCCTCTACACTCATAGTTTCTGGAAAAGGCTGATGGCTGATGCCAGGATCTGTGATCCTCTATCTGAGGGCAATCTGTGGCTGCAGGAGTGTGCTTCGTTGCCATATAGGCACACCAAAGGTACTAGAGTGTGAACACTCTGCTTGTATGGCTCTCAGCTAATGGTGGATGAAATTTGGTGGATAGATACCTTAGCTTCCTCATCTCTTAGTGGGTCCACCCTGAGGTGTATTCTCACTGTTTCTTTCAAGTCCCCTGTGGGGTGGAGCCCCAGATGCCTGCCCTTAGTAGCAACCTGCTCATTAACACACTCTGTGTGCCATTCCCTGCCCCCTCTCACTTCCCCTCTCCTCTACACTGCTTCCTGGCATCACCTCTAAAACAACTTGCACTCAAACCTTTGTCTCAGGATGTTTCTGGCAGAAAATAGTCCTTTGGTGTAAACTTTTGTTCATACATCCATTCTTGTTAATTACATCTCCACTATGCAAGACTTTGTGCTAGATGCTGAGCTGGGAGAGTTTCTTCTTCTAGTCCCCAACTCTCACTTCCATCACCATTGCTGCTGCTGCCACCACAGGACTAGGCAGAATGCCTGGCTCTTAGGAAGCACTTGATAAATACCTGCTATATGAAATGAAATGAAATGCCTCTGTAAAAGAGCACTGGAATACAAGTTCAAGGGCTTCTTCATCGGTCTTAGTCATGTTATCTTTTCACTGTGTGACGTTAAAAATAAGACACTCTGCCTATGTGGGTATCCACTTTTGCATTGAAAAAAAAAGAAGGTTGGATGACATGATCTCTAAAGTTTCATCCAGGTAGGAATATATATAGCCATAGAGTATGGAATATATTTAAATGGCATTCTTTCTCAAACATGTGTCTTTGTCCTCTTGAATAGAAATCCTAGTATTGTGCCTGTGGCTCTAGTTGGATTCAGATCATTTATTCTGCAGCAAAATCTGTTTCTTCAAAGCATGTAGAAAACACAATCCAATAACAATTGATATGCAAACTGAATATTCATAGGGTTTTGCTTTGATGTTACAAATTTTTGTTTTTCTAATTCGGGTGGTCAACTGAAAGTTGATATAAGCATCATTTGTTGCTAGAAACCTTCTGTGTCAAGAAAAATGGAAACAAATCCTGGCTAAAACCCTAGCCTTGTTTTTTATTCTTTGTCCCTAGCAAAGTCCCTAGTTTGTTCCACAACTAGATGGATTGATGTTCCAGAAAGTGATGAAGGAGATTGGGGCCTGGCTTCACACATTGCAGTCAGTGCCCTCCACCCCGAACTGGAGGGCGCCACCTTGCAGAGTGAGGGGGGCTTGGGCTCCACATCCATTAACTTCTTGGCTTCTCGTTTGAAACTGACAACTAGGTGACATGGGCAACTGTCTGAATGGAACAGGACAGAGACCATCAACTCATTCCACATGGTCCACCAGACAGCACCTAGAGGTAATAACATTCTGTCAGTAGTGACCTGGGTTGGATTCAAATCAGTGATTTAGGGGTGAAAGTCTCTGGATTCTATTATGAAGTGCCCTTAGCTGTCTAGGGGCTTCAAAACCATCCCTGTACCATAGTTAATGATAGAATAAAAAAAGTCAGTCTTACTCTTGCCTTTCTTTTAAAAAAATTAATACAGTTTTGGATTGAGCTAGGAATGGATCAACCATAGAATATGACTGCGAAGATTGGTTAATATGCTTCAACTAAATATATTAAGTAAGTGTTGAAGTGCCTAACACCCTCACATTGTCATTTTTTTTTGTCTTTTTTTTTCTTTTTCTTTTTGCTATTTCTTGGGCTGCTCCCGTGGCATATGGAGGTTCCCAGGCTAGGGGTCAAATTGGAGCTGCAGCCTCTGGCCTACGCCAGAGCCACAGCAACGTTGGAGCCGAGCCGCATCTGTAACCTACACCACAGCTCACAGCAACGCCAGATCGTCAACCCACTGAGCAAGGGCAGGGACGGAACCCGCAACCTCATGGTTCCTAGTTGGATTTGTTAACCACTGCGCCACGATGGGAACTCCCACTGCGCCACGACGGGAACTCCCTTTACTTCTTTTTTTATCATGGAGTTTTTCTGAGCTGAATATAAGTATGATCTTTTAGTAAAACTCTGTTTTTTTTTTTTTCTTTCTTAAGGTGAAATTCATGAACCTCCAACACAAACCTCCATTTTCAGGGTTTACTGTGGACTTACCAAGAACAGGGCATTCACATAGTCAGTCTAACAGGAAAAGTGCTTTTTTTTTTTTTTTTTTTGTTGCTATTTCTTGGGCTGCTCCCACAACATATGGAGGTTCCCAGGCTAGGGGTTGAATCGGAGCTGTAGCCACCGGCCTACGGCAGAGCCACAGCAACGCGGGATCCGAGCCTCGTCTGCGACCTACACCACAGCTCACGGCAACGCTGGATCGTTAACCCACTGAGCAAGGGCAGGGACGGAACCCGCAACCTCATGGTTCCTAGTCGGATTCGTTAACCACTGCGCCACGACGGGAACTCCGGAAAAGTGCTTTTGAGAAGGGATCTCAAAGGTGTTCATTCAAAGCCAGGGTAGGTGAATTGGACAAACCCTAAACCTTGGTGCTATAGAGCTGGAAATGAAGAGACCATTCCCAACATCTGTTTGCTTTCACCATTACCTGCAATGAAATGTATGCTTTGCAAACACAATACTTACTAGAAGTAAGGGGGCCATATTTCTTACCACCAGTTTGCTTCTTTTCCTTCTCCCCTTCTCATTTGTTCTTAACCTTGTAACTAGCAGTATGATCTTGGAAATAATGGAACATTTCAACTAGGACTGCTTGCAAATTAACATAAAAATAAATAGAAAATCTGTGGCTCTCTCTTAAAGACCAGAAACCAGGACAGTAATAATGTTTAAAACTGTACATTAGGGCTTTGAATCCTTTTGTTCTTAAACTGTAAAATCCCTTTAATCTGAAGGTTTCAAAGCCTTTATGAGACAGGCTTTCATTGCCTTCCGCATAGTGCTGTGTGGTAAAGTGATGGTAATGAACACCATCATTTCTCAGATGAATTTGGTGGACTTGGGGCTGAAAGTTATCTCTAATTCCCAGCTCTTTATCTGCCTTATTTCGCCAGGGTCATGTTTTCCCAGGGCTCCTAGATCAAATATTACACTCAAGATAATTTCCAAATCAGCTCTCTATGCATGCAGGCAGTCATGAGGGGGTGATTCTCAGGACATAGCACAGAGCAGAGAAAGTGGTGAATTTCAACAGGGTAGGCTATTTAGGAATATTAGAAAGGCTCATATGACCCTAAATCCCTCTTTGATCAAGACCTGAAATTCCATTTTCAAAATCTCTTTGGTGTCTTGATTCCAATTAAAATATAGCCGAACCCAGGAGAACTGTCATCTATTTCAGTGTGAGTCAGTGGTCTAATAGGACAAAATTGAGGGATTGAGGATAGTAAGCAGTGTGGTATGGAAGGCATAGACAGGCAATGAGAGAACTCATTCTGGTTTTTTGTTTGTTTTTAAGTTTTATTGAAGTGTAGTTAATTTACAGGGTTGTGATAATTTCTAGTCATAAGTGTACACATAGCCATTCTCTCTCAGATTGTTTTCCCACATAATTTATCACAGAATACTGGGTAGAGTGAGAGAACTCATTCTGGACACCAGCTGAAAAAAAAAAACACAGTGGAAAAGGCTTTGGAAACCTATTTGGCAAAAGAGAATGTTAACCTACTTTGCAATTTTGTCCAAATAGACTTGAGGACACTTGGCCTTGCCTTCATGGGCTGGCACAGCAGTGTTTTATGTATCTCAAGCTGCTGCATGGGTACTTTCAGATCATTACTCTGGGCTTCTTTTCCCACTGATTTAACCCTTAGTTAGCAGAGTGCTTTAGATGTGAAATGGCTGGCAAAAACTCGGTGCTCTTTACAAATGAGTAAACACATGTCAAAGAACCAAGAAAGACTGGATAGCAGCACTTGGAGAGACCCTTGAATAATAGAGAATGACTGCTATTTTGGCAGAGCCTAGAGAGGAGGCATTTGTGGTTGGGAGTTATTTGCAGATGGGGATTCAGTGTGGCCATTTCTGTAAGTCCTACATCAGGGTGCATACTCTCTATGTTCCCCACCCCTGCCCTTCTCTCACTCTTGCCTCCCCTTGTTTATAGAATGAGTACAATTCACAAAGCATAACCATTCATTAATTAATTTTAGCTACACAGTTTCCCGATAAAAATTTTAGAGAGATTTAGCAAACATAAACATCCCTTTCCTTTTTGCTTTGTTCCTCCCCACAAAGAGACCCAATCTATCTGTTCAGAGCCAAATGGATGTAATTAGGTGAAGAATCGCTTTCTCTCTGTATCTGAGCAAATATGCTTTGCAGTGCACCAATTTCTCAAGGGCAGTGGGCTGGGACGACCAGTGACTGCTGGGGGATGGCTGCTGACCTTCAGGCCAGGCCGACTTTAATTTGCAGAACACTGCTCGTCCCAGGAGGCTCTTCAGGCTGGGCCACACAATCAAACTGAACCAGCAGCCTGCTGCCTTCCAGCTGCACCCACCATGCTGCAGGACATGAAGATGCAGCTAACTAGGCATTGCTGCTGCATAGACGTTGGAATCATGAATTGGGAAATTAAGCACCATAAGAATACAGTCCTTTATGCAGGTGCCAAAAAGCAGTATCTCAGTAGCACCTCTTTCCAACTGCATTATTTAACAGGAGAGTCGCTGTAGATGTAGCATGCATATTCTAAGTTTTGATTGCACACTCTCTGTGCTCTTTTCAAAAGTGATGCTTTAAGTGAACTTAATAATTAGATCCCAATTATGTGAATGGCCTGAAAAAGGAATACTTGTTTAAAACAGTATAGTATACCTGGGGGTTGCAAAATTTTTTTGCCATGGGGGACTCCTGTCATCTGTAGATGAACAAAGTCACTGAATATCTCATAGATGATCTGATTATCACATCTGTCTTAATGGTCAGGTTGGACCATCACATGAGCAGTACAGTTGATTGCTGCACAATTGATTGAAATGATGAAAAATAATAGCAAATTTACTGGACGGGGTGGATTCAGTTAAGGCACCCAGACACCATCTCTGTGTGTACACATGTGCTTGTGTGGGGGGGTTTGTTTGAATATGAAATGTGAATATGTACTTTGGTGGTGAAATTTTGCTCTCAACTTGGGAAGGTTGGAGACAGAAATTGAAGACCATTATAGCTTGTGGGCCAATTTAAGCTATATAATGTTCAGGCAACATAAATGTCAGGGACAAAATACTATAATCGTTGCTATTACATATGGGCAATTAGATTAAATGTCAGTGAAATATTAACTACCACATGTTTTTAGATTGGGACTTGAGAAAGAGAATTCTCTTGGATGTATACTGCATATAGAAAATGACAAGAAGGTAAATAAAATGGCTGCGTACTAATTTTGAGTGAGCTGGTTGTCAGACACAGTAACAACGACACTATCCTTTGCACCTTGACGTTTTTAATTGTCTTTGTGTAGCACTTATTACTCTTCAACAAAACCTGTTTATATGTCTATCTTCCTACTAGACACTGACATTCTTAGTGCCAAGAGCTGAGTCTTTTTTGTTCTTGATAATAATAGCAGCTAACAGAGTACCAGCTACCATCAGGCATATTTCTATATCATCAACTCTCTTGACTTTCACAACAACGCTATCAGATGAGTGCTTTAATTAAGCCCATAATACAGATGAAGAAAATGAAACACAGAGAGGTTGAATAACTTGCTCAAACTCTCTGAGCTTATTAGTGGTGGATTCAGGATTTCCATTCAGGCAAACTAGCTCCAGAGTCTGTATTCTGAAGCATTCTATTACCCTCTTATTCTTTACACAACTCACACCAACAAATGGTATTTACTTAATAAATGTGTTCCTGAATAAAGGTAAATCAGTAAAGTTTAGCCTTTGACTTTACAACTGTAAAAATTAAAAAAAAAGAAATGTTAAGTAGTCTAATGTTCGGAATCAGGTGTCTCACTTTAGGGTTATGTGAACAGGTTGTGGAGTACCAGAATAACAAGTCTTCTGTTGGTATAAGCTCATAACACTTGCCTTTATGCTAAAGATGTTTGATAAATATTAATTTTCTATTTCTTCCTGACTTTCTTACTTTTTACTTCACTTTTCAGAGATTTGATGTGGCTTATACAATAAAATATAACTAAAAACAAAAATTACCCCATCTGAAAAAAATGAATAGAAAACAGAGTAAGTGAAAGTTATGGCACAACATGCAGATCTTAGAATTAGGTACAAATATTATACACTGAACAGATTTGGAGCTATGCATCCTGGCAGCCAAGGTAGAGAGATACCTCATCAGTTACACACTCAAATTGCTCATAGAGAGGAAGCATTGAGAGTTGGGAGGATGGAGCATACTTGTTCCTCAAGGGAATCAAAGCTTTTTCTTACTTTACATCTTAAAGATAGTTGTCTACACATAGATATTGTCATTATTGTCTAGTTGTCTCATTGTCTCAATGATGTCATCATTATCTATATATAGGAGCCACAGAGTGATTAAATATATAATGTCCTTAATGACTTTATGGAAAAAAAGTGATTTCATAAACTTGCTTTTTGTAGGATTTTTATTATTAAAATTTTTTTATTAAAGTTGATTTACAATGTTGTATCAATTTATGCTGTACAGCAAAGTGATTCAGTTATACACACACACACACACACACACATATATATACTATATATATATTCTTTTTCTCATATTATCTTCTATCATGTTCTATCTCAAGAATTTGGATATAGTTCCCTGTGGAATGCATCAGGATGTAGTCTATTTTATTTTATTTCATTTTATTTTTTGTATTTTTTAGGGCCACACCCATAGTATATGGAGGTTCCCAGGCTAGGGGTTCAATTGGAGCTACAGCTGCTGGCCTACACCACAGCCACAGCAATGCCAGATCTGAGCCGTGTCTGCAACCTACACTACAGCTCACGGCAACACCAGGTCTTTAACCAACTGAGCAAGGCCAGGGATTGAAGCCACAACCTCATGGTTCCTTGTTGGATTCATTTCCACTGGGCCAGGAACTCCAGGATTTGGTCTTTTTAAATTGAGGTATAATTGACATAGAACATTGTATTGGTTTTAGGTGTACAACATAATGATTTGATATTTGTATATATTGCAGAATGATCACCATAATAAGTCTAGTTAAACATCCATCATGACACATAGTTACAGTTTTTTTGTTTTGTTTTGGCTGCACCTGCAGCACATGAAGTTCCTGAACCAGGGATCAAATCTAAGCAGCAGATATGACCTATACCACAGCTGCAACAATACCAGATCCTTAAACCACTGTACCACAGCAGGAAATTCACAAAACTTTTTTTTCTTATGATGAGAACCTTTAAGATCTACTCTTTTAGCAACTTTGAGATAGGCAATACAGTATTGTTAACCATTGTCATCATTCTATACCCCCCACCTCCTGACTTTATTTTATAACTGGAATTTTATAACTTTTGACCTCCTTCACTCATTTCACCTCCTATGCACACCTTCCTCTGTCTCCTCTGGCAATCACCAATCTGTTTTTTCTCTCTTTCTCTTTTTAAAGATTCTATAAGTGAGATCATACAGTATGTCTTTCTCTGACTTATTTCACTGAACATAATGCCCTCGAGTTCCTTTCATGTTGTCACAGATGGCAAGATTTCAATCTTTTTTTTTATGGCTGATTAATATTCTCTTGTATATGTTCATAACATATTTTCTTTTCTGTTTATCCATTGATGGGAACTTATGCATATCTTTATTACAAAAGATAGCCTCTTTTCATATCAAATTTAAATTTTTTATAAAGTTGATTTAAAATGTTCTTTCAATTTCTGTTTATCAAAGTGACCCAGTTATATATACATGTGTATTCTTTTTCTCATATTATCCTCTATCATGTTCTGTCACAAGTCATTGAATCTAGTTCCCTGTGCTATACAGCAGGACCTCATTGCTTACCCATTCTAGATGTAATAGTTTGCGTCTACTTTAAAGGTTAAGAAACTTGCTGTATAGAAAATGCAGAAAGGTAATATAGAGTAATACATCTTTACTAAGATTGTTGAAATCATAGTCAAAACGCCAGAGGGCTTGGAGTCAACAATGAATGAGAAGGAATCCAAGCCCCATTGTTTGGATTAGTGGCATATCCTTAGACGTGCTACGTAATCTTCCCAATCTTGCATTATCATCTCTAAAGTTAGGATAATCTTGTGTCAGATTTGTGAGAACTACCTGAGATAATGTATGTAATGTGTACAGTATAGAAAAGGACACATAATAGGCATTCAAAAATTGATAGCAAATGTTATTTTCCATGATAGATGATTATATCTATCACTTGATCAGTTTTGCATTAAAAATGGTGGTCAGTTATATAAAAAGAATAAATTTACTCTCCTAAACTACTTGATTATTGTTCACTGGGAAAGTTCATCTACCCAGATCCTTGTCCTAGAGCCCTTCCCATATGGCCTGTCTCAGTTCTGGATGTCTTCTACTGCTAGATTCATTCATGTTTCCTGGATGCTAGGCAGGTTATGTGTTGCCATCCCCTTTCACTGCTGGAGAGGAGAGAGTAGGAGAAAGGGAAAGGTTGGTGTATTATTACTCTGTTACCTCTGTTGAGGACATGGATTGACAGTCCTTGTTTTTCTCTATGAAGTCCATTTCTCCTATCAGGGAGGCATTCCAAAACTACAGATACAACTCGTGCTCTGGAAATGGCCCCCTCTCTTTGCTCCATCAGTTCTTGATCTATTAATAGTCTATCCCTTGGGTATTTTACTAACCCCTGATGGTTTCCCACACACTTGTAAACAGTCCCTTTACTAAGCTCTTTTAGTTACTCTGTTCTGACTGATAGAGAAGTACTGACTCTCTCAATAAGGTCAGAGCACCAAAGTGCTCCAGATACAGGGCAAAAGGAACCTTAGGCTTTTCCAGGGCAACCAAAAGGCAAAGTTGAGGCAGGGCTTTCATACTCTCATTAGCTGAAACTGGCAGGCATAGGGCATCTAGCAGGCATTAAAAGGCAGTTTTGGTGGTTAAAGCAAATCAACTGAAGTCCAGATGATTCTAAACCAATAAGCAGGTTTGGTGGTGGGGACTACTTTAAAAAAGGATTGAAATCTAGTAATAAATGTGGTTTGTCTGCCCACTCGTTTAGTCTTAACTCTAGCTAGAGGGAACAGGCCATAGTTTAATGCCGTTTAGTTTACATTCAGATTTAGTCTAGTAAAATTTCCTCAGTAACTGAATTTAGCAAATGACGGTTTATAGTGTTTAGGAGAGATAATGGGATTCTCTTTCAATAATTGTTTTATATTTTAAGGATGGAAATTGTTGAATCAGATTTATTTTATTTGTTGGCATTTAAAATATTTAAATGAAGCCTAAAGAGACTTCATTGGCTGAATAATAAACATTTCATCAGGACTATCAGAAGTCTTGGTATTGTTCTGCCAAAGTTTGTCCAATTAGGTCAATTAAAAAGTGCTAATATAGGAGTTCCTATTGTGGCTCAGCAGTAATGATCACTGAGAACACAGGTAATGATTCCTGGCCTTGCTCACTGGGTTAAGGTGTAGGTCAGAGACACGGCTTGGATCTGGCATTGCTGTGGCTGTGGCGTAGGCCAGCAGCTACAGTTCCGATTTGACCCCTCGCCTGGGAACCTCCATATGCTACAGGTACGACCCTAAAAGACAAAAAAAAAAAAAAAAATTTAGAGCAACAGTTTAAGATGTCATAGGCACATCTAAAGTCTCTTGCAATTGAGTGTGAATAACCAAAACCATTATTTGGGTAATTTAAGTAAAATATGATTTTGAGGAAATTATCCTGGAAATTTAATTAAAATAATATTTTTGGATTGAATTTAAAAAATTTTAATTCACTTACTAACAGGATGTTATAAAAATTAGATCCTTTTAAAATTGGATTATGGGCATGATATTTAAAACTTAACATTCATCATACTAACCAAAAAGAACACTACAAAAATGTTTCCTTTTACTGAACTGAAGTATGATAAGCATGATAATAGTTACTGTGAAAATGAATAATACGTCTGTCGGACACAATGCTGAGCTCTTTATGTACACTACCTTAAGTCCAGCAATCCTCTCAAGTAGTTGTTATTCCCAGTTTACTGAAGAGAAATTGGAACTTAAATGTTAGGTAACTTGCAAAGACCTCATAGTCACAAATGACAGAGTCAGATAGAGCATAGGTCTATCCTATGCAAGAGTGTTTACGCTTCACCACTGTGCAGCTCTTTCCATATTAAGAGGACAGAAATCAACAGTCAAATCCCTGGAAGAGAATAATTTCCCCAGAATCTGTTTTATATTTTTCATAAGGATGTTTCTCATGAGGAATCCTCTAATTCAGAGAGTAAGTATTTAATTAGGATGACTGGAAGGATAGTTCAGAATTAGGATTCTCAACCTCATGTTTCATTTTCCATCATTGCTCTATTCTAAAAATGAAAAAAGGGCTTTTGAGAGAAAGAAGGAAAAAAATAAAGGGAAATTTAACACTCCTCATGTATATTTGCATTCAGGAACCATGGCTCACTGAAAAATGTATTTCAATATGAGAAACAAAATCAAGCCACAGCCAAGGCTCACAGCTACACTTATAGTAAATCTGCATTTCTATACGTCCTCATGCTTTGGCCACAGCATCATGTCAGCTGCATAACATCCTGAACTCTCAAGGTATCAGATAAATTGTGGTCTTTTTTGAATATCCATGACTGTAACCGATGCATAACTGAATCCATCACATGAGGCCTTCCTCTGTCATGTGTCACCAGTGTACTGGGGGAGAGCTAGATGCCATTGACATGGTTGTCATGGAAACTAGCAGTTGTCCCTGCAAAGGCTTTGAAGTCAATATGAAGTTCTGTGAAAGTACTTGGAATTCTGCTGGTAGAGATGTGATCATAAAGCCCTGATTTTTCTCTCTGTCCCTCAATACAAAAGTATCAAGTTCTTTCCCTCTTCACACCTTTTAGTAGGTTGATTGCCACAGAAACCCATAATCCTAGGGAAACAGACATATGTTTAAAATACATTTGGGAACAAATGGTATACATTTAAAACCTTCTTGTGGCTGGCATATAAAAACATTTTGAAGAAAGAATTTTAGAAGAGGCAGTGGGAAATACAGACTTTATTCTTGTCCCATTTTATAGACCATCTCTGCCTTCAAAAAGGTATTCGTGAATGAAAGATGAACATTTTTGTAACCTGGGATTCTCTAAGAGGCTCTTAAGGGGCCTGGTTAGGAGCAAATGGATCTGGTCCCTTTCATCTACTTTGACTTCTCTTGTTCTGTTGTGAGTGTGAGGGGTTGTGAATGTACTAATAGCAAGAGGGCAAGGTTCTGGGAGAAACAAGAAATAAGCTGCATCTTAATGCAAATACACTTAGGGCTGGAGTGACATCTAAAAAGCTACCTTGGATAATAAAAACCTTTCACAGAGAGTTTCTAGGGAAAATACACAATACAGGAGGGAACACATTACTTATTTTCTTTTAAGAGTCCTCTTAAGAATCCATGATCAACAGCCATTTTAGTCCTGAAGTGCTCTGAACCTTATAGAAGTAGAGGAGAAGGGCAGTTAGCTTCCTACCTCCTCCGGGCAGCCTGATACTGACCACTGTGTTCCCTTTGGACGGTGAAGCAGATATAACCCTGGGATGGGAGGTTTGAGGACTTTATTTTCAGGCTCACTTCTGGTACCTAATAGCTCTGCTGGTTCTGATTTCTTTCCTTTTAAAAGATCGAGGGTCACCAGTAGTTAATTTGATGTAGAACTGAGGATGTGCATGTTTCTTGGCAGAGGGCCTCTTTCCAATTGATATTAGAATTGTGATAGATAAGTTATCAAAAATGGTTCGTGGCTTAAGGGAAGGGCATCTTTTCTCCCTACTTTCATTTTCCCTGGATATTAGTGAATAGTGGGATATAGGAGGCTGGCAGATCAGTTGGGAAGTTAACTAAAAGGAGGCGGCAATGTGATTCTGAGGATTGACTCTGTTTTAGAACTCTTCCTTAGATCTATTCATTCTCTGTGTCTGTTGTCACTGTGCCATCCGGGCCACCATCTCTTGCTTGGGATACTGTAGGTCTCCTAAGTCATCTCCCTAATTATATCCTTCCCTTCCTTTCCAAAAAATTCTCTTTATTGCAGCTAAAGCAATCAGTCCTAAAACTCATAGATGCCTTCTCCTTGCATTTAGGAAAAAGTTGAGAATCTTTCCCTGATTCTCTAGGCTCTGAATTATTTACCTTTCCAATCTTAACTCTCATAGCTCATCTTTCCCTTTCCCTCCAGTTTTATTGAAAAATAATACCTCATTGCTTTTGTACCATTTTATCCTTGAGGATACCTCTCAATTTCTCAAACAGGCCATACTTTCTTTTATTCCAGGACCCTAGCACATGATGCTCTTTCTTTAGGAATGCTATTTCTTCATTTGAACCCCCACCCACCTTCTGGCCTCAGTTAATCTAGCTGACTTCTAGTCATCTTTCAGAGTTTTGCTTAAATGATAAGACCTTAAGGACTACTCCCAGGTTAGGCTAGGTCTGGCTGAGTGTCTTGCAGTTCTTTTTACTTCACCTAGGCTCCCATAATCATAGCCATAGTAACTGTTTTAAGGTCCAACTTTCCCACTAGACTGAAAGTCACCGAGGATAGGAACCATGTCTATTTTGCTTCCTACATCTGGCAAATCCTGAGGTGTGCAAAAAATGTTTGCAGACATTATGGCTCACTCATCATGGTAATATCATCTGTGATGTTTGTTGCCAGTCTGTTAATCAGCCACTGGTTTGGCCTTTTATCCTTTAACTCTTCTTGTGGTATATATACCCTCAATTATAGCCCTTGCTCTAGGCACAATTACACAAGTACGGCAAGGTTGGAAAAATTAAAGCTATGGCTTATTTTTTGATGAGCCATGAAAAAATGGCTTCCCTGCAACCATTCTACTTTGTAGATTTCTGTGTCACCAGAAAGTCTAGATAAAAAAAAAAGACACAGTCAAATTTGCTATTTGACATAGTGTAGGGGGAAAAAAAACCACTGTATTTAATTTACTGAATTTGTTCCTTAAAAGACAATCCCTGGATTCAGGCAATCCAGTTTGTGTAGACCCAGTGAGACAGGGATCAATATCTGGTTTCTGAGAGATGAGACTCTATGTACTGCAGATTCAAAACTAAAAATCCATATAGTTAGCTATGATTCAAGACAGCCACTGTAGGGCTGTAGGTCACAAAAAAGAAGGAGCATTCTACCTGCACCAGGGTCCTGATTCTTTGTTGAAATGAAAAATGGAGGAGAAAGGTGTCTTACTCCTCTTTTCTCTGGTAAGTGGGAAATTGAAGAAAAGGGAAGTTACCCATGGAACAGGTTTTATTAATCTTATCCTGAACAGGAAACTAGTTTATTCATTTAAAATCTTCTTGAACACCTGTTTTGTATGTCACACAGTTGCAACAAGACAGGTGTAGATCACTTTTTGTGATCCACCAGGGAGATGACACAGGCCATAAGGAATAGCTCATTAACATGTAAGAACAGGGAGCCAGTCAGAGCCTGAGGGTGGGGCCACGGTCCTCACAGTGGGAGGCAGAGGTGAAGGAATTTAGAGTCCAGTGAATTGGGTGACTGGGAAGGATATCTGGGGAAGGGTGCTTTGGAGCTCATCCCTAAAGGTTGATAACATCAGGTAGAGAGTAACGGGAGGCCCCTAGCAGGAGGAAGTCTGTGAATAAACAGAAGGTGGAAGGGGTAAGGCAGGTCATATGAAATGGGAACCACTTTTCCCTTTGGAAAATGAGAGTGAGGGTCCATGGCTGCTTCAGTCATTGTCAGTCTGGATTCCTGTCCAGGTCAATTATAGATTCTGTCTCTACAGTCTCCCTTGAAGGGTCAGGCCTGTGCCGCCATGTGAAATGATTGTGAAGCTCACAATTAAGGCCTCTTTGCATGCCTTCTTGGTCCTTTGCTACCCACCACTCAAACCCCAGAAGCCTACCTCCTCTATGGGAAGTGCATGTGTCTTTTCCCTTCTGTAAAGATAATCTTCTTTCCTGCCCTTTATGAGAGGTTTTTTTTTTTTTTTCTTCCCTCCAGAAGAGGAATGGTGAGGGTTTGATGGGAGGGTGGAAGAGGGGAAGAGGACAGATCCTTGCAGGGAAGAGACTGTTCCTACAGCAGAAGAAATAGTGAATTAGTAGTAATAACAGCTTAACTTGAGGACTTACTATATGCAGCCAGGGTATAATAATATAATATATAACTTAATCATTTTAATAACTCTGTTATCCTCCCCTTTACAAGGAGGAAACTGATATCCAGAAGGTGATGTATCTTACTCGAAGTTACAAAATTGAAAAGGGCAGAACTTGAACTTGATACCAGGTTTGCTTGATGCCAAAACCATGTATCTAACACAAAGCTCTTCTGTTTTGGGAGCTTCTAACCCTTCCTCCAATTTCTTAACTTCAAAATAAAATATGCTCATTTTAGACAATTTGGAAATTCTACAAGAGTATAAAGAAACAAAAAAATTAATTATACATACATTCCTCAGAGGCTATTTCTTTTAAAATATTGGCCTACATTTTTATAATGCTTTGTACAGTGTTTAATGTAATTGAATTTATTCTAGTTCACATCAGTGTTTCCCTGTATGCTTAATCAACCTGATTTTTTTTTCTTTTTTCTTTTTTTACTTTTTAGGGCTGCACCCTTGGCATATGGAGGTTCCCAGGCTAGGGGTCCAATAAGAGCTACACCTGCTGGCCTACACCACAGCTACAGCAACACCAGATCTGAGCCGCATCTGCCACCTATACCACAGCTCACAGCAATGCTGGATCTTTAACCCACTGAGCAAGATCAGGGATTGAACCCGTAACCTCATGGTTCCTAGTCAGATTCATTTCTGCTGCACCATGATGGGAACTCCTAACCTGCATTTTAATAGCGGAAAATGTTTTATTCCTTAGGTGTGCCATAATCATTTATCTTTTATTGGAATTTTAGGGTGTGTCTAATTTTTTCACCATCATAAACAAGACTGAAATAAACTTACCCACAAACTTAGAAAATGTGCATACATTTTGATCTGTAAGTCTTTCAAATAGATTCCTAGAAAGAGTATTCCTGTGTCAAAAAGACATGGTCAGTTTTTTAGTGTTCTTGTTGGAGTATGAAATGTACTCTAGTACAATTTCTTCAATTTAAATTCCATCAATTTGGGGGAAATTTTTGATAATCAGTTTTCCCATGCAGAGCACATGCCCATTTATTAAAACAATATGTCTGTCAGTGATGTTCTTCCCATAGGCACATTTTCTTTTTAATTTTTCCTTATATTCACGGTTTTTCTTGATTTTATTAATAGGATTATTTCTTTTTCTTTTCCAACTCTTACTGCTGATATTTATCTTACTTTCCACTTTGGATTATTTAGTAGTAAAGGTTGACAGAGAAGAAAAAGGAAGTCTGTGGAAATATCTGGAAATATACATTGGTTAATGAGGCCTCCATGCAAATTAAGGAGGGTCTTTCCTTCCCACAAATGACAATGAGAGCAGCCAGTGGATGTTTGCTGCAGAGTAAGGAGTTGGTGAAGATGCTTGAAAAGGGTTGATGATTCCATGACCACTATCTCTTCGAAATGGGTAAAGGAAAGAGTAGATGAGTGGGAGGACTTGGCCATAGGGGAAAGGGAGGCTCATTGTATCATGAGAATGGAGGGAAGGATTGGTGCAAAGACAAATGGAGGGCAAAGATTGGTGAGGAAGTGTGTGCTAGAGAGTTCCAGTCTCAGCAAAGTGGATCAGTGGCTGAAAGGGTGGAGGAGATCTCAGGACTGGAAGTTGGAGAAGGGTGTGCAATGACAACTATGGGCACTGTGATTAGGGACATTACCAGATTCCCTCATTTCAGCTTCAGGAAACTTGTATCAGATCATAGTGCCATCTACTGCGGAGTGTCTGATCCCAAAGCCAGCTACAATACAATTGATTTTAGTGAAAACAACATGAAGACTGAACACAAGTCTGCATCCAAATACTGCCAGATATCTGGAAGGAAATTGAAAAATTCATGCAACCATGAGAATGCTTTGAATTATCAGATGTTAGGCAAGTTGAGCATAACCTAAATTTGTCATTTTCCTTTTCTTTCAGAGCTAATGGTAGGGAAAAGAGGCTTCTTGAATTTCTCTGATCCTGGTTCTTTGAGTTTTGCAAATCTTTTAATAAGGAAATAACTGATCAGGTAAAAATCTTTCGTTATTTGTGGTGTCAGCACCCAGCACCTCAGTATTTAATCTGTATAATTTATGTTAATATTTTATTCATGCTCACCAGAGGTTATGAGAGCATTGTTAATTGCATAATTTTTCCTTTGCCCAAACATATATATGTCTATTTGTTTCTGACTTGGAGAAGAACTTATTCTTTCTTTCTTTTCTTTTTCTTTATCTTTTTTTTTTTTTTAGCTGAAGTTTGGGCTTATGTCTCAGAATTAAAATCTAGGGTCTATTAGGCATCATTCATCTGTGAGATGAATTCTGTATTCCATCTATTGATTCCATTGTGGATGAACATTTTCAGGGTTTAGGCAAGCACTAGCTACTGCCCTAAATAGGACTTAGATTATTCCTTCAATATAGGACAAAAATGGAGGGAAATATTTTTATTTGAACAGCTTGGGGGAAATGTTTTGTATATTAAGAGCTGCTATATGTAATACATGTAGTTTTCTGATAAGCGAAATGAATATAAGTATTCTCCATGATATTGATCCAATGGAATACATTTAATAATTCTAAACCCATTTGCCTTTGAATGATGCCTTCTGGGATGCAGATTTTCCAAACCAGGGACTTTTTATGATTGTAAATAGCAAGTGGACATATTTTTTTTGTAGTGAATTTGCCAGAAATTGCGAAAAAAGATGTTAAGGGAAGATTGTGGCTCCATTATAAGTCTGAAAAGAATATGACAGTCTCTGTCCCTGGTAATATCTGTACCTCAGGGTGTCTTATTTTTATGGATATCTATTATTAGCAAGCTGTCTACTAACCAACCATCTTTTCATTGCAAAATCTGCTAGTTTTTGCTCAGTTATTATCCTTAGTTTCTTTATGCCTTTTCATCAAAGTCTATGCTATCTGTGACATTGCACTGTTCTAACTTTATTCCTCCTTTTCTAATCGTTTATTTTCTGTCTCTTTTGTTGGTTTCTGCTGTTCACTAAATGTGAATGTTCCTCAAGAATCAGAGGTGGCTTTCTGCTCTTTCTGTTCTTTTTTTTTGTCTTTTTTTTTTGTTGTTGTTGTTATTGTTGTTGTTGTTGTCGTTGTTGCTATTTCTTGGGCCGCTCCCGCGGCATATGGAGGTTCCCAGGCTAGGGGTTGAATCGGAGCTGTAGCCACTGGCCTACGCCAGAGCCACAGCAACGTGGGATCTGAGCTGCGTCTGCAACCTACACCACAGCTCACGGCAACGCCGGATCGTTATCCCACTGAGCAAGGCCAGGGACCGAACCCGCAACCTCATGGTTCCTAGTTGGATTCGTCAACCACTGCGCCACGACGGGAACTCCTGCTTTTTCTGTTCTTAATCATGTGCAGCAGTAAGCTTCTTCATTCTTTTGGCCTCTTTAAACATCTCTAGATCTCAGAGTTCTCATTCCATACCTCTTGGGAATATTCACTTGGATTTTCAAGTTCAACTTATTTAAAATGTTTTGTCCTCTCCAGAATGGTCTTCCTTCATGTTTCTCTTTTATTAATCCTTCTTTAAAATTTTTTATTACTCAATGAATTTATTACATTTATAGTTGTAAAATGATCATCACAATCCAATTTTATAGGATTTCCATCCCACAACCCCAGTGCATCATCCCCCACCCCCTGAACTGTCTCCTTTGGAACCCATAAGTTTTTCAAAGTCTGTGAGTCAGTATCTGTTCTGCAAAGAAGTTCACTGTGCCCTTTTTTCAGATTCCACATGTTAGTGATAGTGATAGCATTTGATGTTGGTGTCTCATTGTCTGACTGACTGCACTTAGCGTGATAGTTTCGAGGTCCATCCATGTTTTGCTAAAATGCCGCTATTTCATTCCTTTCAATGGCTGAGTAATATTCCATTGTGTATATGTACCACCTCTTCTTGATCCACTCCTCTGTCGATGGACATGTAGGTTGTTTCCATGTCTTGGCTATTGCAAATAGTGCTGCAGTGAACATTGGAGTACATGTGTCTTTGTGAGTTTTTTTCTTGTTGTTTATTTCCAGTTGTATAGCGTTGTGGTCAGAAAAGATGCTTGATATGATTTCAATTTTCTTAATGCTACCGAGGTTGGATTTATAGCCCAGGATGTGATCAATCTTAGAGAATGTTCCATGTGCACTTGAGAAGAATGTGTGTTCTGTTGCTTTTGGATGGAATGTCCTATAAATACCTATTAAGTCCATCTGGTCTAATGCTTCATTCAGGGCCTGTGTTTCCTCATTGATTTTCTGTCTGGATGATCTGTCCATTGCTGTAAATGGGGTGTTAAAGTCCTCCACTATTACTGTGTTATTGCTGATTTGTCCTTTTAAGGTTGTTAGCAGTTGCCTTATATATTGTGGTAAACCTGTGTTGGGTGTGTAGATCTTTAAAATTGTTATATCTTCTTCTTGGATTGATCCTTTGATCATTCTGTAGTGACCTTCCTTGTCCCTTAAAATATTCATTTTGAAGTCTATTTTGTCTGATATGAGTATAGCTACTCCAGCTTTCCTTTGATTCCTGTTTTGCATGAAATATTTTCTTCCATCCTCTCACTTTCAGTGTGTGTGTCTCCCTAGAAGTGAAGTGGGTCTCTTGAAGACAGCATATATATGGAGCTTTGTTTTGTATCCATTCAGCCAGTCTATGTCTTTTGGTTGGGCATTTAGTCCATTAACATTTAAGGTAATTATTGATATGTATGTTCTTATTGCCATTTTATTAATTGCTTTGGGTTTGCTTTTGCTGCTCTTTTTTCTTCTCTTCTTCTCTTGTGGTTTGATGACTATCTTTAGAGTGGTGTTTGAGTTGATTTTTCTTATTTGTTTGTGTATCAATTGTAGATTTTTGGTTTGCAGTTATTCTGAAGTTTTGATATAAGAGTCTATATGTATATGAGGTTGTTTTAAGTTGTTGGTCTCTTAATTGCAAGTGCATCTCCAGTGTCCTGCATTTGTACCCTCCTCTTCTCATGATTTCTGATTTTGGTGGCATAATTGTTCATGGATGACTTCTTATCTTTCCTGTATATATACCTTTACTAGTGAGCCTTGTCATTTATGGCATTTTTGTTTTTGGTTGCAGCCTTTTCTTTTCTTTTTTTTTTGTCTTTTTGTCTTTTTTTTGTTGTTGTTGTTGTTGTTGTTGCTATTTCTTGGGCCGCTCCCGCGGCATATGGAGGTTCCCAGGCTAGGCGTTGAATTGGAGCTGTAGCCACCGGCCTACGCCAGAGCCACAGCAACGTGGGATCCGAGCTGCGTCTGCAACCTACACCACAGCTCACGGCAACGCTGGATCGCTAACCCACTGAGCAAGGGCAGGGACCGAACCCGCAACCTCATGGTTCCTAGTTGGATTCGTTAACCACTGCGCCACAACGGGAACTCCAGCCTTTTCTTTTCTATCTAGAGCAGTTCCTTTAGTATTTGTTGTAAAGCTGGTTTAGTGTTGCTGAATTCTGTTAGCTTTTGCTTATCTGTGAAGCTTTTGTTTTCTCCTTGAAATCTGAATGAGAGCCTTGCTGGGTAAAGGAATCTTGGTTGGAGGTTTTTTCCTTTCATCACATTAAGTATATCATGCCACTCCCTTCTGGCCTGCAGAGTTTCTGCTGAAAAATCTGCCGATAACCATATCGGGGTTCCCTTGTATGTTATTTGTTACTTTTCCCTAGCTGCTTTCAAGATTTTGTCTTTAATTTTGGTCCATTTGATTAATATGTGTCTCAGGGTGTTCCTTCTTGGGTTTATTTTATATGGTACTCGTTGTGCTTCCTTGATTTGAGTGAGTGGTTCCTTTCCCATGTTAGGGAAGTTTTTGGCTATTATCTCTTGGAATATTTTTTCTGTCCTCTTCTCTCTCTCTTCTCCTTCTGGCACCCCTAAAATGTGGATGTTGGAGTGTTTAACGTTGTCCCAGAGTTCATTGAGACTTTCTTCATTTGTTTTGAATCTTTTTTTCTCTTTTCTGTTCCTCATCCATGATTTTCACTAATCTATCCTCCACCTCGCTTATTCATTCTTCTGCCTCCTGTATTCTGCTGTTGGCTGCTTCTAGTGAATTTGTTATTTCAGTTATTGTATTTTGCATCTCTTCTTGTTTAAGTTTTATATTTTGTATCTCTTTGGTCAGTGTTTTCTGTAAGTTATCCATCTTTGTCTCCTGTTTATTTCCAATGTCTTGCATCATCTTCAGCATTGGCTTTTTCCTGAAGGTTGGGCATCTCCTGATCACTTAGCCGTTTTTCTGTTTTTTTTTTTTTCTTTCTCCCTCATCTGAGTTATAGTTCTCTGTCTTTTCATTTGTATAGGTTTTTGGTGTGGTGACCTTTTTACAGATAATAGAGTTGTAACCTCTCTTCCTTCTGTTGTCTGCTCCCCTTGTGGCTGAAGTTGGTATGGGGGCTTGCTGTAGGTTTCCTAATGGGAGGGGCTGATTCCTGCCCCCTGGTAGGTGGAGCTGATTTTAATCCCTCTGGTGGGTGGGGCTTAGTCTCTGGATGGTATTAGAGGCTACTGTGTGCCTGGGGGTTCTTTAGGTAGCCTGTTTACTGAGGGGTGGGGCTGTGATCCCACCTGGGTTGTTGTTTGCCCTGGGGCTTCTCAGTGCTGTTGGGTGGGGCCAGATTTTCGCAAAAAGGCCACCTCCAGAGAAAGGCATGCTGGCTGCTGAATATTCCTGAGAGATTGCCTTCAATGTCCTTCCCTCACAACAAGCCACATTCACCTCTGTTTTCCCAGGAGGTCCTCCAAGAACTGCAGTCAGGTTTGACCCAGATTTCCTATGGAGACTTTGCTTTGCCCTGGGAGCCAGTGCATGTGAAAGTCCTTGTGTGCCTTTTAAGAATGGGGTCTCTATTTCCCCCAGTCCCGTGGAGCTCCTGTGCACAAGTGCCACTGGCCTTCAATGCCAGATGCTCCAGGTCTCTTTCTCCCAGTGCCAGATCCCCACACGTGAGAATTTGATGTGGGGCTCAGAACTCTCATTCCTGTAGGTAAGTCTCTGTGAACCAGTTACTTTCCAGTCTGTGGAGCTTTCCACCTGGGAGGTATGGGGTTGCTTATATCACGTAATTACCCCTCCCACCTCTTGATGTGGCCTCCTCTTAGTCTTCTGGGGTAGGATGTCTTTTTGAAGGTTTCTGGTCCCTTTGGTTGAAGATTGCTCAGCACGTAGTTGTAGAATTTGTTGTTTTTAGGAGAGCAGTTGAGCTCTAGTTCCTCCTATTCTGCAATCTTAATCCCATCTCCCCTATTTATCCTTCTTTTGCTCACCTAAACTAGTCTTGGAGGCACATTGGTTTCTCTTTTTCCGTGATCCATCCATGTCTAACCAGTCACTATGTGTTTTTATTCTACATCCATAAATTCTCTTCACTCTCCACCCCTCCTTTTACTTTCTACTCTCACTATCTCTCAGATATCAGTTTTTAGGACCTCACCCTTGGATTGTTGCAGTAGCTATCTTGTAGCATTGAGATAATAACCTTTTCCTCATTGCTGTAAGAGTTTTTCTTTCCCCTGATAAAGTGGAAACCTAACTTTTGTGTTCTTTGGCTTTGGAAATTTTGTGAGGAGTGATGGATATGGAAAAAAGAGAAGTTTCTAGGCAGTGTCCAACCAGGATTTTGTTTGCAAAAGCCTGAGCTCACTGAGGAGAATTATTTTGGAACTTTGCAGAGGGGTGGGTGAGATAGAGGTGGACTGTTAAATCTGGGAGGTAACAATGGGCCAAGTCAAAGAGCAGGGAGGCTTTTTAGAGAATTCCCTTTGAAACAAAGAAGAATTTGTAGTTTGGTGAGTTCCTTGAAGTCAGAAACACTATTGTGCTCCCTCACAGTGAAGTTCCTGGGACCTCTGATGGGTAACGCTGGGGTGATGGGTGGGCCAAACCTTAAGAGCTATTGCTCTAGGATAGCAGGCATTAAAAGTCCCAGTGCACATTATTTCTGTCTTCTAGGAACTATGCAGGTTTAGACAGTGAACTCATCAGTTGTAACAGGGTATTCTGAAGAGTAAAGGTAGAGCACCTTAGGAGTCTGTTTTGCCTTTGGGGAGGGAGCAGGTATTAACTAAGGTATAAACTCAGCTGCTTGTAATACAGAGACCTCAAAATACAGAAGCCCAAACAAGCTAGAGAACTGATTCCTCTCTCTTGTTATAGTCCAGAAGCAAGTGAGTTGTCCAGGACTGGTAAGGAATTCTGAACCACAAAGCCGTTTAGAATTCCATATTCCTTCCATTTGAGTACCTCACTATCTCCTAGAACAGTATTTTAAAATCTTAGGCAATGGCCCCTTGGTGAAGTCTGGTGAAGTGTTTGGGCTCTGTCTCAAAAGAAATATTTCTAGATGTATAAAAAATACATAGAGGGTTTATTGGGAAGTATATTACAAAAAAATCAATTATAAAAATGCTAAAAAGACAACTTTATGATATACTAATACATATACTTATTATTAATTATTAACAAGAACCAGTGGTATGTCTAGTAAGTACTTTAGTTTCAAAATAATGGGTAGCATAAATTGATGCTCAATAACATAAGCATAATATTTCATGATACCTGAATAAATGTATGATATGGAAATATCTATGGTTTCTGATAGTGACAAGGTCACAGATTCTGTGAATACTACCATGGTTTGTTGCTTACATTCATAATTAAAGAAAATACTGAATTTCAATAGAGGTTATTGAAAATAAAGATATCTATCATGCTGAGTAATGTGAGCCAGACAGAGAAGGACAGATATCATGTGATGTCACTAATATGTGGAATCTAAAAAAGAAGTTTGCATTGTGGCACAGAAGAAGTGAATCTGACTAGTATCTATGAGGATGTGGGTTCAATCCCTGGCCTTGTTCAGTGGGTTGGGGATCTGGCATTGCTGTGATCTGTGATGTGGGTCACAGATGCACCTCAGATCTGGCTTGCTGTTACTGTGGCATAGGCTGGCAGCTCTAGCTCCAATTTGATCCATAGCCTGGAACTTCCATATGCAGCAGGTGCAGCCCTAAAAAATAAAAAAAAAAAAAAAAATTAAATTAAAAACGGTACTAGTGAACGGCAGAGATAGACTCAAAGACGTGGAGAAAAAACTTGTGGTTGCCAAGAGGTGGGGGAGAGGGATAAATTAGGAGATTGGGATTGAGATATACATACTACTATATATAGAATGTATAACCAGTGGGGACCTACTGTATAGCACAGAGAACTGTACTCAGTGTCTTACATTATATGTCGTAATAACATATAATGGAAGAGAATATAAAAAAAGGGTATATGCATATATTTATATATGTATATAGCTGAGTCACTTTGCTATGTCTGAAATTAGCACAACATTGTAAATCAACTATATTTCAATAAAAATTTTAAAAAATGATGTAACTTCCTATCCAAATTTCTGGACCTCATGATATCCATGGGCCCTTTGAAGATCTCTTAACCTCAGGTTAAGGACCCTGTCCTGGAATGTTGACGCTGGCTCACTTCCATGTCTGTGATCTTGCCCTAATAAAAAAGAAAAAAAGAAGTTTAGGGCAAGTGACCTGTCTTTATGGAGATGAAGTTCATTGCTTTGAACATAGTTTATGACCACACTTCACTTCAAGAGAAACTGGGTTAGGGGTTCTGTAACAGGTGGGTATGTGCCCAGCTAAAACTAAGGAGTTCTATTACTAAAAAGAAGAAAGAGAAAAATGATAAATGCTTAGTACCCACTATAGGAATATAGGACTCCCAAAAGTATGCCTGAAATTCAATATCCCACCAGCTAGACTCAGAAGAGATTGTGTGATTTAGAGAGTACTATTGTGAGAATTAACTATAGGGAATTCAAGTGGCTGGTAAAGAGTAAGTGCTCAATAAATATTCACCCAAACTGACCTTCATTTGATCAGTGTCACCTACAGTAATGAACTATGGGAGATAATATACTGGACTTCTGGGCGTGAGAAGGGGTCAAAAAAATTTCTGTTTAAATTCATTCATTCATTTGTTCATTCAGTAAATATTCATTGAGATCAGATTATATTCCAGACACTGTTCTAGCTGTCAGAGAAATGACAGTAAGCAACATAAAGTCCTTGCTGTCAGGAATCTTTCATTTATTCAGGGGAAATAGAATAATAGCTAAACAAGCAAATCATACATTGAGGGCAGAGGATATAAAAAGATATAGGTTAAAGGTTATAGTGAAATGCTGTGATAGGCAGAATTAATAAGATAGTCCCCAAGATTCCTGCTTCTGGTTACACTCTCTGTATAATAACCCCTCAACTAAACCCACAAGTTAACTGTGATGGAATCCATGAATAGAATGGAGTACCACTTTGATAATTAGATTATATTATGTGGCAAAGGTAGACACATTTTGAAGATGTAATTAAGGTCCCAAATCAGTTGTTTCTGAATCATCAGAAGGGAGATTATCCCAAATGGGTCTGATTTAATCAGGTACAAGGAGAATGTAGTTAGAATGTGTTTATAACCCCAGGCTAGAAATTCTTGGGCTGGCCTCGAAGAAGAATGCCTGTAAAAGGAGCTATGGACCACTTATGGAAGGATCATATGCCAAGGACTTGAGGGCAGTCTCTCAGAGCAGAGAGCAGTGTTTAGCTTTTAGATAGTAAGAAAACAGGACTCTCATCCATAAAGCAACAATAAAATAAATTGTGCCAAAAATGTGAATGAGTTTGGAAGTGGTTCCTTCCCTAGTCAAGCCTTCTGATGAGAATGTAGTCCAGCCAACCTTGATTTCAGCCTTGAGAGAGTAAGCTTTGCTCACACTCCTGACCCACAGAAACTGTGAGAAAATTAATGCATGTTGCTTTAAGCTACTAGTTGGTAGTAATTGTTACACAGCATAAAAAATTAATATAAATACTTTTTTTTTCTTTTTATAGCTGCATCTGTGGCATATGGAAGTTCCTAAGCTAGGGGTGGGATCAGAGCTGCAGCTGCTGGTCTATACCATAGCCATAGCAATGCATTACCTGAGCTGCATCTGTAACCTAAACTGTGGCTTGTGGCAATGTCAGATCCTTAACCAACTGAGTGAGGCCAGGGATTGAACCTGATTCCTCATGGATACTAGTCTGGTTCTTAACCTGCTGAGCAACAACAGGAAATCCCACAAATACTATTTTTAATGAGATAGTTAGGAAAGTCCTCTCTGATAAAGTGAGTGTGCTTGAATGAAGACTTGAAAGAAGCGAGGGGTAAACTGTAAGGATATCTGAAGGAACAACAGAGGAGTGACCAGTCTAGCTGTTAGGTGGAGAACAGTCCAGGGATGGCCATGGGTGGAGGAGGAGGCATTAGTTATGTGAGAGAAGATTAGTACTTAGACTAGGATGTTGTGGTGGAAGGCATCAGATTATGGGAGTATTTAAAAGGTAGAACCAACAAAATTTGCTGAAGGATTAGATTTGGAACGTGAGAGGAAAAGGACTCAAAGGAAAGCTCATGGATGCAGTTGCCATTTATTTTAACAAGAAGATGGGGGTGGGAAGAAGATGGCTTTGGGGAGAGTTTGGTTTTGCCTATGTGAAGTTTGAGATGCCCTCTAAGTGAATTTGTTGAGGGGGCAATGATACATAGAACTTTGGAGTTTAGGAGAGAGGTTGCGGATGGAGGTAAATTAGGAAGTTCCAGCATATAGATGCTATTTAAACTATGAGACTAGAAGAGATGCCCCAAGAGAGAAAATTCATAGAATATTACATCTAAAAGCCACCTTAAAAGATTATCAGTTTATAGATGAAGATACTGCAGCCCTGAAAGGTAAAGTGACGTTAGGCCTGTACTGAAGGGGCAGAACTAGTTACTAGCAGAGTTTAACTAAAACCCAGGCTTCTTAATACCAGCTCAGAGATTTTTTTTTTTTAACCAAAGGTCATGGGTTCCTTTCCTCTTTTTAAAATTTTTGCATTTTTTTCCGGGGTGGGGTGGGGTGCTGCATCCACGGCATATAGAGGTTCCCAAGCTAGGGGTCGAATTAGAGCTACAGCTGCTAGCCTATACCACAGCCACAGCAATGCCAGATCTGAGCCTGTCTGCAACCTACACTACAGCTCATGGCAATGCTAGATCTTTAACCTACTGAGTGAGGCCAGAGATTGAACATGTGTCCTCATGGATACTAGTCAGATTTATTTCTGTTGCACCATGATGGGAACTCCTCCTTTTGCTCTTCTAGAGCATTTCTTACAGTGGAAAAAGAGCTGTGCAAGGTCAACAAGACTTGGCTCTTTTCCATTCATGGGGTTACAAGTCCCAGATCCAGACCTCTGAGGCATCCTCCCCAACCTGGTTGTTGCTCTATATGATACTGATTAGATTTGAAGGTTGTGGGAGGCTGGATTTCATATAACAAATGAAAATATATGCTGTGATGTCTATAAACTTCACCCCATCAAATTAATAATGAAAAACCTCCCCTGATAGCCTTCCTTGTGTTCAATAGCCTGTGGCATATTTGGACTCATCAATAGATGTTCAACAATATTACAACTTGTTTAAATCTTGGTAAAGTAGTGTTATGTACTATTGTTATTGACTTACCCTTTCTAATTACCACCCAAAGGTGACAGATGTTGTAGCTCTAATGACTGAATTCTTGGAGGGTGAGTAGCTTTGGGTCTCAACTCATTGTATCTGAGCTATTCTGAAGAAGGAGACCCTCCCTGGTGAAAGCAGGTCAGCCTGAGCAGGGCCACCATATTGAGGCCCAGGCAGTTTCTAAGACCATTCACAGGGGGCCCTGTGTGACTAGTTTGAAACCAGAAATTTTTTTTTTTTGGTCTTTTTGCCTTTTCTAGGGCTGCTCCTGTGGCATATGGAGGTTCCCAGGCTAGGGGTCCAATCGGAGCTGTAGCCACCGGCCTACGCCAGAGCCACAGCAACGTGGGATCCGAGCCACTTCTGAAACCTACACCACAGCTCACGGCATGCCAGATCCTCAACCCACTGAGCAAGGCCAGGGACTGAACTTGCAACCTCATCGTTCCTAGTTAGATTCATTAACCACTGAGCCATGACGGGAACTCCTGGAGTCTTTTTTTGAATGTGAGGCATGGTCACTGTAGGAGTCCTAAAGCATGTGCAGCTAGCTGTAGCCAGATTCTGTGATAGTCCACAACCCATGTGGGCACATAAGTTTCATTTTTTCCCGTATAACTCAGTTTCTTTTTTGAGCTTCCATTTTGCTGGTTGGCAGAAACGTAATCCCCTTCCTTCGTTTTGTGATGTGGTCTTAGTTTTTTGTGGGGATGGTTATGTGGTACCTAAGCATGGCAGAATTGCCTGTGGACTTTGATACTGTTCAACACATTTGTCTGTTGAGTATCCATTTTTTCATCTGGTCCACTGTTGTTGAATCACATGACACCTGTGAGATTTTATTTTTTCCTTTCATGTCTCCTTTAAGCCTAGTTGCTCTCTGCTACTCCTATGCGTTGTTACTATTCTACTCTTTTTGCCATCCTGGATCGTAGAGATCTTTTTGAAGCTCCCTAGGGTGCTGGCTGCTCAGACTCTCTGATTCCTCCCCTCTCTGCTCCATGAGCTCTGTTAGGACCCTGGTGCTAGTAAGGGCCAACATCAAATATCATTACCTTCTCTTCCCCTAGAGAAAACTTTTATAGTCTCTCTGGAAGCCCCGTACTTCTCAGATCCCACTCTCTCTAGCATTGTTTTTCATGCCCAGCGTCCTTTCCAGTTCCCTAAAAGTTTAAGTTTTCGGAGGTTAGAGTTAGGAAGACCTCTTTTTATTAAGTTTATTCTAAGACAATAAACATAGAACAGTTTAGTTGCTTGTTTTTGTGGGGTGGTGATAGGACAAGGGAAGAAAAATGGAATAAATATCAGGAGATGGGTAAGTGATTTGGCTAATATAAGAACAGTCATACCACAACAGAATACTGCTGGAAACTAAGCTTCTTTTCCTCCTTCTATGTCTCTAAGCAGCATTCTGATAATTGCACACTATTTCATGTGCAGGATGGGTAGGGGCTATGGAAAATCACTTAGAAGTAGACAAAAGTATTTTAATAAAGTAGTGCTTCCTTAGATACTTCTCTAATTCTTTCATTGTATATTTGTATTTTAGAAATTTGGTAATGATTAAACAGATCAAGTAATAGCTTCTTTCCTCAAATTTTCATTGTGTTTTATTTTCTATTATCTTCTATTATTTCTTTTACAAGAGAGTTCAATTCTTGAAGGGCAAAATCTGTTTATCTGATTTATCTCTGTATATCCAGTATAATGTATACTATATGAGGTACTCAACAAATTTTTTGAATCATTTGGGTCCCAAGACAAGAAAATTTGGAAATTAAGTTCATTGATATGGAGGGCTATGATTTTAGAAACATAATCCATTCAATCATTTAATTTACTTTTTATTCATCAAATATTTATGAAATACCTATAGTGTTTCAGGATCTGTGCTAAATACTTGAGTTAAAAAAATTAGCAAGTCATGTCCAGTCTCTGAGGTTCATTTTATTAGCCTGTATGTTAATTGACCTTATCATAGTGCATAGAATTCATTCCGAGAAGGTACTATACTTCAAAAAGTACACACATGGGTAGTTTCTAATCTTGAACTCTTTCACATAATGTCGAAATGAATAACCATATGTAAAAATCATTTAATACACGTGTATGTATATCAGAAATATATGACAGTTTACATCTGCTTTTAATTATGTTAACTTTGCTTTCTGATAACTTATTTTAGGATCTTTTTTATATTTAATATTTATTTATTTTTATAGTTATCATTAAATATTGGCTACATTCCCCATGTTGTACAATACGTTTTTTTTTAGCTTATTTTATATGTAATAGTTGGTATCACCTAATCCCCTACCCCATGTTGCCCTTTCTCTCTTCCTGTTGGTAATGGCTAGTATGTTCTCTGTATCTGAATCTGCTTCTTTTTTGTTATATTCACCAGTTTCGTATATTTTTTATTTTGTATTTTATTTACGTATTTATTTTTATTTTTAATTTTTTCCTTAATAGTTGATTTATAAGGTTTTGTCAATTTCTGCTATATGTGTGTGTGTGTGTGTGTGTGTGTGTATATATATATATATATAAAATGTATATTCTTTTTCTCACATTATCCTCCATCATGTTCCATCACAAGTGACTAGGTATAGTTCCCTGTGCTATACACCAGGATCTCATTGCTTATCCACTCCAAATGCAATAGTTTGCGTCTGTTAACCTCAGACTCCCGGTTCGTCCCACACCCTCCCCATCCCCCTTGGCAACCACAAGTCTGTTCTCCAAGTCCACGCATTTCTTTTCTGTGGAAAGGTTCATTTAGGCCGTATATTAGATTCCAGATGAAAGTGATATCATATGGTATTTGTCTTTCTCTTTCTGAGTTACTTCACTTAGTATGAGAGTCTCTAGTTCCACCCACGTTGCTGCAAATGGCATTATTTTGTTCTTTTTTACAGCTGAGTAGTATTCCATCGTGTATATATACCACTTCTTCTTAACCCATTCATCTGTTGATGGACATTTAGATTGTTTCCATGTCTTGGCTATTGTGAATAGTGCTGCAATGAACATACAGGTGCATGTGTCTTTTTCAAGGAAAGTCTTGTCCGGATATATGCCCAAGAGTGGGATTGCTGGGTCATATGGTAGTTCTATATTTAGTTTTCTGAGGTAACTCCATACTGTTTTTCATAGTGGTTGTACCAATTTACATTCCCACCAACAGTGTAGGAGGGTACCCTTTTCTCCACACCCTCTCTAGTGTTTGTTATTTGTTGACTCGTTAATGATGGCCACTCTAACTGGTATGAGGTGGTGCCTCACAGTAGTTTTGATTTGCATTTCTCTAATAATTAGTGATGTTGAGCATTTTTTAATGTGCTTGTTGGCCATCTGTTTATCTTCTTTGAAGAAATGTCTATTCAGGTCTTTTGCCCATTTTTCCATTGGGTTGTTGGTTTTTTTGCTGTTGAGTTGTATAAGTTGTTTGTATATTTTAGAGATTAATCCCTTGTCAGTTGCATCATTTGAAACTATTTTTTCCCATTCCATTGGTTGTCTTTTTTTTTTTTATGGTTTCCTTTGCTGTGCAAAAGCTTGTCAGTTTGATTAGGTCCCATTGTTGGTTTTTTTTTTTTTTTTTTGGTCTTTTTGCTATTTCTTGGGCCGCTCCCGCAGCATATGGAGGTTCCCAGGCTAGGGGTCAAATTGGAGCCGTAGCCACTGGCCTACACCAGAGCCACAGCAACTCGGGATCCGAGCCGCATCTGCAACCTACACCACAGCTCACAGCAACGCCGGATGGTTAACCCCCACTGAGCAAGGGCAGGGACCGAACCCACAACCTCATGGTTCCTAGTCGGATTTGTTAACCACTGCACCACGACGGGAACTCCCATTGGCTTATTTTTGCTTATATTTCTATTACCTTGGGAGAGACTGACCTAAGAAAACATTTGTAAGGTTGATGTCAGAGAATGCTTTGCCTATATTCTCTTCCAGGAGAAGATGGTGTCTAGGTTTGATGGGTCTTTTACCTTATGTTTAGGTCTTTCAGCCATTTTGAGTTTATTTTTGTGCATAGTGTGAGCATTTGTTCCAGTTTCAATGATTTATATGTGGCTATCCAGTTTTCCCAGCACCACTTACTGAAAAGACTGTCTTTTTCCCACTTTATATTCTTGCCTCCTTTGTTGAAGATTAATTGACCAGAGGTGTCTGGGTTTATTTCTGGGTTCTCTCTTCTGTTCCAATGGTCTGTATGTCTGTTTTGGTACCAGTCCCACACTGTCTTGATTACTGTGGCTTTGTAATATTGCCTGAAGTCTGGGAGAGTTATGTCTCCTGCTTGGTTTTTGTTCCTCAGGATTGCTTTGGCAATTCTGGTCTTTTATGGTTCCATATAAATTTTTGGATTGTTTGTTTGAGTTATGTGAAAAATGTCCTGGGTAATTTTGATAGGGATTACATTTAATCTGTAGATTGCTTTGGGTAGTATGGTTATTTTTACAATATTAATTTTTCCGACCCAGGAGCTTGGAATATCTATGCAAAAATTCTCAACAAAATTTTAGCCAACTGAATCCAACAACATATAAACAAGATCACACACCACAACCAAGTGGGATTCATCCCAGATTCACGAGGATGGTTCAGCATAACAGAAATCAGTGTCATATACCACATTAACAAAAGAAAAGTCAAAAACCACATGATCATCTCAATAGATGCAGAAAAAGCATTTGACAAGGTCCAACATACTTCCATGATAAAAACTCGTACCACAGTGGGTATAGAAAGAACATACCTTAACATAATTAAAGCCGCTTATGACAAACCCAGGGCAAATATAATACTCAGCGGAGGAAAGCTGAAAGCTTTCCTGCTAAAATCTAGGATCTTTAATTTGTGTATCCTCGGATTTAGAAACATCTTCTTCTTACATTCTCCAGCCTTACACTTAACAGAACCCTAAATTCTATGGATTAGACCACCATTTTCCAAAGTGTGTTCTGTGGAACACTAGTCCTACAAGATGCCATAGAGTCTAATGGTCACATAAATACTACATACTATGTTTGCCTCTTGTAGAGTCGCAATGCACTTTTGAACAATTAAGAAACTTGTTTAACTGTATGTTAATCCCAGTGTTTCCCAAACTTATTTGGGAATCACTTTTAAACCTATTAATATCTCTTATAACACACATGTACATATGTGTGTGGTAGATGTATGCATGTATGCATGCACACACATGCTTTGAGAAACCTTGAAAGGAATATTAACATTGATACCCTACTCAGAAACTTCTCAGATGTCCTCAAAAATAAATAAGCAGGGACCTTCATTCTTTTCTGAGATACTTTCTGAAACTCTGACAGGCTAAGAATTCTCATTTCCTTGCTCTGAGCAGTTCTAATTTACTTGTAGACATATGCTACAGCCAGGTTTTTGAAAACTGGCTACCCATTTGGTAGACCTGACTACTGAAAGAAGTTTCTAGTGTGGAAAAACTAGAAACTACCTTTTTCATTCCCCAGCTTTGGAGTTAGCTGCTGTTGCATTTCTTTCTCATGATACTCTACTTAGAATCATAAACTTAGTAGTAGAATAAAGTGAAAGTAAAGTAAACCTACTTTCATAGTACAGTAATCTTACAGGATGCTTTAGTACTAAAAGGGGTTCTGTGGTCTAATAAGTTCAAGGAGCACTGTATAGTATATCCCATTTATTTTGAGATTCATAGTGTATTAATATTTTTGAGAAATGTTGCAGCAAATTAACTTTAAGCTAGCATTTTCTAAACTTATTAGACTATCAAACACTTTTTTTCATGTTAACATTTTACTGGACTGAGGTTCTGTAGAATATCCTAGATGAAATACTGACTAAACTACCTCATATTTCAAGGGTAAGATAAAAACTTAGAGAAATGAGGCTAAGTTTTTCACTAAATTTTTTTTGTCTTTTTGCTATTTCATTGGGCCGCCCCCATGGCACATGGAGGTTCCCAGGCTAGGGGTCAAATTGGAGCTGTAGCCACAGGCCTATGCCAGAGCCACAGCAACGCGGGATCCAAGCAGCGTCTGCAACCTACACCACAGCTCATGGCAATGCCGGATCATTAACCCACTGAGCAAGGGCAGGGACCGAACCCGCAACCTCATAGCTCCTAGTCGGATTCGTTAACCACTGCGCCACGACGGGAACTCCCAGACTCAATTTTTTTGAGTTTGATTTTTACTTCTGCCTATTTTTCTTTCTTTTTTCTTTTTTTCCCCAAAACTTCCTGTTATGGAAGGACATGTCTGAGTGGTTAGGAAAAAGTCAAATTTAAACATGCAGGCTGATATTTACCTGAATTGCCTGAAAATTGTTTGTGTAATCAGGGATGTAATCCCAATTGTCATCATTCTGAATTCATTTGAATCCAACTGTCTTTTCAACCAAAGTTTAGTTTTAATAATTTTATCTTATGTGTTTGATTTTATAGGTTTAGGCCCCATTATTTCCAGACAGTGACTCTCCTGTTATTGCCCTTTTCATAAGATGCTGGCTTTCTATGTTACTTGAAACTTGATTTAAAATTATATTTATTACACCTCTATTTAAAAATTATCTTGCTCCTTAAGTTCCACTGAACTTCTGCCCCAGTCTTTGTAGGATGAAATAAAATTGCCCAGTTTTTTTTTTTTTCCCATCAGCAGTGTTTCTGTCTAGATAGTATCCTTTAAATTATTCATCAACAAACTTTATAAGCACAGGTGCCTAGACACTGAGATAAACATCACAGTTGTTGGTTATCCACAGAGGATTAGTTCTAGGACCCCTGAAGATACCAGGGACCTCAGGCCTCATTTATAAAATAGCAAAGTACTGTTGGCTCTCCATATCCGCAGATGCCAGACCCATGGATCTGGAACTCTGACTGTACATAATCTCTGACCTAGAACAGCTGGCATTCTAGCTGAGAAATATGAATACCTCTGGTTTAGGCTCAGTATGGTAAAGGAATAGGTTGCTGTGGATGGGTGCATAAAGAGTGTCTGCACAACTCCAGGAGGCACCATTCTCACAGATGAGGATATGGTGGTTGCCTATGGAGTTGTGCCACACTGAGGCCCTGTACTAGGGGCCTATGTTAGGACTCTAGTCTATCATCTTTATGTTGGAGTAAGCTAGCTCCAGGAAATCATTTGTGGGTGGAATTAGAGTGGAAGAAATAGTTTCTGTTCTGAGCAACAGAATCCAGCACAAAAGGGAGTCACTCTTTATTAAGGCAACTCCAAGCTGAGGAGATATTCTGGCTTCAGGGTTAGCTTTGAAATGCAACTCAGAAGTGAATTTCACTTGTGACCTAGCTCCACTTATGAACTGTTTGGACAGTAAGCCTGGACGTACAAAATCTCCCTCTGAACTGGAATCAACACACTGAGTAAAACGAGAAAAAAAAAATCACAGCTAGAAATCAGTAACAAAAATGAAGCTAGAAAATTCCCAAATATTTGGAAAGTTAAGACATATCTAGACTCTAAGTAATAACCCATGGGTTAAAGAAGAAATCATGTTGGAAATTTGAAAATATTTTTAACCGAATGACTTTGAAAATTTTACATACCCAAATTTGTACACTTTGCTTATTGGTAAATCTATGGCCTGAAATGTATATATTAAAAAAGACAGCAGGCTGAAATCAATGATTTAGGCATTTATTTTAAGAAATTGGGAAATAAAAGCAATTAAACCAAAGAAAGCAGTAGGAATGACATAATAAAGGTAAGAATAGAAAGTAATGAAGTAGGACACAGCAAAAAACCAAACATGTAATAGAGAGCATCAGTGTGACCAAAACTGCTTTTAGAAGAGACTAAGAAGTTCCTCATGAGGCAGAAAGGGAGGAAGAGATAGAGGGAGAGAGGAAGTGGGAAGATATCAATGTAAAGAATAAAAAAGTGATTATCTCAGATCCTACAGGTATTAAAATGATAAAAAGATGCTATTATGAATAACTCTGTAGCAATATTTTTGAAAATTTAGGTGAAATATATTCTTAAATAAATATAGTTTATTTAAAAAGACATTAGAAGAAAAAAAAATCTGGATACTCTTTTAACTATTAAGAAAATTGAATTCATAATTAAAGCTTTTCCCACAAAGAAAACTCCAGGCCAGATGGCTAGTCAGTAAATTACATCAAATATTTAGGGACAAAAACTCCAATCTTACCCCAAAGAAAGAACATTACTGACATATTTTAAAGTTGATCATAAGGCCTATCTAACTCATTCATAGAAATTTAAAAAGACCCAATTAAAAATACTAGCAAACCAAACACATAAATATATGAAAAGGAAGCAAAGATTTCTTTAGCATTTGAAATCAATATCATTCATTTACAATAAGTGATAAAGAAGTGACCATCTCAATATATTCAGCAATTATATCCAACAAAATTTAATGTTAGTTCATAACAAAAATTTTTAGCAAATTGGGAATAGAGGGAGGCTTCCTTAATGTCATCAAGGGTAGCTATAAAAAAATCTATTCTCCATGGGTAGAAGCTTTCCCTCTGAAATCAGGATAATATAAAGATCCTCAGTATCACTACTTCTCTTCAATATTGTACTAGAAATGCTATACAGTGCAAAATGTCAGGAAAAACAAGGAAAAATGTATATAGATTGGAAAGAGAGAAATAAAGATGTTATTTAAAGATATGACTGTATGTAAATAATCCAGAAGCATATACATAAATTATTATAATTAATGTGACCTTAGCAGGGCTGCTATATGTAAAGTCAATATTAAAAAATCAATTGTATGTCTGAATATACCTGCAATAAACAGCTAGAAAATGAATAAAATATATGTTATTACAGTAGCATAAAATGTTAATTACCTAGGGACAAATCTAAGGAATGAGGTATAAGAATTCATGCAGAAAACTATGAAACATGACTGATAAGAATCAAAAAGAAGATATAAATAAGTGAAAGGAACAACGATGCATTATATGGATTTGAAGACTCAATATAAGGAAGTTAATGATCCCCAAATTGATCTTATCAATTCAATACCCAATAAAAAGCCCAACTGCAATAAAGACCCACCCCCTTTGTAAAATAAGCAAGCTGATTCTAAAATTTATGTGACAATTCAAAGGGCCAGGAATAGTCAAGGCACTCTTTTTTTTTTTCCAGTATTTTTTTTTTTTTATTTTCCCACTGTACAGCAAGGGGGTCAGGTTATCCTTACATGTATATGTTACATTTACATTTTTCCCCCACCCTTTGTTCTGTTGCAACATGAGTATCTAGACAAAGTTCTCAATGCTATTCAGCAGGATCTCCTTGCTAATCTATTCTAAGTTGTGTCTGATAAGCCCAAGCTCCCGATCCCTCCCACTCCCTCCCCCTCCCATCAGGCAGCCACAAGTCTCTTCTCCAAGTGCATGGTTTTCTTTTCTAAGGAGATGTTCATTTGTGCTGGATATTAGATTCCAGTTATAAGTGATATCATATGGTATTTGTCTTTGTCTTTCTGGCTCATTTCACTCAGTATGAGATTCTCTAGCTCCATCCATGTTGCTGCAAATGGCATGATGTCATTCTTTTTGATGGCTGAGTAGTATTCCATTGTGTATATATACCACCTCTTCCGAATCCAATCATCTGTCGATGGACATTTGGGTTGTTTCCTTGTCCTGGCTCTTGTGAATAGTGCTGCCATGAACATGCGGGTGCATGTGTCTCTTTTAAGTAGAGTTTTGTCCGGATAGATGCCCAAGAGTGGGATTGTGGGATCATATGGAAGTTCTATGTATAGATTTCTAAGGTATCTCCAAACTGTTCTCCATAGTGGCTGTACCAGTTCACATTTCCACCAACAGTGCCGGAGGGTTCCCTCTTCTCCACAGCCCCTCCAGCACTTGTTATTTGTGGATTTATTAATGATGGCCATTCTGACTGGTGTGAGGTGGTATCTCATGGTAGTTTTGATATGCATTTCTCTTATAATTGGCGATGTTGAGCATTTTTTCATGTGTTTGCTGGCCATCTGTATGTCTTCCTTGGAGAAATGTCTATTCAGGTCTATTGCCCATTTTCCCATTGATTGACTGGCTTTTTGGCTGTTGAGTTGTATAAGTTGTTTATATATTCTAGAGATTAAGCCCTTGTCGGTTGCATCATTTGAAACTATTTTCTCCCATTCTGTAAGTTGTCTTTTTGTTTTCTTTTGGGTTTCCTCTGCTGTGCAAAAGCTTTTCAGTTTGATGAGGTCCCATGGGTTTATTTTTGCTCTAATTTCTCTTGCTTTGGGAGACCGACCTGAGAAAATATTCATGAGGTTGATGTCAGAGAGTGTTTTGCCTATGTTTTCTTCTAGGAGTTTGATGGTGTCCTGTCGTATATTTAAGTCTTTCAGCCATTTTGAGTTTATTTTTGTGCATGGTGTGAGGGTGTGTTCTAGTTTCCTTGCTTTGCATGCAGCTGTCCAGGTTTCCCAGCAATGCTTGCTGAATAGACTTTCTTTTTCCCAGTTGATGTTCTTGCCTCCCTTGTCAAAGATTAATTGGCCATAGGTGTCAGGGTTTATTTCCGGGTTCTCTATTCTGTTCCATTGGTCTGTCTGTCTGTTTTTTTTTTTTGGTCTTTTTTTTGTCTTTTTGTCTTTTTGTTGTTGTTGTTGTTGTTGTTGTTGTTGCTGTTGTTGTTGTTGCTATTTCTTGGGCCGCTCCAGCGGCATATGGAGGTTCCCAGGCTAGGGGTTGAATCGGAGCTATAGCCACCGGCCTACGCCAGAGCCACAGCAACTCGGGATCCGAGCCGCGTCTGCAACCTACACCACAGCTCACGGCAACGCCGGATCATTAACCCACTGAGCAAGGGCAGGGACGGAACCCGCAACCTCATGGTTCCTAGTCGGATTCGTCAACCACTGCGCCACGACGGGAACTCCTGTCTGTCTGTTTTGATACCAGTACCACACTGTTTTGATGACTGTGGCTTTGTAGTATTTCTTGAAGTCCGGGAGAGTTATGCCTCCTGCTTGGTTTTTGTTTCTCAGGATTGATTTGGTGATTCTGGGTCTTTTGTGGTTCCATATAAATGTTTGGATTGTTTGTTCTAGTTCTGTGAAAAATGTCATGGGTAATTTGATAGGGATTGCATTGAATCTGTAGATTGCTTTGGGTAGTATGGCCAGTTTTACAATATTGATTTTCCCAATCCAGGAACATGGAATATCTTTCCATTTCTTTCCATCTTCTTTGATTTCTTTGGTTAAAGTTTTATAGTTCTCGGCATATAGGTCCTTTACTTCCTTGGTCAGGTGTATTCCGAGGTATTTGATTTTGTGAGGTGCAATTTTAAAAGGTATCGTATTTTTGTATTCCTTTTCTAATAGTTCATTGCTGGTGTACAGAAATGCGACTGAGTGTTAATCTTATATCCTGCTACTTTGCTGAATTTATGAATCAGTTCAAGTAGTTTTGGGGTTGAGTCCTTAGGGTTTTCTATGTATAGTATCATGTCATCTGCATACAGTGAGAGTTTGATCTCTTCTCTTCCTATATGGATGCCTTTTATTTCTTTTGTTTGTCTAATTGCTGTGGCTAGGCCTTCCAAAACTATGTTGAAGAGCAGTGGTGAGAGTGGGCATCCCTGTCTTGTTCCAGATTGGAGTGAGAAGGCTTTCAGTTTTTCCCCATTGAGGATTATATTTGCTGTGGGTTTCTCATAAATGGCTTTGATTATATTCAGGAATGTTCCCTCTATAGCCACTTTGACGAGGGTCTTGATCATGAATGGATGTTGGACTTTGTCAAATGCTTTTTCTGCGTCTATTGAGATGATCATATGATTTTTGACTTTTCTTTTGTTAATGTGGTGTATGATGCTGATTGATTTGCGTATGTTGAACCATCCTTGTGAACCTGGGATGAACCCAACCTGGTCATGGTGTATAATTTTTTTGGTATGTTGTTGGATTCGGTTGGCTAAGATTTTGTTGAGAATTTTTGCATCTATATTCATCAATGATATTGGGCGATAGTTTTCTTTTTTGGTGGTATCTCTGTCTGGTTTTGGAATGAGGGTGATGGTGGCATCATGGAATGTCTTTGGGAGTATTCCTTCTTCTTCAACCTTTTGAAAGAGTTTAAGGAGGACGGGCACCAATTCCTCTTTATATGTTTGGTAGAATTCACCTGTGAAGCCATCTGGTCCTGGACTTTTATTTGTAGGGAGTGATTTTATGACCTCTTCCATTTCATTTCTAGTGATCGGTCTGTTCAGTTGGTCTGTTTCTACTTGATTCAGTTTTGGCAGGCTGTAAGATTCTAGAAAATTGTCCGTTTCTTCCAGATTGTCAAACTTGTTGCCATATAGTTGTTCATAGTATTCTCTTATGGTTTTTTTGTATTTCTGCTGTATCCGTTGTGATTTCTCCTTTTTCATTTCTAATTTTGGTTATTTGGGTTCTTTCTCTCCTCTTTTGAGTGAGTCTGGCCAGGGGTTTGTCAATTTTGTTTATCTTTTGAAAGAACCAGCTCTTGGTTTTATTAATTTTCTCTATTGTTTTTTGAGTCTCTATTTTATTGATTTCTTCTTTGATCTTTATAATTTCCTTCTTTCTGCTGACTTTCGGACTTTTTTGTTCTTCTTTTTCTAATTCATTTAGGTGGAGGGTTAAGTTGTCCATTTGGGATCTTTCTTCTTTTTTGAGAAAGGCCTGTATTGCTATAAATTTCCCTCTGAGCACTGCTTTCGCAGCATCCCATAGATTTTGAGTGGTTGTGTCTTCATTATCATTTGTTTCAAGGTAGTTTTTAATTTCCTTCTTGATTTCCTCATTGACCCATTGGTTTTTTAGTAGCATGTTGTTTAGTCTCCATGCAGTAGGTTTTTTCTCTTTCCTTTTCCCATGGTTGATTTCTAATTTCATGGCATTGTGGTCAGAGAAGATACTTGAGATAATTTCTATGCTCCTCAATTTATTGAGATTAGCTTTGTGTCCCAATATGTGGTCGATTCTTGAGAATGTTCCATGAGCATTTGAGAAGAATGTGTATTCTGCTTTTTTTGGATGTAGTGTGTCAAGTCACTCTTGATGAAGAAGAAGTCATAAGCCATTGTGGTATAAGTACATAGAATAGTGTGATATGATATACCGTACAAAATTGAAAGAATGGTGTAAACCAGCTATAATGGAAAAAATAAAAATCATTTAAAAACTAATAACAGTTCAGGAATAGACTATACATGCATGAACATCAAATTTATAGCAAAGGTGGTACTCTAAAATAGTTGGGAAGCTCAGTCTTATGAATAGATTGGGTTGGACAGATGGGTGGAGAAGAGGAAACTTGACCCCTGTATCACACCATATACAAAAAATCAGTTCTTGATAGATTGTAGATGCAAATGTAAGAGGTAAAATAGGAACATTTTAGAAGATAATGTAGGATAAAATGATCCAGATAGGGAAAGTGCTAATTATAAAAGAAAAAAGACCAATATGACTACATTAAAATTCAGAACTTTTTTTCATCAAAAAGAGAGTTAAAAGGCAAGAATATATTTGCAACACATTTTATGGATGAAGGACCTACCTTCATAATGTGAAAAAAAAGAAAGGAAAAGAAGAAGAAATTTGAAAACAACCTAATAAACATGTAAGGAGGAGATTTCAAGGCATTCCACAAAATATAAAATTTAAATGTCCAAAACATCTACACAGTTTTCTTAATTTCCTTAGAAATCAGGTAAATGCATATTAAAACCATAAAAAGATACTACTCACTTTGTTCCTGAATGGCTAAAATTATTAGGACTGACAAGTGCCTAGTGTTGTTTGAGATATGGAGCAAGGGAACTTATATACATTGAAGTGTCTATTAGTGTGATCATTTTGGAAAACAGTTTGGTATTATATATCATTCAGCTAATAGGGAGTAGAGCTGTAGTATAATCCTAAACCTGTGAGAAAGCAGAATCAGCCTATAAATTAAAAAAAATAAACAGCTAAATAAATAAATAGGAGCTACCTGACTTGCTCAGCCCAGTGTTGAACCATTTTAGAAATCTGTAAGGAACCAACAATGCCGTATGCTTCACGCTAAAATTTCATATAATAAATTAAAAGTTATCATGTGCTTTTATAGTTTTAAAATTCCATTAAAGTTGTCTGATGATAACTGCCAAGTGAGAATAGAGGTGGAAGAATAGAAATTCATGTTTCCTGTAGAAACGTCTACTATATAGTATTATTCACTTCTCTTAATTGTCTGACTACCTGGCAAATAGGACTCATTTGTTGGTTAGTGCTATATTTTACTTTATGGACATAATTTTGTTAATATTATAACAATTCCATCCCTTTGATGAAATTTAACCATGATCCCCTCTAAGCCCTATACTTCATTTCGTTTATAGCATTCACCAGTCTGTTTCTTACATCTTCCACCAGTTGGTATTAAATTTTAACTATTTTGTTTTTAAAATGTTATTTCGTTATTCTTCATTCTCTGCCTCTCCATTGGTACTCTTCTAATCTAAACCTTCTGGTTGTCAACCTAGACTGTTACATTAATGTGCTAACTGGGTTACATTCATTCATTCATTCATTCATCCACTGCTTGTTTACTGAATACTTAGTATGAACCAGATTTTGGGTATACAATAATTAATAAAATATGGTCCCTCTTCTCAAGGACTTTAAAGTTAACTTTTCAAAAAAAAAAAAAAAAAGAAACATGAAAATAGAAACTTACATCATAATTTGAAAAGTGCTTCAATAGAAGTATATACAAGGTATTATGGAATCCCAGAGGGGAAAGCAAAGAATTCCGAGTGGGGAGTTCCTGTTGTGGTGCAGAGGAAATGAATCTGACTAGGAACCATGAGGTTGCGGGTTCGATCCCTGGCCTCGCTCAGTGGGTTAAGGATCCGGTGTTGCCATGAGCTGTGGTGTAGGTTGCAGATGCGGCTCGGATCTGGTGTAGGCTGGCAGCTGTAGCTCCAGTTAGACCCTTACCCTGGGAATCTCCATATGCCGCGAATGCAGCCCTAAAAAGCAAAAACAAACAAACAAAAATTCTGAGTGGGAAGTCAGGGAATGCTTCATGGAAGTGGTGATGTTTGAGAGAAGTCTGTGAGGTGGAAGAGTTTTTCACTGGATTGGCAAGAAGAACTGCAATTCAGGGAGAGGAGATTACTTGAGTAAACTAAGAGAGTTCTGAAAGAACCTCCTCTCTATTCCCCATTTGTGGTATATGGCATACAACCACTCTTACAGTTTATGAAGAGGAACTGGATGTGCAATCTGTTAAAACTTTTTTTTTTTTTTTTTTTTGCTTTTTAGGGCTGCACCTGCAGCAGATGGAAGTTCCCAGGCTAGGGGTTGAATCAGAGCTGTAGCTGCCGGCCTACACCAGAGCCACAGCAACGTGGGATCCGAGCTGCATCTGCGACCTACACCACAGCTCACGACAACTCTGGATTCTTAATTCACTGAGTGAAATCAAGGATCCAATTCATGTTCTCATGGATATTAATTGGGTTTGTTACCACTGAGCCACAGTGGGAATTCCCAGGAGATTTTGAATAGGCCACACACTTTGACTAGAATATTCCCTTCTCTTACTCCCATTTCTAGCATGGGAAAGTCTTATTTGTTTTTCAAGTTTCAGTTTAATGCGTCTTCCATTGTGAAAACTTCTGGAAACTTCCTCCTTGCCAATTTCATAGAAACAGTGGTCCTAAAACACTTTGGACACTTTTTCTTTACTTCTTATTCAAATTATTGCTTGGTGTTTGTTAATCTGTCTTTACCACTAGATTGCGAGCTATTTTATGGTCTAGGAACATGTCTTACTGTCTTTCTTGTCCTTCCCCATTCCTCCACCTCCTGCCTCATACAGTGCTGTGCAAAGCTCCTGTAATCGATTTGAGCTTATTGACTTGCATACACAACATAGGAGTTGCTTCCAAATCTATAAGGATTAGGTTATTGAAAGCCCCCAGATAGGAGGATTCATGGTTGAGAATCAGATGATCTTAAAGGCAAAAGAGTTGGACTTTATCTGGAGTATAATCTATAAAAATATTGAATGACTAAAAATAATAAATAAAAAATAAGGGTTTGGCCAGTATCATTAGAATGGACCAAAATGCACCTATATTAAAATTTTGAAATATGCCAGCTTATTTTAGATATTTGGCCTTCCAGAAATGCTGAATATTTTATACATGTCTAAAACTTTATCTTGGTTTAGTTTTAAGCATTTAAAGACCAATTCTACCATCTTATTAATTATTTTAAACACATGAAATTTTTCACTAATGTGAGAAATACATCTGTGTTAATCAAGGAATAAACAATATAAATACATCAAAGAGTATCATTCTTTGATGCATTTAATAAACCTGGAAAAGAAAAAAAAGGAGTTGGGGAACTAAAGAAGTGCGTGGACACACACAGAATCATTTTGACTATTTTAAGATGAAGATAAAATAGCCAGATTAGTCTGCTAAATAAAGATGACACCAATTACATACCAGTCATTATTCATTGGTTATAAAAATTACATAATAGTTAATTTTTATTTGTCACTCTGGTTACTGCAAAATATTTTAGGATTCCCTCTACCATTATTTTAACTTTTAAAAAAGTGAAATCACCTCCTTCCACATAGGCTTTTCTTTGTGTCTTCCTCACTATGCAGATATTTAGTGTGCTTTCTGATATAGTGGTTTAGAGTTGTTGCCTGTGTCATTTCCGGTCCTACTTATATTTGGGAATGCACAGTGACTTGGATGTTAAAGGTGGAGGGGAGGTGGGGAGATGAGGTGGGGGGGAAGGGAGAGAGAGGGAGAGAGGGTGAGAGAGGGTGAGAGAGGGTGAGAGAGAGAGAGAGAGAGAGAGGGAGGGAGAGAGAGAGCGAGAGGGAGGGAGGGAGAGAGAGAGAAACTAACAGGGGAAACCCCAAGCCATTGGGAAATTTTATTTAATGTATTCATTCTCACTTACTAGGTATTTCTCACCTCCTCTCCCTAATGCATAGACATAGAGACTTAGAACCTTTCTCTGCTCAGGTAGCTTCATGCACAAGTATTCTCAGCCCCATATTCCTCTGCTTCCTTCCTTCAAATGGGCACAGGAGTGCAGTTCTGAGCTAGGTTTTACTTTCTCTCATTGTCCCCAGAGAGAGAGCGAGCGAGAGAGAAACATTGCAAAAACTCTTGCCCATGTTCCATTGTCTTTGCTCCTTTTCCTATTCCCTACACCACTTTCTCTTTTTCTAATTATCCCCAGTCTGAGGGACTCATAAATCTCATACATTGTAACCAAAAGTGAATTTCTCCTTGTTGCTGCAAAGCTGCTCAGAAGCAGATCCACAGATATTGGAATTCTTTATAAAGGGATGCTTGGGGCTGGTGAGGGTTACTCTTTATTCTGTTTCAGTATTTGTGTGCTCACAGATTTGCCTCCATTTGACTTCCTAAAAAAAGAAAATACTGGTTCTTTATAAAATCTTTTTGAACTCCTGTTAGAAAGGTAGAAGTTATTTAATTGTTTTATTTTAGGGAATTTTTGGTAGTTCTTGATAATTAATCTGATTGGTTGAGAGAGTAAATTGCTGAGAGACCAATCAAGTTGCTTCATTTTTGAGAACTTGGCCATTTAAATATAGCTCACTTCGATTTCCTGATAACCAGATTCTGAAATGGCCAGCCATTAGATTTTTTTGTTTCAACAACTGAAAGGGATGGCCCATTGATTGCCCATTCATTGTGACAGACCAAAGCCCTGTGATTGACCAGCGTCTGGTTAACTCAGTTGACCTGGATACCAAAGGCCCCAGTGATTGCTCCCTGAACCTTAAAGTGGAGCTTGTACTGCCAAAGACTAGCCACATGCCTGTTGTGTTCATAGAATTGTCATTGTCAGAGAAGAAAATTCACAGCCCATCTTTGTTCTTTCCTAGAGTCAAGTAGGAAACGCAAACAAAACAGGAAACAAAAATAAAAACCAATCAAATAAACCTCCCCACCACAGCAGCGGTGGTGGTGGCGGCAGTGGCATCACATGGAAACTTGTTAAAAATGTAAGATCGGAGGCCCCACCTCAGACCTACTAAGTCAGAAACTCTGAGAATGAGGTCCAGCAACCTGTGTTTGAACAAGCCCTCTAGGTGATCCTGGAGTGTGCACATGCTGAGAATAACTGCTGCTAACTCTTATATCAGGAGTTTTATTCAGATGGTGGCAGCTGCGACCTTATTTCTGTCTGCTCTCTTCTCTCGCCCTTTCTTCCTGAGTCCTCCAGAGTAAGAAGAGTCACTTCTCTCATTCTTTGGTCCTTCAAGGCTCCTTGAAACTCCTACTCCTGGGGGCTGGGCTGCTTGATGTTAGGGTGTGCTGAGAACATTATCTGTCACCACATTAGAACTTGGCAGTTAAACCAGAGCTTCTCATCTGGTGTGGTTAGGCAGTACTACTAATTTTCTGTATTGGCATAGGTGGCTGTACACTTGCTGCAAAGAAAGTGAACTATTTGTCTTCCTCACCTCTCCCTAGACTGCACCACCAGCATCATAGGGGGCAGGTAAGGATTAACTCCCTCAAAGTAGTATTTAGAATAGTAGTCTGGCAATTTTAGGCTTTCATTCTGGAAGAAAATTTCCACCTTTTCTGTATGAGTCTGGTGTGCTGGAAATCTACTACAAACCTAGAATTTTAAAGACCTATTGCATTGAAAAAAGTGTGGCCATCTTCTATGCTATGTGGGAGATTTTAGGAGCTCAGAAAAATGTCAGTTTGCAATGCTTCCTAAACATTATATCTCTTCCTTGTTCAAAGGCTTTGGCATGGGAGCAAAGAAATTAAAGATGCAGACTTATTGGTCCTAGCCAACAAAGTTTGCTGGAACCAAATATTCCTAAGAAAAACACATTGGTGTGGTGTTTCTTCCCCACTAGAGTGCCCTGGATAAAATGTGGATGTCATTTGAAAAGGCATTATTTCCAGTGAATTCTGAAAGTATCACACAGGGTATTAATTGATCAGTCTTGCCATTAGCATGACTGGGGCCAATGTGGAACTGTCCCTGTGATCCAATTTTCAGAGCTCGCAGAAACCTTCACCCCCTGGCAAATAGGATCAGCAAGAGACAGGACAGAGAGGGCCAAAAGGATAGGTATGTGTGTATGCTGGAATAGGCTGGCATAAAAATGGCAAGATTGAATGATTTTGTGATCATGGCCAGCCTGTTTAACCAGTATAATGTTTAAAGCTCCAAGTATTGCACCTCAGGTATGTTGGATGATTAGGAATCTGCTTTATTTTCTTTAATGGGAAACATTAAGCAGGGAGTAAGTCAAAAGCAAGTTCTAATCAATGAGGAATACCAGTACCAGCACTGGTGAAGTCATTTTAAGATAATAGTAGTGTTTCCCTTTTAGCTTCAAGTTCATATTCACAATACAGAGTTGGAAAAGAAGTACTTGCCCAAATGTATTTCCTTTGTGGTACAAACTGTATTTATGTTTAGTACAAGTAGTCCTTAAAGTGACAAATATACAACTTAGGGAAGTGACTTCTAAGTGTGCCACTCACTTGCTATAGAAGAGCATGTATGAATGGCTGCACAGATGTGTATGAGCAGATAGGTCTACCTTGGCCCATGGCACAACAAATATGGAGCTTGGTTGAATGGCCTTAGGCAAGGTGCGATCTTTTCTTGGGCTTCCATTTGTCTATTTATAAAATGAGAGACTGGACAAAATGATTTCTGAAGTCCATTCCAACTTTAACATTATATGATTTTTTTCCCCATTATATGATTTTTTCTCCATTATATGATTTTTTTACTCAGGGATAACAAGATTGAGGCTGTAGGATAGGAAGTTGGTTTGAGCAAAATGAAGATGGCAGAGGGCTCTCTGCTTCCTGGGAAAATAGTTTCCTGGTGAACGCTAGATTACTCGGTAAGAAAAATAAGCACCAATTCTGCAGCTAGGTGGATCAACTTCAGGATTTTCCCTAGCTCTGCTGACTCTAGGTTCTTTATATCTTAAGGCTGGGACTGTTGGTACTAGAACCCTGCAGCAGAGGAGTTGGACAAGAAGTATTCATAGGAATTGCAAGCACTCCCCCTCCTCCCTTCTAAAATGAGAGTCCCAAGGGACTTTGCTTCTCCTTATCACTCTTACATGGGACCCTCAGGGCACACTGTAGTGGGGAACATGCAGATGCACTTCTTTTCCCCTTCGCCCAAGAGAAAAGTATACTGTGATATATTCTTATACTCTTTCAACTTGCCACATTCTGTGCCCATTTTCTTCTTGTTCTTTGGATATTTGTCTATCCCAGACATGGACAGAGGAGGCTTTTTTAGTCTTAATTGTGTCCTTTCCTCAGTTTGGCAGCTTATGCCAATCAGGACCTTGTAGGGCTTCTGAAAATTTAAATGCAGCACTTCATTGAAAGCACTAGATCTTGTACAAGATGCTAAATGTGTAACATTTGGTTATTTTCAGTGGACTTCAAACCTTGTACAGATCAGGATTGTGTATCCTTTGCATCCTCTTTGTTTATCACTTTGTGGAGTTTGATCAATGATAGTTGAAGAAAGAAATTAGTTCAAGACTTACGTCTGTAACCCTTACAAGCTACTTGACCATCTGGATTCTTAGGAAGGCTCAGGGAAAAAGCATTGGTGTTTGTTCTTGGTAAGGAGGACATTCACTTAAAACTTCTGGCACTTTTTGTAGACAACATATTCATGTCATGCTTGGATCTGATGATGGTGATTCTCCCTCATGAGAGAATCCCAGATAGAAAATTGTGTCCAGCTGTTGGCCTAATCTTGTTAAAGATATGCTTAGCTTCAGACTTTGTTCTCTTTCTGGGACATTTGGGCTTACACTTCACTTTCGTTTGTTTTTGCAGTCCAGTTTTCAGATATATGCAGGTCAGGTCAATGGACTGACTTAGCCTGTCCTCTTGCCACACCCCCTTGGGGGCCTGTGCCATTGGTTAGCACTTCTCTCTGAAGGAGCCAGGCACACCATCTGTCTGGATATGTCTGTGGAAATCGGGACAACCCATCTTGCCCCAGGGGTGAGTGACATCAACACTGGCACCATTCTAGATGATGAAACCGAGGGACTATTTAATAAAGTGGCTAGTCCAACCAGAAGAAGAGTGAAAAAATAAAATAGTTATTATTCTAGAGGGAGAAGTGAGAGCTGAACCTGAGTGATGTCAGGTATTTTGCCCATTGTCTTTGAATGATTTTATCCAATCATCCATCATAACTTTTTAGTTTTATGGATTAAAAGTAATTCTTATCTGTTTGAATGAAAAAAATTGAAGTGTAAAATTCATTTTTTTTCCTCAGTTAATAGCAGCACTGGATCTAGAATCTAGAATGCTTGACTAAAAGTCTTTTTCTACTGCACCACGCAATCTCAAGATACCTACTCAGTCCTTACTGTTGGTTTTATGGCTGCCCACTGCTGAAAAACTTTATACTACTTATGGGAAAAAGTCGAGCTACTTTTAAAATCATTTTACCAAAGCAACATTCCAGTTCCCTGCTTTTGGTACATATATTAGGCAAATAAAAATGTAAAATTTTGGGGAGTTCCTCTTGTGGCTCAGCAGGTTATGAATCCGACTGGTATCCATGAGGATTAGGCTTGATCCCTGTCCTTGCTCAGTGGGTTAAGGATCCGGAATTGCCATGAGCTGTGGTGTAGGCTGCAGACATGGCTCAGATTCTACATTACTGTGGCTGTGGTATAGGCTGGCAGCTGCAGCTCTGATTGGACCCCTAGGCTGGGAACTTCTATGTGCCAAAGGTGCGGCCACCCCTCCACCCCAAAAAGTAAAACTTCCATTGCATGTTTGAAAACCATCCCAGATGATTTCAAAGGCAAGTTATCATTCCACTTTTTACAAGTTTTTATGCTTATTTCTATGAGAAACATTATATGTGCAAATTGAAAGAATATTTGGGTAAGTGAAAAAATAATTATTTATCATCTGATTCCAGTCTAACATTATTTCTGGCATTTGGGTTATTTCTTTTCAGTGTATTTTCTCTGTATCCATTTCCATTCATGTAGTTATATTATTGGTAGTCCTCTCCACTTATTAAAGTAGAGGGATTTCTCTTTGTTATAATTCTTTGTAGCCATTCACACTTTATAATGGTTCATTAATTGAGTGATCATTCCACAACTTAATCATTCCATATTTTTGAAATTTAGATTATTTCCTTTTTTATGCTATTTTCATGTACCACTGCTGTGAACCTTTTCAAGCATAAATATTTTTATCATTTAAAGTTATTTCTTTAGATTAGATCAAAAGGATATATTCATTCAAAAGGCTATTGATATATGCCATTGAATTATTTTAAAAAATGATTTTACCAATTTATACTGCTTACATGGTATTTATGTGCTATATTTCACCAGTTTTATGAAATATTAATTTTTTGCTCTTTGATAGGTAAAAAATGGTAATGTTTTAATTTGCATTTTTGATTTGCTTTTAATTGTCTTTCCTTTATCACTGGAGTCTTAAGTTCAATTAAATTAAAAAAGATTAAAAACAGGTAATTTAAAAACACTTAAAAATTTGTAACTCATGAATATGATAAAATAAGCAGATGGAAACATAGGAAACTGGCTTATTATATTGGTCAAGTTAGGACTCATGGACAATTGATAGCTCTAAGTGAAATGAAAAGGTTTTGAGGAGAGGAGGATTAAAATGGGGCTGCTGGAATCTGAAATCACTCAATACGTGTTCAGAAATTTCTAGAACACTCAGGCTGCACGGCAGGTGTTTAAGGCAGCTTTACCCTCCAGTGTGTCCATTTGGGAAATTTTTCTCTTGTGAGAACAATTTGCTTATTTCAAAGAAAACAAATGATTGTTTTTTGAGAAAATGCATTTGTGAATAAATGCGACCTGGGTATCCAGTGTCCAGATCAATGCAATATTTTACTTATAAGATGCCATAGTCATCTTTCCATCTAATTACTATCAGGAGATAAATGATTCCTTTCACTGAAAACTCCAAAGGCAGTGAAGAACTGTGAGATCTGGAGGTGTGATTTGTAGATCCCGTCTGAGATGTCTTAGAAGTAATTATTGCTAAGCATAGCCATGTGCTCTGCTTTTAAGACACACTGGCTGTTGTTCCAATGATTTCTATTGTTGCTGCTTATACCTGGTACATGTGTGGTATTCATAAGAATTTTTCACTTTCTGTCTCTCCCTTGAATAAAGGGATTTACTTTATAGACACTTTCTTAACCTTGCTCTGCCGATTAAAAAAAAGCTTAAGGACCCCACAGATTTCATGACTTCAGAAAGCTCATTCAAGAAATTCCAGTAAGGAAGAGTGTGCTGGAAAAAATTACTTTTCTAGAAGAGAAACCAATACAATCAGAATGACTCAGAATTGAATTATAAATGATTCAAAGCAAATGAATATTGCTTATTCAAAAGCCAAGGGTGAGGAGGAACTCTTGTTTTTAGAATTATAAGGTGCTCGTCTGTCATGGGGATATAACAGCAAACAGATAATAGGGAAAAAGAATCTGTTGGTTCTCCTAACCCCCTTCTCACTGTTTGTTCTATTTTGGATTTAAGAACTATCTCTAGTAAAGGGAAGTGAAAGGAGTGACTTAGAGGACAAAATAAGAATGAGTGAGGGATAGGTATTTCAGAGTATTTGGGACAAAATTTTAAAAATGAGAAAAAAGGCAAGCAGAACTGTCTGACCAACGAGAGCTGGGCACATTCACAACCAGTAAATTGGGCTCCTGCATGCTCTAATTCCTGTTGCACCCTGGACTGCTAACACGCCTTGGTAAAAAGGAGAAAAGGAAGGAGGGGAAAAAATCCATGTGGGAGGCTGTGAGTGCACAGAGTCTGTTCTGAGCTCCCTCCACAGGCAGACATGGATCAATAAATCAATAGGGAATGTTCACTGGCTGTAAAATGGGTAGAGGATCCAGTGTCAGGCTGCTCCAAGATGGATGGACAGCAGGCTTGCTGTCTGCAGGGAAAGGCCAGAGGTGGCTATCACCTTGAGATGAGATCAGTGACCAACAACCTAACAGCCCTTTGAACTCTGAGTCTATGATTGAGGACCTGGACATGGCTTAAAAGAGTCCCAGGGTGCCCCATGGTGACATCCCCCCTACTTGTGCATCACCCGCAACACTCACACCTTCGGCAGGGCTGATGGTTTGCCATGCAGAGCCTGGCCGCTGTCTACCCCTGGCCTGCTGTGCCCTGTCATTGAAGTAAAGGCTGCAGGAGACCGAATCAGAAATTACTAGATGCCCCAGTGGTAGAAAGCATCGATCGTAAAGGGTAGGGATTTTCTGCACAACAGTTGGATTTTTCCTTTTATATAAAGGGGGTTTAACATAATACAGATGGTGCTTTCACAGCATAGCACTATATGTTAACCCTTGCCTTCGTGAACTTAACCTAAAGCTGCTACAGGGATGGCTGCAGTTGGTCTCTCTGAAAATTAGAAAAGTGCTGTTCTGTTTGGAGCGCATTAGGTCAGGCCTGTCTGGCTGTGTGGGGGTGGCACTGCTGCCCTATGGCTGTGCAGGGGCTCTGTTGAAGCAGTGGGTGGTTTCTTATCCAGCTGCTGCTCAGCCAGTGGGCTGTAGCGTTGGCTAGATTTCAACAAAGAGCAGGGGACAGCCTGGCTTCATGGTCCTTGCTACCATGGTAGGCAGGGGATGGTATATATTCCTTGTCTTCTCTGTGACCCCAAATTATTCTCACTTTTGAGGACACATGGCTCCTAACCTCTTATAACAGAGACCAAGTACTCACCTCGATTGAGTTCAAATGCCATGCTATCAGCCTCCTGCTTAGTTCTCAGAATGTGGTTCTGTCCAGAAGGCACAAATTGCTCATCCTGGAGAAAATGTAAAAGAAAAACATTATGAGTGATATTTTAGCTTAATATTCAGGTAATATACCAATATTTGGGCATATGTACAATATATGTATCTTATTAATTTCTTCATTCTTTTATTCAAGAGATGCCTTTTTATTTCCTGTTACTTGCCACTCTTATATGCTAGGCAACATGCAGAAAATCAAGAAATTTCAGTCTTAGTTCTCGAGGAATGAAAGGGGTGGTCTGGAAAAGGATTTCTAAAACTTCTGTTTCTAATATATCTAAAAGCGCTCATTTAGTTTTTTAAAGGCTTTTAAAAAATCCTTAAGGTTTTTTTTAATCAGTGTTTCTGGATAGACAGAAAATGCAGTTTTGGGGGATAGGCAGAAAAAGTAAAACAGATATATTAGATATGTAAATAAATGAAGGCTGTATTGTATAATGGGAAATGTATTGGAGAGGATTCATTTATTCATTCATTCATTCATTTGACAAATGTTTATTGATTATTCTGTGCCTGGCAAGCTTGCTGATAGCAGACTTTCAACATGGAATCCTACAAACAAATGTATGAGCATATAGGATACTATGCGGGGAGTAGGAGGAGCATCTCATTCAGAGGAGGGTAGCAGTCAGTGACGACTTTAAGTTGAGAGTTAAAGGAGGAAAAGCAGATAGGGTGGAGCAAAGTGGGAGTCTGGGTGGGGCCTCTCATCCTGATCCTGTCTCCAACCAGATGTGTAACTATAGGCAAGAAAATGGGCCTATGCTTCTCTACCTATCAAATAAAGGGAGTTGGTCTAGATAATTCATATGAAGTCTTTCGGCTTGAGGTATTATGACTTTTGAAAAGGGTCTGCTTACATGAAGGCTCTGTCCATTAGAAATACCATTCTCAGGAGTTCCCGTTGTGGCACAGTGGTTAACGAATCCGACTAGGAACCATGAGGTTGCGGGTTCCGTCCCTGCCCTTGCTCAGTGGGTTAAGGATCCGGCGTTGCCGTGAGCTGTGGTGTAGGTTGCAGACGTGGCTCGGCTCGGATCCAGCATTGCTGTGGCTCTGGCGTAGGCTGGTGGCTACAGCTCCGATTCAACCCCTAGCCTGGGAACCTCCATATGCCGCGGGAGAGGCCCAAGAAATAGCAAAAAAAAAAAAAAAAAAAAAAAAAAAGAAAGAAAGAAAGAAAGAAATACCATTCTCAGGAGTGATTCAGATGATTTCAAAAAGAGTTCAGAGTTGTTGGTTATTATATACAATCTTGGTGGAGCCAGTCATGTTAAAACAGATAGTGCTGTTTACCACTGTTTCTTACTATGGCCCTAAAAATAATTGCCTGAGTCCTGGTCCAGACAACTCATGGCATCATGGAGAAAGAATGTGGTAGATTAGATTCTGTGTGATTCAGATGCGAGGTGTGATGGCCACACTTCTATTTCTGGTTAAAAAAAAGAAAACAGTAGGCAATAGGCTGCATTTAGAAACACTAACATGTTTCTCATTTAGCGATACTTGTGTGCCAGGTATTGAGGTCAGTAGGTGAGGAAGGAAACAGTGAATCAGACCAGAATTCTGTTTTCACAGAGCTATTTAGCTGAATTTAGGGGGAAAAGTTGTATATGAAAATGGAAATAATTGGACATATTTGATTCATGTACGCTAAATACAGAACTGACCCATAAAGATTTACACAAATATGTCAGAGTCTGTTGCCCTGTTCCGTCTCATTATGGTTGCCTGTGTGCACTTACCTCCTTACGTATGTTGATGGAGATACACTGGCCCAAGTTCGGACCTTGGCACACAATATTCTTAGTCTGTTCATTGGTATGAAATGATGGCTTGCATCCCTGACTAAAATCTTGGTCTCTTGAACCTAAAAGGAGGATTGGGACAGCTCCCCTACATTGGCTGGGGGAGCAGGAAGATTCTCCATATAGGTGGAGAACACATATATACGAAACTGCTGATAAAATGCTATTTGGACTCATGTCTCTCTTGCTTTCCTCCAGTATTGGTTGATACAGGGCATCACACATTCCAAATAACTCCCAGTCATGACTAATGTTAAATAAAGGTGGTGACCTAGAAGCTACAGTCCCCAGGATATGATGATATTAGGAGGTCTACTCCCAGATTTATTGAGAAGGGTGATAAATGCAATCACCTTGAAGTGTGTCTGGACGGACTTTGTGAGGGCTACAGGTGTGTGGGAAGCTCTTTAAACATTGTATGCTTTTAATCTGGGCTGTCTTTGATGCTGGGTATGTTGCTAGAGTTATTCTACCAAACACAGGCTTTTCAATCAATTTTTCTTTTTAGTTATAGCTGATTTAGAAACCGCTTTTAGGTCTATATCTGGGTAACCTGAATGTTGCATATACCCTTGGCAAGGAGGCTCCTGAATTATCACATAATCATCTGGAAAGCCCTCACCTCTTGGTCTTGCTTGTGTTTCCTTCTTGCATTCATGCCAGAAAAGCCTTCTGTTTTAGAGTTTGGGCTCTGGTTCTCCAGAGACATGGGCTCAAATCCTGACTTCCTACTTATTAGCACTGTGATCTTGTGCAAGTTAATTTTAATTTTTCTAAATCTCAATTTCCTTACCCAGAAAATGAGTTGTTGTGATAATAATATAATGCCCTTAAAAATACTGGCAAATAGAAAACACTCAAGAAGTGTTAGCTCATGATATAAACATCAACTTGAGTTTAACATATCTAGTTAGTATTAGCTATCAATAGGTTTGAGATCTAATAGATCTGAGACCTGAGAATAACACATGCCTTACATGTCCCTCACAAGACCACTCTTTGACAGTGAGTGAAATGTAGGAATTCCTTCTTGTGCTGAGCCTCTGTCAGTCTGTATGCTCAGATCTCTGACTTGACCCTCAGCTTTTTGCTAGTAAGTCAATCCAATTCCATCTTTTATCTCAACACTTCATATAGGCTTTTCTAAATGAATTCCTGGTTACTACATTTTTTTACCCCCCTGGGGTCCCACTGTCATATATGTTTACTGGTTCTTATTCAGGTTCCTTGAACGCAGAGGAGAATTAACTTCAATAAGCAGTGCAATGCTGTTCCCTAATTCCCCAATTCCAGTGATACCCCTGCTGTCCTCAGTGTGCCCAGTTTCAGGGCCCTCTTTACCATTTTCTCAAAGGAAATGCTCAAGGACTTGTGCATCAGGCACTGTCAAACTAAATCACTAAGGGTTATGATTAGGGTTTGAAAGAAGATCCAACTTCATATCTTTCAGCCTCTCACACCTCACCTGAGCCTTGGGCCCCCATCTATCTGTCCATCTCAGCCTTAGCAGCCCTCTGTGTGTCCTGAAACTTCCATGACTTTCTACTGGCTTGTCAAACATTTTCCAACCCTGGTATCTCCTTGCTAAGAGACTTAGGCTTCACAACTTCACAGAACAAGTTTTTGAGTCCAATGAGCCTGACCCCCCAGCCAGAGCTCGCTGTCTGACCATTTATTAATCCTCTGCCTCTTTGAGGCCCTTTCCTCACTGGTGTTTCAGATGCATTCTTTTCCACTTTGTCTTTTTTCCTTCCTTGTAAGGTGGGCAACCTTCATAACTCCTTTACAGCAAAACCAGAGATGATCTGATGGCATGTGAGCTCACAGTCCCCACTTCTGTCTCAGAACATTGAACCCTCTCATCTTTTTTTCAGACTTAGAGATGGGGTATCTTCCCTCTTCTCTGCCTTACTCTGGATTCCTCCTTCTGGTCCTGCCTGGGAGATCCATCTCAGGAATCTCATCTCTCTTTCATCTTTGGTCTTCCTCTCCCTGTTGTCTGATCCTTTTCTACCTCCAGATACCCACAGCACTCCCTCAAAAAATTAGAAAACAAAAAATAACCTCCCACCCCCACCCAAAAACCCAAAAGTCCTGGGCCATCCTTTCTGCCTACACAGACCTCTTGAAATTGTCTTCCACCTTGAAAGATGTTCTAGGTGTTTGTTTTAACATGACCTTACCTTAGTGGGAAAAAAAAAGGTAAGGATACACAGTGTTTTCCTATGGCCTCCCGGGCTGCCACAGCCAATCTCTAAGTCTGACTTCATAGTCTTTTACCTCTTTTGCTATCTATTTCTGTTCCTTTCCTCTTTGCCCTAGTCCAGATCACTATCACCTGAAACCTTGGATATCACCTGAGATTTCTAACCAGTTTCTTTAATTTGAGGCAGGTAAATCTTTGTAAAATAGGACTCTGGCCAAGCCACACCTCTCTTAACTAATTAAGGATTGCTCTCTACCTTCCATGGAACAAAGTCCAAAAAATCTAACCTTCCACAGGCAGAACTACCTACAATCATACAATACCCTCTTTCTAATCTTATTTCTTTTAAAGACACAAGTCTACTGCAACTAATTGTCACTTTAACCCTAACGTATACCTCCCAGTGTTTATGCCATTATTGGTCCTGTCTCCATTTTGAAGTGAAGTTTCCGTACTGGTTACTTATTGAAAATCCACAGGTCCTTCTAGACCTGTCTCTGGCAACACCTCTTCTTCAGGTTCTCTAACCTTACTGTGTATACATAACCTCTCTCCCTTATCATCATACTTTGTGTCTCTAGGGCTCTCCTTCTCCCTTTGGGTAAAAAAAAGAAATTTCAAGTACTGAACTTTCAGGAAGTTTTAAGCAAAATATATTTGGGCTAAAAATTCACCATTTTTCTATGGATACATCTAGACTCAGACCATTCTTCTCCATTCATTACCTGACTTTTTTTTTTCTTTGAGTACAGACGATATTGTTCATCAGAAAAGATTCTAGAATACAGATTGGTAAATATAAATTACCTTGCATCTCAGAGGTGACCATTGTTTATATTTGACATGTGGAGTTCCCTGCTGGTAGAGCAGGTTAAGGATCTGGTGTTGTCACTGTTGTAGCTTGGGTCACAGCTGTGGCGCAGGTTGAATCCCTGGCCTGGAAATTTCCACATGTTGTGAGCATGACAAAAAAAAATTGACATGTAACTTTCAGGTCTGTTTTGTTGTTGTTGTTGTTTTTTCCATGGCATATGGAAGTTCTAGGCTAGGGATTGAATCCAAGCTGCAGCTGCAACCTATGCCACAGCTGTGGCAACACCCAATCCTTAACCCACTGCACTGGGTTTGAGATGTTTAAGAATTGAGTCTGTGTCTTACCCATTCTCTGTCTCTTCCTATCTGCCAAGTGGCTGTCAACATCCTGTAGCTTGGAAGCTATCTGTTGAAGATGATAGAGTCTGCTTGGCTTAGGTACCACAGCACCCATTCACTCTACCCTCCTCCCACTTGCATCTGCACTGGATGATTACATGATCAAGAAGTAAGCTTCACCAGTGTTAATCTGCTGAAACTTTGTGATTTGTATGTCCCAGATATTGGCCTACCTTAAATAATATAGTCCATATAAAGAGGCAATGGGTTTGGGAGCATGGGGATGTAGTTTGGAGCTGGTTTGATTTTTTTTCTCCCTTTCATGGGAAAAAGTGCTAATGTTAGGATTTTTCATTTCACATAGCATTTTTATACATATGACTTTATTTCATTGTCTTCATAGCCCTGTGAGATGATGGTATTTTAGTGATTTGAGACTCAGAGAGATATAGATAGTTGCTCAAGGTCACACAGCTTTAGGAATTAAATTCAAGTTTTCTGAATCCTAGCCTTGTATTACCTTGTGTATATCTATAAACTCTCCTTTTCCATGAGGGGAAAGCAAGCTGAAGAACCTAGCCAGTTTCTCTTCTGTAAAGATGAAAAGAAGGCTGGGTATTCCTGGCTCAGGCCACATTGTTCAGTGGAGGCCTTTGCAACAGGTCAGAGCCTCAGTCTGTACTTTACAACGTGAGAGAAAATGTCTACTTCTTAATTTTCCTGAACTCAAATGAGATCAGCCTCAGAACCTCCATCTTAAAGCTGCTGGGAAATTCAGCCCTAATCATTACCTGGACCTCTCCCCTCTTTAAGTAACCCAGGAGGCTATGTGGTATGTGGAAAACGGGGCCAAGGTCTTTCACGCCCAGCCCATCCTCACTGCCACTGAGCCCCTCAGTGGATAAGCCTTGAAGTAAGGAGGATCTACTTTGCTCCCACTTTTAAGGTATCCATCTTTGTGATTAAACTTCCTTTAATGTACCTTTAAGACCACTGGGATTTTGTTGCCTTCCCTGGATGTTCCCCCACAGGGTGTGGGCCTCTATTCTCCCATCCCAGCATTGTTTCTCTTTTTCCTTTGGTTACTTTCAAAGGCTCAGTGGATTATTACTTTGATAAGTTGAGGATTTTGCCATGGAAGGAAGAGCCATTGTCTTTGTACATTTTGGGATTTTTCAAAAGCTCCTGAAGCAAGAATTTCTAGGAAGCAGATATCTTGCCTGGAATGGAGGGACCTGAGTATATAGGTTACACACAGTCAAACTGCGTTAATATAAAATTTGATTCAGTCCAAGGTGTCCATTGTTGCATTGGAGTTGCATTCATTCAACAAATACTAAAGACTTTTGCTAGGAAGTGATCTAGACAGTGGAGAGATGATGATGGACATGGGACTTGGAGTCTAAAAGGATAGCTTCTGATACTAATGAATGCTGTGAAGGATATAAAACAAAATAATACAGAGGGAGTGAGGGGTGGTGAAATGGAAGTGCGTCTCTGAGGGGTTGACATTTGCACTGAGACTTGAACCATGAAACATTCATGAAGACCATAAAGACCAGGCCACACAAAGGTCTATGGATAATGTATTCCAGTCTGTGGCACACAGGTGCCAAGGCTCTTAGGCTTTGGAAAGAAATCTGGAATTTATTCCAGTTCTGTGAGAAGCAATAGGAGGCTTAAGGAGCTAGATTTGGAGAATCAGCTTCCTATGTTTTCTCTACCCCTCAAGAATTTAGGACTTAACTGGAGAGGCAAAATCTGTGCACAGTAATAACACAGTTAGGTTTGCCTTCAATTTTTTGATGAACTCTCTTTTCTAACATATTTGAATCTCAAAACAGCCTTGTGAACTGAGCAGGACAGATAAGAAAACTATAAATTATTTATAAAAGTCAGTCCTTGATTCTCTTCTTGTTCTTCTTCCTACATGATTGCATTGTATACTCCTATTGATTCTTCAGGAAGTTGTTTCTGACTGGCTCCTGCCTCAGGTCAAGCTATTCACTAGGTCCACCCCAGGATGCCCCTCTGCCTTGCATATATATATATATATTTTTTACTACATGCATTTTGCACTTATTTGTTGGTGTGAGTTTTCATATTAATGAACTCCTGTGTCAGAGACTATGTTTTTGTGTTCCTCTGTGCCCTGGATAAACAAAATGGCATTCAAACCTTGTGTATTGAATGAGTGAGTTCTCACTATATGGCACTGACTTGTGAAAGGTAGGCAAGAAGGACATGGACTGGTGAGTGAAAGAGAACCTCATGGACAAAGACACTTGGGTTTTCCCCTGGGATGATAGGGGAACACTCCAGGCAGGAAGTCCAGATGAACAGAGGCACTTCTTGCCCCTGCACCAACTGAGCATGATGTGTGTGAGCAGGACAGGTGAGGGCGGTGGGGAAAGAGTGCGCCTAAGGGGGCAGTTCCTGTCCAGGAGCAGGGGTGGTGATATGGCTCATATGGTAGAAGACTATGAATGCCAGGATATGGAGTGGGAATTTATTGGGTAGACAGTGAGGGGAGCCAGTGAGAGTTTCTGAGTTGGGGCAGTCACATGATAAGCACATAGGAAGCTTGAGGTGACCTTTGAGGACCTCAGGAATGAAAGAGAGAAGCCTAGCATGGGCAGAGAAGCCAGAAGGGATTTTCCACAATACGGGCTTCAGGTAATGTCTCGGCAGGGCGGAGGAGGTGGTGGTAATGGGAAGGGAAGGCACAGAGATATGACAGAACACTGGGTAGGTTCCCATGCCAAAGGGAGCCTTCACTACCCCTAAGGAAGTTGGCGTGATTTACTTATAGGTCCAGATCCTGGTTCTGCCACTCACTGGGCTGTTTTGAGAGTTGAAAGAAAGAACATATTTTATGTGTCTGAATGAGTGTGTTGAGCAAGTGGCATCTATTACTTATCACCAGTAGTTGGAGTCTGAGTACTTTCGCTCACTACATTTGTGTATTGCAGTTACTGAGGAAAACACAACACAGTTAAGCACCAGATGGAACAATGCCTTACATAGAAAAGAGACAGAGCAAGATCAATTTCAGTGGTGGATGTCTTCCTTGTAGTCAGCAAATCCCTTCTCGTATGCAATGCAGGGCCATTGGACTGTATGCACCCCTCTTGCTCTGCAACAAAAGAAATTATCCCCTCTCCTCATTGGTCAGGTGCTATATGAGACATATCTTTAAGCAGGACAAAGGAGCACACCTTTACAGAGAATGGTATTCCCACATGAGGTGATAAACCCAGCACAGGCTGTGAGGGCCTTCTTATTTCTTGGTGAGGAAGTTCTCCAGGCCCAAGAAAGACTGCATGCATGAGACTTCCTTCCCAAAAGTGAGCCGTCAGTATATATACCTGCTGATGGGTTGGTGTGGTAGTTAAGAACATGGACTTTAAAGTCTGACTGCAATTGAATTTAATTTGTAAGCTTCACAAGAATAGGCGCTGTGTTTTCCTTGTTTATTTTGGCTCTTCAGGGGGGCCTACCCCAGTGCCTGGTATGTGGTTGGTGATGCATAAGCAATTGAACTCTGTTTACACTGCTCACTAGCTTCATGCCTTTGGGCAAATTACTTAACTCAGTTCTCATCTTTAAAATGGTGAGAATAATAGTAGCTGATAAGATTTTGGTGAGAACTAAATGAATTAATAAACGTAAAGCACTTAGCAAAGTACCCGGTACACAATAAGCTTTAATCAATGTTAGCAGCTTTATTGTTATTCATATTATTTTATTAACCTAGAACAAGCTTTGAGGTTTATGGGAAAGAGAAAAGGAGCTAGATAAATCAGTTACACTAAGGAAATTTCAGTCCCCTTGGAAATGAAATATTTTGAACACTGTAAAGACCAATGAATCACTGACTGCTGCATGTCTCCCCATGTATGTATCTACATAATATCCCAGAATGAAAGATGCTCAATAAATGTATTATAAATAAATACTTAATAAAAGTGACTTTCATGCCTATTTGAATATGACAGAATGGTGTGTGAACTAAAGCCTTGATCAAATGTAGTTTTCTGATCATTCCAACTATTACTGTTAGTGAATCTAATCAGCTTTATTCCATATAGATGGTGGTACCATCAACTGAATGAGCTAGTGGTATAGGTATCAGAATCAGACAGAAATGGGTTTATATCCTGGCTCTCCCACTTAGCTGTTGTAGCCTTGTGCAATTTTCTCATTTCCCAAGATTTTTCTCTCTTCTGTAATGCAGGGATAATATTACCTATGTTGTAGTTTTGTTGTGAGGATAAATGAGATCAGGTTTGTAAAAAATGCTAAGGAAGGAGAGCATGGCAAGAAGTAAATGCTCAGGAAAGAGAAGCAAGTGTTATATGATCTTTATTACCAGAGACAAGAGAAGTCATTGTTTAGATTATAAAAGTGTGAGTAGCAAATATGCTGAAGAATCTGTAAAGTGAGGGTCGCCACTGTCTGTGAAGATTTCTATCACTTGCATAAACAGAATTTGAGTGTTCAAGACTGGTCACAAGATCTTATGGAAGAGTCCCAGGGAACTGGACTGTCCAAATCTTTTTATCCTGCCAGAATGATTGCCGTTATAGAGTCTATGTCAATCTCAACAACAAAACAAGTTACTAACAGTGTAACAAGTTGGCCAATCAAATAGATATTGAGTAGATATTTGACTGCCAAAACATATAATGCCAAGCCATTGGTTTGGCAACTGTTTTTTTTTTTTTTAACTTAATTGACTGATTTTTATGGGTTGAATTGGTTGCCATTACATAGATGTAGCCACCAGCCTGGAGGTATATATTTATATAAGAAATGTGTATTTCACTTATGGTAAAGGGACAAATAAGAAATTATAGCAAAATGATAGTTATTAAATGCATGCCAAAGGCTTATCAAATATTGGCTTGTCAAAGACAAGCAATTGATGTTGGGAAGGGATGTGGAGAAGAGAAGGAGATACATCGATAAGTAAAATTGGTTGCTACTTTTCCAACTTCCAGCCTATTGGATTTATCCCATAAATCTATCTATTCACAAATTGTTGTTACAGCTATAAACTATTGAAAATGTTAATTGATTGGTAAATTGATTCTTTATGTTCAGGATTTTCTTTGACAAGAAAAGCAAACAAATGCTGGATAATTTCTGTTTATTTTATTCAGGGTCTCATGGTTCTTTATCACATTTATTCACAATATAAAAAAATGAAATAAATTTTGGAAATATACCAGGCCCAGATCTGTGTTCAAAAATAAATTACTGCTTAAGGGGCTAGAAGACAAAGTGATATTACGTGGTTAATTTGCTCAGTTATGAAAGGACCTCCAGGGTATTGGGTTATGAAAAACAATGGTTATTTTGAGAGAAAATGGAGCCAAATTGGGTGGATTTTAAACACTTTCTGACATGTTTAGTATTGGATGCGATCTCTAGGTTGGCTAGGGGGTGGGAGGCCCTATCCCATTGTCTGTTCTATCCACTTTGGGGAAATGCTCTTTCCTCTGACTCTATTCTGAACATGGGCATTTCTCTAGATTGCTTTCTTGGAAATGGCAACAGAAAATGGTAGCAATAATAGGTTTTTAGGTGCTTGGCAGTGAATCATGCCATTTTATAAATTCATCTCCTTACACTTTATTTCCTTGCTGGGAGATAATTTAGACGAATGTCAGCAAGGAAAAAAGAAAGTGATTGGTGATTCCACCTCCCTCAGTAAGGCAAATTCCTAATTTTCTGTCTTTTATCTTTTGCCATTCTTTTGTGCTCCTCTTTGGCCTTGTCAAAACATATCGTTCAGTTAGAGACTAAAAATATTTTCCCATCGATTGGGGTTATTGATTTTTTTTAATCTGTACTTTGGCTTGAAGAGCGCGGGTGAAGGGTGAAAGTTCACCAGCTTAGTCTGCCGTTTTATCTGGACAGCAGAAGAATGTATTGGCAGCAGATTTGATTTACCTTGTTGGGCAGTTGTAGACACTTCAGCCACTGAAGACAATCCACTAGCATGTCCTACTGTGGATGCCCCCCCCCCCTTTTTTTGGTACAGGAATTCCTGAAAAATCCCCCTTCCCATTGATTTTATCTGCTTCCAAGGCAGAATATATACTTTTTCTTTTCCTTTTTAGGATTCCAAATTAGGCCTTTTTGTGATGTCATGGTACTTTCTGGACTCATAGTAAATAAAGCAGGATTCATGTGTTTGCAGGGGTTTGGCTACTCTTCACATTTAGCTTACTTGGATCATGCTCATTCATGATGTTACAGCAGAATCTGATGTGATTGGATCAAATTTTGAGATCTCCCATCTCCCTATTACAGCTGGTCAGACGCATGTGCTCAGGGCAGTGTTTGACTTCAATTCTAGGTCCTAAGATGGCATGTAAAACTTCCTAATGAACTCCAGGAGCATGGAAGGTGATGCCATAGCCATTGTCAGAGAGGAAGAACAGTGTCATGACTGAAAGTAGGGCTTCTTTCTATTAGAATCCCAACCTTAGTGCTTGCCAGTTGGGTGGGCCTGAGAAAGTTGCCTAAACGCTTGATGCTTAGTTTTTTCATGTGTAAAATGGGGATAGAAATTGTACCTGTTTCATCAAGTGGTTGTAGGTTCATGTGTATAAACACATATAAAAGTCCTGGAATAAGGCCTGGTATGCTGAAAGCTCTCAGTAAATGTCAACTATTACAGTGATTATTGACAAGGGGTGTGTGTGTGTGTGTGTGCGCTCGTGCGCGCACACACGCAGGTGATAAGAAACAAAAATTCACTCGGAGGAAGAAAGAAAGAACTGACTCTTAGTATCAGAGATTTTGAGTCCAATGCCACAGTTGGCTTCCTCATTGCTGCCATAGTTCTGACCATGTGGCCTTGACCACTACATTGGTTCCTTCTTATATTGGGTGTAGAGGATCTAGGGTGAGACCTGAGGTGGCTGTCAGGTGGGGCTGCTGGGCTCACCTTGCTCTGTGGAGAATCTGTATTTTCAGATCTGCCATAGTATAGCTGGGGCACTTCACTCTCACTTTGGTCTTTGCATCCAGTGTGGTAGCATTCTCAGAAGAGGGAACATCCCAAGGTACCTTGGTGAAAACATGCACTAAAACAGTATTAATGTATTAAAAAGAATGAGCTCTGGGAGTTCCCATTGTATCACAGTGAAAGTGAACCCGACTATCCATGAGGATATGGTTTGATCCTTGGCCTCGCTTAGTGGGTCAGGGATCCGGCATTGCCATGAGCTGTGGTGTAGGTCGCAGACGAGGCTTGGATCCCATGTTGCTGTGGCATAGGCTGGCAGCTGCAGCTCTGATTTGACCCGTAGCCTGGGAACTTCCATATGCTGTGGGTGCAGCCCTAAAAAAAGAAGAAAAGGAAAGAATGAAATGTGTCACTGAACAGGGAGAGAACCAGTACAATTAGTCAAACTCATAACAAATTTACTTGACTGGAAGTGGTTTGGAAGGACACTCAAAATGACTAAATTCATTTGACTGTTTTTAACCCTTTAAAACAAGATAGATTCATGCATCACGAGTGGTTTAAAGCTATAGTCACAAAGTGACAAATAGGTGCATAAAGACAGAAGCATTCAGTCCATTTGGGTATGGACCCTCTTACTAGTTCCAGAAAATTGACCTATTTTATTGCATCCTTTTTACTGCCAATTCCAGGTGGCTGAATTGAGTATATTTTTCATCCTGACTTGTTGACTTCTGGCCCATTTAAGGCAGCCGTTCCAATTAGGCAGGGTTTTTGTTGTTGCTGTTGCTTTGCCTCCTGACAGAGCATCTGATTGGCTTGCAGCTCTCATTAAGGGACAGGCTTCCACAACTGTAGGTTATCTTTCTTAAAGGGATCTTATAACCTGTTCTCCCTTTAAAATATCTATGTATGTATTTTTAAAATTTTCTGGGAGCTTCTCTTTCAAGAACTTGAGTTTGGATATTGGAAGTTAGGATCCAGGATGAATGATGCCTCAGTTGGGTTGCTAGGGTGCACATTTTGACACAGTCTGGGGATTATCAACTGTGGCAGGCTGAATCATGGTCCCCCAAAAGACATTTATGACCTAATCTCTTGAACCTTATACGGCAAAGAAGACTTTGAAGATGTGATTTACCTGATGATCTTGAAATGGGGAGATTATCCTGGATTGTCCAGGTGGGCCCTAAATGCAATCACATGTATCCTTATAAAAGGGAGATTTGACGCAGACACGCACAAGAAAGCCATGTAAAGGGAAGCGTCTAAGAAAGCAGATGCTGGCCACTGACTTTGAAGATGGAAGAGGGAGTCATAAGCCAAGGAGCACAGCTTAAGAAGCTAGAAAAGGCAAGGAAATGAGTTCTTCCCAAGAGCCTCTGAAGGGACTGTGCCCTGGAAACACCAGTGAGAGTGATTTTGGACTTCTGGCCTCCAGAACTATGAGAGAATAAATTCTATGTATCAAATTTGAGGTAATTTATTATAAGAGCCATAGAAAACTTATGTATCAAAAAAGACCATCCCTGCTGGGACTAAATCCCTGGTTCTGAGAAATGTGCTTGCAGACAGATTGACATCAGCTCTACTGTCCTTCATGTATTTGTCTACTCTTGTGTTTTCAAGGATAATTTTTTTTATTATATTAATAGGGTATATTATTTTATTTGATTTTCAATTATTAAACCAGCCTTGAATTCCTGGGGTAAATCCCACTTGATCATAGTGTGTAATTCTTTTTATGGTCTGCTGGATCTGGTTTGCTAATATTTTGTTTTATATTTTCTCCCATTTTTAAGAGGAATATTGGTCCATAGTTTTCCTTTCTTGTTATGTGTTTGTCTAGTTTTTGTATCAGGGTAATACTGGCCTCATAAAATGAGTTGGAAAATGTCCCCTCCCCCTCTGATTTATGAAAATTTTTTTAAAAGGTTGGTATTATTTTCTCTTAAAGATTTGGTAAAAGGTAATTGAGGCCTGGGATTTTATTTATGTGAAGATTTCTAATTATAAATTCAGTTTTTTTAACTTAATATATGTCTCTTCAGATTTTCTATTTCTTCTTGAGTTGATGTATTTTTCAAAGAACTTATCAATCATTTAAGTTGTCTAATTTATTGACAAATATTTTTGTAATATCACCTATATAGTTCTTTTAATTTCTATATGAAAATGTCCCATCTTTTATTCTTGATTTTAATAATTTGTCTTTCTTTTCTTGTCCTCACTAAAGGCTTGTCAATTTTGTTGATCTTTTCAGAGAACCATGTTTGAATTTATTGATTTTTCTGTATTGTGTATTTTCTATTTATTTGACCACCCCATCTCTATCATTTCCCTTCTTCTTACTTTGGGTTTAGTTTGCATTTTTCTCATTTTTTAACACAGAAGCTTAGGTTATTGACTTGAGACAATTTTTTTTTCTGATATGGTTATTTAAAGCTATAAATTTCCTTCTAAGCAGTATTTAAGTTGCATACCATATGTTTTACGTTTTATTTTCATTTTTATTCAATTAAAATATTTTCTAATATCTCTTGATTTATTCTTTGACCCATATGCTATTTAGGAGCGTATTGTTTTACTTCCTGAGGAGTTTCCAGAGTTCTTTCTATTGTTTATTTCTAACTTAATTCTCAGTCGATGATCTTTTATCCATGAACATCCTTTATTTTAAGAGTTAATGTTTTATTCATTAATTATTTAGCATTTATTTATCCCTTCAATGGAGACACTTTTTCACAGAGAGATAATAGTTGTGGGAAGATATTGAAAGGGACTAAGATTTCTTGAGGATATTAGAATTATGGTTTTGTTTTTTTTACAACTAATGTTTTCTTCTATGTTAATTTTTCTATTTACTGATTTTGATTATACTTTCTTAATGTAAACATTTGAATTCAAGGATAATTTTGAATGTGATTTTTTGACCTTCAACCTTCAACTGAGATATTGTCTAAAAATACTTGATGAGGTTTGCTGGATTAAAGTGAGAGATTTTATGAACCTCCCCCATAGCAATCTAGTTTCCTTGGACTATTAGATCTTTTGACATCAAGGTCATTCAACTTTGAGATTACTTATTAACCCTCATTATCATTTATCTATATGGACACTTAGCACACCATTTATCTGCTCCTTCTTGAAATTATTTCCTTTCTTGGAACCTTATTCTTTGTATTAGGGTTCTCTAGAGAAACAGAATCAGAAGTTTATCTATATATCTTTCTAATTTACTTATGTATATATTATTTAAATATAAATATATTTATTATAAGAAATTTGCTTACATGATTATTAGGTTGACAGATCCCAGGGTCTACAATTGGCCAGGTGATGCGACCCAGGAAAGCTGATGATATAGTTCTAGACTCAATACTGGCAGACCTAGAAAAAGCCGCTGTTTCAGTTTGCATTTGAAAGCAGTCTCAGCTAAAGTATTCAGGCAAGAGAAATTCCCTCTTTCTGTGGGAGGGTCAGTCTTTTTTTTTTTTTCCCCTATTCAAGCCTTCAATAAATTTGCCACTGACATTAGGAAGGGCACTCTACTTTACACAGTCTATTAATTCAAATGTTAATCTCATCCAGAAATACCCTCACAGACCCACCTAGAGTAGTATTTGACCAAATACCTGGGTACCTTGGGACCTACTCCAGTTGACACATAAAATTAACCATTAAATTCTGTCTTATCTGCTTTCCTGTTTATTCCCCCCCAGAACTTTAGTTTTATTCTATTCCTAAATATAGAAATTCTTCAAAGCTAAAGTCACTTACCTCTGTTCTTCCTTTTTAAACAGTTCTTTGACACTCCCTTTCCCTCACGCATCTTCATCTACATCCCCATCTATAACTTGATGCTGAGCAAGTAAAACTTGGCTCTGTTAAAATCCAGCACCTCAAAATTTTATCAAATTTCCTACCCTTTAGATGTCCATAATTCTTGCAGTGGTGTCACCATTATTCTAGGCACCCAGGCTCAAAACCATGAAGGCATTATTGAATCCACTCATTTTGTTTGATTTTCATAGAAAAAACCAATTCTTCTTGATTCTTCTTCAAGTTTTTTTTTTTTTTTTTCCTCACAGCACACTCTTCTGCCTACATGATAATTCCAGCCCCATAGCATGTGGCTATTGCTGCTGCTCCCAATCAGGTTTTATTTAATAAGACTTCTTCTGGAGTTCCCGTCGTGGCACAGTAGTTAACGAATCCGACTAGGAACCATGAGGTTGTGGGTTCGGTCCCTGCCCTTGCTCAGTGGGTTAACGATCCGGTGTTGCCATGAGCTGTGGTGTAGGTTGCAGACGCGGCTCGGATCCCGAGTTGCTGTGGCTCTGGCATAGGCCGGTGGCTACAGCTCCGATTCGACCCCTAGCCTGGGAACCTCCATATGCCACAGGAGCGGCCCAAAGAAATAGCAAAAAAGACAAAAAAAAAAAAAAAGACTTCTTCTGTGCCAGGTCTGTACTGAGCACTTTACATATCTGATCTCATTTATTTGTCCCCCCCAACTCCGTTAAAGCACATATCATTATCCCATATTTTGCAGCTGAGAACCTGACGTTTAGAGAGGTTAAGTAATCTTTGTGAGGTTTCTTAGGTAGTTAAGTAGCAGACTAAGATTTTAAACCCAAGCCTACTGAGTTCACAGCGTGCATTCTTAAAAACTCTTTTATAGTGCCTCCCTGGACTTTCTAGTATTTCTTTCAACTCGCGTTTCTGCCTGGAACCATTCCCAGTTCCATTCTTTTCTATAATCACTGACAGCAAAATCTAGAAACATGACATTTGTCAGTTTTTTCCCTGCTCAGAAACCTTCAGTGGATCCCCATTGCATAGAGAAATTAATTCCAGTCAAGGCTCCCTTACAGACATATCTCCTCATGCCTTTCTGCTTCACTACTTACCCCCATTGGACTTAGTTTTTTGTACATACTTCCATTACTTGGTTCATGCTTTTCCTTCTGTCTGGTGCAGTTGTCCCTGCCTATCCCTGGTGATTCATTTAAATTCATTTGTCCACATCCAGTTTACTTATTTTTAACCTGGAAAAACAGCCCAGAACCCTTGCACTTTTATTTTACCACTTGTAGAATTAAATGTTCATCCCATAACTTTAGTGTGTGTGTGTGACTGATTGTATTATTTAGTTACTGGCCTGTCTTCCTGTGGGTAAAATTTTAAATTCTGACTTGCTGAAAAATGGGAATTAGAGTAGGACAAGGGTGGCATCCTACTCATCCATGTATTGCACTTCCAGATCTCTTCCTTTCCCCTAGAGGACTAAGTCAATCATTCCTCTCTCTGCTAGGGGTGTTTGTGATTGACAGCTCTCAGCTGGGTCTCTTTTTTGAATTGCCTCTAGATGAAGAGAACAGCTCACATCCAATGATTGGCTGATGTGGGGGTACAAAGGTCTGGCTCCTTGCTTCAATAGGGATAACTCTGAAGAGCCATCCCAACTCCAGAGTTCCCCATGGGATTGACAGAGTCCTTTGTTGTCCCTGCATTGCTCTTACACTTCTTCTTCTGTCTAGGTGTGCTGCCTGCCCTCTTCCACAGGTGCTGATCTTCGGAGCACTTCTAATACACTTTCTGCACACAAATCTTCCTTTCAGTGTTTGTTTCCCAAGGACCCTGCCCTGTGACAGGCAGACCTACACCTGGTTGCCAGCAGTATTTTAGCTGAGTGGCAGAAAGAGGCTGGGGGGTTACTGTTTAAGGCTTTTTCTTATTCTTCTGTGCTCTTTCCCTTCCTCTGTGTCACAAGATTGAAGTTGCTTTGGTTCAGTTTTTCCATAGAATAAGCTTTTCTGTGGGATAAGAGGCAGTGGTTTGGGAGTGAGCCTGGAAATTGTACTAACATCCATCTACTTGTCCTATTTTCAGTCCCACTTCTGCTTTATTCCATGGCACCAGGTTCTGTAATTCCTGAGCCTTCCTAGGTGCTCTTGGGGGATGCAGCTTATTTTTTATTCTTCTTTGCAAGTATTTAGTTGCCAAAATTTTTACCTCTGTTAATTGTTTCAGCTACTTCCTAACTTCCCCAAATTTCTTGCTGTCTCTTACTTATATTGTCTTTTTCTCGTTTTTTTTAAATAATTGAAGGTTTTAAAATTTTAAATTATTCCATTCTCATTTTAGTGGAGGAAGCATTGTTGAGCACAGGTGTAAAACATGCCTTGTTTAACCAGGCGTATGGGGGGTTCATAGATTTTTTTTTTAATATGTAACGATTTTTATTTTTTTCCATTATAGCTGGTTTACAGAGTTCTGTCAATTTTCTACTGTACAGCATCATGACCCACAGTTTTAGAACATTTTGATTTTATTTTAAAAGTAAGGCAATGGTTTCTTAAGACATTTGTGGCATTTTTATTTGAAAACTATTTTTATTTATTAAGGGAAAAATTTGATTTGGATGCTACATGGAATACTGGGTTAAAGTCAGCATATTTTCATTCACCAGAATAGTGGGAAGGGCATCATCAGCCCGGTCACACCCAGGCATAAGATGAAGGGCCTTGGCTAAGACTTATGCTTCTCTTCATTATGTTTAAGTATCTAGAGAAAAATTAAACCTTTGTTTAATCACTCAGATGTTTTGTCTGCATGTCAAGAACTGTCCAGAGGCACCCAATTATCTGAATGTTTGGTGTACTGTAGATAACTTATCTTTGTGATTGCCTGAATTTCTTTCATCTAATTTTGGTATTTGACTTCATGACGATGCAGCCAAAGACCAAATGCATCACTGGATGTATCAGTTACAGTGGGATCTGAGGGTTATAAATTAATGAGCCTGTTTTCTGTTTTTATTTTTGTTTTTTAGGCTGAGTTTGACATTCTCAGTCATATTTTGGTTCATGTTTAGTTTTGGGAACACAAGAGTGCTTTTGAAAAGATAAGGGCTAATTTCTGGTGAGTGGCCATGTGTACTGGAGGTGGTTTGCTGGGCTGCAGCCTGCCAATCAAAATCTGCCAGCAATGTCATTCAAGGTCAGAGACCCAGTGAACCGCCAATCAAAGTCAGCAGGACTGTTCATGTTCACTTGTCAGTGTTGCAAAGAGGTCACTCTCTCTATGGTGTGGCTAGTGTATGAACAATGAGAGTATTTCAGTGGTCAGAAACACATTCTGCTGTCTGCCCCCTGGTGATTTTAGGACTCTTGCCAAGGTTTTTCCTATCCTACAGGGATTCAGGGTAGCATAGTGGAAAAAGGCAACAGTATTTTTAAAAACTGAGTTATGGATTCTGAATTCTATAAGCAAACATGTTAGCTTATTTAGTACATAACTTTGTTTAATATTATTTGCTTAGAATCTCTATAAGAAAGGATAACATAAAGAAAAATTAGAAATATGATTTTAGATATCTAAAAAGAGCTATCTCCTTTAAACATTTTGTACTTGGTATTCAGTATTCAGTTTGTCTTTTTGCCTTAACTCAGCTAATTATTACCCTGCCTAATTTCCACTATGCAAAGATAAGCTTTACATTTATGAAAAAATGGCAAATTTTAGGATGTGCTAATATCACAGAATAAAGCTTGCACAATTTCAGTTTTAGGACCCAGAAGACAAAATAATAGAAGGGTTAAGTTTAGTATTTTCAGTAGGGTCTTGAAAATGGAGCCCTCACTGAGGGCTAAGGACATTTCATCATAATCAAGAATATTTGCCATTCAAAGTTTTTTTTCAGCAGCAGCAAATATTGTGCTGGGCACATGTTTATTCAGGGTGCCCCCCTTATGGCAAAACCTCCAAATGAGTCATGCTTGAATGTTGTGCTTCCTCATGGTAAAATAATCAAGTATTTGCATATATCCACATGCTAAGCCTTAGAGACACAGACTACCCACATTTGGGTAGAATGTCCAGAATTCATTTGGAAATACAGACACCAATGTAAGCAACTGCTTTAGTCATATTTATATTTGATTAGAAATATGTTAACAATAGTGCTTTAAAAGATCACAGAGATAAAACCCTAAAATGAAGCAAAGGATTTATATACTAGATGTGAGCACCATTAGGTAGAATAGTCAGTGGGATAAATATATATTGAGGGTGATGCCATAGAACACTAGGCTTTTGGGTTGGAAAGCTCTTTGGTGTTCAAGCCTCTCATTTTATGGGTGTTGGCATCGGAGGGATTTGTAGAGGAGGCACATACAGTGAAACGCAGAGATGACTCCTGGACCTACATTTGAATCTGGGTCTCTTTATCCTCTGCTAGGTTATTGGGTAGCCAGTCTGTTTTCTAATCCACCTGGGAAGGGTTGTGGTAGAGTGGAGTGTTCTGAAGCTGCTTAAAAAGTGAAAGAATGAGGCTTTGGGAACTGGAAGGAGAGTGGATGTTGAGAAGATGCCCAACAGAGGCCTGGGCCATTCAGGTCAAGGGACATTGAGTAAGTTACATGGGAGAAACAGGGCCCTGAGATTGCAGAAAAAGGCAGTCAGAAAAGAGAGGATACTCAGCATTATCCATTTAAGCAAAACATTCTCTTCAAAATGGCTGTACCTCCTCTTAGTATGGGATTAGAAATATTCTTGGCTATTAGCAACATCTTTTTACTGATAAGTCAATGTTTTGAGGGTGAAAATATGTGATTTTAGCTTTCGGCTTTGGCTGAACTGGTTGATTGTAGAATATGGGAGTGAGGTATGTGGGCAAGAGGATACAGATCATATTTTCCTTCCCTTTCTCTAATATCCTGATAAATACCTCTAGGCTTGGAGGAGAGATTAAAATCCATGAAGCCAAAAGAGGAGTGATTCAAGCATGACCAGTTTCTTTCACAGATGTGAAGGGGGCTGGCCAAAAGGCACAAGGCAGCCAGTTTTCAGCTTTGACAGCTGCCGAGGTCATCAGTTTCCTAACAGCACCCCTTAATTCCTCTTAGGTCAGGCTATCCTTTGAACTCAGTGGTTGTTTCACTTCCAAAGCTAAGTTGAGAAGGAGAGAAACCTACAAATTTTGCTGGCTCCTGAGTACACAATTACCAGGCCATTAAGACCTTAGGCTGAGGACTTAGAGTTCTCTTATCTTTTCTGACCTACAAATCAGCAGTTACTCCCAGATGACTTGACTTACACACACACACACACACACACACACACACATTTATGAAATAGAAGAAGAGAATAGCATTTACATGCTAAAGCTTCTAGGATGGCATCAGGACATTTCTGGGAAAGCCTAATACCCTGGTTCAGATGATGCTTACAGTGGGAGTGAGGACTGTTGAGCTTGGGAGGATTTTCTTTGTGGGACTTTTGTTATGGCTGGATCTAAGTGTTGGCTGAGTGCAAAGAACCTGATAAATGCAGGAAATGAAGGTGATTTCAGTTCCTGGGGATTCACTGGCCAAGCATCTTTTGGAACATCAAATCCAGCGGGTGAAGGAGCAGGGATGTTGTTCTCATTGCTCCACACTCAAGCTACTTGGCGTGAGGTAGTGATGCAGTGATGCAGTGTGTGTGTGTGTGTGTTGGGGGGTGGGGTGGGTGGATGGGTTCAAGCCTGTGAAGTTTATGTTACTGGAACCTTCCATATGGTGGGTAAGGAATGCACTTGGAAAACTTGAGTATGCTAGGTAACTTGCTCTTGGATCAAAGAGCAGCCAGGGATACAGCAGGTGCTAGTGGTCGGGTTAGGCAAAACCTGAATCAGGAAACTAGCCTGGAGCCTGTGAACTCAAGACAGTTAATTCAGGGCAGTAATTGCAGAATGGCCAATGCCAGGGAGGCCAAGTGAGTATAGGCACCTGTGCAAGGGTGGGGGTTACTATCAGAAACCAAAGTTTGAATAGAGTTTAGGCAACAGAGCAGAGAGCCCTACTAGGTTAGGAATGAAGACAGACCAGCCAGTCAAGTACCCTGGACAGCTCCCAGGTGCCGGTCTCCTGACAATTTCCTTTGTTGCTTCATCCTTTAAAGAAGTTTTATGCTAGATTTCTTGTCTGTACAAGACAAGGGCTTGTCTTCAGAGGATTACTCTCATTACTCTCAAGTTCAGCCCTAGAAGAAAGAGGCCACATCTTCTGGCCTGTCAGAGAGCTTTCCAGTTTGTTTGCTCATTCATTCATTCATTCATGTTCAGTAAAAATATTATACCAATATGTATCAGGCCCTCTCCTGGCTGCAAAAGATATGACAATCGATGAGATACAGGCTTTGCACAGAAGCTAGCAGTTATTGGGGAAAATAGACACCTAAAAATCATTAAAAATCAATATAGTAAGGGCAGTAATAGAGATGTACATAATAAATTATGGAAGGACATGGGAGTCACACATAATCTTGAAAGATAGTCATGGATGCTTTCCTGGAGGGAGTGATATCTGAGTGGTGTGTCTTAAAGAAAGGGAGGAGTTATTTGGATAAAGGAAGGGGAACTAGGAGGGAGAGAAAACAAGGATATTGCAGACAGGGGAGCAAGCATAAGCAGTGGCCAGAAGGCAAAAATAGCACGGAACAAATGTAAGGTGTTTTTTAGAGCAAGGCTTATAAGATACTTGAGGTTAATTGAGCTAATTTTGGCAGCAGGGGATATCTGTTTTTATCATTAATGGTGTGTTCATCCCCTCTCTTGGATTTTGCTCAGCCTGAGACCAGGACACCAGCATCTCATTAGGGACATGCAAAAGCTTTTTTAAATCCAGATGAGTTGGTGATACATACTGAGCCTGCATGGGTGGCCCTCATTTGCCCTAGTGTCAAGCATTAACAGAAACCACTTATGTACATCTGGGAGCAATTCCTGCCAAAGGTCTGTATTGACTGCTGTAACCACTGGCAGGCTCTTAGAAGCCCTGATGCCCTGTTCTTGGTGTAGCAGGGAAGGAATAGAAGGACTCTGGAGGTTAGATAGGGTTTTTGACTTGGAGTGAGGAGAGAAAAGACAAGCTCTTTAGGGGGAATATGTGAACACAACAGAAATGCAGAGTAAATATTGTATAAGAACAGTGAGGAGTTTATTTGGCTGGAGTAGAAGAAAAGCTTATTTATTACAGGATAGAGAAAAACCAGAAAGATGTGTTGGGAACAGGTAACTATGAGCATGAGTACTAGACAGTGTTTAGACCATTAAAAACTAGTTGCTTCTCCTGTCTGATGCAGTCATCTAATTTGTGGTAGTATTATTGCTGCTTGTGACATTTCTTTCCTTCTTGTCCATCACACCTGTGCTCTCTTACCCCCAGGTTCATTGACTCATTTATTAATTCACTCAATTCATTTGTATAAGCTTCTATAAGGCACTATTTGATGTACATCAGAGAAGACGCTTGAAAAGGAGGATGTATCATCTATCTATTGTCTTTCTTTTTAGAAATACATTTATCTCCTTTTATGTTTTATTTTTATACAAGAGGCTTTAGTTTTTTATTTAGTAGGAGGCTTTAGTTTACCTATATTCCTTAGCATTAGGTCAATTTAAATTTGGGACCCTGGGCTAGGCAGAACTGCAGATTTTTTGTTAAGCCTGTAGCTTCTCACTTTGCCTCACTTGCCCCTGGTAGTTGGTCAGCTTTCCAGCTAGGCAGTTTCATGTGGTGGTATAAGGACTTTTTTTTTTTTTTTTTGTCTTTTTGCCTTTTCTAGGGCTGCTCCCACGGCATATGGAGGTTCCCAGGCTAGGGGTCAAATTGGAGCTGTAGCAACCGGCCTGTGCCAGAGCCACAGCAACATGGGATCCGAGCCGCGTCTGCAACATACACCACAGCTCATGGAAAGGCTGGATCCTTAACCCACTGAGCAAGGCCAGGGGTTGAACCCGCAACCTCATGGCTCCTACTCGGATTTGTTAATCACTCCACCATGATGGGAACTCCAGTATAAGGACTCTTGAGGCAGACAATTCTAGGTCAGTTTCTGTCCCTGCCCCTTGATGGCTCTATGATCTTGGAAATCCTACATGAGTATTAGCTTCCTAATCTGACCATATTAGGTCATTATGAGATTTAAATGAGATAATGTATGTTAAGTGCTTAATTAATTTACTCAGTTTGTAGTAAGTCCTCCGTAAATAGTGGTTATCTATGTTATTGTCAGAAACAAACCATTGAATACAGTCGTAAAATAGAACCTGAGAGACGGTTGATGTGATGGAGGTGGAGGTAGAACAACAATTAAAAATAGTAAACAAGGTTTGCTGGCTCCCAGTCCAGCGATTTCTCTGATTGATACCATCACACAGCCTTAAGTATGGCAAGATTTCAGCCCTACTGTTGGGGATGTGGGGAAACCTCTTCTCTCATATAGAAGCTTCTGTTCTGCAGCAAATGAGTATCTACAGTGGCAAAAGACATAATTAGCCCAGAACACCAAATGAAAGAACAAGTAAGAATAAAAGGAAACCATTATAAAGATCCAAAAATGATACAAACCTCCACAATAGGCTTTCATTGAGAAAATTCCAAATTACCCTAGTGATTTCACAATTGTCATAATAGGGGATGAAGGAATACTCGAAAATCATTGCTTCTTAGTCAGAGAAGGTAAGGAATTTTTGCCAGTGTTTCTTTTTGTGACTTTCTTCCTCCCTCCCCTTTCCTCTTCTCCCTCTCTTCTATCAAAATCATCTCCTCCTCCTTCTTCTTTTTCTTCTTCTTCTCTCTTTATCTCTCTCTCTTCTATCTCTAATCCCCAGATGCCCAGCTGTGTGACTATGGAATGAGTATGTGCCCATCACATACTTGCAACTTTTTATTTATTTTCATTCCTTTACTTACTTACTTAATTTTAAGGTTAACTGACTGGATAACAGCCATTTCAATTTCTCAACTACATTTCCATTTTTTTTAGGTCAGTGTACTCTCTGATCTTGAACCAGGACCACAAATCCTAAAGCAGAGGCTGGCTTAGCTTTGAGAAGTGGAGCATCATCCCTGATGAGATGACTGCTGCCTCCCTTGATCCTGGAGCTCAAGTCTCCATCCTGGAGCTCAAGTCTCCATCCCTCACTTAATATTGAAAGCCTGGCCTAGTGGATTTCCCTCAATATGTTCATATCTTCATAACTGGATTCTAAACTCTCGAAGAGCATAGATTCTGTCTTTCTAATAACCTCACCAACATTGCCTGGCCCATTGTCTTGCATGCACTAGGGCCCACTACTTGGAAGTTTGGCTTACATAAGGGCTCTTGGTCATCCTTGCCACAGAGACAGGACCAAAGATACCTCAAGGCATAACCATGACAGTATTGCATTGCATTTTTACTAACCACCCACCTCTGGAGAAGCTCTTCCTCACTAGAACAGAAGTGTTTATCCCACCCATGCAGGGGCAACCAGTCTGTCCAGTGAGGAACCTTACAGCTTCCTTACTATACATTTTTGCTAATCTAAAAAACAAGCAGATACATTATTTCTAATTATGTACCATTGATAGATAAAATTCTTTATGTGCCCCTTCTTCCTTCAGGATGATCACATTAAAAACACTTTTTTTTTCTTTTTCTTTTTTTGGAGAAATAATTGACATATACCATTGTACAAAGTTAAGGTATACAGCATGATGATTTGATTTACATATGTTGTGAAATGATTATCACAATAGGTTAGGTTAACATCCATCATCTCATATAGATATAATAAAAAGATAAAAAAATTCTCCTTGTGATGAGAACTCTTAGGATATATTCTTTTAATTTCATATGTATCAGGTAGCATGTTAATAACTATTATTATCATGTTGTACATTACATATCTAGTACTTATTTGTCTTGTATCTGGAAGTTTGTACATTTTGACCCCCTGCCTCCATTCTCCCCATCCCCAGAGTGTTCACAGTTTAACTGTGAAAAAGCTCTGTTAAATTCAGGCAAATGGGAAGGTTTCATAATTATGGGAATTTCAGATATTAGCAATGTTTTCCTTTGGGGGATGGTGGTTTGTGGATATAATGTGGAAGAGACAGCTATGCAGGGTGACCAGGGAAGGGGATCTCTCTGCAGTTTCTGAGTTTATACCTGTAGGTGACCATTTTCTTTGACAAGATAACAGGGGTTTCCCTTTTGGATCACGTTTTGGCTTTCCTATGGCACCTTTATCTCTTGCAGTTAAAATTTCTTGACCTTTTCCTGGCTAAGTAAGGAATTGAGTGGGAACTATAGGATGGAATTTCTTTGTGTTTTGGTTTTATTTTGGTATCTGTGATTATTTTTTCTTTCCTGGTATACTAAAGAAAGGCTCCACCCTTCATTTTACATTTAACCACCCTTCCTTCACCAGCCATCTTTAGCTTTTAGCTGCCTTGTTTTTCTGGGATTGTGATGTTTCCTGGGGCAGGCCAGAGAGCACTTGATTATGCTTAAGATAGCAACCAGCAAAGCACCCTAAACTTAGTTTATTTCAGAGTTTGAGTTATTTCGTTACCTCCTCTGAGCTCTGTCTTCTTCTGAAGGGAGTTCATGATCTCGGTTCGCTGACTTGACATTTCCCTGCCCTTTCCTTCATACCCAGCTCTTCTTTCTGTCACTCATAACTCTAATTCCAAAGTGACCTACTTGTGTTTGGCTTTTATTATTACACACTTCACAGTGACATCTTTTATTTTGATATATAGAATCATCTATCTTTAAAGAATTTCTCTAGTGTTCTTGCCTATTCTGCGGAATTTGGTTCTCCAGGCCACCGCCTTCCCTCTCTCCATGTAGTCTTCTCATAAAGCTCTCTCATGATCCTGTTAGGAACCCTTTGCATTTTGCTGAAGGCTCATCACCTTTTCACTTTATTGGCTGGATCCATCTCATCCCTCCTCTCTCAATGAGAATCATGCTTACTGCCATTCTGAATTATTGGAAGTTCCCTGGAAATACCATCTCCTTTCATTACTCTGAACAGGTTAACTATCTGTCTGGAATTCCTTCTAGATTTCCCTTCCTCCTTCTGCAGACATAACTTCCCTCCTCACGCAGTCCCACTGGGGCATTGCCTATTTGTGTGAAATCCTATGCAATCTGCAAGCCTTGGGTGGCTCTCTCCTCTGATCTTTCTTTTTGACCATCTCTTTACGTCATGCTATTTCCTTTACTTTTAGTCCCTGGTGGAATATATATGCTATCATATATATATATGATATTTTAATGATTTGTGTGCCTGTCTGCTTACAGAGCAGAGACTTTTCCTTTTTCAATAGTGTACCTAGAAGGTGTGTCTATTTAAGTCCCTGAATGAATAAATGAATGAACTAAGGTGGCACTAATCTGACTATCCTGATGGCTTCATAGTGATGGAGTAAGAAGTGTTAAGGGAGAAGAAAGCCTTGAGTCCTGTATCAACTCCCATTAATTCCATGTAAGTTTTTCTCTAGGGCTAGAATTAAAAGAATGTGGCTAGGAGTTCCCATTGTGGCTTAGCAGTTAACGAACCCGACTAGCATCCATGAGGACACGGGTTGGATCCCTGGCTTCGCTCAGTGGGTTAAAGATCTGGCATTGCTGTGAGCTGCGGTGTAGGCCCGCAGCTGCAACTCCAATTAGACTCCTAGCCTGGGAACTTCCATATGCTGTGAGCGTAGCCCTAAAAAGACAAAAAAAAAAAAAAAAAGACGCACACACAAAAAATTGTGGTTATCAGACACTTTGGTAAAAGATTAATTAGTTGAAAATATACCACACAGAGTAATGAATTGGTTAAAATTGACCATGTGGACAAAAAAAATTTCATTTCATTGGAGTTTTATATGTTGACAAAATTTTGTGCACCATGTAGATAATATTACAATACTGCATATAGTGTTTTTTCTTTTTTTTTTAAGGGCCACACCCACACAACATATGTAAGTTCCCAGGCTAGGGATCAAATCTGAGCTACAGCTGCCAGCCTACATCACAGCCAGAGCAACGTGGGGTCCGAGCCATATCTGCAACCTACACCACAGCTTATGGCAATGCTGAATCCCTGACCCACGGAGCAAGGCCAAGGATCAAATCCGCATCCTCATAGATACTACTTGAATTCGTTTACTCTGAGCCACAATGGGAACTCCGTACTTTTAAGCATTATTATCCATATGCATGAATTTTTAGGGGTTGTGTGTCAGTTTTGTGAACTTTGAAGAACCTTACAATTTTGTGTTAGGGCCTTAAAATCCTTTTTGTGTTCAGTGAAATTATCAGTATACTATCTAGTAGTTGAAAACATTAGCACCATTCTCTTGCCCTCTATTTCTGTCTAGAAATTAAATTTGAGCCACAGATAAGAGTTATATAATTGAAACATTTCCAAACAAGTAGAAATATATTTGATTGGAAATTTCAAATGTCCAGATTCAAAAAGTGAACAAAATGCTAGAAGTGGATGGCAAAAAACAGGGTCCTAATTAGGCCTCCTCCCTCTCACTCCTGAGGTGAACCCTGTGGCACTCCTGTAGAATCCAAGGGCTCTGGACAACCAAGTTTGAAAATCACTGACCAAGCCCAACTCTCTAATTTTGCAGATGCAGAGACTAGGCTTCAAAGAAGGCAAGTGAGCCACAATGCAAACTTATTTTCTTATTTCTAGGCCAGTGATAGAAGGAGGAAATGTGCCTTGAATTCACACTTTTTCTAAGAGGAAAAATGATGGTATATTTACTTCACTTGATGTGAGTAAGTTATCTCAGAGAAACTGTTCATCAGGCCCATTTAAAATTTGTTGAGTAAGTGGTCACTCTGTATGGGATGCATGCCCTTTTGGGGGCAGGGATATGCCCCAGTCATTGGTAAAGCACATCTGTGGGAGTCCACATACATGGCTTTTGTTTTCAGGTATGTTCTTAGCACATCCTATAAAGCCATGAGCATTATGCCACCTGTTTTAGCCTCAGGGTTTTATTTTTAAAGTTAAAGCATTGGATGGTGTCATTTCTGAGTTCCCTCCCCTCTGGTTTTGGCTTCTGTGATGTGATATGAGACTCTTTCTGTAGCTGAGTACTCTCTTTTTAAAGGGTCCCATTCCATTTTCCTAGCACAGAGGAATGCATAGCTAATCTTCACAGTTAGGCTGTCTTTCATGAAGAGGTGAAAATTTAGTTTGCTGTAAAGAAAATTAAGGAACTATGCCTTGTAAAGGAAACATGGGTTTTATCATCTTAGGCTTGCAATGGATTTCTCTGGGACATGAATGATGCTTTCATTTATTCAATGTATCTTGAGTGGACATTTATGCTAGGCTCTGGGCCATGGACTGGGGCTAATAAACAGGTGAAGAAGACTTGATCCAGACCGTAAGGAGTCCATGTTCTTATGGTAGAGAGATTCTTATAAACCAATGTAATTCCTTTTTTTTCATCTTTTTAGAAAAATTTTTATTTTTTTTAGGGCTGTACATACCCATGGCGTATGGAGGTTCCCATGCTAGGGGTAGAGTCAGAGCTGTAGTCACTGGCCTGTACCGCAGCCACAGCAATGCCAGATCTGAGCCACATCTGCGACTTCCACCACAGCTCATGGCAACACCAGATCTTTAACCCACTGAGTGAGGCCAAAGATTGAACCTGCATCCTCATGGATACTAGCCAGGTTTGTTTCCACTGAGCCACAATGGGAACTCAAGAAATGGCCAAGTATTTTACATGCATTCTCTCTTCAAGTTCTCTCATCTATTATACCCATTTAATAGAAGAGATAGATAAGAAAACTAAGTCTGGGAGCGGCTAGAGACTTTCCCAAGGTCATAACCACTATTGCAAATGGATTGAATAGGATAGACTTTAGGCATTAATTTCCTAGTAAGGAAATAACTGCTAAGGTGTAGGTAGATAATGGTGTGGTTTTGAATTCAGCAGAGGCCATGGGCTTGATGGATGGGACAAACCTCAATACCCTGCCTTGCCTGTATTTTCCTTTTTAAGGTTCTGACTACAACTCTATTCCATATAAAACATCATTTTTTCCCCCTCTTTTTCGGCCACTCTGTAGTGTATGGAGTACCTGGGCTAGGGATCAGATCCGAGCCATGGTTGTAACCTACATCACAGCTGCAGCAATGCCGGATCCTTTAAGCCGTTGTGCTGGTTTGGGGATTGAACCTTAGTCCTGGCATTGCAGAGACACTGCCAATCCCATTGCACACAGCGGGAACTCTTAAAGCATCATATTTATACAGTTATTTATTGGATTAAGAATGGATATTTAACGATTGTGACAACATAGCTAAACCTCGAAGACATTATGCTGAGTGAAATAGGATAGACACAGTAGGACAAATACATGATACTGCTTTTAAGAGGAATCTAAAACAGTCAAATTGAGAGAAGCAGAGTAGAATGGTGGTTGCCAGGGGTTAGAGGGAGGGGAAAATGGGGAGGTATTAGTCAAAGGGTACAACATTTCAGTGAAGCAAAATGAAAGCACAAGAGATCTATTGTACAGCATAGTGCCTCTAGTTAGTAATACTGCATTGTATGCTTCTACTTTTGCTAAGAGAGTAGATTTTATGTTAAGTTCTTACCACACACACAGATAATAATAAAGAAGATGAGAAGGTACTTTTGGAGGTGAATGGTATGTTTACTCATTGATTCTGGTGATGGTTTCACAAATGTATACATATCTCTGACATATTGCATTTATTAAATAAGTACAGCTATTTGTATGTTAATCATACCTCAGTCAAGTGGTTAAAAAAAAGAATGGGTGCTTAATCTAAGAACAGCCCAGTTATAGACTTGGCTAGTAGCCAATGGGATAGTCTGGCACAAAAGGCATGGCCAATGGTTGCAATTGGATTAAACCTTGTGACTTGTGGTATTTGAACTTGAGAAGTAGAGAAAGAGCTAATTGGAAGCCATAGAGAAAGTCAAGAGAACACAGAGTGATGCAGGATCACTGTGTGGTGGAATAGTAGGGTTGTGATCAATAAATTCTTGATGGCAAGATACCTTGGTCACTAGAAACATATTTGATCCTGAATGAACTTCACTTTCAGACCACTTTGAGCCTTGCTTTGAGCCAAATCTCCATGGTCAAGATTTTCATCATCTTCATTCCTACATACTATCCCCCAAATCTTCTTTGCTTGAAGTAAACCAAATTATATTCTGTTCCTTGCAACCAACAAAGCTCATCTAAAATTGGGGTTGAGAGTGGTAGCCAAATTTGGGAAATTTTCTTGAGGAAAAAGGCTGATGGGATTTTATAACCAATTTTTGTCATTATTGATTATTTTCAAAAGCTAGAAGTATTAGAAGAGAGAAGGCCACTCACTGCATTTTTACAATAAACCACCCAGAAACAAATCTGACACGTGTGGTTTCAAACCATTCAAAGTCTGAATTTCCAGCTAAATTAAGGAGGCAATAGGCTAAAGAAATATCAGAGGATATAACAACCAGAAGCAACATAAAATGGAAAATTCATCACAAGAAATTAAAAGAACTGGTATGGTTTGGAGCAACCACAATTGAACTCTGCAGGAGCTGCCTTTGTTTCTCTGCCTTAAAGTGTATTTGTTACTGCAGATTAATAGCTTCCATTCGGGGAAGAAATGACTCTGGATCATTGTTCCATTTTAGGAACCACAGGTGTTGTTGTACATGTTCTCTTTATAACCTTAGGGATAAGTGAAAAACAAAACCTAACTGAGAAAACAGTGACCCTGGCCCAGAATGAGTTTTGCCAACATTTCCTTCCTAATCATTCTTACACAGTTAGACAGGTATGGCATGATAATGAGCTCAAAGTTCCACTGTCTACATGGAAGGCTAATTTTAAATAAGAGTGAGGACCTGAGTATTTGTGTGCATGTGTATTTGAAAAAGAATTTAAAAAATTAATGTGACTAATCTACTTATGTCTTGCATATTAAGTAATGTTCAGAATTCACTCCATTGAAGGGGCCACTGGTTTTGAAGAATGTAGATTAATAAGCCTCCTTGCTTAAAAAATGAACTTCAATATTTGTGCGAATCATAGTGTCAAAAGAAAAAAATCGATGGACTATTGACTACTGGGATGATCACATTCATTTTGCCCTTTGTGGTTGGTGAAATCCATGCTGCAATTACAGAGACAGGCTGGCAGCAAAAAGCCTCAGTCGGGCTTTCAGCTCCACATTAATCCAAAATTCCCCATTTTAATGCAGATATAGATTGCCACCAGTCAATAGCTGACTACTTGAATTGTGAAGTAGCAGTTCCACGTGGCTCTGGCAGACCTGAGCTTACAGTATTTGGGAATTTCTAAGCTTTGCTGGATGAACTGGTATAGCTAAGGCTTGAGGGGAGGTGTGGTTGTGCTAATGCTGTTGGAAAGATCCGTCTTTGGGATCTAAAACACAGATTATAGTAAATTCAAGTGGGCGGGTCATAGAATCATAGGATTGTAGAGCTGGAAGGGCCCTTTGAGGTTGCCCAGTCCATCTCCTTACTTAAAGATGAGGAAATTGAGGTCCTCAGAGGTTAACTAACTTGCATGTGGTTACATAATAGTCAGCAGAGAATCCTGTACTAGAAAAGGAGAGTTGTCCTGGGCTTTTCACTACTCTGCATAGGTTGAGAAAAATTTAAATTTGCTTTATTTACTGGATCACACACATATATGCATGCAATAAGTGCATCACTGAATAGCTTCTCTTTAATCTATTTTTAGTATTGAACAATCCATAAAATGGGGTAGTGAGGAAATTCTTTTTTACCACTTGAGAATATGTATGCAGCAATGCCAGTATAAAAAAAAAACTGCTACACCTGAGGGAAAGATGAGATCCTGCATTTGAGACATAAAATGAATAAGATTTTTAAAAAATGCTTTGTAAGTGGCAAGACACTCTACCCATGTTAGAGTTAAGGTCTATTTTGAGGCATAATTTTGGGGGGAGCAGATTTCTACTTCATGCGTTACTTCAGTTATTATGTATATCAAACTAGATTGCTAGTGCACTGAGTATGAGGAACAGCATCTTTCATCTCTCTGTCATCAAATAGTGTAGTGCTGGCACATAGTAGATGCTTAATAAATATTTGCTAAATGTTAAAGGTTGTGTATCTAAATCTATATAGTCCAGGAGCTTCCATATTACCTGTGGGTTTGTTAGAAATGCAGAATCCTGGGTCCCATGCCAGACCTACTAAAACAGAACCTGTACTTTAACAAGCTCCCCAGGTACTTAGCTGACTCATGAACATTTGAGACAACTTGCAATAAGCTGTGGTGAATCAACTTTCCTATCACTCAAAACCTATTACAATGAGTTTAGCTGTAGAGTTTACCCAGGAGGTGAAAATAGTGAGTGGTTAAAATTTTTGCAAATGAATGGCCCTAAAATCATCCACACACCCACTACAGGATTGTGTATGTGTGTGTGGTCCCTTAGTCAAGGGAGGGAACAGTGAGTTTACATCTCGCATCTCATTCCTAATAGGAGCATGTTTTTAAGCAAATGTGCCACCGAATGATGGTTCATTTATGTCCCTAACTCATATAATATATATATAATTTGAGTTAAATGCATTTATGATGAGACTTTACTGTCCATGGAAAATGTTTCTTTTAAGAGCAATGATGTGCTTCTTAGTATTATAACTTGAATACATTTGCCCAGTTGAACATGTTCAGTTATAACAGCTAGTCACATTTGAAATACATAGTTTTCACTTGGTTATGTTGCACTTAACTGGAGAATTATAGCTATAACCATCTTCTTTCAATTGGAATTTTGAAACTGGGTGATGGGGCATGAATCATCAGTCTCTCTCTCACAATGCCCTTAATAGCAGTGGACTCTGTGGGTTATTTATAGCCTGAGTAGCTCACTGGATGCCACATATATCTTGAAAGAGGCAGAGAACAGCCTTGGCCTGAGGAGCTCTGAATCTGAATCCCATGCTCCTTTTGTATGTATCTGTAGGACCTGAGCTGATGCCTTTATGATCAGACATGGGCTCTAGCAAAGAGCTTTATCATCAGATTTGTCTGTCTTTCATGATACCACAACAGAAAATCTGATTTGAGCTGAGGCAGAGAACAGAGTGACATACGGAGAGAGCATCCCCCTTTCTTGTTCTTGTCCTGGGTCGTCTTCTTCTTCCACTCTGTTGGTGTTGGCTTTGTGGCCTGTACTGAAATACTTTAACTAAGAGGGCAGGTACATGGTTGCTGAAGTGGGGATCTCCTGTCTCAGTGATGGGATGATCAGAATTTAGCCACTTAAACTGGACATCCTAGCAACAACCAGCTTACTTTCACTAGCATTATAAATAACTTGAAGACTCCCTGGGCTTTCATGGAGAGGAGTGAGGTTGCCTGCAGAGAAAGCACTGGAAGGACTGATCAGGAATGAAAGAGGTTATCTAAGGGCACATCTGATCTCTGCTGTTGCCGCTCCCATGTTTGATCCCAACCTTATTCCTCCATCTCTGCCTTGCATTCTGCTGTGCCTTTTCCTTTTTCAGGCACAGTCACTTTGTAGTCTTCCTCTTGTCTTCCCATCTCATGCCTGCCTCTTTAATTTTCTAATAAAAAATTTATGCAATCTGAGCAGAGCATACTCACTAGTGGTAGGGAGGTTGTGTTTGTAAGGGGGTAGCTGCAGCATTATCTGTCTATGGTGTTTCTGTTGTTTATATGAGAGTAATTCACCAGATCAGAAAACAGATCAGCTAGAAACCTCTTGCTTTATGACAAAACAGATCAGATATTGCTGAGTGGCCTAACGTGGCTGTGAAGAAAGCCACTTCTGTTCTCACTGGTGCTGATCAGTTCATCTCAACAGCTTGCTTTTAGACTCTAGCATATCCCGAAAAAAGAATAAAAATTGGAGTTGGCCTATACTGTGTTGGCTTTTAACCAACCATGACTCTTTGAGTGGATGGCCTACTTTAGGGAAATAATTTGCTCTGAGCAGAATTTGGACATTTTTTTTTTATTGAAGCAAAGGCAATGCTATATAATGACATAGCTGCTATAAACTTTTTTGGCTATTGTTTCTATAAACAAGATCAATATCAATGCCATTATTTGTCTGCTTTCCCACGTACCACTCTTGTAAAATTATGCTTAAAAAGCAAGCTGTTTAAGGTGGAGATATGAGTCTGTTCTTTAATTCCTCTAATCTTAAATTTCCATGGAAGTGGATGAAAGAAACTGAAAATGGCAGTGTATGTGTTAAGACCAGTATTGGAAATAAGGGAAAGGTGGTAAACTTTAAGGAGTTTCTTCAAGCCAGGCTGGTATTACTGAATCGAAGGGGAAGATACTTAATCTGCAATTGTCCTGGGAAGCAACTGAAAGGACCCTGGATGCCACTGGAACATATTCTTAGAGCAGAAGGATCTGAAGGGGAAGACAGGGCTTGAATCAGTTGTTAAGCATCTTGATCATAAGAGTGTCTTGGGGAAAGGCATGATATGCTGGGGTCCATAGTGGAGTACTGTGAACTGGACTATGCACATTCAATTCTGTTTGGCCCTGCTGAAGTGGGAAAGAAGCCATGGCAATTCTCAAGGACTCCAACGAGGGCAGACATGCCAGTGAGAGAGCAGGGACCCTGTATTAACAGCCTTCAAAACTGACTTAACTAAAAGAGAAGACTCTTTGACCTAGTGGTGGAGCATAGCTCTCTGTCTCCTTTCTACCTGCAACTGGACTATGATCTAGCAGAGAAAAACTACAGAATTTCTGAAGTTTTCCCTCATTCTGTCATATGGGCATGAAACATGCAAATAGAAGCCAACAGCATGTCCGCTATACTCCACCTCAAGATGGAAAAATTGAGGAAATCATTGTATAAATGGTAAGATCCAGTCATGAACAACTATCATTTATTGAGCACTAGCCGTGTGCCAAGCCCTTGACATAAACTCCCTCTTCTAATACTTACAACAAACCTGAGATATGGGAATTATACATATTAATTATATATACTTAAGTGAACACAGTTCTGTCTGAGGTTAAAGAACTTCAAGTAAGTAGCAAAACAGAGATTTGAGCCCAGTTTTTACTCCAAAGCCAATAAATGATTGGAAACAAAGCTGTTATCCCCTCAATAAGTGAAGCTAAAGAGAAAAAAAATAAGAGAAAACTTTATAAAATCTTTTTTTATTATCAGTGAAACTTAATAATTATATTTTCAAAGGGAATAATAATCAGGGAGGATTGCTCTAAGACAATTAAAAAAAAACCCTATAACTAAATCAAAAGACAAAGGAAGATGTGAACTGCAGATTGGTTATGATAAACAACTGTATGAGTATATATTTTCATCAGTGATGAAAAACAGTCCCCCAATTTTTTCCCCAAGAATTTGGTGAAAGGATGTAATAGGGGCAGAGAATGGAAAACCATATGAAGAATGAATCCCAGAATATATGTATATGCACACAAATACGGATTAGATGAATGGAATAGAACAGATGGAGGAAATGCAATGAAAAATAACCGAATAAAATTGTGTTAAAAAAGGACATGAATGTTTGGATTAAGTATGCTTCCTAAGTACCATGCAGAATTTATGATGAGAACTCCTGTGAAGTATATCCTGGTGAATTTTTTTTTAATATAAAGGGAATAAAATGTTTCCAAAAGAATGTAGGAATTAGAAACAGGCTACCTAATAAGGAAAGTCTAACATTAGGTTTTCCAAAGAAATGGAGCAATTTCTACTAAATTTTGAGTGAAAAGGACATTGATTCCAGAATTCTATATCCAACCATGCTCTCATTCACATGTGAAGGCTATGGAAAGATGTTTCAGACAACCAAGTTCTCAGAAGTATGGGAACTTTGCAATTTGATACAATTCTTTGAAGCACTTGAGCTGAATGAAAAAAAAAAACAAAAAAGAAAAAATATCAATATCTGAGGAATTGTGACATACAACGTATTTTTTATTTTTATTTAAAAAATTTTTTAATTGTTATTTCCCCAATACAATTTTTTTTCCTACTATACAGCATGGTGACCCAGTTACACATACATGAATACATTCTTTTTTCTTACATTATCATGCTCCATCACAAGTGTCTAGACATAGTTCCCAGTGCTACATAGCAGGATCTCATTGCAAATCCATTCCAAAAGCAGTGGTTTGCATCTATTAACCCCAAGCTCCCAATCCACCCCACTCCCTCCCCCTCCCTCTTGGCAACCACAAGTCTATTCTCCAAGTCCATGATTTTCTTTCTGTGGAAAGGTTCATTTGTGCCATATATTAGATTCCAGGTATATGTGATATCATATGGTGTTTGTCTTTCTCTTTCTGACTTACTTCACTCAGAATGAGAGTCTCTAGTTCCATCCATGTTGCTGACAATGGCATTATTTTGTTCTTTTTAATGACTGAGTAGTATTCCATTGTGTATATATACCACATCTTCCTAATCCAATCATGTGTTGGACATTTAGATTGTTTCCATGTCTTGGTGAGACCTCTAAAATTTGGCACTGTTCATGCAACATTTATTCATGCCAGTAAAACTTTGTGAAAACATTAGAAATAATTTTCCAGGAGTTCCCGTCGTGGCGCAGTGGTTAACGAATCCGACTAGGAACCATGACGTTGCTGGTTCAATCCCTGTCCTTGCTCAGTGGGTTAACGATCCGGCATTGCCGTGAGCTGTGGTGTAGGTCACAGATGCGGCTCTGATCCTGCGTTGCTGTGGCTCTGGTGTAGGCTGGTGGCTACAGCTCCGATTAGACCCCTAGCCTAGGAACCTCCATATGCCGCGGGAGCGGCCCAAGAAATGGCAAAAAGACAAAAAAAAAAAAAGAAATAATTTTCCAAAACTGTGCTACCCAATAGAACTTTCTGAGACAAAAGGTCTGTGTGATGTTAGGGTAGCTACTATCCCTGTGTTAGTGTTGAGCACTCTCATAGCAAAAAGTCAGTAATAACTGTGCAAACTTGAAATGTGATAAAAAAAAAACTATGATGGCTCTAAACCCTTAAAACTGTAGCAGATTCTTTAGAAAGTGACAAAGTGCATAAGAAGGTGACTAGCATTTCTGACACCCATTTGAGACAGGGGAAAGAAGTTGGAAGCCAGGGCTTTGGACCTTTATTCAAAGTCCAGCAACTTCCTTGATTTCATTTTCAGGTTCTTTTCCTTTGATTAAAGTCAAGTACAATTTCTCTCTCTCTCTCATATATTTCTGTCAGTCTAAATATTAATGGCTGTAATAATTTTCAGTCAATTTTCATGGTAAATAGATGTCTCTCGGTGGTAAGACTTTAGGTAAATTTTGAAGTTTTAAATGTTTTCCAATATGGCTTGATTTTTTTTTTTTAAATAATGAACTGACATCATTTTAAAAAGGTCATTATATTAAAAAACACAAAATGAAACAATATAAAAATAACTTCTAAAGATTAGGTGATGTTCTTAGAAAGGATTGTGATCCTTTCTTATTTAATCCTCATAGGGTTTAGTTGTATGTCTTAAAGATTCTCTCCATGTTGCTTTGTTACAGTTGGTCTTTATAAACTTTGTCTAATTTTCTACTACTAGATCTTGAGCTCTTTGAGAAGGAGGTACACCTTATTCATAGGACATGGGAGGCCCTAATTCATGCATATGGTAGGTGCATTTCTTGTATTACCTAGTCCTGTGCTTTGAGGATTATAGATAACACACTGAATATCAAGTTTAACTGACAGCCTTTTTTGGAAATTAAGCTGAATTTTCAATAATCCTCAAGATCAGAAATCTTGTCAACATTGCCCAGATGTATATAACTTGTAATTTAGAGATCGTGACTTATTTTTAGAGCATATAAATAGTATTTATTTTAGCTCTACCACTATAGCTATGTATATTTGGGTAAATCATTTAACCAAAGTCTCAGTTTCTTCATTGTAAAATGGGGACAGTAACAGACCTTAACACTTAATATTGTTGTGAGGATTAAAAGAACAACTGTGTGGTTATTGGCACATAATATGTCCTCAGTAGCTGTTAATTGTTGTTTTTCTGTTCCAAAAGAGAACCAGGAGTATAGCATAAAGAGCACTGTTCTCAAAGTCTGGGTTCTAGACCCAGCTCTCCAGATCAATAGCTGGGCAATCATGGGGAAACCTCTTTTCTTTCCTGGATTTAATTTCATCTTGTAAAATGAAAAGAAGGGAGTAAATGATCCCCAAGGGGTTTCCTGAATCAGTCACTCTGTGAATTTGTGATCAGGATAGTTAGTCCAGTTATCAGAATAAAAAAGAAATTCAGGTTGAAAAATTATAGATTTAAATGATCTTGATTGTATTTATTGCTCACAATAATGGGTCTCAAAATAATTGTTCTCCCTTATTTATTTTGACAGCATAAACTTGGCCTAAAAATAGGTATTTTTCTTTCTATGTTCCTTTTATTCTTTTTTTTATATAATGATTTTAAATTTTTTTTCCATTATAGCTGGTTTACAGTGTTCTGTCAGTTTTCTGCTGTAGAGCATGGTTCTTTTTTTAACCCCCATCAGACTTTTCTGACTTGCTCATTTCATGTTCTGATCTTTTAAATTAGGGTAAAATTTTGTTGGTCTAAACCTGTCTCTTTCCAATATGATTTATAGCAAAATCCACCACTTTGAACAATCCCCAATTGGAATAAGAATATCCTCATAAACCCTGCCTTCTTACAGTGTGTACATGGGACCTCATCCTGTAGCTTTTCATTATTCTTTGTTGTTATTTTTTTATTACTAGTTTTTAACAAAACAGACGAAAAAGAGAAAATTGTTATCATCCCCTTGGGCATTTCTTAGTTACGGGAATGGAAGTTTAACTATTGGTAGAGACTCCATGGGAATTTGAAATAGTTTTAGTATTTTCCCAAAATATCTCCTATAGAAAAAGGTAACCTTTGCCACTGATTTAATAACAGTTGTTCAACTCAATTATGTAAACATTTGGCACTTTTGATTCTTCTGGAGAATTGTTGAATTAAAAAAAAATGCCCTGTAGCATACCAAGAATAAAATTTATTCTGTCTGCCTGTCTATAAACATAATATAATATGAGGGTAAGAAATGTTGAAAAGAGACCTTTATTTGAGATATGTAAACAATTTGATTTTCACCTTCAGTTATCAATTTCGTTTAATTGTGTAAAAAAATGAAGTTAGCTGAAGTCGTCTATTAAGCTATTGCATGCTTTGGCTCTTGTACCTGTAACAAGCTGAAAGAAGACCAAAGCACATGGTCTGTTCATCTGAATTCTACAAAAATATTAGGATTTTTTTTTCTTTTTTGGCCACCTTGCAGCATATGGAGTTCCTGGGCCAGGAATCAGCTGTGGCAACACCAGATTCTTAACCCACTCTGCTGGGCCAGGGATTGAACTGTAGTTCAGTTTGTATAAATCTATCCCTGATCATTTTTTCATTTTTTCCCAGTGTTCCAGAGATGCCACCCATTGTGCCACAGCAGGAACTCCTAAAATTATTAATTTTTAAATCAAAAGATACACACTTATACACTCAGAATCCCTACAAAGCAAGAGTTACACAAGTATCAACTCCTTTATATAAATCTATCCCTGATCATTTTTTCATTATAAAGAATGAATGTCATCTTAGGTAGTTTTTCTCCATTTCTGAGGCAAGGTCATTCAGTTTGCTCCCAGTGGTCAGGAATGTCTTCCATTCCTCTTTCTTGTTCTTGAGGACCAGACTGTCTTGAACCACACGGGAAGTCCAAGGATCTACCACAAATTAAAATAAGGGATTTATCATAGAAACTGGATCTCACACAGTATGGGAGGAACTAGGAAAGTGAAGTCTGGAAGGGGAAAGCAGTCCCCTGAAGTTACTAGTGAGGGCAGATAAGTACTAGTGAGGGCAGATAAATCAAGACTTCCTGGGAAATAAGAGAGATTAAGCACATCTGGCTGTAGACTGGGCTGGACAGGGGGAGTTTGTGAAGAGGTCTGTGGAAAGGCCACTTTCAGGAAGCTGTGGGTCCTCAGCCAAGTTCCTGATAGAAGGACACTTCGGAATTGCTGTTGGTCAGCAGGACTAGTAGTTAGGAAGATGAGTTAGGTGTGTTGCAGAGGTGAGTGAGAAAGTGCTAGATCCTATGAGGCACCTCTGCACAATGTCTGGCTGCAGTGGGCCTCCAACCCCCCAAATGGGCTTCTGTTTCACTTTTTTCCTTCCAAATCTTATGCACATTCCTCTTTTGACCAACTTTAACCTGCACAGGGAAGGAGGTTCTGAAAATGTAGCTCCTAGCCTTAGCAAAGTTGGTATCTTGCAATGTAGCATGGTGGTCACACAGGAACATTGTGAGGGAACATAAGTGGGGAGAGGAACTGGGACAACAGAGAGAGGAGGAAAGTGTTATATTTATGAAGAGGCAGAGACTCATGTTCCCAGAGAGAAATGGCAAGAATGGCTGGTTCTCAGATTCACCTTGGTTCTCAAAAACTTGTCAGTTTCCAATTCTGTATATCCTTGATTTCCCTTTTCCTGAAGTATTTGAGTGTCTTTTCTTGCAACAAAAGAACCCTGTCTCCAAAATAAAATTGGATAAGCAATAAAGGGCTTTTTGTTTGTTGCTCAAAGATTTGTCCTGACTAGGAAATGTACAGTTAGGGGCTAGTACAGCATATCTTGTTGGCATATTGTTAGTACTCAAAAAGTATTTATAGCATGAATGAATAAATGAAAGAAAGAAAGAATGAATGAATACAGGCTATAGGCTGTTCTGTCTGTTTTCACATACAAATCAATAAAACTGTGTATCAGAACCTAGTGCATTAGACCCTCTGTCAACCTAAGCAGTCTCCATGAGTCAATTTGTCAGGGACAGTAATTAACATTGTGGAGTCTTCTTTAATATTTCTTGGTGTCCAAATAAGAAGCATTGTCAGAGTTAGGTGAGCTGTGTGGGACCTCAGAATATTCTGAAGATTGTAGGCAGATGTGATAGTTAAATCTAAGGCATTTGTTTCAATAGTGTATTACTTGGAATAGTTTAGCTAGCAAATTTTAGAGGCTTTGTCTAGAATATTATTAAGTTTGAAATGCCTTACCCAGTTGTTTTGTTGAGATGGCCTTTTACCTCTAGGATAATCAGTTTTTTTTAAATGTGAAATTTTATTGGATACTTGAGAACATAGAATATGAATCCATGTGAGTAACACATCTCCATAGTCTTACAATTATCTGTAAGGAACAGACTTTGAGACTTTATAATTCACATCTTCCCCCTTGTTATTCTATTATATGGCAAAATGAGAGGAGTGCAAAATGTCCCTGGAATCGTATAGAAAAAAGATCTGCTAGCTTCCCATCTTAATTAATTCCTTGGTGAAGACTGGTTGGACTTATATAGAAATATGATCTTAAATATAAGGCTGTAATAAAAATGGATTTTTTTCTTATTTATTTATTTATTTTTTTTCCCACTGTACAGCAAGGGGATCAAGTTATCTTTACATGTATACATTTTTCCCCCACCCTTTGTTCTGTTGTGATATGAGTATCTAGACATAGTTCTCAATGCTACTCAGCAGGATCTCCTTGTAAATCTATTCTAAGTTGTGTCTGATAACCCCAAGCTCCCGATCCCTCCCACTCCCTCCCCCTCCCATCAGGCAGCCACAAGTCTCTTTTCCAAGTCCATGGTTTTCTTTTCTGTGGAGATGTTCATTTGTGCTGGATATTAGATTCCAGTTGTAAGTGATATCATATGGTATTTGTCTTTGTCTTTCTGGCTCATTTCACTCAGTATGAGATTCTCTAGTTCCATCCATGTTGCTGCAAATGGCATGATGTCATTCTTTTTGATGGCTGAGTAGTATTTCATTGTGTATATATATACCACCTCTTCTAAATCCAATCATCTGTCGATGGACATTTGGGTTGTTTCCTTGTCTTGGCTCTTGTGAATAGTGCTGCAATGAACATGCAGGTGCATGTGTCTCTTTTAAGTAGAGTTTTGTCCGGATAGATGCCCAAGAGTGGGATTGTGGGATCATATGGAAGTTCTATGTATAGATTTCTAAGGTATCTCCAAACTGTTCTCCATAGTGGCTGTACCAGTTTACATTCCCACCATCAATGCAGGAGGGTTCCCTTTTCTCCACAACCCCTCCAGCACTTGTTATTTGTGGACTTTTAATGATGGCCATTCTGACTGATGTGAGGTGGTATCTCATGGTAGTTTTGATATGCATTTCTCTTATAATTGGCGATGTTGAGCATTTTTTCATGTGTTTGCTGGCCATCTGTATGTCTTCCTTGGAGAAATGTCTATTCAGGTCTATTGCCCATTTTCCCATTGATTGACTGGCTTTTTGGCTGTTGAGTTGTATAAGTTGTTTATATATTCTAGAGATTAAGCCCTTGTCGGTTGCATCATTTGAAACTGTTTTCTCCCATTCTGTAAGTTGTCTTTTTGTTTTCTTTTGGGTTTCCTCTGCTGTGCAAAAGCTTTTCAGTTTGATGAGGTCCCATGGGTTTATTTTTGCTCTAATTTCTCTTGCTTTGGGAGACCGACCTGAGAAAATATTCATGAGGTTGATGTCAGAGAGTGTTTTGCCTATGTTTTCTTCTAGGAGTTTGATGGTGTCCTGTCGTATATTTAAGTCTTTCAGCCATTTTGAGTTTATTTTTGTGCATGGTGTGAGGGTGTGTTCTAGTTTCCTTGCTTTGCATGCAGCTGTCCAGTTTTCCCAGCAATGCTTGCTGAATAGACTTTCTTTTTCCCATTTGATGTTCTTGCCTCCCTTGTCAAAGATTAATTGGCCATAGGTATCAGGGTTTATTTCCGGGTTCTCTATTCTGTTCCAAAATAGATTATTTTCTTCAATATTAGACTAAAACCAAGTTTGGGGCCGTGAGGGTTCAGAGCAAGACCGATTCTTTCTCTTCCCACTCAGTTCGTGGCTGGAGGACACAATGGTGCACGGTTAGTGAAGAATTGTTTTAAACTATAGATGTAAGAGCTGGTGAAGGGAATTTACACCAAATAAATTTCAGATTCTACTCTGCATTGTATGTATTCTTTCCAGTAAAAGTTCTCAAAATGACTTATCTGAATTTTTTCCTTGTATTTGGATGCCTCTTCATATAATTAAAGGGTTTTAAAACTGCTTTCATAAACATTAACTCATCTGGAACTTACAGAAATAAAATATGAAGGGCATTTAATTATAGTTCTCGTCCCCCAAACCAAGCAACAGAAGTTTACAAACATTCAGTTTGTTACACAATTTCTTTGTGAGTACAATAAATTCATGCAATAATTTAATGTCATTTTAATTTCTTCCCCCTCCTATTCTGGGTTTGTATCTTGTGTCATGGTTATGTATTCCAAAGAATAATGGAGGAAGGCTGGAGGGACAAGGGAAGGATTTAACTGTTCTAGAAATAATGTGTCTGTAAAGGTTCTTCTCAGGTAGACTAAGCATTGGGCTCCTTGAGGTTGGGCTGGACTTGGGGGAATGGATATCCTAGGTCTCTTAATGTCTCCCTATTTTGGTTTTCCATTTTCCTTTTATTATGGAAATCCTTTTTCCTCCAGATTTATCATAGCTTGATTGTGTTTGTCTTAGGATGAGGTAACCCACATGGAACACAGTATTCTGGATGCGACTTAATGCAAAACCAGAGGAACTCCTAGCAACTTTGATGTATCTCTTGCAATTCTAAATATGCATTAAGCATTTAAAAATGTTTTCCATGTCAGTGTGATGGCCTACATTGCACTTAATTCTACCTCATCTCTGAGAAAGGGATACCTTTCAAGCAGAGGAAAGACTATAAAAGCTTGTGAGTGAGAGCCTATGGCATGTTCAAGGAACACTGTTGTTATTACACTGACTGAGTTAACAATTTCTCTTAATCTGTTATAAATTTGTTGAGTATATCTAACATGAATATTTGTTTTATATTTTTAGAATGTCTTCATCGGTGTTTCTGACACAAACATGGATTACAGTAGGGCTTGGCCCCATTTTCATTATAGATCCCTTTCTTGGTCAATTTTGATTCTGATCAACATTTTAGGAAAAGATATTTGTTCAGATACCAGTTTTCCTAATTTAAATGTCCTCATCCATAACTTCTTCATTTTTACCACAGGATATATGAAAACCTATTATCAACCATACTAAAATCAAGATGGTAATAGCCTGTACCTACCCCGTGACCCAGCAATTCCACTCCTAGGTATTTCTCCAAGAGAAATGAAAAAAAAAAAAGTCTGTTAAAAGACTTGTATAAGAATATTCGTAGAAGGTTTATTCATAATAGCCCCAAACTGGAAATGACCCAACCTGTCTATTAATTAGAGAATGGATAGACAAATGTGGTATATACATACAATGAAAACTATTCAGGAATAAAAAGGAACAAACTAATAATATATGTAACACAATAAATATCAAAAACACTGGATGAAAGAAGCCTTATACAAGAGTACCTCCTGTATGAGTCCATGCATTGAAATTCTAGAACAGTTGAAACTGGCTTATGGTGCACAAAAATCAGGGCAGTGATTGCCTCTGGGAATGGATAGGATCAGGTATTGACTGGGAAGGGGCACAAGGAACTTTCTGGGGTGATGGCTATGTTCTCTATTATGCTAGTGATTTGAGTTTCGTAGGTATGCATAAACACATCAGTGTAACTAGCACTCTGATCAGGAAATGAAATACCACAGTGTACCTGAAGCATCTCCATGTCTTGCTTCCAGTGACTACCTCCCAAAGTAAACACTCTCCTGATTTTTAAGACCATTAGTATTAAGACATGCCTTATTTTTGAACTTCATAGTACCTGGCAAGTAATGGATATTAAAATACTACATCTCTTCTCTTAGCTCTTTCTTCTTCCTAGTCACAACATCTAAGGAAGATACTGCAATACTTAATGTATCAAATTGTTTAATGAAGCAAATTCTGTCCTACATGATTTCCATAAAAAGTGAATACTCCAGCTCACTAACCATCTGATCTTCCACACATCTGGGTCTTTGAACTATAGCTAAAATAGCTGTTTGCTGATTGAAATGTCCATGCTCCATTCAGATATTTAGACTTTGACTGGGGACCCACTAAATGAGGAATATGGGTGCAAAAGCATTCCCAAACTGAGCAGATACAAAGAAATATTATTCTTTATTTGATCCTTTTTTTAACCCAAGAAAACATAAATGCAACAGTAGATCAATTTGACTGTAAATATTATCCAAGTATGTCCTTTAAAAGCCAAAGGAATGTCAGATACAATTTATTTTCCACCAGTGCAAGCTGAGACATTAAGTGGCAATTCTACTTCCATTAGCTAAATCTGGCAAATATGCAACTGTTTAAAGGCATTGTCGATAACCATTGCACAATTAAGTATTTGTACTGATGCCTTATTAAATTACCCTTTTCAAGTAGGCATAATAAACTAGGAGTTCACTGTACAGATTTTCATGGGGAAAGTCAGATCAGTATGGGATTTATTTAGAGAGAATTTAGTGCACTGATTAATGAAGTAAATGTCATACGTTGTGATCAAATAAATCCTAATTTCCTTAAAACTTATTTAGGGTCAGGAAACAGCAAAAAATTCCCGCAAATATAATTGTCATGATTTATAACATTACTGAAACAACTTTATAATTGTGATTTTCTTCTTAATAACAGAATCTATTTTGTTTTTAACAGAGAGCATTATCCTACACAGAGATTTCTAATATTCTTGTAAAATGCTGATATTTCTTCTCAACTTTAAGATTCCTACAGGGGCTAAATGATAGATGGGTGAATGGAGAGGAGGATGATGGAGGAAGGTGATGGAGGAAGAATTAGGAAAGGGAACTATGGAGGAGATTACTAAGCAACTATCTAAAGGAGGCTTTGAGATCTACTGGGGATCCTAATCTTCTGGATGGACCCATCTGCATCTTGTCTGCAAAGTGATGTTAACCAGAAAATTCTTATTAGTGCATTGGTCTCTTTTTCTTTAGTCTTTGAATATAGTTTTATCACATAATTCTTAAGCAAAGGTCATGTCTTTCCAGGTCTGGAACCACATTAGTTTCTATATAAAATTAATTCAACTTTGTCTTCCTTCCCCATCTACTCACTAAACTTAAAAATATTTGATTCCTGGCTGGCCTTTAATTGATGAGTCTTCCAAATAACAAAATCTCTAGCTGTATGGTTTGTTCATAGAAAACACTTACTGATTATTTCTAATTCAGTCTGAATGAAATAAGTGAATTTTTGAATTATCTTAAAATATTAGATAATGGTATGGTGTCTAACAACTATTTGGATACATAGTTGATTTTCTGTAGTTTTCATTTGGCTGTTTGATGTTATGTAAAGACAGTCTCTGTGCCTAGAATTGTCAGGAAGAATTCTTTTGCTTTCCAGTTTGTCATAATGGAAAACATAATCTTGGGAATAGTTGCACTAAAGGAATATTTCTAAAAGATAAGTTGTATTTGTGATATTTTTGGAGAAGTTCTTCAAAAAATTGTGGTAAATCTTTTTGTAATGGAAAGAATCACTTGAGTTGACATCTCTTGAATACCTTTCATTTTCATTTGTTGAAAGTGAGATTGTTTGTACTTGGAAATTTTTGAAAAATGATTTTAATCTTTAATGGTTTTTACCGTGTTTATCTGGGTTGTTGACAGACAAGGAAACTGAGGCACAGACGGATTCCTTTTAATGACCTCCTACACAGGCAAAACTGGGATTAAATATCAAGACTGCTAGTTTTAGCTACCAAATAGACACCTTTATTACTTCTGTGTTATAATTCTAAAAAAGTTGTGGTTCTTTGAATTATGGAAAATAGGCCCAGCTTTTTATAGAATTTTCCAATTTTTCAACAAATGATATCTTTTTATCTATAAATATACAGCCTTTATTATTCCTGCCATCTAATATCATATTCAAAATACCTGGGGAAAGGAAGGAGGTATGTGGTAGAGGAAAGAATTAGCTGGAAGATATTTGTTGTAGTCTAAGATTCATTACTAACTTTGAAAACCTGAGCATATCACTTGCTTTATCAGGCTTCAGCTTCCTCTGGTAGTTGAAGTAGGTAATGTGTTAAGAACAAGTAAGAGTTAAAATTCTGCTGTTTAATTTTAATCTTTTCAGTCTGTTCTAGGCCCAGAGACACAGACTAATTAGTCAGGGGCAAGTGTTGAAAGTGAAAACCACGAAAAACCACAGTCAGTGACTATTTTTTAATCAGTACAAATCCCTGCATCCTATCATTTGGAGATAGAGTTTTCTAGAAGGGGATGGAGGTAAGATGGGTCTCTAACAAGCACCTCAAGTGCTTGAAATTTAAGAACAACTTCTTAAATTTAAATTTAGGAACCACTTCTATGAGATAAACATTCTGTTTTTCTGAAGATTCTCTTTTAAAAGCTACATTCAAAAATTAGTCTTTCTTACAAAAAACATGAGCATAACCCCTAACCCCTTTTAGAGTGATAATAGTTGACAGTAGGTGTCATGAGGCCAGGCTGGCCAGTGTGAACAGGGATACTAAGGACCTCTTAAGTCTTTTCAGGAGGGTTCCTGAGAATTCTGATCAAATAACCAAGAGAGTAGAGCTTTCTTAGGAAGTGGTGGGTCAAAACTTGGCTCTGGGAGATTATCTTTGAGGAGAGTGCAGTGTCTTAGTATAAAGTTAACATGGAGAGTTAAGCTGTATCCCCCAGCCTTCCACCAATACCAAGTGAGAGGCTCGGGGATACAGAGCCTAGGTCAGGGTCATGGAAAACAAAGAGGGCTGAGCAATGCTAGTGGCAGATTATTTCTTCCCTGCAGTTAGAGCTGGCAATTTGTGTACTATAGTGAGTCCTGGGTTGCTTGGGGACCTGAAGCCAGCCAGCTGAGATGAGGTCCTACTTGAAGCTTCCAGAACCCAGCAAGGACGTGTTGGCCTGAGTCTTCCTGGGTCTACATCTTGTGCAGTTTGGTTTCTCCTCTTCTCACCTTTACATGGACAGAACTTCCCCTAAGATTGTTTTAGACCTTCTCAACTAATTCTTTTTGTGGCTTTTACAGCATTCAGAGTGAGATATCCTTCAGGTAGTGCACATCAATAATCTCTGCACTAGATGGTCCTCAAAGTAGGAAAAAAGTTACTACAGGAGCATCCATATTGAGGCAGCTTAACAGTTGGCTTCCTGCTAGAAACTTGCTGCCAAAATTACACCTATCAACTCATAGCTTCTTATGCTGACAGACTGTAAGAGGTGGCTGTGGGATAGTGATTCAGAGTCTAGGCTTGGGATCCAGACTGCTAAGGGTTCACAACTCTGCCTCAAACTTCCAAGCTGGGGAACCGCGAGCAGTTTCTCCATCTGTAAAATGGAAATAAAACTAGTACCTAACTTGTGGAATTGTTATGAAGATTAGAAGAGTACTGTGAATCAAGTGCTTAGAATGGGGCCTGGCACTGTTAGCAAATATTGCTATGGTTAGTCCTCCTTTGTTCAAAGAAAAACAGGTCCCTGTCTGTGATATAGGACTTGAAGGGTCCCTAGTCCTCATTCCTATTGAGCAACAATGGTGCCCAAATAACTACTTTTGATGCTCTGGGTTAAGACAGCAGCTCTTCTAGAATTTTGAATATGATTCAGGAGGAGTACATGTGAAGCCATTATGCTGTGATATACTTTGACTTTGTCAGATGAGGTAGCCAGGCCCAGAGGAAACTGCCCTTAGATTAGCACAAGTGTGAGTAAGTCAAGGAAATTTTTCATAAGACATACTGAGGTGAAGGCCTCCATGAACAGTCCAAGGATGCATAAAGCAAGAGGTGAGGCAAGGAATGTGATTTCTATTTTGCCTCCTCCAGCCAACCTTGCCTGGGAGAGAAATCAAAGAACAATGAGAGAGGTATTCTGACACTTAACTAGAATCTGGGTGGGTTTGTATGCCTGTTGAATACTCACGGTTTTTCTCCCTTAGTTATGGAAGCCTGCATCTCTTTGTCTTTGTTAGTAGCTACTTACAGCACTAGGCTGAAGTCCTCTATTGATCTCTAGATAGCACAGCCAGGCTCTCAGCTGCCCTGATGATCACCTCTGCTCAAAGCCTTGGAGCCGGCAAATGTTGTTGCCTCCGTATTCACTGGAAAGACCTCTTGCTTGCACAGGCGCTGTCCAATCTTATGCACTGTGGAGTGAAAAAAATGGCTCCTAAATAAGAGCTTACAATTCTAGCAGGAGTGATGGAGAAAGGAACAGCAGCCATCTCATCCAAGTAAATGAATTTAGGGTTTATTTGAACCACTTAGTCCACCTCTTTTCTACATGGTCTTCTGTCATGCTGAAAGAAACTGATGCTTATTAATTCCAGTAATGAGCAGGATCTTGACTTTAAATCGGAGAATCCACAGGATCTCTTCTCATTTATGTAGTATCTTTATTATTTCAGATAACATATTCTTGCCTGTTGTAAAATCCATATCCCTAACTTGTATATTTATATATGTAAAATTATAACTTGGTATATGCTGACTTATGTGTAGCATTTAAGTGGAATTCATTTCATTGACATACAATAATGCTCATCCTAATATTCTTGTTATTGATTTTAGTATTTTAGACGTATTATTCATGGTGACACCTACTGGGAAGCAAATTTCAGTTGTATCAATAGAGATTATTATAATATAGAAAACATTAATATTTGATGGTGACATAAGTATGACACAAAGGCAATAAACTTATTAATAAACACACAGATTAATTAAACATTCCAAGATAGCAACTAAGAATTTTCAGCTCTTTTTCTTAAAGTTCCCTCTTCGTTTACCAAGCATATGTTGCACATCACCCATTGTTCACAAAAGTTATTCTTAATTAATGAGTCTGGTCCTCTTTTAAAGTAACACAGAGATTGAAAATAATTTTAATGGTAATATCAGTATGAAATTCGCAAGTTTTTTTAAAAAGAGATTTATCAAAACATAACAGTGTTTCCCTCCCCTTTCTTTTCTTTGTGTGTGTGTATATATATGTGTGTGTGTTGCTTGGCAACCAACATTGATCTGTCCAAAAAAAAAAAAATCACATGACATAGGAATTGCTAGTGGCAATATTACTCTGTCATTTTTCTTTCTCATACCAAGCTGATGAAGGTACTACTAATAGGAACACCTATTAATTGTTTCTTCTTTCTTTGAAGTTTAATTTCCATGTATTTACCATGCTTTGAGAATGGATCTGCTAAAGACAGTGGCCTAGAAGGGATGGTCTGATAGACAAATGAGTGGAAAAGACTTCTTTGAGATAAAAGACAGCAGTATCATATTTATTTTTTCTTATTCATCAGGTCAATCTTGCCTTCAAAAAAACATCAATCATGGCAGAATCTAACATCAGGCAGCCTATATTTCCCCTCACTTGTATTTGGAAGTGATAGCCAAAAATCCTGCTAAATGCCTCTGTGAGGCTAATGGGTATGTGTTCAATGCACTTATTAGGACTCTCTTCCTGATCTGCTTCAGCTTCAGTGCACACCATTTTGGGTTTTCCTGTCAGTCTGCTGTGTCCCACTCCTGTCTTTTCAGCTCAGTTCCTTGCTTAACACTGTCTTCACTTGAATGGAGTACTCGGCTCTCACATGAAATCGTTGGTTTGCAACCCTTCCTTTTTTTTTTTTTTTTTGCTAAAAGCTGCTGACAAAGCATCCAGTATTTGGGGGCTACCATTCCTAACTGCTATTAGAGTCTCCTGTCAGAATTAAACAAAATTCAGGACGTGGACAATGGAAATTTTGCTGAACTCCATAAATTATTATTATTACTATTTTTTTTTTGTCTTTTTGCCATTTCTTGGGCTGCTCCTGCGGCATATGGAGTTTCCCAGGCTAGGGGTCGAATTGGAGCTGTAGCCATCGGCCTACACCAGAGCCACAGCAACATGGGATCCGAGCTGCATCTGCAACCTACACCACAGCTCACGGCAATGCCGGATCGTTAACCCACTGAGCAAGGCCAGGGACCGAACCCTCAACCTCATGGGTCCTAGTCAGATTCGTTAACCACTGCGCCACGACGGGAACTCCTATAAATTATTTTTATAATGTGTTTTTCTTTAAAAAATTCAGCTTGGAAGAAATTGTGCTTTGCCGGCAGGTAGGGACAGGTGACAACACTGACATACCAGTCAAATGGTCAAAACTGTGTCACAAGTAAAAGAAGATGTTTTCATTTCCAAATCCTGTATCTTTTGTTTACAGATACTTATTTATTCTGAAAGGCTTTGAAACATATTTCCCATCTCAAGTATATCCAGTTTCACATTCTCTCTGTATTATATTTTCATGTTTATGGGAATTGATGATGGTTGCTCATATTGCTTTTGTGACTTCCCCACCTCACCCTGTTTAAGGGCCTAACAAGGCAGAAGCTTCAGAGGCTCTCTATTGCTGACTACGTTCTCTTGCATTACAGCTCTGAGTGACCATTTTCAAGGCAAAAGGTCATCCCTATCCCCATCCCTTTGGAACCAATGTGAATCAACCTTCTAACCTCTGCCTCAGAGAGATGATGGCTATTTGGGCTGCAATCCCTTCATTACAGATGGTCCATATTTTATATTTAGTGTGGGAGGTCAAATTTAGGAAAGCAATTTCTCTTAAAGCTACGAGTTCCAATAATCCAACGTCTTCTATTGGCTTATGGGTGAGTGGGCAGTAATGGGTTTATGGGAAGTGCCCACTGGTCTGTCTTTTCCAGGAGGGGATTATTCTTGTCAATCTAAATTTTTAGAATTGGTGGGCTTCCATTGTTTATTATTCAGCAAGCTTTTATTAGATTGTCTCTAAGCACAATGCAGCAAGTAAGGCATCAGAAGGCATCAGCCTTCTGAGCAGGCTAGCAGGCTGGATCAATATCTCTAGGCATTTAAAATCTTGGATAAAATAATGTTACGTTTTCATCTCAGCTTCAGAGAAGAGTCCTGCATGTAGTTCTGTTGCATAGAAAACATACAGAAAGATTCATGATGACATTAGCAGGAACAATAATTGTCTAACAATGATAGAGACTATGGGTAAGATGGTGAATTTTTCAGGTAAACATACATTTAAAATATTTCACTCTTTTGTGACTGTTTAGCCTAAATCTACAAAGAAACAGTATGACTGTATTATTAATGTATTTATTACGTTGACTGAAAATAAAATACCAGGGAGAGATGACATCAATTTTAAAATTAATGTTGTAAATGAATTTATATCTGTAATTGCATATATGTATGGAATGAGACAGAGACTGGATTAACTCACTTATGTGCAGCAGATGAATCAAATCAAGAACAGTGACTTGGGACCTAAGGAAGCCATGTGATTCCAAGGCCTTTGGTTGTGCAAGCCCCAGAAGGCCAAACTATCCTAAGGAAATGTAGGCAGGAGAGATGGGTCACAACCTCCATGTCTACATAGAGTGTTCTCATCCTTAATGAACTCTGGAAGCAAAGCAAAGCAGAACTCTAGGCTTTTGTATTCAGAAATCAGGTTTAAAAATTTGTTGTCCTGATTTTCCAATTTACCCAATTATAAACTAGGCTGGGAGTGGAACACACTAGGAAGAAAAGTCTCCTGGGACTTAAGAAGTGTGATAACCATGGCCCCATCACCTGCCTGACTGTTCCCCACACTGAGCATAAATACAGGTGGAGACACATGTGTTGCAGATTAAAATTGAAGCAGGTCACTAGGTTGTGTGCCTTGTAGATATTTTAATTAAAAAAGTAATAGTAGGTAATAATGCTGATGGTAGTTGCTAGTTTATCATTTTTATCATTGTTGAGTATTTACTATGTTTTAGGTATTTCAATGATATGTTCTCAAAAGTTCCTTTGAGGTAAAACATTGTTGTTACCTAGTTACTTTACAGTCAAGAGGGCAAGAAGAAAGTGAATATTTATTGAATAGCTCTTATATATCAGGCAATTTGATTGTGGTATTCATATATATTATATAATTTTATCCTTAAAACTCTAGATGCATATTAACTATAATTATACAAGTGAGAAATCTGAGACTCAGAAAACTTAAAAAATTTGCAAGGTCACAGAGCTGGTCTGTGGTGGAATTGGGTTAAAGTGACCAGATTTGGAGTTCCCATTTTGGTTTAGTCGGTTAAGAACCCAACATAGTGTCTGTGAGGATATGGATTCAATCCCTGGCCACTCAGTGGGTTAAGGATCCAGCATTGCTGCAAGCTGCAGTGTAGGTTGCAGATGTGTTTTGGATCTTGTGTTACCTTGGCTGTGGCAAAGGCTGGCAGCTGTGGCTCTGATTCGACCCCTAGCCTGGGAACTGCTAGATGCAGCCATAAAAAGAAAAAAAGGTGTACATATTTGCTTTGTTCCTAAGTGCATGCTTGGCAAGCTTTCACTTGATTATGTTGCCTATGTTTAGGTCCTTTGCTTATCCTTCAGAGGTTTTTGTCTCACTACTGCCTTATGTGCAGTTGACTCTCAATGTATTTGACCCTGAAATTATTGGGCAGATAGAGATGTGAAGACCTGTAAGCTGAAGCCCCATGATATTACCCTCTTGCTCATAGAGGGCTGCAGTGTTTGGGGATCTCTAAAGATGACTTAAGTGGAACAAAGATGCTAGAATCAAGAGAGAGGAGTGAACAGAGCTGAAGGAAGTGGTTTAATCCCCCAAACATGTAAACCAACTCTTTAAAGTTAGTGCTATTTACTTATGTTCCTAAAGCTCTTATTCAACACAAAATTAAATTCACTTTGTTTTTGTAGAACATTTCAAAGAGTTTGTATTAAACTCCTGACTGTAATCTTTTAATGGGACTCAGGCAGTTGCAAAAGTCCACCTAGGGGCTGAAAAATGAAACTCTACTTCGAGGATGCAGAAGGAGCAGATCTAACATCACTGTGGCTCTTTGATTTACCACTCCCCTGATTGAACAGCCTGAGAAATCATCACTAACACAACCCCTGTGGGTCCTCTGTGCCTCACTCCTTCACATGCAAAATAGGATGATGACAGGGCTGTCCCATGATCTTGTTGATTGAAAGAATAACTTGCAGACAAAGCATTGGGGAAATGTACAGGTGTGTGAAGAGAGATATTGTCCTCTTTTTTAAAATGCCCTTTAAAATAATCAGGAAAAAAGACAAATAGGATGCTAGCAAAGTGAGGTGGTAAAATGCTAAAGTTACTGCAGTTGGGCAGCAACTGAGCATGAACCTGTATTAGGTACTAAGCCTGTCTGTCAGGATTCAGAGGCAGAGAAGCCCAAACTGGAGAGTGCAGTGGAACATCTGACTGCAGGAACACAGTATTTTGTCTCTGCAATTTTTCTCTGCCTCTTTACTAGAGAGAATGCTGGAGATGCACAGTTAAAACTGGTGGCTAAATTCCAGACTGTCTTTCTTTGAAAGGACAAGAAAGAATCCTCTTTATGATTCTTCTGTGTGTGAAGGAGACCACGAGAATAGCAAAACACAACAGTGGGAAGTGGACAATTAATTAGCTAATTATACCTTACCCTCTCATTAGCTCAAAGTAGGTGGTCAGAGAAGAAATTTGAAATCTAGCCTCTTGGAGTTGGAATCTAGCCTCTTAGGTGGCTATGCTTGGTAAACTGTTTACATGAACATAGAGGTAGCCAAGGTATGGGAACCTCTGAGAGTAGCACATACATCTAGGGGGGTCATAGCAATGTAGATTTGACTCCCACGCTATGGCATAAATCCTGGAGCCTGAAGACCTGGGCTGGAAACTTGACTCTGCCACTTACCTGAGTGAGTTATGTTAACTTCAAGTCTCAGTTTCCTTGGTAATAATTCCCACCTTGTAAGGTTTGAGGATTAAATGAGGAACTAATAATGATTATTATTCACTCTAAGAAAAGATTTGGGGGGGAAGTTAGGTCAAGCTTGATGAACAAAATTTGATGGTGGTCAGAGAAATTTTGTAGTGCCTAGGGGTTTGTTTCTTTTTAAGGTATTGAAGAGTTGGTTCTGTAAATGCTCTGTAAATGAGAGATTCATTATATTTTATGATGTTATTTGTAGAAAAAATTTAAAATGACCTTGGCATCATTCACTCTTCCTTTTTCCGTCACTGATGGTAGATAGTTTAGGAGGCAAGACCCAGGCAGTCAGAGTATAAGGCAGCATTTCCCCATTTTTTTTTTGTCCTTGTTAGGACTGCACCCACAGCATATGGAGGTTCCCAGGCTAGGGGTGCAATTGGAGCTGAAGCTGCTGTCCTACACCACAGCCATGGCAATGCAGGCTCTGAGCCCAGTCTGTGACCTGAACTACAGCTCATGGTAACGCCAGATCCTTAACCCACTGAGCAAGGCAAGGCATCAAACCTGTGTCCTCATGGATACTAGTAAGGTTTGTTAATCACTGAACCACAGTGGGAACTCTCCAAATGTATTTTCAGAATATAAGTTCCTAAAAGAAATCCCTGTGAGATTCACAGTGCATACTATCATGTTAAAGGCTCTGTGAAGTCCCAGAATAAATTAATTTGATAAACTCAATATTTTTTGAACTTATTTGACCACAGGATCTTAATTCCACATATTACCTGTTAACATTCCCAAAACATTTTGGGAAAAGTTGATCTAAGGTAACACTTTCCTACTGGGGGGAATCTTACTCGCATTGTAGGCATAGAACCCAGGAGGAAATGCTGAGTTTTCATAAATCTGAAACTAAAAACTTCAACCTTAAATTGCTGTGAAAATCATTGCTAATAACCCTGAAGGAATGCTATGCCAGTTTGTGTGTGTGTGTTGAGCAGAAATGAGCACTGTCTATCAGATCATAGTTTAATCAGTACCTAAATACTTATTTAATGCTCATACTTAGCACTTCTGGGTACACAGAGTCAAAATTTAACAGAGACATAGAACTACTTGCTCATTATTGGTGATCGTCTTGTTAAAAGTTAATTATGATTCTTCAAGGAAGAAGTTAAAGGGCAGTGAAGAATGGGCTAGTGTGAGAGGAAAAGGGAAATAGCTCCACCCAGCAGCCTGCTAGATTTCCCTCAGGCAGGACATAAGAAGTGCTTATGAGGAACAAGGAATGTGATTATTCTGTCATTGAAAAAGGAAGAAAAGGCCTTACCTTTCCTTTAGGGGTTCAGAATTTGAAGCTTCAGCAAGCTTATTCTAACTCAGTGTATTTTTATCCATCTTAATTTTCATACGCAAATTGAAATCAACATTTTTTCCTCCATAAAACAATATTTTTAAAAAGTGCTTTGTTCCTGAGCTAGACTGCAAAAGCCTGTTTCAGCTATAATTTTTCTAAACTCTCAGGACCTCTCCAGTCTAACTCTGGTAGTTGAAGTGACAAATTTACCATTTATTCAGTCATCAAATATTTCATGACTTGCAATGAACTGGGATGCAAAGATAAATCTATCTAGTCCGTGCTCCCCAGCTACTTACATCATAGGTGATATGAAACATAAACAAATATGTCTTTGTTTTAGTGAATGAAATAGAAATAAAGAATACTGGAAACATTTCTGGTTGGGATGATCAAGGCTTTGTGGAGGGGGCATTTCACCTTAGCCTCTTGCAATGGGTAGGAATTTAGTAGGAGAGGAAAAAAGATGGGCCTTTAAGACAGAATGCTTTGAAATCACTTTAAAAAAATCCAGCACGAGCTTGGAAAATGAACATATTTCTCATGCCAAGATCTACGAAGATGAGATAATTTCTGAGAGTCTGACACAGCAGCTCTCTCCCTCACTAGGGCATGAGTATTAGAATTGCAGTTAACAAGTCTTTGTGGTCCCAGAGAGAAATTGATATTTGCTGATTGTACTGTGCTGAAGTAAAATTACAAGAGTGCATTAAAATCCTTTGTAAAGAAGGTTGAAGGCATTACAAAAATGCCTGGGCATCTTGAGCATTAATATTTGATTCAATATCTTTTAGTTGCAATGGCATATTTTGATGGAAGAGGCGTGCATAGATATAAATACAAATTGGAGAACCACCAGGGCCAGGGCTAGCTGTCAGTAAGACTCCTGGCTGGCGGGATCCACTCAGTTTCACCCATATACAGACATTTTGAGGCCATATTTTCAAGTAAAAAGAAAAAGGGGAAGCCTTTTGTTTTATTTTGGTCTACACCATTGTCTGCGAAATGAGGAAAGGGAGCTTCTTACAAACAACAAATATAAACACCCAATAAGGATTGCTAAATTATCTTCTAAGTTGAAAGCACTGGCTCAGACACTCAGATGGGTGGAAAAAGACAATCGCAACTTCTTTTCTTAAGGATCTCTAGGGTCTTATGGAGGGACAGACTTATATGTAGCCAGTGAAGGTGAAAACAGCAAAATAAGTGGTTGGAGGGGAGAGGAGGGAAAGCTGAGACTGTGCAAGTGCCCATCAGTTGGCAAACTCAGTTGTATTTCATTGAAAATGTTCTTTTTTATTTCCACTCATAAACTACCTACTTGGGACTTCGTGGATCATCATAGACATATTTCTTTTTTCTCCATATCTCTTGTCCAGCTCAGTCCTGCTAAGACAGCCTTCTTTGCTGGTGTGGAAGAGGATTTCTTCCCTGTTTTTTTGTTTTTGTTTTTGTTTTTATCAGCCAGAGTTCAATTGCAGTCCACAGAGCCCACTCAAGTTAGATTAAGCAGAAAGGGATTTATCACAGGGATATCATTAGGCAGCTTATAGATTTTGGGCAACAGTTTGAGAACCAAGCTTGGATGCCACAAAGCAGAAGTGAGTCACTCCATGAGACTGTTTTAGCCGAAAGTCTGCTGCTATTGCCACCTGTGACTCAATGCTTGTGAAACCACATCCTGAGGAGCAGAAGCTCTGCTATAGCTGCTGCAAGTGAACTCAATACCTTTGTTACCATGTCTGCCAGGAGGGGCTTGTGCCCTTAGAGAAATTACCTTGTTCTTCTATGTCTCACAAGGTGAGGCTACTTGATTGAAGCTCGTCACCTATGAGAGATGATTGGAGTTGAAGTTTGGGGATTCTCCTTGGGAAAAGCATAATCCACAATGCAAAAAATTACCAAAATGAAGAGATGTGTTAACAAAATCTTTGGCAGCTGCAAAGGGCAGAGATCTTTTGCATCATCCCTCAGACTTTTCCCTTTAGAAAATTTTTAAAGTTTTAAAATTTAATGATATTCTTTTTTAAAAACATCTTCATTTTAAAGATGTTTAACATCTTCATGTTAAACATCCTTTTGCTGTCCCTTGTGTTTCTCATCGCTTTTACAGTAGTTTTATTTTTCCCCTCTTTTAGATTTGTATGCTGGCTTATTTAAGTGATTGCTTTCCAGTTGTGGTTTCCTCCATCCTGTTTCTTCTTACTTCTTTTTTATTTAGAAAAGCCCTTTCAGTATTTTTTAGAATGGGTGTATCACTGTACTCTTTTAGCTTTTGTTTGTTGGAGAAATTCTTTATTTCCGCTTCTATTTTAAATGATATTCTTGCTGGATAGAGTATCCTAGGCTGAAAATTTTTTCCTTTCAGAAATTTAAATATATCTTGCCACTCGCTTCTGGCCTGTAGTGTTTCTGTAGAGAAATCAGCTGATAGCCTTATGGGAGTTCCCTTAAATTAACGCTCTGTTTTTCTCTTGCTGCCTTTAGAATCTTCTCTTCATCTTGAACTTTTGCCATTTTTGTTATAATATGTCTTGGTGTGGTCCTATTTGGGTTCAACATGTTTGAGTCTTCTCTGTGCTTCCTGTATCTTGATATCTGTTTCCTTTAGATTTGGAAAGTTTTCAGGTATAATTTCTTCAACTATATTTTCAATCCCCTTTTTTTTTCATCTCCTTCCAGAATTCGTATTATGTATAGATTGGCCCACTTTATATTATCCCATAGGTCTCTTACATTGCTTTCATGTTTTTCCATTTGGTTTTCTGTCTGCTGTCCTGACTGGGTGATTTCCATTATTCTATCTTCCAAGTCACTAATTCATTCCTCTGCATTATTCATTCTGCTCTTTAGTGCCTCTAGCTCAGTTTGTGTCTCTGCAAATGAATTTTATAGTTTTTCTTGGCTTTTCCTTATATTTTCTAGTTCCTTTCTAAAGGAATATGCATTACTGTTCCTAGCAAATATAATACTCAATGGAGGAAAGCTGAAAGCCTTCCCACTAAAATATGGAACAAGATAAGTATGCCGACTCTCACCACTTCTATTCAACATAGTATTGGAAGTCCTAGCCATAGCAATCAGACAAACAAAAATAAAATGTATCCAAATTGGAAGAGAAGAGGTAAAATTGTCACTGTATGCAGATGACACGATACTATATATAGAAAACCCTAAGGACTCAACCCAGAAACTACTTGAACTGATCAACAAATTCAGCAGAGTAGCAGGATTTAAGATTATCATTCAGAAATCAGTTGCATTTATGTATCCTGACAATGAAATATTAGAAAAGGAGTACAAAAATACGATACCTTTAAAAATTGCACCCCAAAAAATCAAATACTTGGGAATAAACCTGATGAAGGAGGTGAAAGACTTATATGCTGAGAACTATAAAACATCACTCAAGGAAATTAAAGAGGATGCAAAGAAATGGAAAGATACTCCATGCTCCTGGGTTGGAAAAATTAATGTTGTAAAAATAGCCATACTGCCCAAAGCAATCTACAGATTCAGTGCAATCCCTATCAAATTACCCAGGACATTTGTCACAGAACTAGAACAAACAATCCAACAATTTATATGGAACCACAAAAGACCCAGAGTTGCCAAAGCAATCCTGAGGAACAAAAACCAAGCAGGAGGCATAATTCTCCCAGACTGCAGGCAATATTACAAAGCTACAGTAATCAAGACAGTATGGTACTGGTACCAAAATAGACATACAGACCAATGGAACAGAATAAAGAACCCATGAATAAACCCACAAACCTATGGTCAATTAATCTTTGACATAGGAGGCAAGAGAATGAAATGGAAAAAGACAGTCTGGTGCTGGGAAAACTGGACAGCTGCATGTAAGTCAATAAAGCTAGAACACACCCTCGCACCGTGCTCAAAAATAAACTCAAAATGGCTTAAAGACTTAAACATAAGACAAGACACCATCAAACTGCCAGAAGAGAACATAGGCAAAACATTCTCTGATATCAATCTTAAAATGTTTTCTCAGGTCAGTCTCCCAAGGCAACAGAAATAAAAGCAAAAATAAACCATTGGGATGTAATCAAACTGACCAGCTTTTGTACAGCAAAGGAAGTCATAACAAAAACAAAAAGACAACTTACAGAATGGGAGAAAATAATTTCAAATGATGCAGCTGACAAGGGCTTAATCTCTAAACAACTTATGCAACTTAACTTATACAAACAGCTTATACAACTCAACAGCAAAAAAGTCAACAACCCAATGGAAAAATGGGCAAAAGACCTGAATAGACATTTCCTCCAAGGAAGATATACAGATGGCCAGAAGCACATGAAAAAATGCTCAAAATCACTGATTATTTGAGAAATGCAAATCAAAACTACTATGAGGTACCACCTCACACCAGTCAGAATGGTATAAGTCCACAAATAACAAGTGCTGTTGGTGGGAATGAATATTGATACAACCACTATGGAAACCAGTATGGAGGTACTTTAGAAAACTATACATGGAATTACCATATGACCCAGCAATCCCACTCTTGGTCATATATCCAGAGAAAACTTTCCTTGAAAAAGACACATTCACCCGCATGTTCATTGAAGCAGTATTCACAACACTCAAGACATGGAATCAACCCAAATGTCCACAGATAGATGATTGGATTATGAAGATGTGGTATATATACACAATGGAATACTACTCAGCCATAAAAGAGAACAAAATAATGCCATTTTCAGCAACATGCATGGAACTAGAGACTCTCATCCTGAGTGAAGTCAGAAAGAGAAAGACAAATACCATATGATATCACTTATCTCTGGAATCTAATGTGTGACACAAACGAACCTTTCCACAGAAAAACTCATGGACATGGAGAACAGACTTGTGGTTGCCATGGAGGAGCAGGAGGGAGTGGGCTGGACTGGGAATTTGGGGTTAATAGATGCAAACTCTTGCCTTTGTAATGGATAAGCAATGAGATCTTGCTGTGTAGCACTGGGAAGTATGTCTAGTCACTTATGATGGACCATGATAATGTGAGAAAAAAGAATGTATACATGTATGTGTGACTGGGTCACCTTGCTGTGCAGGAGAAAATTGACAGAACACTATAAAACAGCTATAATGGAAATAATAAAAATCATTATAAAAAATAAAATTTAATGATATTTATAGATTGGCCTGATACATATTAACATTTCAACATCTTACTAGGGATAGCAGTGCAGCCTGGACTTTCTTGGAATGTGTTGAAGAGAAACAAAGATGGTCAGGAGTTGAGCTCCTCATTTGCTTTACTTCTGATTGTCACTGTGCCCCTTAATTCAGAGACCCTATGACAGACATTATATTCCCGAGTGACTTACAATTATGTGTACACTATTCCCTGCATATGTGTGATAGAGCGGCCTCCATCATTTTCAAAGAGTATCTTACCATTCTGTGAATGAACTAGGTAGTACTGGAGACCAAAATGAAATATTTTATTTTTTTTCTTTTTGTCTTTTGCCATTTCTTGTGCTGCTCCCACCGCATATGGAGGTTCCCAGGCTAGGGGTCAAATCAGAGCTGTAGCTGCTGGCCTGTGCCAGAACCACAGCAACATGGGATCCAAGCCACGTCTGCAACCTATACCACAGCTCATGGCAATGCCGGATCCTTAATCCACTGAACAAAGCCAGGGATCGAACCTGCAACCTCATGGTTCCTAGTCAGATTCATTAACCACTGAGCCACAATGGGAACTCCCGGGATTGTATCTTTATATAGTTGTTTTTATTAGAAATTTTTTAGTGTCAAGGAGCATACATACTAATAGGCACAACCTTTAGGAAGCTTGATTATAATAATAAGATACTTCATTGAATGCCCAGGCCTCCAAGAAGGTAAGACTAGAGCAGCAGAAGTATCTGTATTTACACCAATGATCTAAGTCCACTGCATATTTATTTCAGTTTTTCTACCACTTATTTCCAGGATAAGTGGCACAGCTGGCCTTTTTGTTCCAAACTCCAGGTTGCAAACTAGCCTTGGAAAGCCCCCTTTTCAGGTTCATCCTTGGGCCAGTCAACTATATTATCAGTTGGGGAGGGAGCTGCATGATCTATTACCCACTTATCAAAGACTGTGGGTGGCATCAGATTCTCTGAGCACAGGACATAGTCAGAGAAGTCTATCAAATCCTATATAATGTAAAGCAAAACTTTCCAAGGCTCTTGAGTTGGCCTTTGCACATATGGCAGGCTGATAGGGAAGAGTAGCTGGAGGTCTATTTGCAGGAGAACCTGAAGGGCCACCAGAGAGGTAGCTTATCTTAAGGTGAGAACCGAACATGTGACATCTGACCAAGCTGTGGCTCTTGGAGGGGCAAATTGTGTGGTGACTGTCACTCAGTTTTATAGCTTGGCTTATTGCCAGGTCAGGGTCCTGTTGGAGAACACAGGTGAAAGCTGAAAGACCCATTTGAATCTCTAGCACCATGTTTTAAATTCTGAGAGTGCATAATACATAGAGAAGAGACAGATATTCTTGTTCCCTTGTTCTTAGGACACAGTGGCTCTTGTGTCTTCATGGACATCAGCTACTGCCAGCAGAAGAGTCCTGATTAGTATAACAGGTTAACTACTTGCACCTATTCTTAGGAGAAGCCCTGGGTTCCAGTCAAACTTAGGAGGCATTTTCCAGGAGGCTGCGTGATTTGGATGTGTTGGGAGTAAGAGCAGTGACACATGGGCATTATCACTAATGTGATCCTATTTGGAAGTGTAGGCTAACAGTCTAGTGATACATGGAGAGATGACTAACACCAATTTAGTTCAATCAGGTTATAATTATTTATGAACAATTTAAATCACTTGTTTGTTTCAAATGAGATTTCTTCATTTCTACCTTTATGCCATCAGATAATATGTTTGAATTGAGTGAATTTGCATATTCTTAGATATTTTAGGAGAAGCTCAATTCCTTAAAGCTTAGGTATGTCATTCTCATAAAAGCTATATATATGGACTTGCTAAAAATAGTTTGGATTTCTTTGTTGGTAGTCAACTGCATTTATCCAAACTTCTTAAACGACTCACTAATGGCTTTCTACAGCCATTGTCCAACACTTCCACATACCATTCACATCAGCTCCTTTTGATCACAGCCTCCCATTCTAACCTCAGTTAAGATCAGTGGACAAAGTTCCAAATTCTTTATGTACAGCACTGAAAATTAAAATACTGACCGGAAAACAGACAAACAAGGAAACATCAAACAGTTGATTTAGATGAGAAAAACCCTCTCTGTTTACAATCTTTTCCTAACACTTGCCAGTCCTAGCTCCTCGGAGTGAATATTTGTCAGTGGGATTGGTTGATTTATGTTCACTGAACATATCAGAATCTGATTCGTATTTTTTCTCTCAAAATTCCTAATGTATGTAAATTTGTTAAGTCTTTTGTGGGGGTTGGGGCTGGTGGGGTAGGGTTTTGGGATCATGCCACAAAATTTTCATCTTTGAATTTAGGTATGGGACAAATACATTTTAGAGTTGGAATCAAGACTTGAATTTTTTTCTAACCATCTCCCCTTTCATTGTTGTAATTTCCTTACTCATATTTTGTTTTCTGTTTCTGTAGTCTTCCTTTTACTTTCCTTCTCTCTTCCCCCCTTCTTCTCCGACGACTTGTTCCCTTTTTCCCTTCCCTCTCTCCCTCCTTCTTTTCTGCCTTTCACTTTTCTTCCCCAGCAACTCTTCTGGGGAGTGGAGATGATGGTAGAGGGAGGATGGTTTTTAAATCATTGGTTCTCAACTAGAAGTGAGACCAGGGGACATTTGGCAATGTTTGGAAATCTTTTTGGTTGTTACAACTGGATGCAGGGGAAAGGGGCATACATAGTACTTCAGTATCTCCCAGTGGGGGACACTGGATAGGAACCAGGGATACTTCTTAACATCTTACAATGTGGGGGACAGAACAGTCCCCCACAGTAAAACTCATCTAGTTCCAAATATAAATAGTGCTGAGGTTGAGGAACCCTGTTTTATGTAAATATGACTGTATTCATGAAGAACACAGGAGGTTAGGAGGAGTGGAGATGGAGCTTTGTTGGGTCCTGTTCCTTTTTATTTACAATTGCTGGCTGGCCCTTTAATTTAACTCGTCATCTACCACAGTGAGTATAAAATTTATATACAAAGACCTACCTCTGTTGGCAGTAGTGATTATAGTTTCAAACAAATAGAAAAACTCATTAAAGCTATTTATGTGGGAAATGTGGAAGACAAACTTTTCTCTTGATTTATTTTTTCAAATATTGTTTAAATATAATTATGGTAGAAAATTTCATTTAGGCATTTATGGGGTGTGGCCTACACCACAGATCACAGCAACGCTGGATCCTTAACCCACTGAGCGAGGCCAGGGAGCGAACCTGCAACCTCATGGTTCCTAGTTGGATTCCTTAACCACTGAGCCACGACGGGAACCCCATTAGCAGCCTCTTTCAAGAGTTCCTTGCTCTCTTCAATGCCCGTGGTCTTCATCTATATCTACTCCACATCAACAATTCTCGTCTATAGCATCACTTTGCCATCAAGCAGACTGTTTCATACTTGAAATTTCAAGCTCACTGACCTTTCCCTCTGATAGCAGCTTCCCATCTTTCCTGCTCTCTTTGTGATTCCAACAGTATCTATTTCTCAAGCATCTTGGTTTGTCAGTCTTCATTCTGCCCCAGCCTTAACTTGCTGCTGTTCGTTGTAATTACTATTTCATTGATACCTTTTTATCTCTCTCCTCATGTTTTTGACACATTTACACACTTTTAGCTGCACAGCCAGTCTGTTGGATTCCATTGGAAAAAGTCACAAATTGTGCATATTTGTGTCAGTACAAATTCATGGCTTCTAGTATCCTTTTGGCCTCAAGAGCCCTTCCTACTTATCTTTCTTTTTTTTCAGTTATTTCAACAGCTCTGTTTCCTCTCCTATGCCTATCCTAACCCCTCTCTGGATGGATCACCGTTTTTAGCAAACTTAAATCATATATGGAACATAATTGTGTTTAAATATAAATAAATAGCCTTGGTTTCTACTTATAAGAAGTTCGAGAAGTTCCCATTGTGGCACAGTGGGTTAAGGATCCAGCATCACTGCAGCTGTGGTATAGATTGCAACTGAGGCTTGGATTTGATCTCTGGTAGCTGGGAACTTCCATATGCAATGGGTGCAGTGTAACCAAAAAAAGAAGTTTGAAATTGTGAATCAGGAACTCCTTGATTTCTTGTCTCCTCATTGTCTGCAATATTATTTACTTCTATATCCATTCTTTAGACCCAAATAAGGCATTTTCCTCCCAGCTCTATTCCTCTTGTCTCATCTGGAATCTTTCTCTATCAATGGTCTCCCTTTTTAAGTGTGTCTTCAGCTTCTTTCTCTTTTTGCTCCTTCCCTTAGCCTAACTTCAGATCAGGTTTTGCCATTTTCATAAAACCTGAACAAAACCTTAATTTTATTCTATGATGCTTTTAAGTTTTCAGACAACCTCAATTTTGCTTATCATTCATTCTTTTTATACCTCAATGTCTTATGTACTAAACCCACCCTAACCTGACACTATTTAGACCAAGGTTGTTGGTGACTTCCACATCACCATACACTCTGGGGAGTATTTTGTCCTTGTCTCATCTGAGCTTTTCTGCAGTATTTGAGATTTGGGGCCACTCCTATTTTTAGGCCTTCCACACCCCCTTCTTCACATCAGTGCCATCAAGTGGCATGAGAACTTGGACACGTTGGACACATTGCAAATAATAGGACATGTTTCTGTCTGCCTTGCACATGCCATTCCTTCTTCTTGGGATGCTTTTTTCCTCCATATACCTCTGTCTTCTCTACCAGGAAATATCTCATACATCCTTCAAATTCCAGCCTAAACATTGCCTCTTCTGCATTGCCTTGACAGATTTAATTACTCAGCATTTCTTATTACTAAGTCTGCCTTAGCTAAGGACCTCTTTCTACAGGTTGGACTTCAAATTTTTTTTTTTTCAGACACAAAATCTCATATTTTAAATAAGCAAAAAAAAAGGTGAAAATGTAAATCTTCATTGCTAATCAAATCTCATTACATGTATCTTTTTATTTGCATGGTAGCAGTGTTGACAGAGTATAGCTAGTCATTCCTCTGTCTACCTTTTCTATCTTCTATATCTTTTCCCTCCATTTTAATGCATTTTTAATTAGCATTGACTCCAGTTAATTAGCATTGACTTCTAGCATTGAAGCTTGTCTAGTAGCAGTATTTATTATGTTTGTTTCAAAACTCAAATTAAACTCAATTTTTTTCAACATGAGTTGTAGGAAAATCTTTGGTTCTTTCCTTAACAAATAGAACGCTTTTTAAAAGACATAGTTTTCCTTATAGTAAGGTACATACCTGTGTTTTGTAAAGCATAAGTTGTGGGTTTAGGTTCAAGTATATACATGTAATTATATTAGGCAAGAAAGAACCATATTGTCATTGTGAAGGCTATGTAAATTACTATTCAGCACATGTGAATGACATTTCATCAAACACCTTATGATAGGTTATAGTTTATTATTTTTCAGAGAAAAATATTAAATAAGAAAATAGACTATGATGACACTGAGGTCCTGTCTATAATTAGGCTGAAAAGATCTCTGTGGCTGTGCTCTGGGCTGGCTCTTATCTCTTCTGTTGCTTATGTATTAATGGTGATGGTGTCACTGATACTTCTGGGCTTCATTGCCATGCAGATTGATAGCAAAAACAGATTCTGGCCAATATGGCTTTTAGATGTCGCTTGTCTAGACAAGTCAGGATTACTGGAAACCTGTCTCTTTTCTTTATTTCATGGATTCTTTTACCCTTTTGCACTTAACCCTCAGTCTCTAAGGGGAGAGATATATTTCTTCATCTTAGATATTTCACAGGGATGATGGTTTATGTTTTGTGATTTTAAGATAGCTCTTTCCTCCCCATATCCTCCTGAGTTAGTAAAATAGGTTTACTCAGGTGGCTTTCAAGAATACCCTGAGTGTTTTTTTTTTTTTTGTATATTTTCATGTGTAATAGATATAATACTTTTGAAATGATTCCCTTTTATGCTTTTTAAAAATCAGATTTATTTCTCCCCACACTCCACCACCATTATGGTTGGGGCAGGGGCATGCACTTTAAATGCTGTCTCTGAAGGAGGAATGCAGGACATGGGGAAGTTATGTGCCAACAAGAAGAGTGAGGAGAGAGTTCACTGCTCCTGGCTTTAGGGAAATGGTGGGGAGAATGAATGGTCAGAGGTAGAGTCGAAGAGTCAGCATGTTTTTGAGAGGCTCTTACAGTGAAGAATACCCAGAGTAATTGGTGAAAGGATGCTGTGTGGACCTAAAGCTGCCATCTTCTCTCTTTTGAAGAAGAGTAGGAACAAATCTGAAATACTGAGTTTTGAACCAAAAGAGATGACTGAGTTATCCAAAGTAATTGTTTAAACTATAATGTTTCTTCTGAGTTCACTAGATTGGATCAAATTTAACCACTTTTTTTTTTTTTTGGTCTTTTTGCGATTTCTTGGGCTGCTCCCGCTGTGGCACATGGAGGTTCCCAGGCTAGGGGTCTAATCAGAGCTATAGCTGCCGGCCTACGCGAGAGCCACAGCAACACGGGATCCGAGCCGCGTCTGTCACCTACACCACAGCTCACTGACAACGCCGGATCCTTAAACCACTGAGCAAGGCTAGGGATCAAACCCATAACCTCATGGTTCCTAGTCAGATTCGTGAGCCACTACGGGAAGTCCAAATTTAACCACTCTTAATTCTGCTGCCTTGGAAATTGTAGTCTTGAGATTAGTTCAAATATGAAAACAAAGAAATTATTTTTTTGCACATGAGTATATAAGTACATCTGAGACCCCATTATATGCAAATGAGGAAGCATAACTTTCTCTCCTTAAAGCATTGAGTCACTGGTCATGAATGTACGTTGGGGATATGGGACAGGATATTATACACAAGATAAAGTTGGTTAACACACCCTGAAAATGGAAAATAGCTCTATGCACTGTAGGGGCGGGGAAAGTCACTGGTGGAGGTAAGGACCCTGAGTGTCTTCTGTTTGTGTTTGACTCTTGCTAGGGGAAGGTGTGAGAACTTCCTTAGCCACTTTCTCTGTGGGGTTCTATGGGCATTGTGGTTGAATCAGTTACAGTATTTTTAGTATCATTGTTAGTAATTGGTTGAGGAATATCCATTCCTTACATTTATTTGAGCCAATGAAAAGCAAGGAAAATCTTTCTGGGGCCTTCTTAGAAAGAAGTTCTTCCCTTAAGAGAGAGAAGGGACAGGTTAACCTAATGATCTGCATGGTAAAGTGGAGAGATGATGAAATGCGGTCTCAGATGGCAGGTTTGAACCATTGGATCAATTGCCCTGAAGCCTGCCTCACCTTTGGATGCCTCAAAAATGAGCTAATGTATTTCCTTAGAGTTCATGTCATTTAGAGATGAGATTCAGTTATTTGTGGTGCCAGGCAACTTGACCAAGCCATAGGCCATTCTGTTTTTCTGCATGACAGAGAATGGAATTATTCAGAGACAAACTAGTTTGCTCATTGTTTTGATGCCAAGTGTATATTCCACAGGGTATTTTCTAAATCTATTTGTAATGCTTCCAAGTAGATGAGAAATTTATTAGCTTGGGAGCCTGAATGTCTGACTCCATTTTTGATTCTTCTAGTCACTAAATGGGCAAATATTAGCTTCTGTAGGTTTCTAAGTTGTAGAATGAAGGTATTAGACATGAATCTCACTGGTTCTTAAAGCTTAGTGTACATTTTTAAAAAGTATGGGAAGAGTGCTTAAAATGTAAATCCTTGGGGCCCTCTGTAAAGATTCTGATTAATTTTTAGTGAGAGATAATTTTAATGCAAGGTGTTTCAAGGACCTTGAAGAAATCCAAATTTAGAGACATCATAAGATCCTTCCAAGTTAGCTTGGGATTTAGTCTTATCAATCAGCAATTCTTACCTGTGCCATTCCTATTCTTCATTCTTAGAAACCATGGATTCTAACAATGAAGCTTTGTTGGGTTGGATGGCCAAATGTAGGGGGCTATAGACTCATCAAGGTGGAAGGAACCACAAAAGGTTAATGCGGTTCATCTCCTTACTTCTGGGCTGGACTCCATCCAAAGAGCCCAGAAAAATGGGTGCCTGTTCTATTCACAGGGATGTCAAGAAAGTGATACCACATCTGCCCTGGATTGTCACTTCATGTGAATTCTTTCTAAGCAGACAAGTCAGGAAATCATGTAGCTGACTAATAATATAGTCTCAGTTGAGGATTTTCACGTTGGCCCAGGATATGTGTTTGATTGTTAAAGAAATAGGAAATCAAACAAAACATTTGAAACTAAAATTATCCTGTTATCACTTAATCATTGGAGATTTGAAAGAGAATTCTTGATGTCATTACAGATGATGCTTGAACTAGCAATATAAGGAAAGCTAGTTAAATTGAGGTTCACAATTGACAGTATGTGGACTAACAGAAGTTCTTCCTTGTAGTTGGCTTAATTTCCTTCTGCTGTGATTCAGCTGGTTTTCTCTAACATCCTTCTCTGTGAGTGGATATAAATCTGATTATCATTCTCTCCATACTAATTCCTCATTCTTTTGAAAAATTATTAACTTTCTCTTCAGACTTTATAAGGCTAAAAAAGTTTCACTTCTCTTAACCTTTCCTCATATGTTCCATTTCTCAAACATCAGTGATTTTAATTATATGTCTCTGGACTTGCTCCAAATTTTTTGCATCTTCAAGTGCTGGGGTTGTAAATGGTACTAACATAATAGCTCTGACCATTGTAGGGTACAGTTTCTTCCATGCACTTTTTCATATGTGGGATGCAGCATGGACTCATCAGGCTTCTGGGGTTTGAATCCTGGGCCTGACACTTTGGCAGGTTATTTAACCCCTGACCTCAGTTTACTTGTCTGTGGAATGGGTATAATGATGATGATGATGATGATGATAAGAATAATAATAACAATGCCTACCTCATAGGTTATTCAGAGTATTAAATGAATCTGTGTACATAAAGAACTCATAACTATGCAGGGCATTAGCTCTTGTCATAGAGAGGTAAAATGTGGAAAATGCAAGAATGCAGAAAGAACATTAGCTTTAAAAAAAAAAACTGCTTGTATTCCTACAGTGTGCACATTATGTATAAATGGTGTAGAATCACCAGCTATGGAACAAGAAAACCTGTAATGGAGTGAAAACCTGTAATGTTAAATATGCTGCTGGCTCTCAGGAATAGGTTACGAGATACATGGTATTCAGGCTCTTTACTGTTACTTATTAACTATGTGATTTAAGGAAGTTCCTTTAAATGTCTTGAAAGCCAGTGGATGCGTCTGTAAAATATGGGTAAAAACAACTCATCCTCCTAAACTATATAAAGTTTTCATTTTCTTTTGTGAGCCTAGTATATGGGTATCTAATACTAAGATTTGGTTAACAGGTGGTGGGAGGTTTGGAGAAAAAAGCTGCAAATCAGACGTGAACCAATCTACTGAAAAACAGAGGGAGAAAAGTTGAAAATAAATGAGCTCCTTCTCTTAAATGCTAAAATCCAATAATAGAGCCTAAATCTGGTTTGGTTTTAAAGACATAATTTTCCCTTTCATTTGGAGATAATATGATGTGGTGGTTTAACGTGTAGTCACTAGCAGTGACTTGAATTTAGATGCTTACTGTGGGGGTACCAGTCAGGTTATTATCTCCTTGACCCTGAAATGCCTTATTTGAAAATTGGAGAGGTTTATGCCTTACCCTCCAGGCTTGTTTTAAAAATAAAAATGAGATAATACATGTAAATCATTTAGTAGAGTGATGGCACATTATAAGTGCTCAACAAATGGTACTTGCTATGATGGTTCTCTATCATGGGGGTACCCGAATTCAAAATAATGAACTTTTCTTGATCTTTCCAAACACATTTTTTTTTCTGTCTGAATGACATGCATGCAGTTTATCTATGAGATTTTCAGGTTTTGAACAATGAAGATTTGGGTGATGAAGTTGGAGCAGGGAATGCAATGACAGTGTCTCCTCTCCAAATCTGCACACATTCGCTCCAGTGCAGTGTTGGTGGGGGATGCAGGACAGCCCACAGGAGAACTGAGGTGGGGGAGGCAGAATGGGAAGCCACATATGATAATGCAAACCACATTTCCTGGCTCGACCACTTAGTTCTTTCCCTTGGGAAATTTTTACTGGTATTTTGCCTTACTGTGAGTCTTTGCACTTCCTGTTATGAACTGGTTAAGAAGATAATTATAACATGGTTATGGGAAATGGTGATGAAATATACCTCAGTATATAGCAAGAGAACAAGACTTCTGCCATTTGGAAGAGATAGGAAAAGCCAGCCCCATTTTAAAAAGTAACATTTCTTATTTTTAAAATTATAAAGTAATATTACCTTATTTTAGAAATTTTTGAAAAATAGAAATATAAGTATTATTAAAATGGCAGATGTGCCCACCATTCAGTAATAAGTACTGATCACATTTTGTCAATTTTTTCTTTTCCTTTCTGTCAATCTTTCTGTGACTGTATTTGTATTTATGCATATAACACATGCTATTTAAATATTTTATATAATATTTATACAAAAATGAATTAAAATACACATGTATAAAAATATTCATGCTTACATAACATATCCATATACAATTTTCATCCTGATTTTAGTAGTATTGTATGGTAAATGTTTCTTTATATGATTACAATTTTTTTTAAAGGATATCATATTTTGTTTTGTGTTTGTAACATAATTTATGTAGTCATATTGACATTTAGGTTATTTCCAATTTTTTATGTTGTATAAATGAAGCTGTAATAAATATCCTTCTATAAAAATTCCTAGGATATCTGTAGTTATTTCTGTGGGATGAATTTCTCTCCAGGAATATTAAAATTCCCTACATATTGCTAAGTTAACTTCTAGCAAGATGATGGCATGTTACAGTTTTCTAACAGTATATAAAAGTTTTATTTAATTTTTCTATCACCAAATTAACATTTTTTCAATCTTTGCTAGTTTGCTCTATAATAAGTATTTTCTCATTATTTTTGTAATGTGTGTATATGTGTTATGTGTTGGAGATTGGAAAATAGATGAATTTAAAAGGATTCTTGCCTATTTGTATTTCTTTGTTAATTTCTACTAATGTACTTTGACCGTAAGTGGAATATTTTAATTTTCTTATGAATTTATATGTACACTTACATGTGTATGTTTATGTTTATATGTCTACTACAGTATATTGCCTCTCACAAACGTTCCATTTCCCCCTAGTTTTTTCATTTGCTTTTGCATTTTGTTTATGATATTATTTGATATGACTTTTTCAAATTTAGTACATTCTACTCTATCACTACTTTCCTTGGTATTTTTAGTGCTTAGAAATTCCCGAGATCGGGAGTTCCTGTCGTAGCTCAGTGGAGAAGACTCTGACTAGATCTGGCTAGTACAAAGATGTAGGTTCGATCCTTTGCCTAGCTCAGTGAGTTAAGGATCTGGCGTTGCCCAGTGAGCTGTGGTGTAGGTCACAGATGCGGCTTGGATCTGGCATTGCTGTGGCTTAAGCCAGCAGCTACAGCTCTGATTCAATCTCTAGCCAGGTAACCTCCATAGGTGGTGGGTGTGGCCCTACCAAAAAAAACCCAAAAAAAACAAAACAAAAAAAACCCTCAAAAAAGAAATTCCCAGGATCAATGCATAGCTTTTTTTTTTTTTTTAAATCAATTTTTATAGTTTGTTTTTGTTTGTAAACGAAAGCCATTTAATCCATCTAGGATTTATTTTGGTGTAGAGTATAAGGTATTTTGCAAATCAACTGTCTCCTCTTTTTGCGTAAACCTGAAGGTTTTTTTTGTTTTTTTTTTTTTCTTTTTGGTAAGAAACAAATATGTCCCTAAGCCAAGCAAAGACTGTAGGAGCAAAGCAATCAATCTTTGAGCTGCTACAGGCCATGTGAAGCGGGACAGAAAGGGTCAGTCACTGGCCCCCGACTCTGGGGGAGTCTTAAGCCATGGGCCAGTAGCAGAGCTCTGTAGCAGAGCCTGCCAGTTTCTATATTAAGAGAGAGGCATGTAGGCACTTATGCTCTCAAGGTTCCTAGTAAAGTCATAGAGGCAACAATCTTCTGTTGATTGAATTTTAACTTAATTTAATTTAATTTCCTTGGCAATCACAGATGGTGTCATCCAGCAGCTAGGGGCTAAAAAGGGGCACTCTACAAACCGAATGAACACATATTGAGTTATAATCAGAAGCACGAGCAAATGGAAGCAAAAGTGTGACTGTCAACAGAGAGTTGCAGTGTGGATTCTCAGTTTAGCAAAGAGCCAGGCTGGCTTCTACCAAGGGCTTTGTGCAAGTTTCAGTAGCAATAGGAATGTCACCTAGGAAGTCTCTTCTTGGGGTTAGAATCTACAAGGGTAGGTTCAGAAAAGTAAAACAAAAATGATGAAAGCAAAGTACTAAAATATTCTTCACTTAGTGAAATCTATACAGTTAAAATTACATTTGCTTGGAAACAACAGAAAAATTGTTAGCTAAGAGTAGAATTTTATCTCAGTCACAGAAAGAGGGACAAAGACTTTGACCTCATTGACTGTACTTTGGCTCTATCATATTAAAATATTTATTGCAGAAAATGACCATTTTTTTTGACATTTGATATTTCATGCTGCCCAAAATTACAAGGCTCTCTGTTTTTGATCAAAAGATAAAGGTAGGTATTAAATGTCTCATGAGGGAATAGGGCACTTGCTCCACTGAGTTGCACAGGAGAGATGGGGAGGGGGTTCTGAATCATCTTAGGACCTCTGCCTCCAGATGTGTTATTCATTCCTCCAGTTAACAGCCATTTCCTGTAATCAGTAAAAGCTGATCAATCGTCCCTGACGAAGATGGAGCCAAGAGGTTTCTGGCCAGAGAAATGTCTGTGTCGCTTCTAATATACCCACAGAACAGATTGGAAGGGAAGCAGCTACAGTCTGCTGTGCTGGAAAATGACACTGAACCTCACCCCCAACTGTTTTGGTCCTCTTTATTACAGGTGTTGAAGCTTAGGCCTGGTCTATTTTCTGATGCAATACAGATACGGTGATACTCTCTTTCTCTCAGTCTTTGCTGTAGATTTGGGTGTTTCAAGCCATATTCACTGGGATATGAACTTACTATTGTTCATTTTTTTCCAATTTTGGCCAATAAATGGTATGCTTTCACAAAAATTTGTTAAAACGCAACCCAGATAAGCAAGTGGATCTAAAGGTGGCTGTCAAATATCCCTCTTTTTAAACAGAAAACTGGCACTTTGAATTGCTCAAATTGTACTATTTTCTATACCCTTGTAACAGGTCAGGTGCCAAAGCTTGATGAACGAGATAGAATCACACAATGGGATCAAAGGGACAGCCAGCCCGGTTTATTTCCAGAGGAAAAGCTTACCAATACACAAAGAAGAATAAAGGGCTCGGCTTGAAACCATTTTTTTTCCTGAAGTACAAATGTATGAGAAAGGACATCACCAGGAGCAGTTATCCCTATAGTTATAGTAGCTTTGTAAACCAGCCCTAACTACTTATGTAGAAGTAAATTATTTGATGAAGCAGGAAAATATCAGCAGTCTATTTGGATAAAAAAGAAACCCTCACCCAAATTATGTCTTTAAAATTTATCTGGATAATTCAGGTGAAAACACTCTTTTTTTTCTCTTCTGATTTAGGTAATTGATTATGTCCATCTGCTCTTCTTCACAGAAGTCAAGAACCAAATGCTTCTTTTGGCATCTCCATTTCTATTCTTCCCTCTTATGTGACTAACCTCTGTCTGAATCAGGAGTTTCTATGGATAATCACCCACCAGCTGTCACCAGTTCCATTTTCACCTGTTCTGTATATAAATCTGAGCAATCTGAACCCACTCAGTAACATTCCCCAACTGGCTGAGTATCTAAATGATTCTACAGATGCAAGAGTATCCCATCATTGGCCACTTCAGAATGTGTAATTAGTCTATCTTTTGGGTATGTGCAATCTAATTGGTGATACAGAGAAAATTTTATTTGCTGAAGAGAGCTTATTATAGGACTATTTGTCTTGACACATGGGAATTCACATTTTTTTTTGTGTGTGTAAATCTCCACGTGTGGTGATTCTGGTGAGAATGGTCATCTGTTTTCAAGTGGCAACTCCAGTTTTCCCATTTTGGATTTTAGCTGCTTGCTTTGGTCCTATCCTGTATGACAGTGGAGCACCTTAAAGTCACCCAAGAGAGCAAACAGAAAAAGGATGAGCTCCTGGAAGTGGCCTGCTTCCTGACAGGGTGCCCCACCAGCTGAGTGCTCAGAACCCAGTGCCATTGTGGAAGCCCACTCACATTCTGGATAGCCATTGTAGAATAAATAATCCCCAGCTGGAACACAGGATTAAAATTTAATTTATTCCAAATCATAATTAAGCTATGTGATATATAAATAGAAGGTCTCTAAACTTAAAACCCAAGCCCTTGTGTTTTAGTTCCCCTTCTGATAATTTTTTGGTTCATGGTCTTGGATAAACTTCATAAGTTCTCTGAGCCATGGTTTTCCATCTGTAAACTGGGGATAATGGTACCTGCCAGACCTTGGGTTGTCATGAAATTTGAACGAATACCTGAAAACACTTAATGAGCTGTAAGTAAGCTCTGTAACTGTATGATAATGGGGTGCCTGGTTTAGAATAATAACAAAGTGCCTTGAATACCTATGTGCCAGGCATTGTCCTATCTTATATCCTAGGCACTCATTTAATTGTCACCACAACTCCCTGAGACAAGTTCTATTATTATTTGTTTCACTTTTCAGAGGAGACACTAAGGCACAGAGAGGTCAAGTTACTTGTCTCGGGTAACTCAGCAGACTGCCTGGCTCTGGAGTCTAAACTGTTAACTTCTCTACCTATACTGCTTCTCTGGGTGCAGTGTGTTTTGGTAAATGGGTGTGGGTTTCTGAGAAGTGCCAGTCTGGTCCTTGTTTTGGCTAAATTGGCTGCCTGTCTGGTTTAAGCAATAGAGATCTTCTCCATCAGGGAATGCCTGAGGCCTTGATCATGGGCATGGTAGCTGCTTCTGTGATCAATCAGTGTAGCCACTTGAGTTCCCCCTCCGCCTCCCTCCCAGCTTCTCCTCCTCCTCTGGCAATGCCAGGAAGCTATTATGCAATAATGGTAGGCCGTGTAGGAGAGAGAAAGAATAGTCATGGAACCCTGGGGCCACTTTATATTTCCTTCTTGAATTAGTTCTTCTTAATTTTTAGGAGTCAGCCATGAATACTGCCCCCCGAGGAAGCAGGAATCAGCATACTGTCCTGTACTGCTTTCCATTTGTACTTAGGATTTCTGTGGTGATTCTTCCTGATCAAATCCATGCCTGCCTATTAGGAGCTTATTACAAATCCAGGAGACCCAGTGATGGATCTATTGGACCGTCTATTTCTAGGAGGGAATAGACAAATGATTATGAATTTTGAACACATGTCTCTTAAACCCATGTCATTTTGCTACTTGCTTTGCGTAATGAAATTTCACATGATAAATCATGAGATCCTAGAAGAATTCTGCCTGTTTTCCAATTTTGATTTGGCTTTAGAGCAGTGGGAAGTGCAAATACAATTAGGTTTGAAAATTATTCAAGAATCATTTTAACACTCACAGGAGATTGCTCTGCTAACCCACATGGATTTCTTCTCCCTGTCAGAATTTAACCAGTTCAGGGCAGTTTCTGATTAGAAAGAAGGTATAAAAGTTTTAGGTTGCGACCATTTGTGAACATATATAAATTACTGAACAATTGCTCATATTTGCTTAACGCTTTGAAAAGATATAAAAGTGTATTTGAGGTTTTAAATTTCATATAATATGACATCTTAAAACTTTTGGTTTTCTTTATGAAAGTCTTTTACCTCATTATGAAAATAAGAACAATAGCTAACTTCTCTATTTTTGAGTCACCTCCTCTGTGTTAGGCAGTTTATACAATCTCTACTATTCCTCCTAGTCATCTTTGCAAAGTAGAGATTATAATTTTTTAATGTATGATAGAAGTTTATGCGTACTTCTGAGAAGTTAAGTAACTTGCCCAGGAACACGGAGTGGGTTACTGGGAGAGCTGGAATTCAAATCCCAGACATTTTTTTCTCCAAACCCACAACATCTCAGCCTACTGGTCCTCAGAAGGAAGGGGAAGGCACAGAACTTGAACCCCACCCCTTCTCTGACATCACTAATTGTTAACTGCGAAATCACAGCTTCAGCCATTGGTTGGCCAAGTACAGCTAGGATCAGTGATAATCTTAAAGAACTTCAAGAGAGGATTATGGAATAGGCTCCCTTTCATTCTGGATTAGTAAATTAAATAGGTCTTTGGTCCACTTGGTGGGATAGAAGAGCATAATGGTTAAGAGCTCAGGTTCTAAGAACTCAGGTTTGGAGTCACCCAGATTAATTCCAATCCCAGCCATACCAATCTGGTCAAGTTTTTTTTTTTTCTTTAACTTCTCTGCATTTCTTGAGCTGTAAATGGAGCATGTTAATAATATATAGTTTATGTGGGTTAAACAAGAGATTTCAGGTAAAGCACTTAACACAATGTCTAATGTGGTAGGCTCCATATTGTCATGTAATATTATTCTATATAATTCTGGGAGAAAAAGCTCACAGTTATCAGAAGTCATCTCTATTGCTCAGATTATAGCTTTATTCACATCTTTTCCTTGTTTCTCCTGTGCATCAAGTTTCTTAAATAGCACTGGAAAGCTATATATATTAAGGTGGGATTTAGCTTATATATGTATTTGTGTGTTTGTTTGTTTTTGCTTTTTTTGGGGGGCTGCACCCATGGCATATGGAGGTTCCCAGGCTAGGGGTTAAATCGGAGCTACAGCTGCTGGCCTGTACAACAGCCACAGCAACACAGAATCCGAGCCGCATCTGTGACCTACACCACAGTTCACGGCAATGCCAGATCCTTAACCCACTGAGCAAGGCCAGGGATTGAGCCAACACCCTCATGGTTCCTAGTCAGATTCATTTCCACTGCACCACAATGGGAACTCCTAGCTTATATATGTGTGTGATTTTTACTAAATGTTCTCAATTACATCATGTGTATATTATTTAATGTAATTTTCACAATGATATTGGGTGATCTATGAGCAAGTATCATATCACATTTTCATAGATGAGGAAGCCTAGGATCAGTCCAAATCATTCATTTAAGATCACATCACCAACTAATGGTATAATCAAGATTTGATTCCAGGTCTTCAGACTCTTACCAGAATTCTCTTTGGTGACAAAGGTATATGATTTGTGGAGCTTTCTAAGTGTCTAGTGATATCACTAGCATAATAATAACAAGCATTCATGTTGCATTTACTGTGCCAAGCACTTTACAGACATCATTTAGTTCTCAGCACACCCTAGGCAATGGATGCAACTCTAAGGTGGAGAAATAGGTCTGAGGAGGTTAGATAGTCTTTGGTTGCACATTTTATCAGCGGGGAGCTGTCTGTCTGTCTTCAATCCTGAGGTCTTACAGTGCTATACTCTCTCTGTTTTAAGTCCTTTGGAATAATAAATGTATAGATCTGGGTAAGAAATAGTTACTGGAGTGACCATGAGACCTCTGAGCTGGTCCCTCACAGAATGCTGGAGGTGTGGCTCCTTCTTTAGAGTAGAGCCTGGCTTCTTCTCTCATGCAGGAGCCCTGGGAACTTGGTCTGTGGGCTAGGGCGCTCAGAGAATTACATGGAGATATGGGGAAACCTATTCTTTTTATATTAAAAAACAATGTGGGGAGAGTATTGAATAACATGCTAAATTTACATGAATTATTAAAGAATTAAACAGAAGACATTGACTAAATTTTGGGTTTTCTGGTTCAGTTTCTGAACCCCCTGGGGACATGAGTTTATTAGCTACTGTTATCAGGGGCACTTTAGTGGAAAAGTTTTGGAAATCCTGACTCAGGCAGTGTATAAAGTATATTCCCTACTCCTGCAGACGATGGATGTAAAAATCACTGAGCTATGATTGCTTTTTGCAACTCATTGTAGCAAGAAGCTGTTGGCCACTGATTAGCAGTGGGCACATTTTGCACCAAAGGCTTGGCCCTCCTCTTGCTCTGCTAATCCTGTTTGTAATCATTTCCCCACAGAGATCGCTACTTCCTAATAATGAATAAGCTCACACTTGTGAGTTCAAACTGGCAAATTGCCACTAGCCATTTATTAGCTCTGGATTAATGGATCAAGACTCAAACTTTCTAGTTAAAAGAACAAGACAAGCCCTTAGGATTCAAGACTCTTAAAAAAAAATCCCCATTCACTTGGCATTACCATTTCTTGCAGTCCTGGGGGGTTAGTTTTTTATTTTTTCTTCTTTTTCTCCCTGTAGAGTTCAATTTATAAGTAAAATGATGAGGAATACTTATTTTTAAACCATTTTGCAGGAAAAATTGTCAACCCTGGAAAATGTTCATGTAGTCTTGGGGATTTTGAATGGAGCTGGTGTTCTGGCAGAAGTTATTGCTTATTGTGTAACATACTGGAATGTGTTCAGAAACTAAGATGGCCACTACATGGTGGGTCAGCCTGGAGAAGGAAAGACTCCAGGGGCCATGTGAATTGTCTGAAGTTTACTGGCAGGCTGACCTGGGGGTAGAAGGTCATTCTTATTCTTAGTGCTCCAGACAGCTAAGCAGAGACCATTGGGTGGGAGATCTGGGACCCAGATTTTGATTCAGAAAGAGGATGGAGTTTCTAGACTAGTCGAAAAGGCTCAAAGTTAGAATGGTGACTTCTAACTTCTAACTCCTCATTCTTAGAGGGAAAGGGGAGAGAAGAAAATCTTACTACAGCAATGCATACTATGAGCTGGGACATCCCTAGATTATCTCCTTTCATCTTCTCAACACCATTGCAAACTTCATGCTATCACGTCATGGTACATGGAAGGGAAAGACTGTCTCAGTACATGAAGTGGGGGTAACCAATGAGAGAGACAAGCCAGTTCACAGAGAAGGGGGTGAAAGCATGGTAGGGTGAGGGAGATACCATATGGCATTTCAGACTTTCAAAACATACAGTTAGTTAGTAGGGTTAAGTGATGATATTTAGATTTGCCCATTGAGAGCTTAAATGACATAGAATTGACAGTTATTTAAACTGGAGTAATCAAATTACTGTGAGCCAGGGTTGTCTATGTTGCTACTGAAGCCACTAAAGAAAGATGCAGAGAATTATGAGACTGAAGCTAGAATCATAAAGGAGAAGATACAGTCACCATCCGGAAGCTTCTAGGATATAGGGAAAGAAGTAGATAGTGCTGGTTTTATAAGAGAGCGTATTGATATTTGGCAGAGAAACAATAATCTGCAAGTTGCCTCTGGAGTTCAAAACCAAGCCATCTCCCTTCTATCAGTATCCTTAACATTAATTGTCTGAATGTGCAGAACTATTATACCTAGATATATTGGAGACAGAGAAGGAACAAAGAGTATTCTATTCTCAAGGGTTCTGCATTCTGATTGATTAGATAAGACATGTGCTCACTCAGCAATGGATGAGAGTCTTAGGTTTAGAAGAGCCTTTTGTGCTTTTGAGTTTGGGCCTTGAAGGAGTTAGTCAAAGATGAGGCAGATAGGCTCTAAAGTTAAGGGTCCTCAAGAATTCCATTGGAGAAGCATGGCTTCAGTAATACCACTGAGGGGGTAATCAGCCAGATGTGCTGAGAGGGTCAGTAAGTTTCCTAGAGCAGAGGAAACTGAGTTGGTGAGAAATGCAGGGAGGAGGCCCTTGAACTCTACTCAAATGAAGCTGAGAAGCGTGAATTTAACTCTGATTCTACAATAATGGTTCCGAAATTGGGGAGGGGGATGGAAAGATTTAGAGGATAATGGCTCATTTGGGTGCAGTTGGAAGGAAAATTTATCTTCTCTCAGTGTTTCAGCTACTACTTTCTGGCAGAAAGATGTTCTGAATTGTTAACGTCCATATTTCCCTCTGAACCTTCACTAGCTGTTTTAATGATACATACTTATCTAGTCAAATGCCAAGATTGTTGTTATTCTTCACCTTAACTACTGTTCTAGGCTGTTTTATCCTCAGTGGCCCTGTGGGAATCAGCTTAGGTGATTCCCAAACTCCTCTGACATGCCATGGTTGATTATTCTGTGTCAAGCACTGTGCTGGGGAAACTAATTTGAATACATCATGGTACCTTTCCCAGAGGAGCTCACAAGAAAGACAGAAACAACAAAGAATGTACACAGGAGGGCTCTATAGAGCAGCACCTGGCATTCTGGGGTGAGGGTGGCAGGAAAGACCACCTAAAGGTGATACCTAGGGCTGAGGGTAAAGAGGAGTGGGAGCTAAAGGAGAAAGGGACAGCCATTTCAAAAGGAGGGAAACATACATACAAAACACAGAGATGAGAACAGTGACTGTGTTTTTGGAGCATTATATGAGGCAGGGAATGTTCACAAATGAGGCTGGCCAGGTCACCCTCATCTAGTGATTCTAGCCTGAAAACTATCTGTTTACTCTCCAGATATTATCTTGATACAGCTGGATTAGCTTATTACTAAGGCAGCTTATTCTGGGAGCAGAAACACGTCTAACCAATTTATATGTTTATAGCACACTCTAATTTTAGTTCTTGCAACACCAAATAATGTCAATAGAAAGAATCCCAAATCTGTTTTAAATTATGTTCCTTGGTATCTGTGGGAGATTGGTTCTAGGACCCCCCCTTAGATACCAAAGTCTGCAGATGCTCAAGTTCCTTATATAAAATGGTATAGTCAATCAGTCCTCTGTATCCAAGGGTTCATCCAGCTGTACATATAACTTCTCATTATTATTTCAAGACCCTTTGCTGAAAATGCCTCCTTTTGCCCACTATGCATGTACCTAGCTGTTAGCATGATCCAGCTTGAGGAGACCTCAATGAGGCCACCTTCTCGTGCGTACACTACACCTGCAACATCCACCACCATGCTGTCACCCAGGACACTGATTGTCCCTTCCTGTGGCAAACCTTGCCCATCCCTTCCTTCCAACCCCACTGAAGTGCCTGTCTTTCATCAATTGCTTCTGCCTAGAATTTATTTGATACTGCTCTTGGATTTTATTTTATTGAGGATTGATATAAAAAATCCAAAAAAAGAATATTTCTGTGTTTTTAAAAAAATAATCCATATTTTTCAGTGTTACTCATGCAATATTCACATAGAAAAATCCTTCAGGAAAATGTGTCTTTCATTCATCTGATGATGAGAACTATTGATCCCTTTCCTTAGTTCCTGTCTGGAAACTCAGAGCTAACTTTCGTGATTAACTATAATAACTATATTAGCCAAAGGTCTTGGAATGAATATTTCCTCCCTTCTTTTGTACAAGGTACTTAAAAAATTTAATTTCCCTATTTTATACTTGTATAGTGAGATGTCTTAGCTTTCTTCATTTATTCATTTGTTCATTCAACAGAAGTTTGTTCTACTATATCTATGTCTGGGTCCTGGGGAACCATATTTGATTTCTATACAACAGGAATAATTATTAATAATAATTGATACCTTTGTGTTGCACCTGTTCTGTGACAAACCTAATACAAGGTAACTTGATTATGGTATTTCATGAATTAAACAAATAAGTGAGACTAAAGTATAGTGGAAGACAGGAGAAAGTGCTACTAGGCACTGGAAAAAGCCTTCATTGCAAAGGAGTCATTTGGACCAGGGCTTATAGGATGAGTTAAGGTGTTTGCCATGGATGGATATAATGATGACATGTACAATGCTGTGGACTCACTCACTGGTAGGGCACAAGGAGGAGTTCAGTGAGGTTGTGTAGTGGTTAAGGTGACTGGCAAGAGATGGCACTGAAGCAAACGGTTGGAATCAGATGGTCAAAAAGTTTGCAAGTCAAGCTAAAGAATTTATCTGTAAGTAGTCATTAGAAGTCTTTTATTTTAAAAATGCTTTGAATTATAGTTGATTTACAGTATATTAACTTCAAGTATACAACATAATGACTCTGTATTTTTATAGATTATAATTCATTTCAAGTTATTACAAAATAATGGCAGTATTTCCTTGTGTAGTACAATATATCTGTGTTGCTTATTTATTTTATACATAGTAGTTTGTTCCTGTTAATCCCCTACCCCTATCTTGCCCCTCCCTGTTTTCCTCTCCCCACTAGTAACTACAAGTCCCTTCCTTGTATCTGTGAGTCTGTTTCTGTTTTGTTATATATATGTTCATTTGTTTTAATTTTTAGATTCCAAATATAAGTGATGAGTATTTTTCTGCCTTGTTTCGCTAAGCATAATGCTCTTTAGGTCCATTGACCATTGTTGCTGATGGAAGAATTTCCTGAGATGTTTCTTAAAAGGAGATTGTTATTTTTTAGGGCTTAATTTCACCAAAGGAGCAGAGGCTGGAGGAAGATAGTGTCAGGGGGTGGATGATATAGACCTGAAGTAAAATGATACTGTGACAGTGAGAATGGCAAGAAGCAGTTGGAATTAAATCAGTTCTTGGGATAAGAAGGGCAGAATTTGGTGTCTGATTAGATACAGAAGATAAGGGAGAGGGGAAGTTTAAGGAGAATTTCAGGTTTCCCATATGCCTTGAAGGTGGCTGTATCATAATAGGGACTAGGCAAATGCTTGTTGAATAAGCATATGAGATTAACTTCATTCACCAGGAAGAAAAGGTTTTGGTTCAGCCAAGTTTGAGATGTCTTCTAGATATCTAGTGGAGAGATCTAGATGGTAGGCTATAAATGACAATGATGCAAAGTGGTTTCTTATTAACATATAACTTAAATATTGTCTGTATTTTTCTCATTTTTTCTCTTTCCCTCAAAAGCAGTCATATTTCATGTGGATGGAGATCATGCTTAAGTTTCTATTCTCTCTCCCAATGACAGCCAGTGCAGTGGCCTCTTTACATAGTAGCAAATAAGGGCTTTATATGTAGTAACTCATTTAATATCTTCCCAACAGATATTTGATGAGGAAGTGCTATTATTATCCATTTTAACTGAAGAAATGAGAGCCAGAGAATTTAAATAGTTTGCTTAAATTCTCCCATTTCTTCAAAGTTGGAGTTGGATTTGAAGTCAGACAGTCTGGCTTCCAGAGTTCTTGTGCTTTTTTTCACCAAATCAAGCTGCCAGTGGACTAGCCGGTTGAGAAGTCTGCTGGGAACCACACTGAAATTCTCTTGACTGAACCTCATTGACAAATTTCTGTGAATGCTGCCAGAAGACATTTTTTGCAAGGAGTTAGGTGTGAAAAATAGAATACCAGAAGCTTCAGGAGTGGGACAATATATAATGAGTTTTAAAAACTATATATGTAGAATAATTGCTGATAAAATTAGCAAAAATTTATTTGCCTTTTATTTAGAATAAGTTTCTAGAGTTGGAAGATGCCTAATTGTTACAGACATTATTACCAAGTAGTTCAGAAAGAGAAGATGTGGAAAGAGGGATGTGAAGGAACATATCTGTGTGAGGAAAAGCAGCCCCAAATGAGCTGCCTGTTTAAATAGTTTACTTGTGAGCAGAGAGATAAGGTGTTGCCAGCTCATTAAGTACAAGCTTTGAGTTGGTTCCTGCTCTAATGCAGACAGTGTTGGGTACAGGTAATGTTAGAAATGTGCCACCTGGTGTAACATGGGTACAAAGGCTGGTATATACTAATAAACAACATACTTCTTCTGGGTCTCAAAACATTAATAAGCAAGAAGGACATAACAATTATTATGCCCCAAATAGACAGGCAGATAATAGAGGTTGAAAAAAAAAGTTATTTGGGAACTTATGTAGAAATGGACATTTGTATTCTCCAGTGCTGAAATAGCCAACTTTAGGATGAATACTTGGGCATAACGGGAAGCTGGCTTTTTTTTTTTAAGCTTAATATTGTATACAGAACTTTGTAACACATGATGGTGTTTAGCAGAGAAACAGAATATACCTCAGTAATGAATATCCTTTGACTAGAACTGTGAAAACTAGGTTGGGAGGACCACATGTCAGAAATTTTTAATACCATCCTTATATTTGAATGCCTTCAACGGAAGTTCCAGAGAGGTTAAGTAACAGTTTCAGTAGTAAGCAGTGGAGTGGAGATTTAAGCCCACACAATATGGGTGTGCAGTCCCTTCTTTTAACTTCTGTGTCATTTTGGTTTTTCAGGTGATTAAAGAGAAGGATCCAAAAGTATTAATGAGATGAAATAAAAACTACAGAAAGTAATTGCATATCTGGGTGTATATTTGAGTAAAAATTTTAAAATATACTATACTTCTCATCTTCTATCCTGTGTAATTCATGCTGTTGATCAAGTAGTAGTCTTTTAAAATTCTCCCTAGGGCCATATTTAGAGTATCTATATCATAAGTGGAATGCTCTACTTTTATAGAAAAATGAGAATGTTGGCTAGCTACTGTCTAATAGTACTTATGGGTCAGATTCTAAAATTTGTTCATAAGTCAAAACATTGAGACTGAATTTCTCAAATTAATTTTTCCAATTAGCTCAGCAAATATTTATGGTGAACTTTCTATGTGCCAGACAGTATTCTAGGCATCAGGAATAGAGCAGTGAATAAAACCAACAAATATCTTTGCTTGCAAGGAGCTTAGACTGCAGGGAGACAGGCAATAAATTTTAGAAACAACAAATGAAAAATTAGAGTATTCTAGAAAATGACAGGTGATATGGATAAGGTGGTCAGTGTAGGCCTTATTGAGAAGGGGACAATTGAGTGAAAACGTGAGAGGTGTGGAGGTAAGTTGGCCATGAGGACATCTGGGTAAGGAACATACCAGGCAGAGGGAACCGCCAGTGCAAAAGCCCTGGGTTGGGGGGGAAGGGGTAAGCATGCCTCTTCTGTTTTAAGAAGTAGCAGAGAGGCCAGTGTGGCTATAGCAGACTGAATGAGTGGGGTAGTGTTAGATGAAGTCAGAGGAATAATTGGACCCAAATCATTCAGGGTCTTGTGAACTATTTTAAAGACAATTTTTACTCTGAGTGAAACTCATTAGAAGGTTTGAGTAGAATAGTGACATAATCCTCCTCTGGTTAATATGTAGAGAATAGACTGTTGGGAACAAGAGTAGAAGCAATTAGAGGATTATTACAGTAATTCAGGAGAGATGATAGTGGCCCCTAAGGTGTTAGAAGAAGCTATATTCCAGCTATCCTATGAAGCCAAAAGAACTTTCTGAGAAATTGGATGTGGGGTGTGAGAGGAGAGAATTCTATCATGATGTAAAGGAGTGAATGCAGTAGACACTGACTAAAGAAGAGGAGGACTACTGAGAATTGTTTTTAGATGTTTTGATTTTGAAATATCTGTTAGATCAAAGAGGCACTTGATCATTGAGTCTGGAATTCAGAGGAGGTCTGGTAGTTGTTGGTAAATGCTGTGTAAAGACTTAGGAGCTGATGATACAACAAGGATGTGAGGTAGATAAAGAATAGAAAAGAACAGGCTCACTTTAGCATTAAAAATGAGGAAAACTGAGAAGGAACCCCTGGTGAGGAGGAAAACCAAGAATGTATTCTGGAAACCAAGTGTGTCAGGGTCAAGCAAGGCTATTTTATTTAACCCTTAACGAATTTTCACCATAGCAGTGCTATGCTACCTACAGACATATTTCTTATGAAAAGTATGCTTAGCAATACAATGAACATACAATGAACAGTATTATTGACCATTTACTGTATGATCATTGCTCTGTGGAGTAGTGCCGAGGGGGTTCAGAACTTGTGTCCTACACTACACAGTGCAATGGAGACTGAAGAGGAGGCATGGCTTATCGAAAAGGAACTACCTCTCCATGTGTCATGGAATGTGGTAGTCCCAGGTGTGAAGAGCAGTAGACCCAGGAAGTTGAGAAAGCCTAAAGGTGTGTTTCTCACATTCTTATTGTATGCTTGTCCTTCTAAGTAAGTGTACTTGAGCAGTGAAGGGACAAGCTTAATAAAGCATTTGCCTTTATGGAGGTCTCCTTGGTTGTATAAGTCACAGCTGGTCCTATTCTTTTTTCTTGGTGTGGCTATGATCATGACTGGGGTGGAACAGTGGTGAGGAGGCCAGAAGAAGCCAGACTAGGACAGGGAACAGGGCAGAATCATAGTGGAGGCAGAGGCCCATGTAGTTTCTCAGAAGGAGAGATTCTAGGAGGAAGTCCAGGTAGGACATGTTAGGCTATGTCGAGAAACTCTGTTATTAGGCAAAAACAAACATTTCTGAAAAACTGAAGGGATAATAATAGGAGATTGAACATTTATTACATACCTGACACTATACTAAGTATTTTAATCTTTTATTGCACTTATACTCACATTGTTAATCCTATGAGGTAGGTATTATTAATATCCCACTTTTTAGAGAGAAAACTAAAGGTTTCAGATGACTTGTTCAAGGTCACAGGACCACTAAGCGTAGAGCACAGTTCAAATGCAGGTGATTTGATTTCAGGTGATTGGCAGTCTTACCACCATACCATCTGCCTCCTAAGAGGCTGCCTCTGTTTTGGCTAAAACACTAACAATATATTCTCATAACATTATTTAAATATTCTAATATATCTTATCTCTTTTTTGTGCAGAAGAGGAAATAAGGATAAAATGCCTCATCTCAGGTCACAGCTAAGGAGGCAGATTGGCCAACATCTGTCCAGTTTTAAAGGCTGTGAAGGACTTTTTGTGACAGTGGGCTGCTACAAGCAGGGAAAGAATTGACATTAGAATTCAGGCAGAGGCAGGTCTGCAGATGACCCTGTCTTCTGAGTTTGGGGGCCAAGTGTGATGGCAAACCCTTTAGAATCAGACTGACCTGTGCATGGATCCCTGAGCTGCTATTCAGCAAAGACTTGCCTTTGGGCACTTTAACCTTTCTAGGCCTCCAGGAACTCCTCTGAAAATGAGAATTAAAACGTCCACACATAAAGTTTTCATACAGGGTAAATGAGCATAATGAAAATGTGTATACTGAAATTTCCCTCAATGGTGGTGCATGTTCTTATTTTATTTTATTTTATTTTTTATTTTTTTTGTCTTTTTTTTTGCTATTTCTTGGGCCGCTCCCGCGGCATATGGAGATTCCCAGGCTAGGGGTCCAATCGGAGCTGTAGCCCCCGGCCTACGCCAGAGCCACAGCAATGCGGGATCCGAGCCGCGTCTGCAACCTACACCACAGCTCACGGCAACGCCGGATCGTTAACCCACTGAGCAAGGGCAGGGATTGAACCCGCAACCTCATGGTTCCTAGTCAGATTCATTAACCACTGCGCCACGACGGGAACTCCTATGTTCTTATTTTAGAGACAAACTGTCATTTTATTACCATAGAGGTTACTACATCATCCAAGTTCCAGGCAATACCAGAGTTTATGAACAAAACCCACATAGTTCTCTGGAATATCTTTCTTTATAACTGAACTTGATGTAGTAATTTCTTGTGTTCAAAAACTTCAAATTTCAAATGCTAAGAATGGCAACAAATAACACATTCTTTGATAAAGGAAGAGAGAAAGAAGCCTATTAGTTATTTTGCTTTTTTGAAGGCCTGTTGTGAATTTAAAAATACTATAGCAAATAATTTGCTATGGGAGACTCCTAAGTGAAATTGAAATGATTACTAACTCAGTTAAATATCAATTGATTGTTTTTGTAACCAGCCTCTAATTGATAAAAAATTATGGGTTTTGATATCAGAAGGGAAAGTGATTTCCCTGGCATTAAGCAGTGTTAATGTGGTCCATGGGGGAGACAAGGGAATTGATAATTCCATAGAGAAAGTCTGCTTTGGGGAATCAAAATGTAGTTGCACTGGAGTTACTATGGACAAACAAAGGATTTGTGGAATGAGATAATGTTACCCTCTTTTAAAGGACAAATTGAAAAACTGTTCTCCTACTGTCACAATATTTACTGGGAGATTCCATTATGTTGTTCTCAATACAAAATTTTGGATGAAAGCCGTAGGATCAAGATTACTAGTGAGGAAGTCTACATGCTATGATAGCTTTATGTGTTTGGGAAAGTCACTTTAGTTCTGAGAACCTCAGTTTCCTCACATGTGAAAGTGATTTCATAATGCACTAATAGCCAACATTTAAGTTGCATGTGTTGTGTTGAGAACTGTGTTAAATAAACACTTTATATGTATTATTTGTTTAAACCTTATAAAAACCTTTTGTAATTTAACTTATAAAACATTGCTAATCCATTTTTAATTGCCTCTAACCTGCAACCTGTTCTGCCTATCTCTTGTGCCTCAGGTGCCCAAGGGGTCTTGGTTCCCTCCTTTGTACTCCCCACAGTGCCTGTCCCTGCTCCTCTCCATATGTATTATGAACTCTCTTTCCTTGTTGCTCTCCCCTAAGAAGAATTCTTGATCCCCAAATATCTCTATTTTGGCCCTAGGTTGATGGCTGTGAAAAAGAATTTAAGCAACTTCTGGGACATCTTTGACCAGACAAGAGGGCATATTCTACCTATTTGGTTACTTTTTTTTTAATTTTCCCATTGTACAGCAAGGGGGTCAGGTTATCCTTACATGTATACATTACAATTACATTTTTCCCCCAGCCTTTCTTCGGTTGCAACATGAGTATCTAGACAAAGTTCTCAATGCTATTCAGCAGGATCTCCTTGTAAATCTATTCTAAGTTGTGTCTGATAAGCCCAAGCTCCCGATCCCTCCCACTCCCTCCCCCTCCCATCAGGCAGCCACAAGTCTCTTTTCCAAGTCCATGGTTTTCTTTTCTGTGGAGATGTTCATTTGTGCTGGATATTAGATTCCAGTTGTAAGTGATATCATATGGTATTTGTCTTTGTCTTTCTGGCTCATTTCACTCAGTATGAGATTCTCTAGTTCCATCCATGTTGCTGCAAATGGCATGATGTCATTCTTTTTGATGGCTGAGTAGTATTCCATTGTGTATATATATACCACCTCTTCTAAATCCAATCATCTGTTGATGGACATTTGGGTTGTTTCCTTGTCTTGGCTCTTGTGAATAGTGCTGCAATGAACATGCAGGTGCACGTGTCTCTTTTAAGTAGAGTTTTGTCCAGATAGATGCCCAAGAGTGGGATTGTGGGATCATATGGAAGTTCTATGTATAGATTTCTAAGGTATCTCCAAACTGTTTTCCATAGTGGCTGTACCAGTTTACATTCCCACCATCAATGCAGGAGGGTTCCCTTTTCTCCACAACCCCTCCAGCACTTGTTATTTGTGGACTTTTAATGATGGCCATTCTGACTGATGTGAGGTGGTATCTCATGGTAGTTTTGATATGCATTTCTCTTATAATTGGCGATGTTGAGCATTTTTTCATGTGTTTGCTGGCCATCTGTATGTCTTCCTTGGAGAAATGTCTATTCAGGTCTATTGCCCATTTTCCCATTGATTGACTGGCTTTTTGGCTGTTGGGTTGTATAAGTTGTTTATATATTCTAGAGATTAAGCCCTTGTCGGTTGCATCATTTGAAACTAGTTTTCTCCCATTCTGTAAGTTGTCTTTTTGTTTTCTTTTGGGTTTCCTCTGCTGTGCAAAAGCTTTTCAGTTTGATGAGGTCCCATGGGTTTATTTTTGCTCTAATTTCTCTTGCTTTGGGAGACTGACCTGAGAAAATATTCATGAGGTTGATGTCAGAGAGTGTTTTGCCTATGTTTTCTTCTAGGAGTTTGATGGTGTCCTGTCGTATATTTAAGTCTTTCAGCCATTGGAGTTTATTTTTGTGCATGGTGTGAGGGTGTGTTCTAGTTTCCTTGCTTTGCATGCAGCTGTCCAGGTTTCCCAGCAATGCTTGCTGAATAGACTTTCTTTTTCCCATTTTATGTTCTTGCCTCCCTTGTCAAAGATTAATTTGCCATAGGTGTCAGGGTTTATTTCTGGGTTCTCTATTCTGTTCCATTGGTCTGTCTGTCTGTTTTGATACCAGTACCACACTGTTTTGATGACTGTGGCTTTGTAGTATTTCTTGAAGTCTGGGAGAGTGATGCCTCCTGCTTGGTTTTTGTTTCTCAGGATTGCTTTGGCGATTCTGGGTCTTTTGTGGTTCCATATAAATGTTTGGATTGTTTGTTCTAGTTCTGTGAAAAATGTCCTGGGTAATTTGATAGGGATTGCATTGACTCTGTAGATTGCTTTGGGTAGTATGGCCGTTTTTACAATATTGATTTTCCCAATCCAGGAACATGGAATATCTTTCCATTTCTTTCCATCTTCTTTGATTTCTTTGATTAAAGTTTTATAGTTCTCGGCAGTATAGGTTCTTTACTTCCTTGGTCAGGTGTATTCCGAGGTATTTGATTTTGTGAGGTGCAATTTTAAAAGGTATCATATTTTTGTATTCCTTTTCTAATATTTCATTGCTGGTATACAGAAATGCAACTGAGTTCTGAATGTTAATCTTATATCCTGCTACTTTGCTGAATTTATGAATCAGTTCAAGTAGTTTTGGGGTTGAGTCCTTAGGGTTTTCTATGTATAGTATCATGTCATCTGCATACAGTGAGAGTTTGATCTCTTCTCTTCCTATATGGATGCCTTTTATTTCTTTGGTTTGTCTAATTGCTGTGGCTAGGCCTTCCAAAACTATGTTGAAGAGCAGTGGTGAGAGTGGGCATCCCTGTCTTGTTCCAGATTGGAGTGAGAAGGCTTTCAGTTTTTCCCCATTGAGGATTATATTTGCTGTGGGTTTCTCATAAATGGCTTTGATTATATTCAGGAATGTTCCCTCTCTACCCACTTTGGCGAGGGTCTTGATCATGAATGGATGTTGGACTTTGTCAAATGCTTTTTCTGTGTCTATTGAGATGATCATATGATTTTTGACTTTTCTTTTGTTAATGTGGTGTATGATGCTGATTGATTTGCGTATGTTGAACCATCCTTGTGAACCTGGGATGAACCCAACCTGGTCATGGTGTATAATTTTTTTGGTATGTTGTTGGATTCGGTTGGCTAAGATTTTGTTGAGAATTTTTGCATCTATATTCATCAGTGATATTGGGCGATAGTTTTCTTTTTTGGTGGTATCTCTGTCTGGTTTTGGAATGAGGGTGATGGTGGCATCATGGAATGTCTTTGGGAGTATTCCTTCTTCTTCAACCTTTTGAAAGAGTTTAAGGAGGACGGGCACCAATTCCTCTTTATATGTTTGGTAGAATTCACCTGTGAAGCCATCTGGTCCTGGACTTTTATTTGTAGGGAGTGATTTTATGACCTCTTCCATTTCATTTCTAGTGATCGGTCTGTTCAGTTGGTCTGTTTCTACTTGATTCAGTTTTGGCAGGCTGTAAGATTCTAGAAAATTGTCCGTTTCTTCCAGATTGTCAAACTTGTTGCCATATAGTTGTTCATAGTATTCTCTTATGGTTTTTTTGTATTTCTGCTGTATCCGTTGTGATTTCTCCTTTTTCATTTCTAATTTTGGTTATTTGGGTTCTTTCTCTCCTCTTTTGAGTGAGTCTGGCCAGGGGTTTGTCAATTTTGTTTATCTTTTGAAAGAACCAGCTCTTGGTTTTATTAATTTTCTCTATTGTTTTTTGAGTCTCTATTTTATTGATTTCTTCTTTGATCTTTATAATTTCCTTCTTTCTGCTGACTTTCGGACTTTTTTGTTCTTCTTTTTCTAATTCATTTAGGTGGAGGGTTAAGTTGTCCATTTGGGATCTTTCTTCTTTTTTGAGAAAGGCCTGTATTGCTATAAATTTCCCTCTGAGCACTGCTTTCGCAGCATCCCATAGATTTTGAGTGGTTGTGTCTTCATTATCATTTGTTTCAAGGTAGTTTTTAATTTCCTTCTTGATTTCCTCATTGACCCATTGGTTTTTTAGTAGCATGTTGTTTAGTCTCCATGCAGTAGGTTTTTTCTCTTTCCTTTTCCCATGGTTGATTTCTAATTTCATGGCATTGTGGTCAGAGAAGATACTTGAGATAATTTCTATGCTCCTCAATTTATTGAGATTAGCTTTGTGTCCCAATATGTGGTCGATTCTTGAGAATGTTCCATGAGCATTTGAGAAGAATGTGTATTCTCCTTTTTTTGGATGTAGTGTCCTGAAGATATCAATGAAGTCTAACTTTTCTATTGTTTCCTTTAGGATCTCTGTTGCTTTATTGGTTTTCTGTCTAGAGGATCTGTCCATTGATGTGAGGGGGGTATTAAGGTCTCCTACTATGATTGTATTCTCATAAATATCTCCCTTTATGTCTGTTAATATTTGTTGAATGTATCTGGGTGCTCCTGTATTTGGGGCATATTTGTTGACAATAGTAACATCCTCTCCTTGGATGGATCCCTTAATCATTAAGTAGTGTCCTTCTTTGTCTTTGTTTATGTCTTTTGTTTTAAAGTCTATTTTGTCTGATATGAGCGTTGCGACTCCTGCTTTTCTGTCATGTCTATTGGCGTGAAATATTTTTCCCCACCCTTTCACTTTCAATCTATATGTATCCTTTGTCCTAAGGTGAGTTTCTTGTAGGCAGCATATTGAAGGTTTTTGCCTTTTTATCCACTCAGCCACTCTGTGTCTTTTGATTGGGGCATTCAGTCCATGGACATTTAAAGTGATAATTGATAGATGATTATTTATTGCCATTTGAACCTCGTGTTCCAGTTGATTCTATGGTTCTCCATTCTTCCTTTCTTTTTTTTTTTTGGTTGGATGGTCTCCTGTTATTATCTGCTTGAGTGTATTTTTTTTTTCATTTTTTGCAAATGCAATATTTGGTTTTGGCTTGTGGTTGCCCTGTTTTTTAAGTATGCTAACCCCTTCCCATAATTGTGTGTTTTAGCCTGATGGTCCTGTAAGTTCAAACACTTCATTACTATATTAAAATTAAGAAGAGAAACATATAAACAAACAAAAAGGGTTATTTATTTCCTAACATCCCTTGCCCACATTTTATGGTTTTGATGACTCTTTTTTATTTTTTCCTTTTTAATTTTATTTTGTTTGAAGCATGTTCATGATTAAATCTGTATGCTGGCTTATTTGAGTGACTGCTCTCTGATTGTGGTTTCCTCAGTCCTAGTTCTTCCTCTTCTTCTTTTTTTATTTTCTTTTCCCTTTCCTTCCTTTCTTTTTGGTTTAGAGAAGCCCTTTCAATATTTCCTTTAACCTGGGTTTTGTGTTGCTGTCTTCTTTAAGTTTTTGTTTGTTGGAAAAAATTTTATTTCCCCTTCTATTTTAAATGATATTCTTGCTGGATAGAGTATTCTAGGTTGCATATTTTTTCCTTTTAGCACTTTAAATATCTCTTGCCATTCCCTCCTGGCCTGTAGTATTTCTGTAGAGAAGTCAGCTGATATTCTTATGGGGGTTCCCTTGTAGGTAACATTCTGTTTTTCTCTTGCTGCCTTTAGGATCCTCTCTTTATCACTAACTTTTGCCATTTTTATTATGATGTGTCTTTCTGTGGGTCTATTTGGGTTCAGTTTGTTTGGGGCCCTCTGTGCTTCTTGTATCTTGAACCCAGTATCCTTTAGATTTGGGAAGTTTCCAGCAATAATTTCTTCAAATATATTTTACATCCCCTTATCTTTTTCTACTCCTTCTGGAATTCCTATTATGCGTAGATTGGCCCGCTTTATATTATCCCATAGGTCTCTTATATTGCTCTCCAGTTTTTTGATTCGGTTTTCTGTCTGTTGACCGGATTGAGTGATTTCCATTATTCTATCTTCCATATCACTGATTCGTTCTTCTGCATTATTCATTGTGGTTTTTACTGCTCTTAGTTCAGTTTGCATCTCTGCAAATGAATGTTCTAGTTTTTCTTGGCTCCTCCTTATATTTATTTTCTAGTTCCTTTCTGAGGGTATCTGCATTACTGTTCATATCTTCTCTTAATTCCTTCAGTATTTTCACTCTTTCTCTTTTGAACTCCAGGTCTGTCAGACTGCAGAGATCTGTTTCATTGTTGACTGTTTTAGGTGAGTTCTCCTGTTGGTTTGATTGGGGGTGGTTTCTCAGCTTCTTCATCTTGCTTGTTGTTTTCTTTCTCCTGAGGGAGTTGTACTCTCCGTTATCGGGCAGTGTTTGCCTTGTCACTGCCACGGAATATTTCCTGAGGGCTGGCGTTGTTGGTCAATCTTTTTTGAGGCAGTGTGGCTTTTCTGGAGTTTTGCTTTGAAGCAAAGGAGGACTTCCTGAGGGCAGACAGGACTGGGAGGTCCACACCATGATGGTAGCAGATTTCACTTGGTCATGCAGAGCTTGCTCTGGTGTTTTTAGGCTGTGGGGTTCTTGCAGGGGGTTGGCGGTGTTGGGCAGCTGTTCCTCAGGAGTGCAGCACCCCCTGGGGGCTGGAGCAGCTATCTGGGTCACTGAGAACCTAAGAGGCTCTTCCCTAGGGCAGCCCAACTCAGAAGGATGGCCTGAGAATGTAGGCAGATCTTTTCACAGTCTGGCCAAGCTTGTTGCAGCTTTTCTGGGCTGCAGGGGCTCTTCTAGGGGGCTGGTGGTGCTGAGCAGCTATTCCGTGGGAGTGGGGCACCCCCTGGGGGCTTGGGCGGGTAGCAGGGCCACTGGAAACCCAAGAGGCTCCTCCCCAGGGCAGCCTAACTCAGAAAAACCGTCAGATCTTTTCCCGACTCGGCCAGGCTTGAGCAGCTTTTCTGGGCTGTAGGGGGTCCTGCCTGGAGCTGGCAGTCCTATGCAGCTGATTCACTAGGGTACCCCCTGGGGGCTAGGGCAGGTAGCAGGCAGTTGGAAACCAAAGAGGCTCCTCCCCGGGGCAGCCCGACTCAGAAAAACCGTCCGGGAATTAGGCAGATCTATTCACTGCCTGGCTAGGCTTGTTCTAGCTTTTCTGGGCTGCAGGCCTTTTCTCGGGGGTTGGTGGTGTTTGGTGCTACTCTGCGGAAGTGTAGCCCCTCCAAAGGGCAAGCAGGCCTGTGCAGGGACAGCCCCTGTGGTGGTAGGCTTCAGGCAATTGTTGAGGCCAGCCCTCCTGGATGGCAGGCAGCCCCAGGTTTGGCGAGAGCGTAGGGGGTGGCAGAGGTGGGGGGAGGGGATGCACTGGGAAGCACAGCTTTCAGCTAGCTAGCGGGCCTGTAAGCTTGCTGTGGCGTGGGGGGTATTCTATGGGGACCCACACCTTCTTCTCTCCCCTCCCCAACATGGGCGCAGACCAGGCTCTTCTCCCAGGTTCCCTCTGATGCAGCTTTCCACTTCCCTGCCCCTAGAGTATTGCTCCCTTCCTCTGCCACAGCTTTGTTTTCTAGTCTCCCAGGCAGTCTCTGCCCTGTCAAATGGTTTCTAGACCTCCCAAGCAGTTTCTGCTCCACCCCGCCCCCCCAGCCTGGGGACTAACCTCTGGAGCCGAGGACTGGGTGCCCAGCCCCCACCCAGCCGTCCCCCGGCCCTTTCTCGGCCACCAACCTTCGGAGGCGAGGTCTCGGTGCCTAGCCTCCACCCAGGCGTCCCCCGGCCCTTTCTCGGGGACCAACCTCTGGAGCCGAGGACTCGGTGCCCAGCCCCCACCCAGGCATCTCAATTTTTGGCGACTGTGCCTGTAGTTCAGATGGTCCCTTCGGTTCTTGATCGGCTTTTCAGTACTCCAACTTACTGCTACACTCTTCTCTGCATCTGGAGATTCCTCCGTTTCGTTTGATCTTTCCCCCGTGTAGGTGACTTTCCAGGGTGCGGGATCCCTTTCTCCTCCGCAGTTCCCTTTCGGAAGCGCCCGTCCCGCTCGGATTCACCTTCTCTCACTCTCCTCTTTTCTCCCGTTCTGCCCCGTAATGTCACGAACTTCTTGCCATTATTGGAGTTTAGGTTCTTCTGCCAGCGATTGGTTGCTGTTCTGTGCGAGTCATTTATTCTGTAGATGTGCTTTTTTTTTGTTGTGTTTGTGGGAGAGGGCGAGCGTGTCCCTCTACTCCTCCGCCATCTTGTCCTCTCCTATTTGGTTACTTTTAGAATGTTTTGACTGCTCTTTCTTTCTGGTCAAACCCCTTACCAGCCATCATAGCCATCATCTCTATGCTCAGGGAAAACCTTGCCTTGTGCTTCTCAGATGTCCTTACTTCTGTTGCTCCCTCACCTGGAAAGCCCTTCCTCTCCTTGTCTCATTATTAAAATTATATCTGTTCTTCAGGCTTCTCCAGAAATATCTATGTCTTCTAAGCCTTTCCTGGTTCTCCAGTTGGGTGCAATTTCCTTTGCCTTTGAATCCTATGGTAGTTTGTACATATCCTACATCTTATAATAATAGGTTATGATGATGAGAAGGAGAAGGAGGAGGAAGAGGAGAAGCAGAAGAAGATAAAGATAATCCTCACAACCACACTAGGAGTCACATAATATCATCTTTTACAGATGAGAAAATTGAGGCTTAGAAGGTCATGGGCATGCCCATGTGCTATCCCATTCAGGAGACAATTCTCTCTGACTATAGGAACTGGGTGCCTTTGCCTCAGGGTCCCTTCTGTACCTCTCACAGTTCTTTACATCATGTAGGTTCTTAATGGATATTTTTAAGTGGAAAAAGTAATTAACCAATTAACTAAGCTATACCTGCTATAACTAAGTACAGGGTTAGTTAGCTAACCCTGTACTTAACTAAGCTTAACTATAACTAAGCTATATAGTTAACTAATTAACTATAGCTATACCTGCTATAACTAAGTACAGGGTTTGCTTTTCCATATTTCTTGTCCCTTCTCCTAATCTTCCTCTTTGGACTTTAATGGTATGTTAAAGACAAAGCAATATGTTCATACAGGAAGGCCACATGTTCTCTTGCTTCAAGAGATTGTGTTCTGTCTGATGTAATATTGGATGCACGTGATGTGTACCGTTTCCAGACCTGGCCTCTAAAATTCCACCAGGTCCCTCCCATTCTCTATCTTTTGAATGTAGAGCATTATCAGGGAATCCTGAAGTCTAGACTCAAGGAGCCTGGATCCCTGACTAACTGTATGAAGCACCCCTACCCATCTGACCAACCTGTAATGGACTAACAGGAAAGAAACATCATGTTTTATTAGGTTAAGTGACTGAAATTTGGGGTTATTAAGCAGCTTCTATTACTTATCCTGATTAATATCCTTGATGTGGAATCTAGGAATGTAGGAAAGCGAGTCAGTCCTATGATTTTGAATGAAACCTCCGCGATACCAACTGTAGCTAGGGTAGCTCTGTGTCAGTATTCTTAAGGTAACAGTCAGCTTAACATTGCCTTGGAAACAGTATCTGTCTTCTTATTCAGATTCCTGACTTAGGGAAGAGGTCGGATTAAAGGTTTTCTAAATGCCTTTCTAGTAATAAAAAATTTTTCTGATAAAGTAATGGCAGCAACAACAACAACAGCAAAAAAGCAAAACTTATCAAATGCTTTCTCCCTTTTTCACTGTTCTGTCCTTTATTCCCAAATTAGATCTTTTTCTTTCCAAACTGTTTACGATGCTGGAAAAATTCTCTATGGCTTTCCTGGATGGCTCCAATATCTAAAGATGTCCCTCACCACTGGATTTATTACTGGCCCTCTCTGAGTGGGGTCAGAGGGCGTCCCAAGCCCTATATTCTGAATCTCCTCCTTTTCTTATGTGCTCCATAACTCTCCTTTGCATTTATTGACATTTGAGACACTTGATCTATTACTGCCTTTCCTTCCCTCCACTCCCCCCACCCCTGCCCCATATCCATGCCTTGGTTTCCAGGGACAGCAGGAATATATTATATCAAGAGGGAGGATAGGGCCAACTTTTCTAGGCTCTTATGTGTACATTATGGGTAGAATTTTGCATGGTTGATGCTGTACTTAAGACTTAAGATTTGACATAGCATTGAACACATTATTTAGATTTTAGATCCAGCAACCTAAGACTGGAATCAGAAATGAATTGAAGATCCCCATGGTGCTGTCCTCTAACTCTCTGCTTGCCTGGTCATTGTCTCAATGGTCCTGTGAGGTGGGTCTCATCTCCATGTTAGGAAAGACCAAGACTCAGAGATTGATCACAATGGTGGTCAAATTGTAAATGAAGCCACTGGTTCTGGCTCTTTCCCTTGACCATGATAAGATTCTCCCTTTATAAAGGACTGCTTCTAAAAACGTAGTGTTTGTATGGAGCATAAATTAGGAAATGCTTTGAAAAGCTGACTGTATCTGAAAATCAGACCATATCTGAGTTTCTTAGACAATCAGCTTAGCTTTACTGCCAGGAGAATCTGCAGGCAGCACTACTCAGGGTAGGAATAGGGATGACCTCTTTTGGATGCTGGTCCTGCTCCTCAAATGTCACACCCTGGTCAGCTACATGCTGGATTGGAAGGTGCTGTTGTGGACTCATGCACTTGGAAAGTTTTGGTTTCTTTATTCTTATTTTAAATTTACCTTTAATTTTATAGAATTTTACTCAGAATATTGACTTTAAAAATCGGCAGCAGCTCCTAGGCTTTGGAGAGCTGTGTTCCTATCGGGAACAGAATAACCTAGCTCTGCTGCTAAACTCTGATCTTTGCTGAGGTGCTGATCCAAGATAGATCTTATATTGGTACAGTAAAATGAGAAAAAAATAAGGAAAGATATGAGAAAAATAAAAGTTAAAAAATGAGAAAAATGATAATAAATAAGGAATTTTATTAGTAAAGCTATTTTCACTCAATTTAAAGGTTTACCCTTTATTCCAAGATTAACCTTTTTCTATTTTTTTTTTTTTATTTTCCCATTGTACAGCAAGGGGGTCAGGTTATCCTTACATGTATACATTACAATTACATTTTTCCCCCAGCCTTTCTTCGGTTGCAACATGAGTATCTAGACAAAGTTCTCAATGCTATTCAGCAGGATCTCCTTGTAAATCTATTCTAAGTTGTGTCTGATAAGCCCAAGCTCCCGATCCCTCCCACTCCCTCCCCCTCCCATCAGGCAGCCACAAGTCTCTTTTCCAAGTCCATGATTTTCTTTTCTAAGGAGATGTTCATTTGTGCTGGATATTAGATTCCAGTTATAAGTGATTTTTTCTATTTTTTTGATGGTAAAAAGATAGTGAGGGTAGATTTTTCTTTCACATCCTTAATTTGTAAAATAAAAAGTTAAAAATCCTGTGTTCTTCCCTAAATATATATATATATGTATGAAATACTGGTCCTTGAATCAAATGTTTGGAAACTACTCATTTAGCAAGTATTTTTCCAAATATAGTGATCTTTGTCATGGGGGGAGGGGGTGCCCATTTGATATATTATCAGTCTTAGAAAATCAGTCTTTATTTTATCTGAGTAAAAAAAAAATTTATCTTTACCTTCATATCAATCAATTCATGTGTGAAAGTCTCCTTTGGCTGTAGGGACTAGGACATCTCTCTCTCTCTTTCTGTGTGTGTGTGTGTGTGTGTGTGTGTTTTCAGGGACCAGAGTTCCAGAGTTGGTCTTTTAAGGCTAGGCCACAGAAAATGACAGGGAAGCTTCCGGTTTTTGATAATAAATGAATTTGCTTACTGTCAGCTATAGTGATATTAGATCAATTTTATTTTTATACCTAATGCAATATTTTTAGTAAAATAATTGAATCGATTATTATGAGAAAGAAAGCAGGGTTCAGAGCCTCTGTTACATTTTGTAGAGCATCGATAGTTAATGCTCCATTTTAAATATCCTTCATTAATAAATTATTTTGAGTTAAATTATATTTACTTTTACATTATATATTATCTATTTAAAAATTAAGTCTAATTGTAAAGAATTGGTATCATCCCAGCCATGAAGTCACCAGTATGTTCTCTATTGATTATTTCAGATCTGAATATATAATTGAGTTGGGGAGCTGGATTCCACAATCACTCACTGTTGTTCAAATAAAACATCACTAACATGCACTTCTTTAAGGATTACCATGGTCCTTCTTTGTGACATACAGGGACAATTGGGAGCATTTTGGTCTTTATTTATTGGGGCTGCATAATCTAATTATCTCTCATTAGTCCAGAGCTGATTATTTCATTTATCTTTGTAAATGTGACAACAAAAGGCTCACTTTAATTAAGCAGATCAGCAATTAGCTCTTGTTTATAGGAGTTTTAAACATCCCTTTACTAATAGCAGGCAGCATGATTATAATCAGAAGCCCAGGAAAGAATGGTGGCAGAGGACAGTTTGATTTAGAGTCCCATTTAAATGAGAGCTATGTAGGCAAAGTGGTTGTCCCACGACAAATGTCCGGAAAGGGCTGGCCAAAACAGAGGACAGACTTGAAAGGCCCAGGCCAAGACCTTCTCACCTTCATTTATGATACATGAAGTGACTTCGTTCCTTTTTACAAAAATTGCATTCACTTATAATAGTAATTGTTTTTATTTATCAGTCACCTACTATGTTCCAGGCTTTATCTGTTATTTTCACTATATTTATCCTTTTAAAATCTCATATAGCTCTTGAGTCAGGTATTATTAACTTATCCCCATTTTACAGATGAGGCAGCTAAAGCTTAGAGAGATTAAGTCACACTTACTTAATTTTGCTACTCTACAAATTGGTTTATTGTCTTCTATCCCCCTTCTTGCTCCTTCCTTCCTTTTTTTCTCCCCTATCCTTTCATTTTCTCTCCCTTCCCTCACTCATTTCCTTGTGATATGCCAGGCACTGTTCACTGTGCTGGAGGTAGTAAGATGAGCAAGGCTTGGCTAGGGCCATTGAGAAGCTGGCAGTATAATGGAGACAGATATACAAACTAACCATTGCAATGCCTGAAAAAAAAAAAAAAGCTAGGACAAAGCTAGACAGAAAGGGCACAAAATAGCATGATTGAAGCTTTTGGGTGCTAAATCAATATTTATTAGACTGAATTGGCCCAGTCCCTTTCATTAATAGGGCTAAGCTTTCTCTTCTTTTCCTAAGGAGAAGCTGCTTTTAGCTGCTCAGAGATCTCCCAATTATCCATACTGCTAATGTTTAATGTAAATGGTATTTACCTTAGAGCAGAAGTCTGGCATGGTCTATCATATGATACTTTGTAGTTTTATTGTTTTTCTAGAGTAGTTGGAGGAAGAATGGGGTGAATATGGATTTTTCAGAAGAAGAGACTAGAAAATGGGAAATGAAAGGATGCATAGAAGAAGGGGAGGGAGCTCTTTCTGCTTGGAAAGGAGAGGGGAAGAGTGAAATGGGTTGCCTGGAGCATGGGCTCCTGCCTTTCTTGGGGATGGGCTAGTGACCAGCAATACAGAGGAACAAACCAGTTAGGGCCAGGGCAGATTCCCAGCTGGGTGGTCAGGCTGATGGGCTCTGGTTCTTTGCAAGATCCTCCCAAGGTCTGACCACATCTCCTTGGAGACCTGGACACTGTTGCCACCTCTTTCCCATGCCTTTCACCAATAACCATCATAGATTATCAGAACTGCTGCAAAGATTTGTAATTTGTAAGTTTTGAGTATTATTTTTATACCAAGTGCTATGCAAAACACTAAATGAGTGATAGCATTCTCTTTATTATATAGATGAGGACACTAATATGTATACACAGGGAAATTAACTTACTTGAATTCACATAATTGTGGAGCCTAGACTTAAATCTAAGATCTTAACTGCCATTTAATAACTGCCATCCTTCTTTAGACTTTATGAACCATAAGGGCTCTGGGCCTTATAAAATATGAAGAGTGTAATTTAGTTATTGCTTCTGAAAACCCTTCTTTATATCATGAGCCACAGGTTAGGGACTCTTGCTGTTGGCAATGAGGAGGCATCGAAGGATCTAGACTGAGGTAAGACATTATAAAAGAAGTGTTTTAAGACAGGTGGAAGATAATTTGGAAAGAAACAACCCAGGTGTTAGGAATGTTTACTAGGAGGGTATATTGGTTATTGGTTATGAGGGTATCTCTAACACAAGAGAATGAAAGTCTGATGGCAGTTGGAATGGGGGAAGAGGCCCTGGTGTGAAAGAAATAAAGAATATAAAGAATGATTGATAGGTTCATAATCATAGTAGGAAAATATAGAGAACAACTAAGAGGTTAATTTGTTTTTGAGTTTGCATGATTAATAGAAATATGGAAGTCATAGGTGAGTAGATGAACTACAGAAAAAAATGTTTATCATGGTGACAGATCTTCAGTGACATAAGAAGTATGGTTTAAATAGGGATAGAGCTAATTTGGAGGGGATTAAGGGGATACTGAATGCTGAGGAATTTGCTAGAGAGCTTGTAGGATGGTTTTCAGGCCAGGGAGACATATGTCCATTTCAAGGTAAAGAGTGCTTGGGGTCCCTCCCTGCCCCAACCCATCTGTGCCCAAGGAAGGACCTGTGAGAGGGCAACCACCACCCGTCCTATCCTGCTTATGAGACTGAGATGCAGTGTAAAAGTAGGAACCTGATTTGTTTTTTTACTTATGCATTCTTAGTACCTAGAACAATGCCTTGTGTATAGTTGTGCTCAATAAATAATTATTGACTGACTGAATAATGACTTAGTGAAAAACTGAGACCAGAACTGTTGGCTCTAGAATGACCTTGGTGGCCGGGCCAGAAACAAAGGAGGTCAAAGTGATCATATAGGGCAGCTAGGAATGGGAAACACCAGGAGACTGAGGCTGAGGGTCAAAATTAGAGGGATTGAATTTCATAATTAAATCTTTGCATTAAATTGCAAAGGGGAAACAGGGATTAAAATTCTGTGTTATCTATAGTATAGGAGCATTGCTAAGAAAAAGATTCCTATTATACCTGAGGCCATTTTTAATTGTTTTCTTATCATTTATATATATATATATATATTTCTTCTTACTGTACAGCATGGTAACCCAGTTACACATACATGTATACATTCTTTTTTCTCACATTACATGTTTCATCATAAGTGACTAGGCAGAGTTCCCAGTGCTACACAGCAGGATCCCATTGCTAATCTATCCCGAAGGCAACATTCTGAATCTATTTACCCCAAGCTCCCAGGCCCTCCCAATCCCTCCCCTTCCCCTTTGGCAACCACAAGTGTATTCTCCAAGTCCAGGATTTTCTTTTCTGTGGAAAGGTTCCTTTGTGCCGTATATTAGATTCCAGATATAAGTGATATCATGTGGTATTTGTCTTTCTCTTTCTGACTTACTTCACTTAGTATGAGAGTCTCTAGTTCCATCCATGTTGCTGCAAATAGCATTATTTTGTTATTTTTAATGGCCAAGTAGTATTCCATTGTGTATGTATACCACATCTTCCTAAATCCGATCATCTGTCAGTGGACATTTTGGTTTCCATGTCTTGGCTATTGTGAATAGTGCTGCAATGAACATGCGGGTGCATGTGTCTTCTTCTTTTGTTTTTTTTTGAGAAGACAAAAAGGACCATCTTTATTTTATTGATTGGTTTTAGAAATGTGCCCATCATGTGACCTAAAATTGTTTTCTGATGTTAAAAAAAAAGGGGGGCAATGGTCACACTGAGAGTAGTGGAGGTCCTACTCTGACTTCTTAGGGCAGAATCCCATCAGGGATCTGAGGCTGTTCAGTTCTTTTTTTTTTTTTTTTACTTTATTTATTTTTTTTTAAATTTTTTATTACTCAAAAGAATTTATCACATCTGTAGTTGTATAATGATCATAACAATCTGATTTCACAGGATTTCCATCCCACAGCCCAAGCACATCCCCCCACCCCCCAAACTGTCTCCTCTAGAGACCATAAGTTTTTCAATGTCTGTGAGTCAGCATCTGTTCTGCAAAGAAGTTCAGTCTGTCTTTTCTTCAGATTCCACATGTCAGTGAAAGCAATGGATGTTGGTGTCATTGTATGGCTGACTTCACTTAGCATGATAGTTTCTAGGTCCATCCATGTTGCAAAAAATGCTGATTATTTCATTCTTTTTAATGGCTGAGTAATATTCCATTGTGTATATGTACCACCTCTTCTTGATCCAGTCCTCTGTCGATGGACATTTAGGTTGTTTCCATGTCTTGGCTATTGTAAATAGTGCTGCAATGAACATCGGAGTACATGTGTCTTTGCGAGTCATGGTTTTCTCTGGATAGATGCCCAGGAGTGGGATTGCTGGATGAAATGGTAGTTCTATGTTCAGTTTTCTGAGGCATCTCCATCCTGCTTTCCACAGTGGTTGCACCAATTTACAATCCCACCAGCAGTGTACTAGTGTTCCTTTTTATCCACACCCTCTCTAGCACTTCTTGTTTGTAGACTTTTGGATGATAGCCATTCTGGCTGGTGTAAGGTGGTACTTCAGAGTGGTTTTGATTTGCATTTCTCTAATGATGAGTGACGTTGAACATCTTTTCATGTGTTTCTTGGGCATCTGCATGTTTTCTTTGGAGAATTGTCTGTTTAGCTCTTCTGCCCATTCTTGGATGGGATTGTTTGTTTTTTTGGTATGGAGCTGCAGAAGGTGTTTATAAATTTTGGAGATGGATCCCTTGTCAGTCGATTCATTTGCAAAGATTTTCTCCCATTCTGTGGGTTGTCTTTTTGTGTTGTTTAGGGTTTCCTTTGCTGTGCAGAAACTTTTAAGTTTGATTAGGTCCCATTTGTTTATTTTTCTTTTTATTGTCAATACTCTGATAGGTGGATCTGAGAAGATGTTGCTGTCATTTATGTCAGAGAGTGTTTGGCCTATGTTCTCCTCTAAGAGTTTTATAGTGTCTGGTCTTATATCTAGGTCTTTAATCCATTTGGAGTTTATTTTTGTGTATGGTGTTAGGGAGTGTTCTAATTTCATTCTTTTCCATGTGGCTGTCCAGTTTAACTAGCACCACTTATTGAACAAGCTGTCCTTTCTCCATTGTATATTCTTGCCTCCTTTGTCATAGATAGATTGACTGTAGGTGCATGGGTTTAATTCTGGGCTTTATATCCTGTTCCACCAATCTATATGTCTGTCTTAGTGCCCGTACCATGTGGTTTTGATGACTGTTGCTTTGTAGTATAGTCTGAAGTCTGGGAGCCTGATTCCTCCAGCACCATTTTTCTTTTCCAGGATATCTTTGGATATTCTGGGTCTGTTGTGCTTCCAAACAAACTTTAAAATACTTTGTTCGAGCTCTGTGAAAAATGTCCTTGGTAATTTGATAGGGATTGCATGGAATCTGTAGATTGCCTTAGGTAGTATAGTCATTTTGATAATATTAGCTCTTCCAATCCATGAGCATGGTATATCTTTCCATCTGTTTGCGTCATCTTTGATTTCTTTCATCAGTGGCTTGTAGTTTTAAGAGTATAGGTCTTTTGTCTCTTGAGGTAGGTTTACGCCTAGGTATTTTATTCTTTTGGATGTGATGGTAAATGGGATTGCTTCCCTAATTTCCTTTTCTGCTCTTTCATTGTTAGTATATAGCAATGCTGTCGATTTCTGTGTAGTAATTTCGTATCCTGCGACTTTTCCAAATTCGTGGATGAGCTGTAAGAGTTTTCTGGTAGAGTCTTTAGGATTCTCTAGGTATAGTATCATGTCATCTGCAAATAGTGATCATTTTACTTCTTCCTTTCCAATTTGGATTCCTTTTATTTCTTTTACTTCTCTGATTGCTGTGGCTGGGACTTCCAGAACGCATGTGTCTTTTTAAGGAAAGATTTGTACAGATGTATGCCCAAGAGTGGAATTGCTTGGTTATGTGGTAGTCTCTGTATAGATTTCTAAGGTACCTCCATACTGGTCTCCATAGTGGTTGTACCAATTTACATTCCCACAGACAGTGAAGGAGGGTTCCTTTTTCTCCACACCCCGCCAGCATTTGCTATTTGTAGACTTATTAATGATGGCCATTCTGACTGGTGTGAGGTGGAACCTCATGGTAGTTTTGAATTGCTATTCCCTAATAAGCAGTGATGTTGAACATTGTTTCAAGTGCTTGTTGGCCATCTGTATATCTTCCTTGGAGAAATGTCTATTCAGGTCCTTTGCCCATTTTTCAATTGGGTTTTTGGCTTTTTTGTGGTTGAGTTGTATAAGTTGCTTATATACACTAGAGATTAAGCCCCTGTCAGTTGCATCATTTGAAACTATTTTCTCCCATTCATTTAAGTTGTCTTTTTGGTTTCCTTTGCTGTACAAAAAGCTTGTCAGTTTGGGGGCTTGGCATGTGATTGGGGTGAAGCTAGAAGAAGATTCTTCTGTCTGTAACTAAGAGGCCTTTACAGAGAAAGACTTGAAAGGTATGCATAACAAATAAGCAAGTGTTTGTTCTAGTTCTGTGAAAAATGTCCTGGGTAATGTGATAGGGATTGCATTGAGTCTGTAGATTGCTTTGGGTAGTATGGCCATTTTTACAGTATTAATTCTTCCAACCCGGGAGCATGGAGTATCTTTCCATTTCTTTGCATCTTCTTTAATTTCTTTGATTAATTTTTTATAGTTCTTAGGATATAAGTCTTTTATCTATTTGGTCAGGTGTATTCCCAGGTATTTGATTTTGGGGTGCAATTTTAAAAGGTATTATATTTTTGTATTCCTTTTCTAATATTCCATTGTTAGTATACAGAAATGTGATTGATTTCTGAATCTTAATCTTATATCCTGCTACTTTGCTGAATTTGTTGATCAAGTAGTTTTAGGATTGAGTCCTTAGGGTTTTCTATATATAGTATAATGTCATCTGCATAGGGTGACAATTTTACCTCTTCTCTTCCTATTTGGATGCCTTTTATATCTTTTGTTTGTCTGATTGCTGTGGCTAGGACTTCTAGTACTATGTTGAATAACAGTGGTGAGAGTGGACTTCCTTGTCTTGTTCCAGATTTTAGTGGGAAGGCTTTCAGCTTTTCTCCATTGAGTATGGTATTTGCTGTGAGTTTGTGATAAATGGCTTTTCTTATGTTAAGATATGTTCCCTCTATACCCACTTTGGTAGAAGTTTTTATCATGAATAGATGTTGGACTTTGTCAAGTGCTTTTTCCACATCTATTGAGATGATCATGTGGCCATCCAAAAATTTATATGCAACCACAAAAGACTCAGAATTGCCAAAGCAATACTGAGGAACAAAAACAAAGCAGGAGGCATAACTCTCCCAGACTTCAGGCAATATTACAAAGCCACAGTCATCAAGACAGTGTGGTACTGGTACCAAAACAGACATACAGACCAATGGAACAGAATAGAGAACCCAGAAATAAACCCAGACCCCTATGGTCAATTAATCTTTGACAAAGGAGGCAGGAATATAAATTGGGAAAAAACAGTCTTTTCAGCAAGTATTGCTGGGAAACCTGGACAGCTGCATGCAAATCGGTGAAACTGGAACACATTTTCACACCATGCACAAAAATAAACTCAGAATGGCTTAATGACTTAAACATAAGACAAGACACCATCAAACTCCTGGAAGAGAACACAGGCAAAACATTCTCTGACATCAATCTTAAAATGTTTTCTCAGGTCAGTCTCCCAAAGCAACAGAAATAAAAGCAAAAATAAACCAATGGGACTTAATCAAACTGACAAGCTAATGCACAGCAAAGGAAACCAAACAGAAAACAAAAAGATAACCTACTGAATAGAAGAAAATAGTTTCAAATGATGCAACTGACAGGGGCTTAATCTCTAGTGTATATAAGCAACTTATACAACTCAACCACAAAAAAGCCAAAAACCCAATTGAAAAATGGGCAAAGGACCTGAATAGACATTTCTCCAAGGAAGATATACAGATGGCCAACAAGCACTTGAAACAATGTTCAACATCACTGCTTATTAGGGAATAGCAATTCAAAACTACCATGAGGTTCCACCTCACACCAGTCAGAATGGCCATCATTAATAAGTCTACAAATAGCAAATGCTGGCGGGGTGTGGAGAAAAAGGAACCCTCCTTCACTGTCTGTGGGAATGTAAATTGGTACAACCACTATGGAGACCAGTATGGAGGTACCTTAGAAATCTATACAGAGACTACCACATAACCAAGCAATTCCACTCTTGGGCATACATCTGTACAAATCTTTCCTTAAAAAAGACATATGCACCCACATGTTCATTGCAGCACTATTCACAATAGCCAAAAACGACCTAAATGTCCATCTACAGATAATTGGATTAAGAAGATGTGGTATAACATGTAAGGATAACTTGATCCCCTTGCTGTACAGTGGGAAAATAAAAAAAAAAAAAGATGTGGTATATATACACAATGGAATACTACTCAGTCATAAAAAGAAAAAATAATGCCACTTGCTGCAGCATGGATGGAACTAGAGACTCTCATCCTGAGTGAAGTAAGTCAGAAAGAGGAAGACAAATACCATATGATATCACTTATATCTGGAATCTAATATATGGCACAAGGGAACCTTTCCACAGAAAAGAAAATCCTGGACTTGGAGAATAGACTTGTGGTTGGCAAGGGAGAGGGGGAGGGAGTGGGAGGGAGTGGGAATTTGGGGTTAATAGATGCAAACTATTGCCTCTGGAATGGAGAAGCAATGAGATCCTGCTGTGTAGCACTGAGAAGCATGTCTAGTCACTTATGATGGAACATGTAATGCGGGAAAAAAATGTATACATGTTTGTGTAACTGGGTCACCATGCTGCACAGTAAAAAATTGACAGAACACTGTAAACCAGGTATAATGAAAAAAATAAAAATCTTTTTATGAGAAAAATCCAAAAAACAAATAAACAAGTGTAATTGCATTCCCATCACACTCTAAGAACCATGGAGAACATGTGGTGATGGAGGAGAGGGGTGGTGGTGTTGGGATAGTGGATCTGGGTCAGTCTTAAGGAGTAAGAGATTTAGTATTTCTCACCACTGTTTGTAGGGTTTGGTGTAGGGTCTGGTGGAACCAACGTAACATTTGGTGAGTTTCCAACGCATTTGGGCTCTCTTTGTCTGCCTAAGAAAACCAGATGACAAAGGAAAAAAGACTCATTCAAGATGAATTCTGCTGTGGAGCTTCCAGCAGTTTTGTCAATTTAAAGGCACAGATCAGGGGGAAAGGAGTTAGTGAAGTGGAAGAGGATTGAGACACTGGCTAGAGAGGGCATAATTTAAGTTGCAAGTCCATGGAGTCATAGAATGTCATATTTAGAAGGTGTTTCCTATCTTATACTCAAACAACTGTAAAACATTCCAGAAGAATAATTCTATAAGTGCTAGGAGTGAATGGCTTCTGGGAGCAGGGAGCAGCATTCATTCTGATTTGGACAATGAGCTGCTGCTTCTCTGAGAAAGAGTGGTGAATGAGAGGACAGGGAGCCAGAGAAGAACTATTTTGAAGTTTAGAGGCAGAATATTAGGGCTTTTATATGGAAAAGTAGAGGCTTTACCTCTTTCTCCTCAAATATTGTTTGTTTTTCTCCCCTCTTTCACACAAGGAGTTTGAATAGCATTAATGCACAGACTTCCACTTGCCCCAACTTTTAACATATGAGGAGGCTTGCTGGCAGCAACTAAACCAAAGGCGCTTACCTTCTGAAATTGAAATGCAAAAGGAAGGGAAATCCTAATTGTAAACACTTCTCAGTTTCTTGAACACAGCTCTCTTACTCTGTTTTTCAAAAAAGAGAAAATTATTAGCTTCCCACAAAACAGTATTCCTAACTGCAACAATGAACGCAAACTTATATGTTTATAAATAAATATGTATATATAATATATGTATATATAATGTATAAATATATATATATGATACACACACATATACACATGCTATAAGGTTCAGGTGATTAACAGTTAAAAGATTAAACAGATATGCATAGTAATCCTGAGGTGGATTCAAAGCCTTTGTTTAGACTGTACAAAGACTGTTGTCCCCACAAAAACTATTAAAGACTACATAAAATTGATAGAAGTATATATGTATACAGACACATTAGGGACAAAGTGTCCCAGAGCAGAAGACCAAGCTGGCAGGGTTTGCCTGGTGCTTCACTGAGGAGAGTAGTGAATATAAAAGTTCCATGTGTTAGGAGTTCCCATTGTGGCTCAGGGGAAACGAATCTGACTAGCATCCATGAGGATGCAGGTTTGATCCCTGGCCTCGCTCAGTAGGTTAAGGATCTGGCATTGCTGTGGCTGTGGTGTAGGCCAGCTGCTACAACTCCAATTTGACCCCTAACCTGGGAACCTCCATATGCCGTATGTGCTGCTCTAAAAAGATTAAAAAAAAAAAAGTTCCATATGTCAGCAGTGTGGGAGTGTGGTGGATTATCAAGCTGATAGTGTAAATGCCTACTATGTGCCAGGAAGTAGATGTTTTCATTTATTTAATTTTCCCAATCCCAGGAAACTATTCAGAATTTTCTTTTTTCTTTTTTTTTTTGGGGGGGGGATCTTTTTAGGGCCTCACCTTCAGCATATGGAGGTTCTCAGGCTAGGGGTTGAATAGGAGTGCAGCTACCAGTGTATGCCACAGCAGTGCCTGATCAGAGCTGTGTCTGTGACCTACACTGCAGCTTTCAGCAACGCCGGATCCTTAACCCACTAAGTGGTCCAGGGTTGGAACCCACATCCTCAAGGATACTAGTATGGTTCATGTTGCTGAGCCACAATTGGGAACTCCCAGAGATTTTAAATAAGGTTCAAGGTGATTAAGTAGCTTGCCTGAGGTGATATGGCTTTAGATCAGAGAACTCTGCTCACAGAGTTCTCACTTTTTCCTCCCCGTTGTGCTACTGGGTGCCTCTGACCAGGCCTGTGTTCTGACCTCTGGGCATCTGGGAATTGACACTTTAAAAATGCATGCAAGTGTTTCCTATTTTGTTCATGGTAACTTCTTCTCTCAAATTAGTTCTTCAACTTAATTCATTTTGGCTTTGAGACTTTTTATAAAGCCACTTAGTCTCCCTACCTGGCTTAAGAAATTGTATTCTATTTGATATTTTCTGACCTTAGAGTTGGGTAGTAGAATAATAGAGTATTTTACACAGGAATGAATTGTGATGTCATAGGTGAATGTGTGGAAGCTCATAAATCAACAGTGATCCCTGGGGACCATGGAGGGCCTCCTGGCCCTGGCCAGTGCTCTTTAGACCTCTTTATGCTAATAAAACAGAGATTTCTCTCTGAAGGGCTCCACCTTTGCAAATGACACTCATAATAAGCTTGGAGCAGTGTTCCAATGATAGGCTGTTTACCTGCTGGTAATTGGTAATTTAGCCATGTAAAAGGGCTAATGGTCCATTTTCTCCATTTGGAGAATTAAGAAGTAGAATTTTGTCCAAGCAAACTGTATTTGTCTGTGAAAGGGCCTGGAGAGAGCTATGGACAAGGAACATTTTCCAAGGATATCCTTGCTGAAAATATAGATATGTAAAGACATTTAGGATTCTTCATTTCCTGATTTCTATATGAGTTACTGAGCTTCCATGAAGGAGCTTTGTTATTTATTTATTTGGCTATGTTTGTAAGTGGGAAGTGGGGCAATTTATCCAAATGGCAAAGAATAGATTATCTCCTTGTTCTACTAATTATGACACAGAACGATGAATGCTAGTGGAAGATTAGCATGATTATTTGAAACTTGTTTGTTTTAGTCTACACAGGCTTAATATGAATATATTGTTGCAGAGCTTCAGGCAGAAGGAAGGAAAAGAATGCTACTTGTCTAAACTAAGTGATCATGAATAGAGATTTTTTTAAAGTGATGGCATGCCAATGCAATAATGAAGAATCATGGAGATATTAAAATAACTGAGAAAATGTTTAGGTATAAGGAAGGTTTTAGATATGTACATAGTTTTCAAAAAGGCATTAAAGGACACCAAATTGTATATGTTTTCTGATGAGATGTATGTGAAGTAAATGTGTATATGGGCAAATAGGGGGATCGATATGGAAATATGAACGTATTTCGGAGAATACATTTGTAAATCTAAGGCAAGGTACAAGGGGTATAAGATTAATTTTGGTCGATGGAACTCAGTGTATGGGCTAATTTGTTTTGCTACTAGTAAGAATGAGCATATTTTTTTCTAATCAGACAGTCTTGGTCTTAATTCATTCCAGCAGTAGGATTCCTACAGGCTCATATAATCACAGAACAGTTTAGTGTTTGGGGATCACAGAGAAGGGTTTCCTTTTGCCTGGACTTCATATAATGTTTTTGTGGAAAGAAAAAAATTCACACGTGATCCTGATGTACAGTAGGTTTTGTCAGGTGAAGATGGAGCCAAAGATATTTCTAATGCAGGAAGAGTATAACTGGTGGGCTGGGGTAGGAAAGTGCCAGATATGAAAATGCATGTAGATGTTAAAGTACTTGGTTTGGCAGAAGTCTAGGCATGAAAGGGAATGGGAAGAGGTTCTTAAAGAGTAAATTGGGGGCAGATTATGGATGGCCTTGAGTGTCTCACTAAGTCCTATACAATCCCCCTGCCTTGCAGATTCTCCCTTTAGTAAAGATCTGTACCATATCTCAAAATGCAAATTACTGAATATTCTCACCACTTAGCAAGCAAACTCTGCCCTGGCATTAAGCAAAGTACCCTGGAAAATTGCATTATCTCATTCCATTTCACTTTTTCAGCACATTTGTGATCTGGAGCAGTGAATGCTATAGGTATAGTGCATAATCTGATGGTTAGAGTAAGTATTAGAACATTCATATATTTAACTGGAATAACAGCAATATTTTGGTCAAGTTGCTTACTCTGATGTTGGTCTTGCTTTCTCAAGTGGAAAATAGTACTCTTTTTATTCTACTGAGTTGACTTTACCTCAGTGGATGTCCTGAGAATGTGTCTTTCTCTTCATCAGTCCAAATACCTCCTATCCTTTCTGGTCAATTTCAGATTTTACCACCTTCCCAAATCTTCTTGCTCTAGCTCGTCTGTCTGTTGTCTTATTTGCACATTGACACATTACTTTTTCTCTTTTTTTGGTATGTATCACATAGTTTGTTACTAAATTCTGTCTCATTTTACCTTCCACATTTCATGAGGGTAGGTTTTTTCTTTGTTTTTGATTCAGCAGACTGGAAGCATTTTAAATGTAGGAATCATCTCATAGATGTCTTAATGTATTCTGGGCACATGGAAGGGTATATAACTTGTGCATGTTAAATACTGGTGAATCTAGTGCTTTTAAACAGTCCATCCGACTACAGACATTTTACTGGCCTTTTTTTTTTTTTTTTTTTTTCTGGCTGAGCCTGCCATGTATGGAGGTTTCTGGGCCAGTGACCTGAGCTGCTGCCTTGACAATGCCAGATCCTTAACCTGTTGTGCCACAAGAGAACTCCCTCTTTATTTATTTAGTTATTTTTTGGTTTTGCTCATCAGAGTTTTGTGGTTTTCCTCATATAGATCTTGTACATATTTTGTTAGATTTACATGATTTCAGTTTTTGGATGCTCCTATAAATGATGTTATGTTTTCAAATATCAGATTCTACTTGTTCATTGTTGTTATATAGGAAAGCAAATGACTTTTGTATATTAACCTTGTATCCTGTAGCCTTGCTGTTAATGACTTACTAGTTTCAGGATTTTTTTTTTGTGGATTCTTTTAGATTTTCTGCATAGCTTATGTCTTCTGTGAACAGAGACAGTTTTATGTCTTTTTTCCCAATCTGTATATTTTTAATTTATTTTCTAGCCTTATTGTATTAGCAAGGCCTTCCAATATGATGTTGTAAAGGAGTTGTAAGAGGAGACATACTTCCCTTGGACCTTACCTTAGTGGGAAAGCTTCGAGTGTCTTCCATTAAGTATGTTAGTTGTAGGGTTTTGTAGATGGTCTTCATCATATTGGTAAAATTCCCTTCTATTCCTAGTTTACTGAGAGTTTTTATCATTAATGGGCTGGATTTTGTCAAATGCTTTTTCTGCCACATTAGCTTTTGTACTAGGTCTTTCATGTGTACTGTATATTTAGAAAATGTCTCAATTTAGACTAGTCACATTTCCAGTGCTACATAGGCACATGTGGCTAGTGGCGTCTTTATTGGACAGTGAAGATACTAGAACAAAGGCTTCTTGTCTGTCCTGTTTAGTGCTGTCTTCCTAAAGGCAAGAAGAAAGCTCTTTTCCTAATAGGCACTCAACCAAAACTTTTACTAATTAAATGGATGTCTCTCCCCCAACTGTGTCTATACCAGTTTAATATTCCCAGAAGAGTGTATCAGGCTTTTCATTTCCTATTTTCTAATGTTTGTCAGTCTAATTGGAATGAAATAGAATTTTTGTTTTAATTTGTATTTCTTTGATTATTAGTGAAGTAGAACATCCTTCCATGTAGCAAACATATACTATACCCATTTTTCTATAGAGTTCTGTATTTTTTTCATGGGAGGGAGTCATCTTTGTTTCTGTTTGTTATCTATTCCAAATTATAGACGTTTGAAAAATTTTCTGTCAGTCACCTATTAAATATATCAAAGTGTGGACAAAATCCTCATCTTCCATGTAGTCAGTCCCACAATTTTACCCTTCATAACTCTATTCTTGTTTTGTTGGATATTCTCCTGTATTTTCTTCTACTAACTTTACTATTTTGTCTTTATCATTTAGGTTTTCACTCCATATGGAGGTTTGTGTGTGTGTGTGTGTGTGTATCCTTAAAAGCAGTGAGCTAATCTTATTTTTTAAGATAAAGTAAGCCACTTATTCCAATTTTATTTACTAAGTAGTCCATCCGTTCCCCATTATTTTTTGATGCCCTTTCTAATATATTGCAAGTTTCTGTATTGATATGGACCTACTTCTGAGTTCTCCATTCTTTTTTTTTTTTTACAGTTGATTTACAGTGTTCTGTCAATTTCTGCTGTACAGTTAAGTGACCCAGTTATATATATATATGCATTCTCTTAAGACAATCTTTTTATCTTCTTGCAACAATGCTATTCTGATATAATACTAATATTGTGCAGTTGCCCTTATAGTGTGATGTTTCAACTTCTTGCTCTCCTTTTTCAAAAACTTCATAGTTATTTCTAAATATTTATTTTTCTATATAAATTTTGGCTAGTTTTTCATTTCTGTACTTTCTCTTTTGGGATATTGATTGTAATTACATCATATTTTAAAATGAATCTGGATATTTTAATGTGTAACTATCCTATTCATTAATATATCTCTTTGTTTATTTAGATTTTCTTTTATCATAAATTTTTGTGCTTTATTACTGTAATGGTTACTTTGATAGCCTATTTTCTTTTGCACTTTCTAATTACTTATTTTTTTCTTTTTTTGTTCTTCTTCTTCTTTTTTTAATAGTTATTTCCCCAATACAATTTTTTTGCTGCTGTACAGCATGGTGACCCAGTTACACATACATGTACACATTCTTTTTTCTCACATTATCATGCTGCATCATAAGTGACTAGACACACTTCCCAGTGCTACACAGCAGGATCTCATTGCTAATACATTCCAAAGGCAATAGTTTATACCTATTAACCCCAAGCTCCCAATCCATCCCACTCCATCCCCCTCCCCCTCCCCCTTGGCAACCACAAGTCTGTTCTCCAAGTCCATGATTTTCTTTTCTGTGGAAAGGTTCCTTTGTGCCATATATTAGATTCCAGATATAAGTGATATCATATGGTATTTGTCTTTCTCTTTCTGACTTACTTCACTTAGTATGAGAGTCTCTAGTTCCATCCATGTTGCTGCCAATGGCATTATTTTGTCCTTTTTTTTTTTTTTTTTACTGCTGAGTAGTATTCCATTGTGTATATATACACACACATCTTCCTAATCAAATCATCTGTCAATGGACATTTAGGTTGTTTCCATTTCTTGGCTATTGTGAATAGTGCTGCAATGAACATATGGGTGCATGTGTCTTTTTTAAGGAAAGATTTGTATGGATATATGCCCAAGAGTGGGATTGCTGGGTCATATGGTAGTTCTTTGTATAGTTTTCTAAGGTACCTCCATACTGTTCTCCGTAGTGGTTGTACCAGCTTACATTTCCACAGACAGTGCAGGAGGGTTCCTTTTTCTCTATACCCCCTCCAGCATTTGTTATTTGTGCATTTTCTAATTACTTATTGCTTATATAGGGAGAGGTTTTTGATTTTTATATATTCATCTTGTATCCAGCATTCTGAATAGACATTCCATTTTGGTCGTTTATTCCATTGGGTTTGGTAGTTAATTCTGTTGGGTTTCTATGTAAATAATTATATCTCCTGCCAATGAAGATTTTGTTTATTTCCTCCCAAGTCTTGCATTTCTTTCTTCCTCTTATTATTAAATTGGCCAAGAACCAGTAGTACTTGGTTGAGCTGTCACTAATAGGGCATATGCTATAATTTTCTTGTCTGTTTATTAATGTAGTAAATTGATATATTTTTGATGTTAAACTTAACAGGAATAGGTTATTATTTTTATTTTTAAATTTTATTTATTTATTTATTTATTTTTTGTCTTTTTGCTATTTCTTTGGGCCACTCCTGCGGCATATGGAGGTTCCCAGGCTAGGGGTCGAATCGGAGCTGTAGCCCCTGGCCTACACCAGAGCCACAGCAACGCAGGATCCGAGCCGCATCTGCAACCTACACCACAGCTCACGGCAACGCCGGATCGTTAACCCACTGAGCAAGGGCAGGGACCGAACCCGCAACCTCATGGTTCCTAGTCGGATTCGTTAATCACTGCGCCACGATGGGAACTCCTAGGTTATTTTTAATTGTGAGGTGTTACAGATAATAGACTGTTGGTTTTAGTTAACTGGTGTTTTATTTAGGTTTTGACATCTATTTGTACAATGAAATTGGCGTGTATTTCTACCTTTCTTTTTTTAACAACTCTTTCTTGGTTGTAGCATAAAGGCATTATTCATAAAATGAGCTAGATAACTTCCTTTTCCTATTTTCCGTAAAAAAAAAAAAAAGAAAAGAACAAAGAAAGAAATTAAAAAAAAAACTTGTGGGAATTTCCTTGTGGCCTATTGGTTAAGGATTTGGCATTGCCATTGCTATGGCTCAGGTTCCATCCCAGGTCTGGGAACTTCTGCATGCTATGGGCACAGCCCAAAACAAATAAAAACAAGCAAACAAAACTTGTGTAAGGTAAAGATTATTTGCTTTCTTATAAAATACTTATAAACTCACCTGTGAGGTCTTTTTTATAGGGTAGGGGTGGTGGTAGAGAGAAATTCTTTTTTCTTTCTTTCTTTTTTTTTTGATTTCTATTTTTTCTATTATAGTTGGTTTACAGTGTTCTGTCAATTTTCTACTGTAAAGCAAGGTTATCCAGTCTCTATCTCCCTCCCACATGCACACACACATACACACATTCTTTTTCTTATATTATCCTCCATCATGCTCCATCACTGATTTCAAGTTCCTTATTGGCAATTCTATGTCCTTTATGTCTTCCTGTATTCATGTTGATATTTTATAGTTTTATAGAAATTTATCAATTTACTCCAGGTTGTCACATTTTCTAGGGTGCAATTGTTAATAACATTCTCTGTTTCTTTTAAAAATGTCTGTTCTTTTGTACTTCTTTCTCTTTTCTAGATCAGTTTTGTCAGCATCTTGTTCTTATTAGTTGTTTTATGAAACTTTTTTTTTGGATTTCCTAATGACCTTTACTGTTTTATTGTTGTTCTTTATTTCACTGATTTTTGTCTTTTCTTTACTATTTCCATTTTTCTTGTTTTTCTGAGTTTATTCTGTTGCTGCTTTTGTTTCTAGATTTTTTAAGTGAACTATTCTTATTTATTTTCATTCCTTCTAACTTTTACATAAATGTAAGTAAGGCTCTGAATGTCCATTATAGTATTGTTCAACTGCAGGCAGTACAGTTTGATATTTAATGCTTTTATGTACCTCATAATGTCCCTGGTCATTTCCTCTTAATTCTAGGGATTATTTGACAATATGTATTTAGATTTCTAGACATAAAAATTAAGGTTTGATTTTGTTAGAAACACTTTCCTTTGTTGCATTGTAGACAAAAACAACATTATATATAATGCACACCTTAAAGAATTTTTAAAGTTTTCTTTTGTGTCTTAGCACATGATCAATTTTTGTGAATTTTTACTATGCTCATAGTGAAAGTTTAGTCTATGTGCATTGGCTATAAAGTTTATATATTTAGAAAAATATTTATCATTTTATTTCATCTTTTATCCATCATTTCCTGAGAGGGGCACTTTATCTATTTCTCCCTGGAGTTATATAAATTTTTTTATCTATTTTGAAGCTATATTATTGAGCATATATTTACTCATGATTATTATATATTCTTGTTATATTATTCCTTTACTATTATATAATCATCATCTTTGTTCCTGATGATGTTTATTCCTACTAACTCTGTTTTTGTCTGAAATGAAAAATAGCTATTTTGGCCTTCTTTTGGTTTATCTTTGCTATGTATGTATTTCTCTTTGTTTCACCTTTCTTTGCCATGTGTTTTAAATTCCTGTTAAAGATAATGTATGTTCTTAACATTTTTACTGGTGGCTCTAAATCATTTATATTTATATTAACCACTATTTTTTATTTTGGCCTTGTGGTTTCATGTTTTCTATTTAATATGCCTTCTTTTGTTTTATTTCATTTTTGTTTTTCAACTTCCCCTAACACCCATTTTCTATCATCTAGTGGATTGGCTGAATTTTATTTTGCTAGTTTGAGTTACACTGCCAACTCATATGTTCTCTCTCCTAGAAAATGTATGCTTAGGAGTTCCCGTTGTGGCGCAGTGGTTAACGAATCTGACTAGGAACCATGAGGTTGCAGGTTTGATCCCTGGCCTTGCTCAGTGGGTTAAGGATCCGGCGTTGCCATGAGCTGTGGTGTAGGTTGCAGACGTGGCTCAGATCCCACGTTGCTGTGGCTCTGGTGTAGGCTGGCAGCTACAGCTCCGATTAGACCCCTAGCCTTGGAACCTCAATATGCCACAGGAGCAGCCCTAGAAAGACAAAAAAGAAAAAAAAAAAAAAGAAAATGTATGTTTATATCAAAAGTCAAATGTTTCATATAGTCTTCATGTTTCATATACTCTTCCTAATCTTTGAGATGATTAATAATATAATTTTAACTTCATGTTCTGTTCCATGAGTTTTGCTTCTCCTGGTATAAGTTAATCCATCTATTGCTTGCCTCTCTTTCATAGTTCTCATGCTTCTCAGATTCTTATAATGTTTTCCTTTTTATCCTTTTGAGATATCAGCTAACTTGATTGACAGTGCCCTCCTGGCAGATGCGCAAAAACCTAGGCCTTGGTTTGGGCTCCTTTGGGTGACCTTAGGGAGTCCATAAGTGTGCTTTAAGGAGGAGAGCCTTAAGTATTCCAATCTGGGTTAAGCCACTTCTTATTTTTTCCCCAGGTATTGCTCTCTTCTACCAGTTGACCACTGTGAAGGGATGAAATAGAAAAATGGAGGAAGGAAGCTACCCTGCTGCTCTGGCTGATACACCTATTTCATCATCAAAGTCACTGAGAGTGAGCTGTGAACCCCGTAGTCCTGTGAGTACATTCCTGCTCATGCAGGCGTGGCTTTTGTTGTTTTGTTTTAAACTGAGGATTTTTCTGCCAGTCTCTCAGCATTTCCTCGGGACTTACCCAAAGCAATATAATGGGATCGGAGGACCGCAATACAGTAGAAAACTAATTCCACTAGGAGTTATAAAAGCTAGTATCACATATGCATCAGGCAAGCCAGTTCACTTCTCTAAAGAAGTATTTCTATAGCAATTAGTCTTGGAAGATGCTAAGCAACTTTATGGGAATGTGTGATCCTATATTTCCTTTCCTTCTCTCTATCCCAAGATTTACAATGCATATTAGCACTAATGAGCCCTGCAGGATAGAAACTTGTTGAACTTGTTTGATTTAAGGTTTCCCAAATTTACCTTGACATCCTGTACCCGAGGATAGCATATTAAATATTGGGCAACTAATAGCTGAGAAAAAAAGCTTTAGAAGTGTTACTCTACAAATTCAGTTTTCTCATATATGAAAATAGGACTGTATGAACTATTCATTGCTTCTATTGGTTATTCTCTGTCAGTTGCCCAATGTCCATTCATTGTTTTTTTCTTGCCATGTCCTTGTTCTTTTTGATGTCCCTATTCTTTAAGTTGGGACTGCAGATGGCTTAAGACAGTCTCCCCCAACCCTAAGACATTAATGGCCTATTAATTGGGTTGTTAATGAGTTTCAGAAAATTTTAAGACCTGACCTAAATGAGTAACGTACTAATGGTGGAATTTCAGGCACTGTGACAGTACTTGACACATGTTTTCTGGATCCATGGAGCTTTCTCATTGTTCCTCCAATAGAATCTCTTTAGCCACCTCTTTATAAGACCAGCACTATTTTTCTCTAAGTAAAGGGGCAGGGAGTAAGCAGCCTCCAGTTACTGATCCTTTCTTTGAACCACTTAATGGATATAAAAGCTCAACTTTACAAGAGGAACAGTTGTTATTCCCAAGCCTAGATAATGATTTATTTATCCAAAATGTCCCCTTTGTATCTTCATGACAATGAAATGGGGAAAATGGATTTTTTAAAAAAGTAATTACGCAACTGAATGTGTGATAAATCCACTTAATAGGCAAGAATTATCTACTTTGGCTGCCTTCACAGCCCAAATTCACAAAGTAATTCACAATTCATTCACTGGAATTCAGTTTTATCCCCTAGTATGGAACTTGAAATGAGACAAACTTATAACAAGGTGCATGTGTTTTCTGTGAAAGATGGCTGCAAAGGTTTCCCAAGTGCTGTGTTACCTACTGTGATACCTAACCTGGTGCCACAACATAGAAGTGAATACACTTTCCATGGAGATGACATATCCAGCCCTTGGCAAGTGTGTTAGGACCTGGGGTCCATTGCTACTGAGCCCTGTTATGCCAGGTAGATGGAGAGGGGATTGACAGATGGACCCTTTGGATCTCATACCTGAGTGAATTACTTAGTTCTTCCTAATCAGTCAATCAAGCTTCCATCTAAAACTAATATCTTTTAAATATTGACTGTTTGTATCCATATGTTTTTCTTGGTAAAGGTAAGTTATATTGTTATTTTTATGGTGATAGAGAAAAAGTTTATCACATTTGATCAATTATTAGGAAGTAGATGACATAGAAAAAGTAGATAGATGTTGGAGTCAGAAAGGAAAGCACTTCTAAGATAGGAATATAATTTCTTAACCAAAGTTTTATAATAGTTGTAGGAACACCAATTCGCTGTTAGTATAACTTCATCTTCATACATTAAATGCATGTTTACAATTACATGTTCACACCATGACATATTCCGTGAGGAATACTAGAGCTAGTGTGACCCTTCTGAGTTGTCTGGAGTTGTCTATGTCAAGATGGCCTGACCTTTATCCTCCTTTGAGGTGTCATGGGAAGGATGGTCCTAGGGAGGGGTGTGACCTTGAAGCAGGCAGTTCTCTGCAGCCGAAGCTGACTGCTGTCAGCAGAAGGGAGAATCTAGGTGGTATATCAGAATGTTAACCACACCATCAGGTTTTTGTTGGGAGACGCTTTAAGCTAGTAAACTCCGGGGAATCTCAGTGTAGTTTTAATGAGATAGGGACAAAAATATCTATTATGCTAGGATTATTGTAAAAATGTAATTACTTCTTGTTTATTATGAATTTAAAGTGTAAATACTTAACACAGACTTTCACATAGTAGGTAGTAAGAAATGATGATGGTGATGTTAAACTGTTATACTTCTGAGTACTAGATAAAATAACTTGGTCCTTGGTTTCTCTTTTGGTCTCAGATTAATTGTTTTCTTGTCAATGTATCTATATTTTTATATTAAGCTATCTCAAGTCTTTGTGTTGGAAAGAGACAGGGTATAAATCAGACAATGTAAAATATTTTTGATCATAGAGGTACTGTAGAATAATACTTGATATACCATTTTAAACTTGTTTTTTACTCTCAACAATTCCAGTTAATCTGTGACCTTCCTTGCACCCAAGCAGCAGCCAGAGCATTCTTGAGCTTATTGCTTCAGAGAAGGGATGATGCAGTTGAATAAAAGATAAATTCTTGTTTTTAAATTTCAAAAGCTGAGGTCCTGGCATAAATAATAGATTTAGGAGCCTAAGTGGTCAGTCAGTATCCATTTGTCCTAACCTAGAGGAAATGAAGGGAAGAAAAGGAGTTCAGATTTTGCTGGGCCCTTGGGAAAGGCTTGTATCCTGTCATTCCCCCCATAACTTGTCTGGGAGGGGCTGCTAGGTAAGATAATCCAAGAGTGGGATTGCGCAGTACCTTCCTTCTTGGGAGTATTTCAGAAGACAATGAGATTTGCAGATCTTCCTGTGTGGTCACCATGGTATGGAATGGCGAAATAGAAATGGCTATGTGCAACGTCCAGGTAGACAATCCCTGGGCAATCTCAAGAGGCTCTATACCCTCCAGTGTTTCTGGGGAGAGCAGCATAGTGTTTTCCTACCTGACACAGATGTGACTTACAAAACTAGTGGATGTGCATGGGTCTCATATTCAGGATTGAGGTGGACATGGCAGCATCTGGATGGCGTATGTATGGAGACTTGATAGAGCCAGTAGTATCCCAGTGGATACCATTATGAGACTTTGACACCCTAGAGTTAGGCAAGTGCTCTCTCCCACCCAACCAATGATCAAATATATCTATGGGGGGTAAGAGATTGGATATCTTAATTTAACCAGCTTACCCCAAATGGACTATAATGAACTCCACCACTAGGAGAATGGGGCTCCTGTTAGAAGTTAAGTTTAGTTACAGAAAAATATAGAAAGTCATATTTCCTGAACACCAAAATTTTTGCTTGATATTCATATACATGAATTATGTTAATCTATGTAGCAATTGCATGTTTTCAGTTCCTTTGCCTGTATTATTTTATTTGAGCATCATAACAACTCTCTAGATGACATGTATTATTACTTTAGAAATTAAGAATTTTAGTGATTTTTCTCAAAATCTCAGAAGACAAAAATTTAAACCATATTAAATGTAAGATTTGGGTTTAAAATGATTTTTCTGCTTACATTTGCAGATATCTATAAAATACTGTTTACTGACATTTAATAATTATCTACTGTACGTGAGACACTGCTTTATGTGCTTTTAACAGGATTAATTTGTTTAATCCCCATAGCAATGCTATTATACAAGTGTTATATTATCCCCATTATACATATGAGAAAACTGAGGCATAGAGAAATAAAGTAATTTCTTCAACATTACACAGACCATGAAAGTAGAATCAGTCTTTGAATTCAAACAGCCTGACTCCAGTGCTTACACTTCAAATAGCTCTTTTATAGTTATAGGGATTTTGGTTCCCCATTTCTACATTTCTAATAGAACTTCAAATGTGTTCAGGTATTTACCCTACTGTAGCTCCATGAGTGGAACCTGATTATTCTAGGTCAGACATAGTATTCCCATTCTCCTTCCTAGAGTGATTGGTTTAGAACCCAATTCATGCATGGTATTCCCCTTGTAACTCTTATTGACCTGAAAGTTGGCACCAATGAAAGTAGTATCAAACACTGATATTCCAGGAGTAGGGGACAGGATTTTCTCCTCTCCTTTGGATGTACACAATGAAGCAAGCTGTTGCTGGCAGCCATTTCAAAGCCATCTGTGCACAAGCCTCCACAGGGAAGAAACAAGAGCCATAGAATTGCAGGGAAGTAGAATTGGAGCCCACCCTTCACCTGCCTTTCTTGCTATCAGGGGTAATACAATTTCTCATTATAATACATTTTCTCATTATTTATACCAGTTTGAACAAGACTTTCTGCTCTTTGTAGCTATAAAGCCTCTATTACAGCTCTACTACTTTATCACATAGTTTATGGAGATGCCTATGGTAGTGATGAGTTCATAGTTTTATCCTGTAGATAGGGTAATTTAACAGATGTTCTTGGCTCTGAAAAATACCAATATTCTCTTATTAACAGAATCCATGAAGGGAGAACACTTGTGGCAAAGAATTATTCTGTCACCAAGATGTAAGAAAACAAATAGACTCAAGTTTCTAAGTTCATGTCCCTATAATCAGAGTTGCTTTTGGTCCCTAGGTCTTATCATCATAACAGCCTTAATTTTTTGCTATGTGGTTATATAGGCTTTCCAAGAGCATGACCACTGGAATGAGTTAGAGGAATGTAGAAAATGCTCATTTTGCGTGGATGCCTGTTGAATTGCCCACTACCCAATACCACTATCTTTGGAAATTCTTCTTTCTGCCTCATCTGCTTATTTGCAGCAAGGGATACCCTGTTATCACAGTATGATTCTTCCACCTGGCCTCAGTTGGTCTGCTCAGAGTTAGTCTGTTCTTTAGGAATTTGGGGTCTTCTGTTGAGAAAGAGGGAGAGAGAGACATAGAGGGGGTTGGGAATGGAGGAGGAGAGGGGGAGAAAGAAGGGGTAGAGAGAGAGTGAGAGAGGAAGAGAAGAAGAGAGAGAGAGAACGAGGGGGGGGGTGGAGGGAGAGAGAAAACCAAACTTTCAGGGAGGAGCACAAACAAGAAAATGTAATATACTGATCCTTCCTTTAATTTTTTTTCATTTTAAAGTATTTTTAGATTTACACAGGTGTTGCAAAGATAGTACCTAGTGTTCACATATACCTTTTACCCAGCTTCCTCCTCTTCTTTATCATCTTATGTAACTATGGTGCATTTATCCAAAATTAATAAACTATGGTAGTAATTAAACTGCAGGCTTTATCCAGATTTTGCTTATTTTATAATGTTCTTTGCTATTCCAGGATGCAATCTAGGATACTACATTGCCCTTTGTCATCATTTCTTCTTAGTTGCCTCTAATCTGTGACAATGTTTGTTTTTTCTTTCCCTTTGTGATCCTGACAATTTTTTTCCTTTTTTTTCTTTTTTTCTTTTTAGGGCTGTACCTGCAGCGTGTAGAAAGAAGTTCCTAGAATAGGGGTTGAATTGAAGCTACAGCTGCTGGCCTATACCACAGCCATGGCAATGCCAGATCTGAGCCACATCTGTGACCCACAACACAGCTCTTGGCAATGCCGGATCCTTAACCCACTGAGAGAGGCCAGAGATGTAACCCCTATCCTCATGGATACTAGTGTTCATAACCCACTGAGCCACATAATACTTTTAAAAGTACTGGCCAGATATTTTATAGACTGCCTCATGGTGTGGGTTTGTTTGATTTTTTTTCCCTCCTGGTTTGGCTGAGGTTATGGACTTAAGGAAGAATTCACAGAGGTGAAGTGCTGTTTCATTACATAATGTCAGAAGTACATGCTATCAACATGACTTCTCGGTGGTAAGGATGACATTGATTACATGGCTAAAGTAGTATCCACCAGGTCTCTCCACAGCTGTTCCTAACTTACCTTTTTTCATACTCTCTTCATTAGAAGCAAGTCACTAAGTCCAACCACCTCTCCAGAGGAAGGGAATTGAGCTTTAACTCTAGAGCATAGAATATAAAAAATGTTACATATGTATGTTAAAGTCATCACAGTAATAAATAAATGTTTCAGGAAATGTACTTTGAAGCTAGACACATGTCTTCCCTTGATGGCTTCTGAGCCTTGAGTTTTCATTCATTCCTGAAGCTATTTTCTACTTTGTGCTGGGCATCTTCCATTTGCTTTTACAGGCTCATTTTTCACCCTTCTCCACCCCCTCTCTGCCTTAGAAGACTTTCCTCCATTATATCCATGGGGCTGTGCCCTCAGACTTCTGGTTGAGGAAGCCCCAGCAGGAGATCTGAGAGTAGAAGAGTCTGCTTCAGATATTTCTTCCTGTGTCCTCCAGGAGGGGCCATCTCAGGCTCTTTGTGTCCCTTGAAAGAAGGCTACCAGATACACATGGCTTTTTTTCCTTCAGGCTCTGGTGACATTTCTTCCTTATCCTTTTTGCTGACAGCTCTATTGCAGCAATGCCAAGGTTTTGCCTTGTCATTTGTAGCTCCCCATATTCCACCTATACCTTTGTTGTTAGTCCCTTTGTAAGTAAGCTCTCCTTGAATTTTCCTCAACTGAGTGTGCCATCTGTTTTTTATTGGGATCGTGAGTCCATGGCTTCTAAGAGACATACTTCCACTATCCTTTTAAATCAATTTCTTAAACTATTTTACTTTTTTTTTTTGGCAGGGGGTAGGGGAGTGTGCCCATGGCATGTGGAAGTTCCTGGGCCAGGGATGGAACTTGTGCCACAGCAGTGACCCAAGCTGTTGCAGTGATAACACCCAATACTTAACCTGCTGCACCACAAGAGTTCTCCAGTATTTTCTTTTGTTTAAATTACTTTAAGTTGGGTTTTTATTTCTTTCAATCAAAAGCAAAAGCATGTTGTCTCAGATTAAGATGATACCTTCTATGTAATAACTACAACAAAAATAAAAGCTAACTAGCTTTTTATAACACTTTATCTTACTATTGGCTTTTTATATGTGTGGGCCCATATGAGACTTGCACTAATCTGTGAAATATCATTCATGGATATATGTACCTATTTTGCAAGTGAGGAAACTGAGGCACAAATAGGTCAGAGATCTGTTTAAGTTCTCAGAATTAGCATCTGATAGATCAGAGACTGGAATCTAGGTCATTTGGTGATAATCCTGTTTTTCGCAGAGCATTATCATGCCTCCAGATCTTAGGTACATATTCTCAGCTATATCTGAGCCAGTTACTGTCTACAAGCCATAAACCTATGGACCACATGCCCATCACTCTCAAGAGTGATAGAATCAAAGCCCAAGGCCCAAGGTGGTACAGGGAAGAGAGCTTTAGATTTTTATATTTATAAAATAATACCAGGCATTTGCCCTTGTATATATGTATTGTTTCCAAAATTGCATCATGAGGAAAACTAGTTTCTTAAAATAGCCCTGGCATGAAAGAATTCCTTAAAGATCACAAGGCACATTGATATATTAAAGGCTCTGAGTAAAATCTGTAGCTACCTAGCTCATTTCGTTATGTGTAACCCAGTTCTTCCCAAACTGCTTTTGAATAGAAACCTGTGGTTATGTCCATACCTTAGGAAGTACTGCTGTAGAATAGAAATAGAAACTATATAAAATACCTCCCAAGTTGAATTCCCCTTCCAAGCAATAAGGATTCATAACATCATAAAAATTATTTAGCCTAGATCATTCAAACCACTCCTTGCCACTTTGGTAAGACACAGGATCTATCTGGCTTAATCTACTGCCCAAATTCACTGGATAGGAGCCAGCTCTAGACTTGACTTTGGGTCTACATAGATCTGTCTCCAACATAATAACTTCTAAGTTGCAGAGCGATTTAGAGGTAGATTAGGTTTCTTTTTATCCCATGACTTGTTTTTTCAACCTTGACCCAGTAAAATTGCCCTTTTTCAGGAGGAATTGGTAATGAAATCAGTGCCATCACTCAATTGCATATCCTTCAAAAGGCCGAGGGAAAAAATAAATAGCATTTCTATGAGAGAAATTCCAGTGTGATATTTTTAGCTATAGCAAGTCAAGGAATTGGACCATTTTGTAAAAATAATCATAGAAAACGTGGACTCAAAAGAATCTATAAAACGTTTCTTACTCCAAATTTCAACAATAATACTATAAATAACTTAAAAATTCCATTTGGAGGTGAAATGAGTCTTTTATATGATTATGTCACAGAATTAGAACATGACACCTGAAAAAATGCCTCACAGTTCATGGACCTTCTCTCAGCCATCATAGTTGCTCTGCATAATATGCTCAGGGTCTGGTGCAAATGAGTGTGGAGTTCTTGTGCTTATGTTACTTTCCTTCAGAAAAACATTCAAAATTTTTTCTCAAAAACTTTTAAAAAAGATTCTTAATGAATGGTTTTCAACCATAAACAGTTTTGCTCCCTAGGGGACATTTGGTAATGTCTGAAAATATTTTTGGTTTTCACCACTTGGTAGGGAGGAGATATTACTAGCATATAATGGGTGGAGGCCAAAGATGCCATTTAACATCTTACAATGCACAGGACAGCCCACAACAAAGAATTATCCAGTCAAAAATGCCAATAGTGCCAAAGTTGAGAAACCCTGCTCTAAATGGTGTCTTGCTTAAATTGGTGTCTCTTAAAACATGTACTAGGTCTGAGAACTTATTTGCTAATTATAATTTTAAACTATATTTTAATTTAAAATGTATGAGGATAGGAGTTCCCATCGTGGCTCAGCAGAAATTTGACCGGGAACTATGAAGTTGCGGGTTTGATCCCTGGCCGCCTTGCTCGGTGGATTAAGGATCCGGCGTTGCCAGTGAGCTGTGGCCTAGGTCACAGAAATGGCTCGGATCCCGCGTTGCTGTGGCTGTGGTGTAGGCTAGCGGCTGTAGCTCCAATTAGACCCCTAGCCTGGGAACCTCCATGTGCCGTGGGTACGGCCCTAAAAAAATAAAAAGGTCAAATGTATGAGGATAAAGGGACTTGAAAATTTGTCTCAAGCTCTTCTGGAAATGTGGCCATGTAAAACTAAGCATGAATATCACTTAGTTGCATCCTGTTAGTTCTTTAGACATGGAAAATATATATTCAGAAGCTTATAAAGGTCTAATATTGTCTGATTTAATTTGTGATATGTTCATTATGCTCATCACCACTACTGACTAAATAAAATTAAGTGATAGTCTCAATCATGGAAATGTGTAATTTTAGTCTTTGTTTCCCCAATAAGTTAATGTCTAATAATAGTTCCAGCCACACACAAGCAGGTGAACTTGTGCTTGCATACCTGCATACACACAATCAGCCATAACAGCAGTGCAGTACATGGTGCACCTAAATTGTTTGCAAAGTGTGGAAGCAATTATAGAACAAATTCTGGTTTTCAATCTGCCTCCATAAAAGAGGTCTGGTTCAGAGTTGCTCAGGAGTTATTTATGGCAGGAGCAAACAGAATGGCTTAACTATGCAGATAAACTTCTCATTCTTTTATGTGAGGCAGCAAAATAAACACCTTAACAGTTCATGGTTCCCAGAGTGCATTAGTTAATCGGTCCAATATCATTCTAATTCTCCTCGTAGCTCATTGAATCGGAGCCTGTGAGCAGATGAAATGTGTCTTTAGCTACTATGTACTTATTCCAATGACTCTATGGTTGATGGATGACTTTCTGATTTTTTGAAACACTGCCAGCCTAAGGCCTCTTGGCGGCTGCACTGCACCCGAGATCTCTTGTTGTGCTTTGGGGCACAGGGAGAGAGGGAGGGGGCTCTGCAGTACGAGGTCTGGCTCAGTCATTTTCAAAATCAATACTTGCTCTCCAAGCCTTGGATAATTTAGAGAACATAATTCAGAATTCTCCCTTTCAGCATGTATCCTCCATCAAAGGGGTGTTTTCATCCAGAGTCAGCACAATGCTTGTGTGACCCAGGAATGCACAGATAAGGTTAAAAAGAAAGAAAGAAAAAAAGTGCATTTATTCTCTCCCTCTTTCTCTTTCCAAGCGTCTTTTGGACCCAGCATATGTATGTTTTTATGCCTCATAGCGAATATTTCTATTTATAATAGAGACTCTAAATTATGGTGTTTCATGGTATTACTTCATATTTAAAGCTTTTGGGGGTTTTTCTATTATAAACCCATAGCCTAAGGGATGTCATCCTCAGATAATTTATTTCCAGCAGGTCAGATATAGGATACAACAATTTCAGCCCAAGGGCTATTAAATTCTGGTTTTCACCTCATTTCAGGAAGTGCCATCAAAGTAGTGTTTTGTCGCAGTGATAAAATTTTGTGTTCTTATGCACAGAAACAATAGGCTTCATTTGCTTAAAAACCAGCATGACACCAATTATATAATCCTTTAGACTCTAGTCTCTAGGTTACTCTAAAAAGGGAGTCCCAGTGGAAAACATCTTCGTCATTTAAGTATAAAGAGCTTGAGATTTTATAGCAATTTTCCAATACTAATTACATTTCATACTATCTATCATATGCATGGCTTGCAAAACCCTATTGATTTTAATGGATACTAGTGCATTGGGAACAGGTTATTTTATGACATGTTATGTTATAGGACCTCCATGAAACACCTGGATCTTAAAATGTGGGCATAGATATACACTTTGGACTATACACTTTGTCTATTACCCACAACATATTTTAAATTAAAGCAGCAGTCATTATGTGACCCAGTAGCTCTAGGCGAATTTCCATCATCAGTTTCCTGTACATGGAATTCCTATTGTGGCTCAGTAGGTTAAGAACCCAACAGAGTGTGTGTGAGGATGCAGGTTTGATCCTTGTCCTCAGCTCCAGCGTTGCCATAAGCTGTAGTGTAAGTTGCACGTGCAGCTTGGATCCGGCATTTCTGTGGCTATGGTGTAGCCTGGCAGCCACAGCTCTGATTGTACCCCTAGTCCTGGAACTTCCATATGCCACAGGTATGACCATAAAAAGAGGAAAATAAAAATTCCTATGCTGCTGGAAGGCAAACTCATTTTGATAGTCTTTGCTAATGTGGTTAATAGGAATATACTTTTGGAGTTGTTGCCAAAAATGTAAACATAAAAGACTTGTGAGTCATGTCTTATTTTGGATTGTCCGTGTGACAAATGCCTTCCTTTAGCAAGAAAAATCAAGAGACCAATTACATGTTGTAATCATCAACATGTTGTAAATGTGGAGTATCCTGAGAAATAAGAAATAAGCATATTCTTGCATTGTCTGTAAATGATTGGTAAAATAGTTCAGGCTAAAATGACACCTGCTTTGTGGAGCTTTCCTGCATGGGGGGCAGCCTTGAGTAGACAAACAAGAGCATAGGCTTTAGAATTAGAAAGAACCTGAATTACTTATTAGCTCAGTGATATGGAAAGAGTACTTAACCTTGCTGAAGCTTACTTTCCTTATATTTAAAAATGGCCTTAATAATATCTATTAAAATAATATAAATATGTAAATTCCATAGCTTGGTATTTGGCAAATAACCTGCACTAAATACATGCTTATTTTCCTTTCTGTTTCATACCTATTTTCCATTAGATTTTGAGTTTTTTGGAAGCTACGGGGCATATTTAATTCCTATTTGAACGCTCCAGTGTTTAGCAAAGTATCATATATGTAGGATTTAATAATATTTTCTCAACTAATGTGTGGGTTGAAATTGTCTTTTGGTCTTACAACAGAAGTAAATCATAACATTTTAAAATTTCTGCAAATCTGTTAAAATTATTTGCTACTAATTTCATAGAAAGGATGAAAGCTACATTGATGTTTTTATATATAGAAATCACTAATCAGGCATAGAGTTTTTCTTAAGTAAATTTTTTATCTTTAAAAATATTATTAACATATACATGACTGTATTATGTGTATGCATGAAGTCCAAGTATCAACTAACATTAATAGCAGAAAAGACTCCTTAACAAATTCACAAATTATTTTATCACTTTTAGAGCTATTCTCAAGGCTACATATTGAAACAAGAGTTTATACTGTAATTAAAATTACATATATTTTAAATTTACTATATTTTTCACTTTGCGATTGGGAACACAATAAAACAAAGCTTCCATAGACTTATAATCTTAGTGAAAGCAGTGTCCTTAGTGTAATAAACAATTCATAAATCCTGGAAAATCAGAAAATTTTTTCATTGTGTTTCCTAGCCATAAACTTCAGCTTTCTCCTTTCATATGCGTTCAACTGAAATAACTACCACATTCATTCCTTAGGTATTTATTTTGTACCTTCTCTGTCCATGGTACTGAGTAGTTCCTGTGGCATTGATCAAATACCGTAATGAAGTCAAGTTGGGATAGTTATGTTTACATTCCTGAGTGTTGGGCTTGGGTGACTAGAACTATAACAGGGATATTATTCTTTTCAATATATTTGTTTAATTTTTAACTACATACTCAGTTCATTTAATTATACAACTAATGTATACTTATAAGTATTATAGAAATATATAATCTAGAAAGTTTGTCATTTAAGTAACCATACTTATGCTAAAAGGAAAATGGACTGAGAGAACTCTTAAATATAGTTTATGTTTCATATTTGTAACTATATTGTGCAAATGTTTGTAGGTGATTCTTTGTAAAGAAGCACTTGCCTTTGCATCTGTTTCCAACACCTGTGCATTTAAATCAGCAACAAAAATGCCAGAGGCATTTGGGCTTTCTCTACTAAAATGTTTCTTATTTACCTTGACATTTTGGGTAATTATATTGAAAAGACATTCCTCTTTAAGTAACAAGAGACCTACCTGAAAACTGTTACATTCATTCTTACCAACACAATTCTCATGAAAAGGGCAAATATTGGAGTCTCTTTTGGTTGCCTGCATGCAATAACTTAAATACATAAGTGCATAGCAACGATATGTGAATAACATTTCAAAATAAATATGTTCATGTGCAGTAGGTTGAGTAGGTTGTGTGGGGGTCAGCGTCGTGAATGGGGGTTAATTTCTGTTCAGTCAGGTGAGGTACAAATGCATCAACTTTGCAGGAAAATGTTTCCAATTGTGGCTGAATGGTCTAGTTTCCTGCAGGACACAAGCAGCCTATTATTTCTTGTTTTAAAAGGCTTGTTCAGGTTTGACCATTTGGATAGGAATCAATACAGCAGAGGATGGGAAAAAACATCAGAGATCTCACCAAGTGTACCACTAAGTCCAGGTCTGTGTGCCCATAGCACCAGAAGCTAGATGGCCTAGTTCACTATTGTAGACTTCATTTCATTAATTATAAGATGATTCAGGGTGGGAATAAGAGCTGTTAGTCCTTTGGCTACCTAACTCTTCCTAAGCTGTGACTGAAGTGAATTAATCAGGAGGAAACTAAGTCATTCTTCAGTGAATTTGGGTTGACCAGAATAGCTCTCTGAAAAGGTGAGCTGCTACATGTTTTTGTTTGTTTGTTTGTTTTGAGTAATAAAGATTCCTAAAAGATCTGCTCAAATTAAAAATGTCCAGGATTCTTTGTGTGGTAGGGTGAGTTAGATTTATAAAAGAATGAGGCAGATTTCCTGCTATGTTTTGCAAAAATAACTTCTTGCTCACACATTTGCAGACTTACTTATAACGAGCTATTTTAGTTTTAGGGGCATTTGTGTAAAATTATGGTATAGGAAAGGGTCCCAAGTCACAGGCGCTGGATTATTGAAATTCCGTTTGACCTGTGTCTGAATCATTTGAGTACAAGGATAGGCATATACTGGTCAGGTTTTCCATGAACAAAATAAGAGATAGGATAATTTTTCAAATATGTTTAAATTTAGAAAGAAGCCAAATAAAATTTAGTAATACCCTAATTGATGCAATTTTTCCATACACTGATTTTCCTGGGTGGTAGCTTCTTTCTCCACTTTATTTTATTGTTTTTTCTTTTGCTTTTTAGAGCTGCACCTGTGGCATATGGAAGTTCCCAGGCTAGGGACTGAATCAGAGCTACAGCTTCTGGCCCACACCACATCACACATACCTTATGGGCTGTTAGTAATCACAAAAAAGATACAACTTGGAATGGATTTACATGGAGATCCTGCTGAGTAGCATCGAGAAATATGTCTAGATACTTATATTGCAACATGTGTGGGATCTGAGCCATTTCTGTGACCAACACCACAGCTCAGGGCAGTGCTGGATCCTTAACCCTCTGAGCGAGACCAGGGATTGAACCCACATCCTCATGGATACTAGTTAGGTTCATTACTATTGAGCCACAACAGAAACTCTTTCCACTTTACATGGCTTGGGATCTCACATTTTCAGTGCAGTATAATCTATCAAACCTATCAGACTTCAATGAGTTGATTCTAAGTTCTTGGTTCCCTGGTTGGAATGGCCTTTTTTTGTTCTATGAAGTTGTATGGAATTGCACAACAAAGTAACCTCTTATAAATCAATCCTCCATTTTTTTCCCCATAGATATATTGCAATGAATTTTGATACAATTGGACTCTCTTTCCAAACAGTAAGTGAGTGCCGTCTTTGAGCTGCAGGTCTATAGAAGGAAGACCTAGGGAAAATTAGTTTATATTCCTGATCCAGTCTTCAGTATTCATCACACATACCTTATGGGCTGTTAGTAATCACAAAAAAGATACAACTTGGAATGGATTTACATGGAGATCCTGCTGAGTAGCATCAAGAACTATGTCTAGATATTTATATTGCAACAGAACAAAGGGTGGGAAAAAAATGTATACATGTAAGAGTAACTTGGTCCTTATGCTGTACAGCTGAGGCAGCGGTGGGGGGGGGGAAGAAATTCTAGCCATTTGACCCTAAATTTACCTTTACATGAATCCAGTGTAGGGACGACATCTGAGGGCAATGACAGAAAGGAATGCCACAGACCATTGATTCCTGACAATTCTGCTCTGCAGATTCCTAGGGCACCTTTTTTTGGTAAAGTCACTCACTATCGAAGATTTATCCAAAATTTTTAAACAGAAAGAATAAAAAAAGCAGCCTGTTAGATGTTTGTTTGTGTTCTGATAAATAATCAGTTTTGAAAGAAACTCTATGAAAAAGTTGGGAAGTAAGTAAGTGCTAAATTAAAAAGATAATTTATTAAAGTTTGTTGAATTGTCTAAAACATCTTTTAGATAGGCACTTTATGGACAGCTTTAGTTAAGCTGGCTTTTAAAAAAATTATAGGTATTAATTTTTCCTGTCTGTTGTAATTTGATAGCATTTATCATAATTCATGTACAATGATTGTATGAGACTATAACAAAAGTATTTTAAGGATCTGTCCATTTTCTATTCTTTATGTTGGAAACTACTTTGTATTTTATACATCTTCATTATTTTAACTTATATGAATTTGCAATCTTTCATATATTCAAGTGGGAAACTGCTTCTAAGCCTCTTTATTTTGTGCTATAGGAAAAAGTAAAATGCATTCTGGTGTCCACCCCCCCGACCCACAGTCTGGAGTCACTTTGTGGGCCTCATATCTCTTAAACCACCTGCTAATCATAACAATTGCAAATTTGAGCCCTTTTTAGTCACTTGTGGTGACACTGACAATGCCATCTAGTTTGCAATGGCCATGTGGTCAGTCCCCCACCCATCCTAGCCGGCTGCTGCTGCTGCTATGCCTTTAGCGGAGGTCTCCATTGTTCTCCCGGCCTCTGCTGACCATAAGCAATTCCTTCTTCCCTAATCTCAGGGGATCTGCTTCTTTCACAATGGGGGCAGGGTTGTTTGCTTTGTGTGCAAGATAATCTTCTCTAGAATTGTTCACATATGCAAACATACATGTAACAAAACCTGACTCTGGATGTGAAAGGATATAATGTATTTGTATATGAGTACACACATGTACACACACATACATTTTAATATTAGCCATAATGATCACTTATTAATCCTGCCTAGCTACTTTGAAGTCACTCAATAATATCTGTTAATTTCAATTATTTGGGCTGCCTTTTGCCTTGTTTTTAAGTTGCAACTGTTTTCTTCTTACACATGGTAATAGGAATCCTAAGCATTACTAAGTTCTTCACTTAAACTTCTCGAAACCTCTGTGTACTCTGCCCATGCCTCAGGAGAACATTTTGGGAATGAATTGGAGAAAGAGGTGGATGCAGATTCCTGGCTGGGATGAATGATTAGGAATTGAGGAATTGATCTTTTAAACTCAGCAGGCTGGAGCTCTACTTGAGAGCATCCTTTGGCCGAATAGCAGATAAAATTTACTGGATTTCCATGTCTGAACCTTTGCAATCGCACTGTGTACTCCACTTTGATGGATTTAAAGCTGGTCATTATGTTACAGGGCAAGTAGTAGCAGGAATAAAAGCAGGTCGTTTCAGCTAGCCATTTTAATCAGGAGACGACTTTACTCTGTTATCATTAAAGCTTGCCATATGCCATAAAAATGGATAGAAACATACTTTGACTTTTAGGGCAGATTAGGAAAAAAAATTAAAGGGAGAGGCAGAAAGGAAATAATCCAATTAATAAATATATTTTAAATATTTCACTGCCTCAGTAAGCAAGGCAGGTTTTTTAAACCCTCTTTGAGATTAGAATTGTGTCTTTACTGTTCCTTAACGCGTCAGAGTAAATTAAAAAGGGGAAAAACCCCTTTGGTTGTTACTTTGGGCTGTTATGATGCTCCTGGGCTGCGGAGCACATCGAGAGCGCCCCCTAGGCGTCAGCACAGGACACGGCAGGAGGAAGTGGCTGCTCAATAACCAGCTGCATGTATTCCTGTCCAAATATGAACACAAAGCTGGGGCAGTAGCCCACAAAGTGACCGCTCTCTGTGCCTGCTGTCTGAGGGTGAACTCGCACTTGCCACAGCAGTTTCAGATTGAGCAGCTTAGGGTGACTTTCTTTGTGTACGTAGGACAAAACTGCTGTAGAGAATGATGTTGAAATTAAAATGAAGCATGCTCACTTTTCAGTGGTGTGAGTTGGCTGTAGTAAGGCCATGGTCTGTTGTTTATCCTGTGCCTACTTGTGCTCTGGGATTCTGCTGGCCCTGGCTTTGTCTGTGTGGGAAGGCAAAGTTGGGCAAAGTTGTCTGCCCTGCCAAAGTATGAATGCCTCTTTAAACTTGTGGTTTAAGATCAAAGGAAGCTGCCTAGGAGTGAGAGAAAGGTCAATGGACTTAGAAACCAAAGGTTCCAGTGTTATTTCTCACTCTGTTGCCTGTGAGCTTTGTGATTCTGGGCAACTCACTTCGCTTCTCTGAGCTTCAGGTTTTTTCCTCTATAAAAGGAAGAGATTTGATGAGACATTCTCTGTTAGGTTCAGTTATAAAGTCTGTTTTTGACCTCAATATTGAATATTTTTACTTTAAACTTTGCTAACCAAGTCAATACAACACTTTACAGAATTCTTGAAAGATGCAAATTGGTCAGAAGAACAGAATGTGTTTGTTTTGGGGGTCAGATCTAGATCTACTGGCTGCATCCAGCAAAATGTCAATTTGAGTAACTCTGTGGCATCTTTATAAGCAACATGAATTCCATTTGATGTTAGTCACTCTTCAAAGGCAGGTTAGTTTTCCAAACTGAGCAACTTGCTCCCCATTCTGGCCATCGCTTTCTGCCCACATTGATCAGCAGCCACATTGATCCCAATGGTGGTGCACTCATCTTCTCTTTCATCCCCATTGGCTGGTTGCCTGATCACTGATGGACAATTAGTCCTCCATCATGGTCAGCTTCTCTAGGTTGGCAACCCCTGAGTCATTTTTCTTTGAGGCCAGCTCATCTGTAGGTTCTGATTTATAAAGCTGTCTCAGAAAGACTTGGTTTTGTTTGTCAAAGCTCCTCAGATGCAAGCAATTGAAGGAGAGGGGCCTGTATACCTTGCCACATGGGAGTAATAGAGAACTCACCCAGGGGTTGTACATAGTGGGGCTGAGGATGCAGGCCACTGTAAGAGCAGAGATGGGGGAATGCCCAATGCCTCAATAATATGACCAGTTTGGACTTTTGGAAAACAACCACTCACCTATTTAAGGGTGATAATTTGTCTTTCTAGTGATAATAATGGTAATAGTTATTCATTTATTATTAATAATAATAAAAGTCAATCTCCCTTTCTCAGTTTCTTCCTTGGTCTCTTATGCCTCTGTAGTTGTGCCCAAACTTTTCCTTTTCCCTGAAAACCTTACTTTCTCTGAACTTGTCTGGCTGACAAGGTCTTAGATCAAAAGCTTTTCTTCCTTTTTTTTCTTCATATTTGACCATCTCTCGTGGACCATTTGCAACTTATGCCACAGAGGCAATGCCAAATCCTTAACCCACTGTGCTGAGTCGGGGATGGATCCTGCATCACAGCGCTGCAGAGACACCACTGATACTGTTATGGCACAGCAGGAACTCCTAAAAGCTGTTCTAAACAGGTAATCTGAACACTCCCAGCACCCTCTGACATTGCAATGATACTTTTGTTATTTATCAGAAATGATACTGAGATGATGGCCATTGGCATGGCTATGCAGTTGCTATAATATTGAACTATTTATGTTCTGGTTGGTAAACATTTACATCCCGGACCACCAGATTTCTCCCCATTGTCCTATACCACCCTTCCTATAAGCCTTTTCAAGTTCCTGCTACTTAGCAGTTAAGACTTACACAGCAGGGGTAGGAATCTCTGGCACACAAAGCCATGACCAGCCTTTGCTAAGTGGTTGGTGTCTGAATCTTACAGGCTATTTTTTATTTTTAATATCGCTTAAGTTGTATTTATTCTCATATTTGTTCTCCCATCAGACTTTGGGTCTTAGTTCCAGTGCCAGTACCATGTAGCACTTGGTAAAATAGTTAATAAAGTGTAGTTAATTTTTTTGTTGTTGTTGGTTTTTAGGGCAGCACCTGTGGCCTATGGAAGTTCCCAGGCTAGGGACTGAATCAGAGCTACAGCTGCTGACCTTTGCCACAGCCACAACAACTCGGGATCTAAGCCATGTCTGCAGCCTACACCACCATAGCTCACGGCAGTGCCAGATCCTTAACCCACTGATTGAGGCCAGGGATTGAACCTGCATCCTCATCAATACTAGTCGGATTTATTTCTGCTGAGCCTGATAGGTACTGCCAATGAAATGGATTTTTTTTTGATGTATCGCACTCTGGGCTAGGTGATTTACATACATGACAACTTGATAGTAATATTAATTTCTATTCCATTTGCACTGTTGGAGAAGACTCAAGGAAGAGTACCACCCAGTCTTGTATTGCAGTTGTCAAGGCTTTTCTTGCTGGTGAAGTTAGATTGTCATAGAAGAGGAAGAGCTCCAAGAGAGAGGGAAAGAAATGATTTAACCAGGGTGTGTTTGGGGGTGGAGTGGGGTGAGCAGCAAGGAGTCACATGCTAGTTCCATATAGCACCCCAGGCTGGGCAGGCTTTCCCATGTGTGCTACTTTGATGTTGGGAGTAGGCAGAATATGGGTGATTATTACCCTTTCATGGTGGGTTATTTGGGTGCCCTCACTGGCACAGAAGAAGCTAAGCTTACTGTTCTTAAATGTCCTACATGATCTTGGACAATGAAACCTCAGGGATGATGATCATAGGCCAGGAGTAGAACCTCTGCCACTGTTCTCTGGTACCATGAAAGTACAGTGTTCTTCTCTAATCCCATAGAGGAACTGAAAAAAGAATACCAGTAATGACTGAAGTTGAATTTCTCTGCACTGTAGAAAATAGGGGCTTAAAGCCAGATTTGAGATTTGATTTAGAAAAATAAATTGATATGACATTTCTTTTATCAGCATGGAAAATACATGCCAATGACACATATATTACTTTAAGGAATAAGTCATTAGACTTGAATCTAAAGCTCGCTTGCTACTGTTGGGCCTTTGTGGTGTAAACTTCCTCCTTTATGGCAAGATTTTTTGTTAACTAGTCCTTTGGGGGTAAATTTTAGGTGCATGTGGTCCATACTTGTAAAGTTGTCATGTGGTTCTGTATTTTTATGTTCTTCTTTTTAAGTCTTTAGGAAAATTATTGTAAATCCCTTAAATAGCCTCAGTTATTAAAAATGTCACATGAATATCAGAACCTTAACCCAATATTTTATCATGAAACTTAATTTAAATGCTGTAGTTTCTCGGCCATTTTTAGAGACTTGCATGTTTAGGGAAAACTTATTTAAGCTCAATATGTTGTAGAAGCAAAAGATTTTTCGTGTCAGTCAAGCAGATGATCCTCTTGGTTACATGTGGCTTTTGTTTGGATCAATTTGACTCATAGTATAAACATATATATATCCTTTGGGAAAGTGTTGTGGCTGTATCATGCTTTTGGAATGATTTTTTGAAATTAACAATATCTAGGAATTAAAGTGATTGATTTGAGACAACTAGAAAGTTGTGGAAAGCTGCCTTTACTTCAAGTCATAATACCTTATATAAAAACTACTTTACTATTATTAAGAGCCTTCACAATAATTCTGAGAAATAATCATGGCAGGTAATATTGCACCCATTTCTCAGATGAACAAACTCAACTCAGGTAGGTTAAATGATTTTGGATAATGAAATAGAGCTAAAGAGAGTAGCAGAGTTAGGCAGGCTGGGAGAAATATTTGTCTTCTTATTCTTTGTATCATTCATGGTCCCTATAATGAACAGCTTATAGGGAATATAGGGATCATGTTGGCTTGGCAAGGAGGGAAGTGACAAATTGGGGCCAATATAAGGTCCATGCAAGTCATGGAGCACCTGTCCCAGGAGGCTTAGGAGGGTAGCAATGTTGGGAAAGCAGGTATTGGAACTCGTCTGTAATATGGGCAGAGCAGCGCCCAGAACATGGGTTGGCCCAGTATGAAGTAAACCATACCTTCCCAAACAGGCTCTGTTGCCTCCAGGGGGTGTCTCATTTTTATTGTTCGTGTGTTTTTCCATTTTCCCTTGGGCTTTAGCCATTTCTTCAGTTTCTTAACAAAGGGGATTCCAGAAGAGAAAGGAATAGCTCATGTGCAACCTCTGTACAGTGTAGAAAACAGGGGGAAGAAACATGGCACAATTAGAGTTAAGGTCAAGGCTGGAGTACTGCTAGAAATGCACATAGAGCTGTCTTCCTACCCCTCCCTTGTACTCTTTATGGACAGTTTTTTTTTGTGTGTCAAAGAAGACACAAGTGTGATTTTAGGAGTCAACCTCAGATTCCAGCTCTGATGGTTCTGAAGGAAATCTAGGACGTGTTGTGCATAGCTAATGCAGCCAAATATGGCCACAGCTCTTCCTGATAAGTTACCTGGCACTTTGGGTTGTAGTTTTATCAACATAGAAATATAAGCTTAGGAGTTCCTGGTGTGGCGCTGTGGAAACGAATCTGACTAGGAACCATGAGGTTTGTGGGTTCAATCCCTGGCCTAGCTCAGTGGGTTAAGGATCCAGCATTGCTGTGAGCTGTGGTTTAGGTGGCAGATGCTCAGATCTGGGGTTGCTGTATCTCTGGTGTAGGCCTGCAGTAACACCTCTGATTAGACACCTAGCCTGGGAACCTCCATATGCTGTGGGTGCATCCCTAAAAGGACAAAAGACAGAAAAAAAAAAAAAGGAAGAAATGTAAACTTAGCTCTGTGTATGTAGTGTGGTACAAAGAATGAGAACACAGATTTTTATTCACATTGGCCTAGATTTAAATTCCTACTCTGGCATGTAGTAGCTCTGTGGTCTTGGGCAAGTTTCTTTCTCTCTCTCTCTCTTTTTTTTTCTTTTTTAAGGCCACCCCTGAGGCATATTAAGTTCCCAAGCTAGGGGTTGAATCAGAGCTATAGCTGCTAGCCTATTCCACAGCCACGGCAGTGCAGGATCTGAGCCGTATCTGTGAACTGTACCACAGCTCATGGCAACACCGGATCTTTAACCCACTGAGTGAGGCCAGGGATTGAACCTGCATCCTCATGGATACTAATTGAATTCACTGGTGGAAACACTGTGCCATGAAGGGAACTCCCTTAAGCAAGTTTCTTAATATCTCTTTGTCACATTTTCCTCATCTGTAAAATGGGGATAATAGTGACTACTTCACAAAGCTGTTGGGGGGATAAACAAGAGAAGGTATGTAACATACTTGGCATTGTGCTTGATATCATCACTTTAAGAGTTCAGATTTACCTTATTGAAATTGAGACTAGGAGACTAGGTCCAAGACTAGGAGACTTGGGCCACTCTGGTGATTATAGGAAAAAAAGAAAGGGGAAAAGGAAAGAGGAAAAAAAGAGGGAAGGAAGAAATGAGCCACATTCTGTTCTCTAATATTGCATTCACTTTTCCAGTACACGTACATGTCTATAATGGTGAATTGAGTCTGTCCCATTTATACAAGCTGATACTTTAAGCCTTTATTATTCCCCACTAGAAAAGATGATAGTGGGAATGATCCCGTGGTTTTGTTTTACTTAGAAATGAGTTAGAATTTTCTGGGAGGACACTTCTGTCTTTATTACAAAATTACTCAGTCTAGATAAACAAAAATATCCCCCAAAGACCATATATATGCTCTTTTCAGATTTGCAAATCTCCTTTAAAGTTTCAGAAACTCCCTGAGAAATAAGCAGAAGAAGGATCATTATCTCAGTTTTATACATGGTGGAGTGATTAAAGAGAATAAAGCATGGAGGTTGCCTAGCAAATAGAAAATGCTGATTTCCTTAGCTTCCATCTACTGAGAAATGGCAGAGCCATTTTCCAAGGAGCAAAAGCTCGAAGACTAACAGGACTCTTGGCTCCTGGTCTGTGCCCTGCTCACACGTATCTTAATTTCAGATTAGGAGAACATTTTTTTTTCTTGCATGATAGATCATTGAGACACAGGTCCCTTATGGTGGTCTAGGGCATTCACATTTTCCTCAGACCCTTTGCATATCCTGGCTCATGTTGTCTGTGGAATACATGGTGCCTGGTCCTGGATAGAGCACTAGTGTCTCTATTGTTTCTCAATCTATTCTGCTTCCGTTTTTTGAGTTTGAAATGGCATCAGACTTGCATGAGATTTCTTGACCAATTGCCAGGTGATTCAGGAACTTACTGCCCAGAAACTCCCTGGAAGCAGCTAATATGAGTGCTGTAATATGGGCAGTCATACAGTTTGGATATGAGCTGGAGGTTAACCCAAGTGAGTAAATGAGCTAGGTCACTCTGATTTGGCTTTTATAGGACAAGACATTGAAGTTTCCCCCAACAGAGAATATTCTTATTTATTCTCATTAATTATTGCCCTTCACTCTCATGAATACAGGATTAAGCATTTTTCTGCCTACATTGAGAGTATTGTCTGTTCCCAATAGAAGGTGAAAACATTGTGAAATGGTATAAACCTTAGAAAGCTGTATTTAATTTGTTTGAAGAATTCTGAGTACCTCCCTGTACTTGGAGGTCTGTTGCTACAAGAAAGGTTTGCCTAAAAATAGATTTGTTCTTGGAAACTGACTTAAAAGTTCTAGCCTGCTTCCTTTTTGACCAGGTCAGATTTCTACAGCCAGGCAATTTTCCACACAAGTCTGACCTCATGCTCCTTCTTACCTTGTGTTTTCTGTGACCTCATTATCCAGATAACTGCAGCCTTTCTCCACTTCCCTCTGGCCTCTGGCCTCTGAATTATCTCAGGGAGAAGCTCTCATTTGGCTGGCACACCTTTGAGAATGAACTGATGAGAAAGAGGATATGGAGCTTTCTACTGGCCTTCCATGGAGTCTTAAATGGTGCTAGGGGCTGGTGTTTTACCTTGATTCCAAAAGCTACTGTTTCCTCCTTTAGTTTTTGAAAGAGTGATGGAACTTCCATATACTTTTCTTTCTGTGACACAAAATTTTCATTTATTTATTCATTGGTTCATATTGTGTGTATGTGTATTTTGAGCAGCTAATTTGTGCCAGGCTCTGATGACACAGAATTTAGCAAAGCCACATTTCTGTGTTCAAGGAGCTCATTGTCCAGTGCATCATAAATTCACTGTTCCCTTCATTATAGGGAGTGACCCTTTCCCCTAGTCTTAGGCTTTTATCCTTTCACTGCTAGCTTTCACCATGTCTCACACATGGCCAAGCCATGTACAGTCTCAAAGACTAAGCTCTTAATTATCCTTCTTCTAGGAAGCTTTTCATGCTCACCTCTACTCCACAGCCTCCTCTGAATACATGTAATATGTTTCTTTGCATGGATTTTGTGTCTACATGTATCATATATATATATGTATATCAAGAATCCTAAACTATAATCAGGTTTATATGTAATAGCTGCTCAATAAATGTTTGTTGAATGTTAAACAAATGTTTCTATCTTCCATTTCTCTAAAAGCTACTTTCAGCTGAAGTGAACTGAATGGCTGCCAGAAAAAGACACATTAGGTTAGTTCAAGGTTAGTGAAATGAAAATCTTAGAAATGACAGCATAATGCCCCTGTAGGGCTGTGCTGCTAATCCTATGCATAAAAATAACAGTGGTACATTGTATCATGGCATCTGAAAACAGCAAGCAGTAGAAGGGTCTTTTCTCCTTCAGTATGCAAAATGGCTTGCCCAAATCCCCTGGAGAAAAGAACTGGTCCTGTAAATACAATAAAATTCTAAGCATAGGATATAGTCTTCTGGTAAACTGTTAAGCAGAAAATCCCTTTTGTTTCATATCTTGTAAGAAAGTTTGCCAGAATATCTACCTCTGTGCCTCATGAAATACATTAGAGGGGTAATTTTGATAACTGAGGTCTTGCAGCACCTTTGGCTCATCATTTTAAACTTTAGTTATGATTGTGCTGTATTATGGCCATAGATGTAAAAGGTATAGGAGATTGGGTTGCATTTATATGGACTCCAGGCTAAATCTGTTCAGATTTTATATTATTCTTGTGAAAATCTGTGAGCGATACTTGCTAGAGGAATACTGGTATTAGAAAGAATTGGGTTCAGAGTCTTCTTTCTTTTTTTTTTTATGGAAACATTGATGTCATTAAGGGTCAGTTTCCTCAAAAAATGGGAACAAAAATAACCTCATATTTCTCTGTAGGTTATTATATGGATTCAGTGAGATACTACTCAAAAAGCATAGACTGGCACAGAGGGCCCAATGAGTATTAGCTTTTATGATGACAATAATAATGAGGATATAGTATGTATGAATTTCCTAAGGCTGCTGTAACAAAATTGTGGTAGACTGGGTGGCTTAACAAAAACTTATTCTTTCACAATTCAGGAGGTCACAAGTCTAAGATCAGTGTCAGCTGGGTTGGTTACATTTGGAGGTTCTGAGAGAGAAACTGTCCCATGTCTCTCTCCTAGTTTCCAGGATCCTTGGTGTTCCTTGGATTGTAGATGCATCCTTTCAATCTCTGCCTCTGTTTTCACTTGGAATTTTCCTCTCCATGCATCTTTCTTTGTCTTCTCTTCTTTTAATAAGGTCATCAGTCACTGGATTTAGGGCCTACCCTAATCAGGTATGACCTCATCTTAATATATTTTTAAAGACTCTATTTCCAAGTAAGGTCACATTTGGAGACTCTGTCTAGACAGGAATTTAGAAGATACCATTCAACCCTCTATATAATCATATAAACAAAATGAGAATATAGTCATAAAAACAACATTTAAAATATATGGCTAATGAAGGGCTGTAATTAGATGCGTCACAGCCAATATAGATTTATTTAGAGTACCTATTGGGACTTTGTATGGACTATATTTTATTCACAAAGTCCAGTCCTTGAATTTTCTGTCTTTGGGTAGTAGGTCTTTATGGCCTTAAAAATGGTTAATTCATCAAAAAAAAAAGTGTTTTCCTGATACAACCAGGTTGTGATTTAGCCTTTTTCTTCTTCATTTCAATTGGCTTGTGCCATATCTTTATTTAGCATAATCAGAAAAATGGTAGGGTTTTTTTCATTAATGAGAGTCTCTAGTTAATGATCGGTATCCAAGCATCTCACTTGAGACCAGTTCAGTAAGAATTTTAAACAGTGAAATTAATGATACATGGACACACTGATGAATGTAATATTGGTTGTGTTTCACTGATTCAGAAGGGTGTCAGAATTATGCTATAGGGTCATAATTTTGAGCAATGCTCATTGCTGTAGTAGAAATATGTGGATAACTGTGAATAGAAAATTTCTGTTAACCGCAGTTCCCGTCATGGCTCAGTGGTTAATGAATCTGACTAGGAACCATGAGGTTGTGGGTTCGATCCCTGGCCTTCCTCAGTGGGTTAAGGATCTGGCGTTGCCGTGAGCTACGGTGTAGGTTGCAGATGTGGCTCGGATCCCGCGTTGCTGTGGCTGTGGTGTAGGCTGGTGGCTACAGCTCCAATTAGACCCCTAGCCTGGGAGCCTCCATATACCACAGAAGCGGCCCTAGAAAAGGCAAAAAGACCGAAAAAAAAAAAAAAAATTCCCGTTAACCGAATGCCAGACTCAAAGGGAATAGCTGTTCTTCTCTTCACTTACAGGTTAGTAAATAAGTGAATTGGGATCATAAATAGGTTCACCCTTTTTGCTTTATACTTCTATATTTCTGTTTGTGCCTTTGCTCCTGAACAGGGGTTGCAGATGCTATATCAGAAACCACAGTGGCATGACTTGAGGGCCAACACAGCCCTGAGAGTTCTTTTTCTCTCATGTTATCTGCAAAGATGATCCACCCTTTCCAGAGGGGAAAAAAATTATCTTCTACTGAATTTTTTTTTTTTTTGTCTTTTGTCTTTTTAGGGCCACACCTGCAGCGGACGGAGGTTCCCAGGCTAGGGGTCTAATCAGAGCTGTTGCTGCCAGCCTACGCCAGAGCCACAGCAATGCCAGATCCGAGCCGCGTCTGTGACCTCCACCATAGCTCACAGCAATGCCGGATCCTTAACTCACTGATCCCACAACCTCATTGTTCCTAGTTGGATTTGTTTCCACTGCGCCAAGACGGGAACTCCTATCTTACACAGAATTAAAAGATTTAGTGCTTTAATACTTACACAGTGGTTGGGGTGCTTTGATGAAATGCAATATGCAGCTGCAAAATAATAATAATCAGAATTTCAAATTTTTATTTCTTTACTAATTTATATTTATTGGCCAACTCTTGCTGGACCATTGGTGTATGTTTTCAAGTCAGAGGGGATTTTACCTTAAAATGTGAGGAAAAAATGTAACCCAATTGTACATGTTTTACTTAAGGGAACAAGATAAAATAAAAGAAGTTAGTGTTTTCAGAATATTTTATACTTCTGTAGCTTAAAGATTTTTTTAAAAACAAGGTTTTGGTGATTTTCACATTATCACAACTTTGTATTAGGATTTGGGATTTGATAGCAAGGGGGGATTTAGTTATTCAGAGGGGGAAACAAAGTCAATGGAAATGACCAGTTTGGAATAATTAGTGTTGTCACAGTTATATAATGTTGAAAATATCTCAGCATTGCTTTCTACTGTCAACATGGTTTAGTCCCATAGGTTCTTGCTCTATAGTTTTCTTTGTGGCTATTTCAAATCTCTTCATTTTACCTTCTTATCATTGAGGATGTTGGCCTAAAATAAATAACTCCAGCATTCATCCAGTGATCTGGGAAATTTTAGTTTGAATTTCACCCACCCCAAAGGAAAGGTAGAATATTTTTTCAAGATTTTCTTTACACATTTAAATTCAAATTTTTCCTTTTAGAGCTGCACGGTAAGTAGAAAATAAGTCTGTTAGAAACCAAAGATGAGATTTCATCTAAAAATGTCTGGATTCTCTATCCTTTGAGGGCTCTTAAATTTCAGATACAAGGCTTGTGAGGCAAGGAGGGTTGCAAACCCAGACTAGTTATAATTTGCCTGTTTCTAACACCTTTGCCCTAAATAATCCCACAGAATTGAATTTACACACCCTTCAGATATAGGAAACACGAGCTCATTAAATTTTAATTATCAACATGCTGTATCTAATTATAACATGTCTTATCTTAACTCCTGACTACTGTATAATAAACTCAATTACTTTGGGTTTCCTTTCTATTTATATAAACCTGTTTACAGGGAAAGTAGAGTTGCAAAGTCTTGTAAATAAGGGAAATGAGTAACCCTTAATTTTCAAATCATGACCTCACTAGAACATGTGTGTATATGTGTGTGTATGCATGTGCGTGTAAAATTTGTTATTCTAAGGATAAAGGTAACACCTGTATAATTAGACACCTCCCTTGGGCCCCGAGGGTGTCCTCATAAAGAAAATTTCATACATCAATGTGCTTTCCGTCTCTTCATTTCTTTGTTCTATCACCCTGTTGTTAATAACACCCTGCAGCAAAAAAATGTTTGTGAAGCGAAGAGCTGTCCAGATAAGAGAAAAGGTCATGATCCCCTTCCTGTGTGTTCATCAGCAAACGAACACCAATCTGAAAGTAAGAGGATGCCTGTCAATACGGAGTGGGCAGGCAGCAGCATACCATCGAACTGAAGGTAGCGAATGCTCACACAGTTGTACTGACTCTAGCCTTAACCCCAAATCAATAATCACCAACGTATTACAATATGAAGTGACTGAATCATAGGGGGCAGGGGTGGAGGAAGAGCACATATATGTGAAGATTTTTAAATGCTAAAAGTAAGGAATGGGGGATATATCTCACCATTTTCAGATTTCTAAGATGAGCATGTTATAGACAATGAAGTGAATAAAATAGAGTTGGATAGCCTAAGGCATCCCTATTTTATTAATGTGGCAGTTTTCTTAAAGTTCCATTTCTGTAAATGGTAAAAATTTGTCTGCTTGATTTTCAGCCCAAAATTTGAGGACAATGAGTAATATTAATTAGTGTACACATTATTATTATTGTTCTTGAGATTATTGCATAAACAGCATATATGTTGTAGGATAAATGTCCTTCTTATGAAGGAGAGGAAAAAAGATCCTTATAGACTAGCATTTTTTAGAGAATTGAGTGAAGAGTCAGTGTTTTTTTTTCTCCAGGTTGGTTTAAACAAGTTCCCTTTCCTTTCTTCCCCTGAAACTCTTTGCTTTGAAATGTTGTGTGAGAAAACCCTCCTCTTCCAGAAAGACTTCTGAGATCTAGTGGAGATAAGAGAAGGATTTCCCCCATCTTCTGGCATGAATACTAACTGCTCTTGGGCAACAGGGATTAATCTAATAGAAAAATTGAATAATAGACAATAAAAATATAAGATTTCAAAGAAAAATTATATAAAACTGTGTATTTATAGACTGCTTCCTATAGGTATATTTGTCCCTTCACTCTTTATTAACTCTTGAATAACATTTCTTTTGGGAGAGGCTGAAATATAGCAACAAAACTATAAAACATAGAGTAAATATATTTATAATAATGAGAGTTTTATCTTGCATTTTCCTTTTAAAAGTGGAAATATTCCACCTTTTATAATAATCACTTGATTTCATTTTCTGTTTTGTTTTTGTCTGTCTCTCTGTGTATATATGTATGTAAGTATGTACATATTTATGTATATGTATATCTCTGAATGTATGTATCTATCCATGTATATATGTATGCAAACATCTATCCATATCTATCTATATCTATGTATTTAATGTACGTATTTGTGTATGTTTGTATCCATGTAAAAATGTATGTATGTATGTATGTATGTATCTATCTATCTATCTATCTCTGATTCCATTTACTTGTGCTGCTGGCAGCCTAAAAAGTCTAGCATTGGGGACTTTTCTGCCAGCCATCTTATATGTAAAAACCTAGGTTCTTGCTCCTTTCAACATCTAGGCTTAGATAAAAATTTAAGAATATTAGAAGAGATTAAACATTCAAGTTCTATAGGTTTTTTATCAGATAGCTTAGCTAGACCTGAAAAAGAGAACTGAGAGGAGGCTATTTGCTTGTCTTGAATTTTCTTTTTGCTTTTTAGGGCTGCACCTGTGGCATATGGAGGTTCCAAAGCTAGGGATCAAATTGGAGCTATAGCTGCCAGCCTACACCATAGCCACAGCAATGTAGGATCTGAGCCACCTCTGAGACCTACACCACAGCTCACAGCAATGCTAGATCCTTAACTCACTGAGCGAAGTGAGGGATCAAACCCGCAACCTCATGGTTCCTAGTCAGGTTCATTTCCGCTGCGCCACAATGGGAACTCCTGTCTTGATGTTTTGATATGCCTGACCATTCAAAGAATTTAGTCAGTTGATAGAAAATCCTACCTTGAAAATCTCTCTTAATTGTCATTTCTCTTTCAGCTCAAAGTATCATGGACTTCCTCCCCAGACAGATACCCACAAACACACATGCATGGACAGCAAAATACCTCCAAAATAAGTTTATTCAGAGCACATTTATGAAGTAAATTAAGAAGTCAAGAATAAGGAGTCTACCTGCTGGAAATGACTGTTGTGATTTCCCCCCTTAATTTCCAAAAGAAATTCAGAGGAAAGACGGATGGATAGTTACTTGTAAATAATGTGATTTGAAATAAAGGAGGATGTTAAGTAGGGAAGAGGTGGGAGTAAAAAGTGAAAACCAACCAAACTAAAACATCTATAGAGAAGTTGGCCAGGGATCTTTTGGGGACCTTTCTGGGTTGCTGGCTAGTACCCTTTGAAGTATATATGCTGCACTGATGCATGGGTGCCTGAAGCCTGCTGTAATGCCAAATCTATCCTTTCTCTCTCTGTAATAACACAAGAGATCTATTGTGGAGACAAAGCACAGGCAGAAATCATTGCAGCTCTCATGTTGTAAATCAAAATGTTTCTTAGAGATTTTGCTACAATTTGTAAGGAGAAATAAGAATACAATATAGGAAAATTGGATGCAATTTAATACTCAAGTTTTAGGGTTAATAAATTTGAAAACATGTAGGAAAACAATGAGAGCTCTATTTTTGTTGTTTAATATGCAGACTTTCTTTATATTATAGAACACAGTTTCCTAGCCTATACTTTGGGATTGAGAGTTTAGGGGCAGCCTGTGTGGTGAGTGCAATGAACAGGGTCTGCAACATCCTAGGGGCACACCTGTGAGTGTCAATGAAATTGTAGGAATGAAGGGTGCTGGGGATAGAGTTCTCTCTTTTGATTAACAACTGCTTAAGCAGCCATCTGGAGAAAGCTTTTAAAGAAAAATTCAGGTCAACCTATACCAGGTCAACTTCTATGCCTTGAAGAATAAGAATACAGCATTCCCATTCAGCACATAATACAATGCTCTTCACACAGAAGTTAATCAATAAATACTGTTGACTGGTGACTGACTTTACTTAATGTCTCCCCTTTACATGCCTCAAACTGCTTTGACAGTATTCATTCACTGATTTTTTTTTTTTTTTTTGGCGACTCACTGTAAAGTGCAAAATCTCTTTCACTCCCCCGTAATTAAGCAATGAGGCCATGTAAGGAGACTGGGTTTTTTATAGGCTTCTCTTCCCCACTGACATTGGCCAAGTCAAGATCACTTTTATGGACCACAGTTGTTACAAAAAATATCCCTCTGCAATATTATCGTGTTACCACCATCATTGTTACAAATCAACATTGACTGTGCATAGAACATACATACATACATGCCTTCATTTTAATCTTCACACTATGCATATAAAGTAGGTTCTATTTCTATGCCCATTTTGTCGATGAAGAAATGGGCAGAGAGAAGTTAAGGAACTTGCCCAAGATCACACAGCTGTAAATGATGAGGTCATTCGTTATTGCATGTTCAATTAGATCTTTTACTTTAATTATTTTGGCCATGAATGTGGCATGTCGAAATTCCTGGGCCGGGGATCAAACCTGAGCCACAGCAGTGACCTGAGCCTCTGCAGTGACACCACCAGATCCTTAACCTGTGCCACAAGGGAACTCTCAATTAGATCTTTTAAGAGTTTCTCTCTCTTTTATATATTCCTGAAGCCTTACTTTCATCATACCAACACACATACACACACACACTCTCATGCACAGACCACATCACAACAAATTGCCCATTGCAGAGCCTTGATACATTTCAAGCACTTGAATTCATAAAACTGTAAAACTAAAATCAAACCCAATTTACTGATTTAAAGGAATGGCAAATTCAATGTTATTTAAGAGATACCTAAAACAAAGTTTTTCTTTTTTCCCCTCAAAGTGTCCCAATTTATAAAAGTGACAAGGTTTCAAATTATATGAGTGACTTAAATGACATAAATGACAAGGTTGATTTTCATGTGTAATGAGTGCAATCAGTATCATTACTTTATAGTCATACCTTATGTTTTCCTAAATTAATAAACCAGGGGAAAATGAGAATATCAAATTATTCTCTGAAGGGACTCTCCGATTTGATGTTTTATTTTGTTGGAGTCTCTGATAAATATTGACTCATGGATTGATGAACCAATTTGAATCTGAGCCTATATCAGACTTGTTAGAACATACTTCTTAATTAAAATTTTGGAGTAGCAAAGAGATTCTTTTTTGAATTACTATTATAATTGGTTGTCAGCAGTTACTCTTTTTTTTTTTTGATTCAGACATGAATTTATATGTTGCTTTCCCCAGACCACTGCTCTATTAAAAATATAAGTAAAAGGGTCTGAGTATATTTGCTTTTTCTTACTAACCTCAAAGACCATATCATTTGCCTTTTTATTCACATTTATATCAGGGCTAAGTCTTCTGGCCTCACCTATTCAAATCATTGTTCAGTGTTAGATCAGCAATGTGGATGGAGTTGACCCTCCCTGACCTCTTTTCCCTAACATAAACCTAGGAAAATGAAAATTGGAAGAACACTGGTGGATCATTCAGGCTTTCAGTAATTATACAAAGCTAAAGCCTCCATCTTGCTGCTGCTTGAGGAAGTTTGATTCCAAAATACTGCGGCCACACTATCATAAACACTGACATCCTAGGGAGAAATCTGGATAATCAGCAACCTCCTGGGTACCTGAGAGCTACAGCCTAAAGCAAGAAAGAGGTTAGAGAGAATAAGCAGCAGAGGATCCCAAGATCAATTCTTTCTCAAAGATATAACTCGTGGTCACAGCCAACAAGGGCAGGTCTTTTTCTTCTTTCTTCTCAAATGAGGGATAGGAGGTAGGTGGGCTCCCAGGAGGTCTAGGAAATGGAACAACCTTTCCGAGTCCCGATCAATTGTCAAATCCCTATTTTCCCCCATCCTTCCAAGTATAATACATTTTCTTATCATTCTGGGAAGACTTACCTGGCAGAGATGACTCCTGAAAAACTGCATCATCAGCAAGTCAGCGAGCTTATTACCTTGTTAATTAGGGTCACTGCTCACTAATAATTCAGCCGATAACATGGTATTTTTTAACAAGGCATTTACTGCATTTATTATTTCTTTTGGCTAGTGCTATAATAAATACAGTGAAATTTATTAATTTATGAAGCTTTTATCTAATACAAATGCATTTGCCATGATCTTAAATTTTCTTGAAGTCCTCATATTCATTCTATTGTTGTGTTTTTCTACTCTGAGATAACAAGGTTTCTCTGCTTCAAGTAGTTTTACCTGTAAAAATACCTATCTTGCAATACCTTTTAAGGATTAAAAGAGATAGTACATAAGAAATTGACATGAATACATGTAAGAATTTAGTAATGAGGAAAAATAAATTAACACAGTCTTGAAACAATTGGATATTCATCTGGAGAAAAAAATAAGTCTTATTCCTGCCTCACTTAAACTTACATAAATTTTAGATTATTTAAGTATTTATTTATACATTAAAATATTTAATTATGTATATGTACATAAATGAAACCGCAAAATACTAGAAGAAAACATAGGTGCTATCTTGAGTAAGACTGGCCTGTGTAAGTATAATGCAAACACTGTAACAAAAAGGAATGATTGATAACTATTGACTATAGTAAATTAAAAAAGAAAAATCTACCTGGATAAAGCCCCATAAAAAATTAAAAGAAAAACTGGGGAATACGTCTATAATTTACACAACAAAGGGCTTATTTTCTTATTATATGAAAGTCTCCTATGAATCAGTAAGATAAAGATCAGGAATGTCCAAAACAAAAATAGGTAAATAATATGAATAAGAAAGGACATACAAATGGCTCATAATATGTCTAATCTTGTTCTTAAGAAAGTTGCTAATTAAAGCTATAAAAGACAATTGCAGATTCAAACTATGATGAGTTAGTAGTTTTGCAAAGTTACGGTCATGTTTACCAATTGTTCATATTGTGCTGTTTGATAGAGAGATGAGTTATGCAGAGATATAAATATGATCTATATAAATTCATAGAGATTTTTTGACATAGGATCCTACAGAAGATCATACATTGTATTTAGTTGTCATGTCTCTTTATTATCCTTTAATCTAGAAAAATTACTGTATTTTTTGGTCTTTCTTGGCATTTTTGAAAAATCAAAGCTAATTTTCTTTTAGAATGTTTTCCCCCAAATCAAACCTGTTTAAGAAGATATACTCAGGAGTTCCCGTCGTGGCGCAGTGGTTAACGAATCCGACTAGGAACCATGAGGTTGCGGGTTCGGTCCCTGCCCTTGCTCAGTGGGATAACGATCCGGCGTTGCCGTGAGCTGTGGTGTAGGTTGCAGGCGCGGCTCGGATCCCGCGTTGCTGTGGCTCTGGCGTAGGCCGGTGGCTACAGCTCCGATTAGACCCCTAGCCTGGGAACCTCCATATGCCACGGGAGTGGCCCAAAGAAATAGCAAAAAGACAAAAAAAAAAAAAAAAAGAAGAAGAAGAAGATATACTCAAAGAGCTCTCCTTCCCATCCCTACTCTATTTACTATATTCCGCTTATCCCTATAGCTACTATTTTCATTATTTTATGATGTATTCTCCTGGTTTCTGTTTGCAAAAATAAGAATAGATAGATATAGATGGATGATTGATTGATATAGATATATTTCCTCTTTTTTCATATACAGAAGGTCGTGTACTATACATACACTTTTTTACACTTTGCTCTTTAATAATATATCCATGTCAGTTCATAGAGATCTTCTTCATCTTTTTGAATGGCTGTGTAGAAGCAACCTAGTTTATTCGACTAGAATCTAGTGATAGACATATAGTTTAATTCTAATTTTTTGCCATTCTAATAATGCTGTAAAGAGTAACTTTATCCTTACGTTTTTGTAAAAGTAGATTTTTAGGCAAACTATCAATTTTTTGAGACATGTTAATAATGTTTCCATCAAGATACCATTTGTATGTATCATGATGTTTTTTATAAGCTCCAGATACTGTTGGCAACCAGTAATGATCAGTCACCATGTGCCAGGCAATATGCTAAGGTCTTTATATGATCTCTTAAAATATATGTTATTTACTAGGCTATACAAGCACCAGCAAAAGGTATGTATTACTCCCTTCTTTCAGCTTGATATTTGTCAAAAAAAATAAAGGAATATTTAGTGTTCTTAAAATGCTTAAAATAAGTGATGGCTGCTCTTTATAAATAATAAACAACCCAGGTCAACTCAAACATTAGTATTTTTGTTAAAGAGAAATCCAAATACTTTGACTCAGTGCAGAAATGTAGTATCAAATCTTCTACTGACAATTTCCCTGAAAATATAGAGATGCTCTTATATTTTATGCAGCTTTCTGGGAAGGTAGAAACACTTTAGAGCCACCTTGTTCTCTTCATACAGTCTTCCTACTTTGTCTGTAAGTAGCTGGTTCAGAAATACTAGAAGTGGCAAGTTCAGTAAGAATCCCATTTAGTTTTGAAAAACTGTGTTTGTATCAAAGGCCTGGTTTGGGGAATGTTGCTGGTGCTCTGCATCTGCCTATTATCTAAGGATCCAGAGGGGACCAGATGGAGTGGTGGCAAGAAACACTTCCAGCCATTGGGCTTTCTTGCCACTCATCTATTTTCTATCTTGTCCTTTCTCAGCCTCCAAGTCTTCTGCAGTGTTGACTCTTAAGTGTAGAATTTTCTGTGGAATAAGACAGGTGTGGTTGCCAGTGAAGGACCTGGGGTTAGAGATGTTGGAGGCTCCAGCAGCATGTTGGAAGCCAGTGCTACCATCTACATGGCAGTCTCTGGATGCTCCATACACATCTACATGGTCACAAAACTTCTCTAACTCATCCTGTCCTCTGTCCTCTTCTCCTTCTGCTAGTCCAGAGGAGGTGCAAAAGCTTAACTCATATTCTACCAAATTTCTGAATTCTTATTGTTTCCTAAGACCTAGGATTTTGAATCTCAAGTACCAAAAATTTGCCTTACCCTTAGGCTGTGACACCCTTCTCTTGAGGCAGTGCATTCAGACTGACTGGCAGAAGAATAAAGGACAATCATATCTGTTAATATTTCTGTTAATATTAAATAAATATTAAACATTTATTAATGCCTAATACCCTAACTCTCCCGTCCCACTCTCTTCACTTGCTTCCTCTCCAACTCTATAAGAGAAGCATTATCATCCAAAAGGGATTCATAAATGATCTTATTTACAACATTATATATTAGAGGGCTATGGAGCAGCAGGAGCTTTACTTAAATATTTTCTAAGCCCCTTGTGTCTATCACCTATCTCTCCTCCTTTGTCATTCCTCATCTCAAAGTCAAAAGTTAGTCTTTGGAAACAGAGCTGGTACTAAAGATAAAGATAAATAAGACATTGGGCTCACTTTTAACATCTGTAAAGTAGGGACAACAATACCTATTTGATATGATAGATTTATAATTAAGATTCAAAAAATATATTTATGATGATTAGCACAGTGTAGGTGACGAGTACTTTCTCACTTCTGACTTCTTGCCTCTCTTGTTCTCTTTCCAAATAGGTATCTATTGCTTAAATACTTTAATTAACAACAATAATAAAAATAAAAACAGAATCACGGATACCAACCTCTAATCTCATAACCACGGTATTATTTTAATTTTCCAAGTTTCATTTCTGTCTACTCATGAAGAATATCTGTAGTCTTTAGCAAAACAGGTATATTCTTTGAATGAACTTTAGTATTAAAGAATTCTGTATTCTTTCAGAGTGGCTGGAAAAGTTTTCTCAGTTTTCATTTTTAAGTCTTGAGATCTGAGGATTTGGGGTGGAATTGTTAAGGTGCAGATGAGCAGTGAGGGAAAAGAGGACAAAGGATGAAGTGAGCTGATGGGGATAAGAAGAAGACTTGTAAGGATAAAGACATGAGGGTTATGGGTTGCCTAATAGAATAGAACTGATGAACCATCCTCTCTAAGATAACTTTCTCCTTTCCTTACCCTCTGTGCCAAGATAAATTTTATTTTCAGTTTGTGATTATGGATTAATTTATGACTTTACTTAATTGTCTGAGCAATGCAGGGTTAATGTCCTGGTAAGGACAAGTTCTCTTTTACTTTATGAGAGCAATCACTTAATGAAAATTAGCCTATTACTTTTTATCTCCCTCTCCTTGGCAATGCCTAATACTGTGGAACACTTCTGCAGATTTTCCTCTCCTTGTGCTGTGTTAGGGAATAGATCTCTATTTGGCTTTGACACTTTGAATATTTCCTAATAGTTGATAACAAGATTGAACTCCAGAAATGTCATCTGATAAATCAGGTTGGAGCAGTATATCTTCCCAGGGCTGTGAGGATTCTTTGTTGAGTGGCTGTTGATTCTAGGAGAAGCTACTGCTAAGAGGAAATTTAGTACCAGAAGAAACTCAAAGGGTGTGGCATCCCCTTCTGTTTCCCAAAGCATGGAACTATGGCTGGGAGAAACATAGTGTTGTCGAAAAGCATAGTTTTCGGCTGTAGATGGAACTGGGGTTGGCTTTAGGCTCTCTGGAGTTCTAATTATGTGAGTTAGAGCTAACACTCCTTTTTTTTTTTTCTTCTTTTTATGGACACTCCTGCAGCATATGGAAGTATGAAAGTTCCTAGTCCAGGGATCAAATTGGAGCTGCAGCTGTTGCCTACACCACAGCCACTTCAACACCCAATGCCAGCCACATCTGTGACCTATAATGCAGCTTGTGGCTGTGCTGGATCCTTAACCCAATGAACCAGGCCAGGGATCAAACCTGCATCCTCGCAGAGACAACACTGGTCCTTAAGCTGGCGAGCTACAATAGGAACTCCCACAAACACTCTTAATTTTAGTTTCCTCATCTGTGGAATGGAGAGGAATATTCCTAACTTGTTAGAGTCTATCACTAGCGATTAATTACATTTACAAATGTTCGCTGGATGTTGCTCCATAACAGACACTTTATTTTTTTTTTCAAGGAATGTCTGGTAAGGTTGGGGTTGCTAGAAGTAGACCCTGAGATACAAATTTGCATGAAAGTGATTTATAGAGGAATGCTTCCAGAAGATACCTATCACAGAATGATGGAAATGACAGGGGAAGGAGCCAAGCAAGGTGTGATTTCAGTGAGTAGTGATACTACAGGGGAACCCAGAATCTAAGTCATATCCCAGTATTTGTTCCAACTTATGTCAAAAAGTGCATACTCTAGTGCCAATCAGTCCATGGTTAAGGGCGTCCCATAGATGAAGGGTGAACATAAACTCCAGACCCTTCCAGGTCTTCCTCTGTGCAAACAAAATGGCTCCACTTGCTTAAGGTTAGTTCTCCAAAGAGGGCTACAGATACTTGTTGTTAGAAACAAGGGTACAGAATGCAAAGAAGGGAAATCCAGAAATGATTAAGGGGATTCCAGTGTCCTTATAAGCAGAATACAGTGGTGTCCAAAATAAATGTGGTATCTGACCTCATAGGTTTTATACTCTTAACAGGAAATATAGAACAATAAATAGCCATTACAGTTCTATGAGTGATATTATAGAGGAAGGTCATGGTTATGGGAGCACAAAGAAAGGAAAAATGGGAAAGGACCAAAGGAAGTGATGTCTCTGCTTGATGAGTAGGAAGGGGTGGGGAGCTCTTCCAGGAAGTGGGTCTACATATGTGTGGTTCAGAGCCAAGAGACTGTGGAATATTTGAGGGACTTAAATAAATCCAGTCTTGGCTGGATGTACAGTAGATGGTGGGAAAGTAGAGATGCTAAGAAATTGTGCTGAGGCAGCCAGCAGGTTTCTGACTTGATGGATAATGCTCACAGGCATTGGGTTAGAATTAGAAGAGTTATTGCAAGTTATATGCTCAGTGTCTGGTAGTCTATAAATAGTAACTTAAGGTGAGAAATCATAGTTCATGGTAGGAGTGGTAATTATTAGAAATATTACTACTACTACCACTACTACTACCACTATTGCTACTACTACCTGAAAATATTATTACTACCTTACAACTATTACTGTTAACTTGGGGAGAAAAAAAAGGCCTGGCTATTTTAGACTATTTATTTACTTGTTTATTGTCTGTTTCTCTGGCCAGTATGTAAATTATACAAGGGTAGGGACTATTTTATACAAAAATTTAGCACTATATATTTGTCAAGTAAATAAACAAAAGATTTTGTGCATCTGCTACATGTTGACACTGTCTAAAACACCATGAGGGGTCCAAGGAAGAACAAAACATAGTCTCCACTCTCAGGAGAACATTTATTTACTTACTCAGTGGTTATTCATTGAACATATTTAGTAGCATGTACTAGACCTTTGCTAGGTTCTAGGAATGCAATTATAAGCAAGTCACAGGAACATAAGATTCCTGCCATCATGAAAATTATCATTTAGCATCATTTCTCTCAATGCATTTCTGTATACCAACAATGAAAGATCAGAGAGAAATTAGGGAAACCATCCCATTTACTATTACATCAAAAGAATAAAAAACCTAGGAATAAATTTACCTAAGAAGACAAAAGAACTGTATTCTGCAAACTATAAGATGTTGATGAAAGAAATCAAAGATGACACAAATAGATGTAAAGAAATACCATGCTCTTGGATTGGAAGAATCTTTATTGTCAAAATGACTGTACTACCCAAGGCAGTCTACAGATTCAGTGCAATCCCTATAAAATTACCAAGGACATTCTTTACAGAACTAGAACAAAATATTTTAAAATTTGTGTGGAAACACAAAAGACCCCAAATAACCAAAGCCATACTGAAAAAGAAAAAAACAGAAATGGAGGAATCAGGCTGCCTGACTTCAGACTATATCACAAAGATATGGCTATCAAAACAATACAGTACTGGCACAAAAACAGAAATATAGATCAATGGGACAGGATAGAAAGCCCAGAAATAAACCCAAGCACCTATGGTCAACTAATCTATGACAAAGGAGGTAAGAACATAGAGTGGAAGAAAGATAGTCTCTTCAATAAGTGGTGCTGGGAAAACAGGGAAGCTACATTGAAAAGAATGAAATTAGAACACTCTCTAATACCATACACAAAAATAAACTCAAAATGGATTTAAGACCTACATATAAGACCAGATATTATAAAACCCCTAGAGGTAGACATAGGGAGAACACTCTTTGACCTAAATCATAGCATCATCTTGTTTGATTCACTTCCTAGAATAAGGGCAATAAAACCAAAAATAAACCAATGGGACCTATTAAACTCAACAGCTTTGCACAGCAAAGGAAACCATTAAAAAAAATGAGAAGACAACCAACAGAATGGGAGCAAAACTATGCAAACAATGTGACAGACAAGAGCCTAATCTCCAAAATATATGAAAAGCTCATGCAACTCAATAGAAAACAAACAAACAAACAAACAAAAACCCAACCCAATGGAAAAATGGGCAGAAGACCTAAATAGACATTTCTCCAAAAAAGACATACAGATGGCCAACAGGCACATAAAAAAACATTCAGCACCACTAATTGTTATAGAAATTCAAATCAAAACTGCAATGAGTTACTACCTCACACCAGTCAGAATGGCCATCATTGACATCATCAGCAAATAACAAATGCTGGAGAGGGTGTGGAAAAAAGGGTTCCCTCCTGCACTATTAGTGAGAATGTAAATTGGTACAACTAATATGGAAAACAGTATGGAGGTACCTCAGAAAACTAGGCAGAGAACTACCATATGATCCAGCAATCCTACTTCTGTCATATATGTAGACAAAACATTCATTCAAAAAGATGCATGCAACCCTATGTTCATCACTGCACTATTCACAGTAGCTAAGACATGGAAACAACCTAAATGTCCATTGACAGATGAATGGACTAGGAAGATGTGATACATATATACAATGGGGTACTACTTAGCCATAAAAAAGAACAAATAATGCCATTTGCAGTAACATGGATGCAACAAGGAATGTTCATACTAAGTGAACTAAGTCAGAGAGAGAAAGACAAATACCATCTGATAGCATGGTCTTCCAAAAATATATGGAATCTAAAATATGGCACAAATGACCCAATCTACAAAACAGTAACATATCATGAACATGGAGAACAGACTTGTGGTTGCCAGGGGGAGGAGGGAGGGAGTGGGTTGGGTGGGGAGTTTGGGGTTGGTAGATGCAAACTGTTATATTTGGAATGTTTACTGTACATCACAGGGAACTATGTCTAATCTCTTGGGTTAGAGATTGTACATCACAGGGAACTATGTCTAATCTCTTGGGTTAGAACATGGTAAAAGATAGTATGAAAAAAAAAGTCAGAACTATATAACTGGGTTACTTTGCTATACAGCAGAAATAGAAGGAACATTGTAAAACAACTACACTTTCATTAAAAATTAAAAACTAAAAATACATTTTTTTTGGAGTTCCTGTCATGGGTCAATGGAAACTAATCTGACTAGCATCCACAAGGACACAGGTTCGATCCCTGGCCTTTCACTGGGTTAAGGGTCTGGCGTTGCTGTGAGCTGTGGTGTAGGTTGCAGACCAGGCTTGGGTCTGGCATTGCTGTGGTCTGCTGTAGGCCAGTGGCTGCAGCTTGATTCAACCCTTAGCATGGGAATCTCCACAGGTGTGGCTCTAAAAAGACCAAATAATAATAACAAAAAATAGTAATTTTTTGTAGTAACACATTATGTATCATTTTTATTGTGGTAAAATGCATAGCATAAAATTAACTATATGAATCATTTCTAAATGTATAGTCTGGTAATGTTAAGTATATTCAAATAGTGCAGCAGATCTCGAGAACTTTTTCGTCTTAACAAAACCAAAACTCTATGCCCATTAAACAATCACTCCCCATTTTCCCAGTCCCCCAGCCCCTGGCAACTACCATTCTACTTTCTATTTCTATGAATTTCCCTACTCTAGATAAATTATAGAAGTAGAATCACACAGTGTTTGTTTTTTTGTGATACCTTATTTCACTTAGCATAATGTCCTCAGAGTTTATCCATGTTACAGCGTGTGGTTGTATTTTCTTCCTCTTTAATATTATGTTGTATGGATATACCACATTGTTTATCCATTCATTTGTTGATGGATACTTGTGTTGTTTTCTCCTCTTGGCTTTTGGGCATAGTGCTGTTGTGAACAATATGTTTGCAAATATCTCTTTGAGAGTCTGTTCTCAATTATTTTGGATATATGCCTAGAAGTGGAATTGCTGGATCACATGTTAATTATATTTTTAGTTTTATACTGATTTTTTTTTCAAAAATAAAATTACAAACCAAGGAAAGATTGCATTTCATTATATTTGTAATTTTATCAAAAGTTATTCACCATTTAAGGAAAATCCTATTGTTAGTGAAAATGTTGCTCATGGTATTTGAGTTACCAGTTCAGCACACCTAGATTAGTTTGCATTCGCAGCTATCATATTCATAGCAATTCTATATATATTACAAACTCTAGATTTTTTGGTTGTATCTTCTAGTACAGTCATGCCCAGGCTTTTATGTAATAATATACATTATTTTGTTACAAATTATTTTCCTTTAATTTCTCTTTTGTATTATGTAATGTACTAGACTTAACACATTATATTAATTTTGGACAAATGTATGTGGTAAGTTATATAATCTATGAATTTGCTTTCAGAATAGTGAAATGAAGCTACAAAATATTATATTAAAAAGGAATTATTGGTTCTGAAAGGCTTAAATGTTCTAGAATTTTTTGGGTCTTTTTAGGGCCACACCCACTGTATATGGAAGTTCCCAGGCTAGGGGTTGAATCGGAGCTGTAGCTGCTAGCCTACACCACAGCCACAGGAACACCAGATCCGAGTTGTGTCTGCGACCTACACCACAGCTCACGGCAATGCCAGATCCTCAATCCACTAAGTGAGGCCAGGGATCGAACTTGCGTCCTCGTGGATACTAGTCAGATTCATTTTTGCTGAACCACAATGGGAACTCCTGTTCTAAACTTTTTAAATGAACTAAATTCTAATGAGAAAAAACTTAAGGTATACTGTTTATTGTACAACCCAACAAAAAATTGTAAACTGCTCTAGTTTTGTAGGTCAGGCTGGCTAGAGGCTGACAGGTATTTTTATATACATCCAAAATACTAGGCGTGGTAGAAATAATGATGTTCTATTTTCTTAGCAGATTTGATACTTATAGTACAATATTGTTGTCTATAATCCCAATATTCTGCATTAGATCTCCAGGATTTATTTATCTACTAGTTTCAGATTTGTACCCTTAAACATCATCTCTCCAATTTCTGCACCCCTCAGCCCCTGGTAACTACCACTTTACTCTGTTTTTATGCATTCAGCAATAGAAGTGCTAGCTAATGGTACAATGGTAATCATATTGCAATATATAAATATATTGTCACCATCCTGTAGACCTTAAACTTTCACAATGTTATGTGTCATATATATTTCAATAAAAAATAATAAATTTTTCAAAATTGGGCATTTATAAGCCTGCATCAAGTAAACTCTTTCCCCAGATGTCTTCAGTTTCTTTAGCTCATCCAAGTGGTAGAAAATGATGGAATTTGCCTTGGTTTTATTTATTTATTTATTTACTTTTTAGAGCCGCACCCACAGCATATGGAGGTTCCCAGGCTAGGGGTCCAATCTGAGCTACAGCTGCTTGCCTACACCACAGCAGGATCTGAGCCATGTCTGTGACTTACACTACAGCTCATAGCAATGCAAGATCCTTAACCCACTGACCAAGACCAGGGGTGAACAGCGTGTCCTCGTAGATACTGTTTGGGTTCTTTACTGCTGAGCCACGATGGGAACTCCTGTCCCTTTGTTTTATGCTTTTAAGCACCTGTCACTGTTATGTTTTTTTGTTTCCTCTCTTAATGGGTAAATCACCATTGACCTTTAATAAGAAATGCTCACCATTTTGGAAAACCTCATGGTGATAACTACTCATTTTATTTGGATCTTTAATACAACGTCATTATCAATTTGCACTGGTAGGATCACATTTATGTTGACTCTGACTACATGTGCAAGGCCCTGTCTGCTTCATCAGATGTCCTAGTGCATTCATATATTGAAATGTGTACTATTTTATTATAAATTATTTTTTCAAATTTACTTTTGTATTATAGTTTGGAAAATTTATTGATTTTTAAAAAAATATATAGGCAGGTTATATCATCCTTTAATTTTATTTCAGGCTAGTAATGATGGTGCTAGAAAGTATTTGTTATACAACAGAGATTTGGACCTAGTAGGTTTGAGAACCATAGGTTCACAAAAAGTAACTATATCAGTATCTAATCAATGGCATTGTGATAATATTATGCATAAAAGCACAGAGTAACCTGAGCTTCTAGTCTAGTTTGGAATTTATGATATGTATCCTGAAATAACAATTTTAATAAGTACTCAAGACTGATAACCCTATCAAAAAGAGTTCATCACTTATATAAATAAAATGAAGAAAGAGGGTGACAGTGATTTGAAGGGCAAGATAGGAGTCTGGCTGTAGCCTTCGAGGTGACAGGGCCCAGGTGAGTATGGCACTGTAGTGTGTGAAGGACTATGAAACATTACTTGTGAAGGAAGATACCATACCCTCGCAAAACTTAATTTACTCATTCATTTAACAAATATTTATAAAGTAACTTCTTCGTGCCCCCTGAGTGAAAGCAAACTCCTGTTTACTGAGTGAAAGCAAACTCCTGTTTATTAAGTCCAGCTGTGCTTTCCCATCTCACCTAGTGGACCTTTCCTTTTTCATTCCTTCCCTTTGGAATATTCTTCCCCATGATCCTCCTTCCAAAATTCTAGCCTTTAAGATTCATGCCATTCATATCCAGGGAGACTTTCTCATCCCCTTGAGAATCTCTCCACATCTCTTTTCCATTTTATATTATGGTTTCTTCCCTGCTAGACTGTAAGCATGAGCCAAACATAGGTTTTTAGAGGGACTAGCAGGGGAGCAAGTTGAACTACACTTGGAAGCCATGCAGGGAGCATAAAGGAGTATCCTAGTGTATAAATTCATGTCAATAGGGTGAGGTGGAGCTTGTGGAGAATTGGAAAGTACAGGTCCTATCTTTTTGAAGACAACATCATGCCATGTAAACAAAGCTCATTTACTTAGTCCCTGGACCATGTATCTAACTTCTGGAATAAGGGGTATGAAATCATATGGCTTGATTTTTGTTTCTTCATTGGTATCTTTATAGTGACACCACCTTCAAAGCATTAATGAGAGGTATGTAAAGTGTTTGGTGTATAGTAGGGTGTTTAAAAATCCTCTGTCTTCCTCTGTGCCCTCCACAATATCAAGCATGGGTGCTACTCACACGGTGGATCTCAACAGTCTTTGCTGAATTAGACTATTCTATACAAGAGCGAGGGGTAGGAGTGGGGGTCCAAAGTGAATTGAGAGGGCATCCCAGTCATAACTAATGAGAGCATTGAGAAGGAAAATTGAGTGTGGGCTATAGGTATCAGCAGAGGCCTCATGAAGGTGGTCAGGCTTGTATTGAGCTCTAAAACTGGGTAATGAGCAACTGAGAGGGAGGTATTGGAACAGCATGAATAAAGCCTGAGATAAGTGAATGAGGAAGATACCATATTGGTGTCTTTGGTGAGCAATTTATCAGAAAAATTGTTATTACTGGTATGTGGGGTTGGATAATTGGATTAAACCATTTAACAGAATCGCATTGTCTTTAGCCTGAGGCCCAGGTACTCTCCCTGGGGCATTCAGTCATCAAATCCAGTGTGGACACAACTATTGCTCTGTGTGGGTGTGGGTATGGTATTTATCAGCATGTGGTATTTATCAGTAAATTAAATAGAATTTGATGAATTTTGTATGTTCCAGGCTTCCTGGTATAAGGACACAGTTAGGAGAATAGTGAGTTATGATTATTGAATACCTATGTAATTGATTTAGGAAAATCAGGTACTGATGTACTGTGTCACTGAGCAGAGTGAATAGTGAGTCTCATGTTCTGAGGAAGTGCAGACTTCTTTCAAAGCATTTTAAAAATACTGATTTCCTCTGCTTAGGTCTGGATTGCTCATTTTTCATCTGTTTCTCTACCTCAGCTGAGAACAATTTCTTTTTTTTTTAAGTCCAACAAAGAAATAGACATTTAATATGGTAGGCAAAGAGGGTAATTTCACACATATATATATATTTGTATAGTGAAATGTATAGTTTATATATATTTGTATAGTGTGTATGTTTTATGTGTTTGAATATATGTGTGTGTGTATATAAAACTGAAGTGTTCCTTAGAATCTTATGGGGAGGCAGTATGTGCATTTTTAACTATGGTGATAGGGTTGCCAAAGGTGTAGCATTGTATTTTACTAGGTAAGAATGAGGAGTGTCAATGGAAATATAAAGTCTATAATATTATACAATACCCCATTCCCAGGACAAGCACTCATGTCTGTCCTGATGATGGTGTTGCTGTATCTGTTTTCTAGTTTGCATCTTGAATGAACTCAATAGACCATACGGTGTAATGGAAGAAATCTACTTTCTGGCAATTATGACTTATGTTCAATTTAGAGGTGAACATTTTCCTTGTCCAATTTTATCCAGTCTGGTAAAAGTACAATATAAAATCTGAAAGTCTCAAAAAATACTTTTCATGACTACAGAAGAAAAAAAGAGTCTGGTTTCAGGCTGTTCCTGCAAAAGGAGACAGGCTGCTCTGGAACTCAAGCAAGAAGTAGAATCACAAGGGCCAGACTTTTCTGAAAGTGACAGAATTTGGGGGAGATAAATATAAGCCCAAATTACCATTGGGCTGTGAAAACATTTTCTAGCAGTAGGCAAGATGATTACTTCCAAGTACTGAAGAAAACAACTCCTTTTGTTACATGACAAAAATTACTGAGTTAAAATCAGTTGGTTATGATATTAGATTACCATTTGAAATCTTTCTGATACATAAATCTTTGTATGTGTCCAAATGACATAAAGCTAGTTTATGTATTTTATTGATATTTTCGCTTATATCAAAACCTCTTTAAAAATAGTTTCTGTGAAATAATATTAGAACAGATATTGTTTTGACTGAATTTTTAAGGAGGCTCTTTTAAAAGTCCCTGTTATTTCTTATGACTTCAATGGACATAACATAGTTGTCTTATTGCTAATATTTAATTAAAAAAACTTTCAGAATTAGCATAAGAACTTGACATGATTTATGGTCTAAACATTTGGCATACTTGTTGGATTCTGTGACATCACTCAGTATTTTTTACTCACAGACATTAGCTGTTATCACAGAGGAATTCCATTCTGGAAAGTCAGACTTGAAAAGCATTTTTTTAAAGTTACATTTTAGTATAAAACCAAACATAATGTTCTGTGTTAAATTGTGTAATAGTATATAGCTTAAGATAGGTTATGAAAAAAATGAAAATACAAACTAAGGGAAAGTAAACACTAATTTCTAGGAGTTTTCAGTTATGTGACAACCTCATTGCTGTGATGGAATATGTGCTTGTATACTTTTGTATTTTCTAGAATTTCATCGGGTAGTAGGTTTAGGGTAAAAAAATGTGAACATTTTTAGAAAGTCATATAACAAAAAAAATCCAATTTATGTAATTGACCATTTTAAGTCTCATTTGAAACTTTTTTTTAAAGATAGACCAGCCCATTGTTTTTTATAATATATTGTTGGAAGTGGAACATCAGCGATATATTTTTAGAAAGTCGCTTAGCATATTTTCAATACATTTACTGTACCCTTAAAAGAAGGTTACATCTGCTATTTATCTGAAACCTTGTTGACATCCACTAACTCATTATTTTGAAGTTTTTCTTCTATGTGAAAACACACTCAGAGATTTACTTTATTGTCTTGTTTTTCAATAGTTTAAAGACATATAAAATGTTTTAAATATACACAAAGTATATTTTAAGACTTTTACATTTTATCTAAAACATTTATGAATTTAATAATATTTTTATTTGTGCTTTTAAATGGCAGCTTCCATGGCATATGGAAGTTCCTGGGCTAGGGACTGAATCCAGGCCACAGCTGGAACCTACAACGCAACTGCAGCAATGCCAGATTCTTTAAACCCACCGTGCCAGGCAGGGATAGAACCTGTGCCTCCTCAGTGACCTGAGCCACTCCAGTCAGATTCTTAACTCACTGCACCACAGTGGTAACTCTAATTTTTTTTTCTAAAATAAAAAGGATAGATTGTTGGCCTAAAAAATAGGAGATTAGAAGAATAGCTTTTTCAGTCAGCAGCCAAATCATCTCCATCTAAAGATGATGAAAAAGATGAAACTGACTATAGAGCGTTCTCCAGCTTATGAAAGGGTGGAACATGGGTGCACATGTAAATAAGAAACAAAACTATGATGGAAGTTACCTTTCTCTTGGTTTTGGTAATGTTAATAATTAACCTTATTATGTTGAGTGCAATAGTTTTTGAATAGTATCATGATGTCATTTTGTGACCAATCTTTCTAAGTTTAAAGAAAAAGGAATTGAATATTGTAATGTATATATGATATCTTTAAAAATTAATATTTTTATTACAGTTTTTTTGTGAATAAAATAGACACTGAAGCATCTTATAAGTAAATTTTTAATGCATTGTTTAGAGATGCACACATAATAACTGAGACTGATCAATCTATGTATATTTGAAAATTGAATTAATATCTCAGCTGAAGATTTGTACTTTTGCCATACAAAATCATAAGTCTATATTTGTTTATATCCATCTGATAGCAGCAATAACTAATTATCAAAGAAGATTTCTTTTATGTGAACCCTTGGCAACAAACACAAGTGGTGCTGAAATATTCAGAAGTATTGAGTAACTTTTTTTGAATCTCACAATTTATCCTGGAACAACTGTGTTGACATTTACTAAGGTGCAAAGCAGTGGTGGGTAAAACTCCAGGTGTCTTCTCACACATAAAAGCAGTACCACCAAAGTGTCTTGATAGTCTTTGTAATCCCTACCATGCATTTTCAATTTTAAAAAAGCCAGAGTCACTTACAGATGTCCTTGGCAAAGTTGTACAGTTATTATATGAGTACATATCTTCATAATATTCTGTATAATTTAGTTGGAAGTATGCATAAAGCCCTTCTCCTTCATTCTGAAGTATGATTATTGTCTCAAGGATGAGCACTTGTATGATTATTTGAGTTGGGAACTCATTTAGGTAGCTTTTATGGAACATTATTTTTACTTGAAAAAATTACTCAGCAGACAAACTATAAGGATTCAGGCGTCAAGTGTCTGACAACCATTTTCTCTAGAATGAATGAAGTGAACATGTCACATTAAGGAAGAGTATGACAAAAATTATCCTTTACTTGGCTTTAGCAATGTTAATAATTTGCTTTATTGTGTCCTGTGCAATGAAACATTTTTTAATAGTATTATGGTGCAAGGTGTGGTATTGTTTTGAGAGATCAGTCTTTAAGTTTAAAGGAAAAGGAATTGAATACTTTATTTATTTTTTTGTCTTTTTTTGCCTTTTCTGGGGCTGCAGCCCTGGCGGCATATGGAGGTTCCTAGGCTAGGGGTCTAATCGGAGCTGTAGCTTCTGGCCTACGCCAGAGACCCAGCAACGCATGATCTGCGATCTGTACCACAGCTCACGGCAACACTGGATCGTTAACCCACTGAGCAAGGCAAGGGATCGAACTTGCAACCTCATGGTTCCTAGTCAGATTCATTAACCACTGCGCCAAGACGGGAACTCCTTGAATACTTTAAATGTATATGTATTAAGCTGACCATATTTGTCACCAATAACATAAAATTCAAATTTTCAAGTGAACATTAGAATTTTGGAAAATTTGAGTCCATTACAATGAGTGTGAGGACTTCCCAGTCTTTATAGAGTAGTAAGAAATGTGATTTATTAAAAAAAATCTTGGCGTTCCTGTCGTGGCGCAGTAGTTAACGAATCCAACTAGGAACCATGAGGTTGCGTGTTCGGTCCCTGCCCTTGCTCAGTGAGTTGACGATCCGGCGTTGCCGTGAGCTGTGGTGTAGGTCGCAGACGCGGCTCGGATCCTGCGTTGCCGTGGCTCTGGCGTAGGCCAGAGGCTACAGCTCTGATTTGACCCCTAGCCTGGGAACCTCCCTATGCTGGGAGAGCGGCCCAAGAAATAGCAAAAAGACAAAAAATAAAAAATAAAAAATAAAAAATCTAGCTTATTGAGGCATAATTTACATATAGCAAAAATTTATCTCTTTAAGTATGTAGTTCTGTGAGTTTTGGGAAATACATTGCCATGGATTCATTACAACAAATAGGATTTATAATATTTCCAACAATCCCCAAAGTCTCCAGGTATCCTTTATAGACAGTTCTCTCCTCCCAGCTCCAGCTCTTGACTGAATTTTGTCTTTACAGTTTTGCCTTTTCCAGAATATCATACATTACATAACTTTTTGTGTCTGACTTCATTTACTTAGCATAATATTCTTGAGATTAATGTGATTTTTTATATTGTATAATAAAATGTGCCAACATTTGATGCTCATAGCTTGGTGACACAGTATCTTCCAAATGACCAATCTTGTAAAACATCTACTCCGAGTGCCAGATAAACCCATTTTAATGTACATGGTATGAAAAGAACACTGATGAGGTTTCAGATCCCACGCTGCACTTTACTTGTTGAGTGTGAGTGTAGCATCAGAGAGTAGTATTCCTAATTATATGAAAATGCTGTTTAAACACCCCTCTCTTCAACATACGTATCTGTGTGAAGCCAGATATTCTTTATATACTTCGACTAGAATAACATAATCATCTAGATTGAATGCAGAAGCAGATATGAGAATCCAGCTATCTTCTATTAAACCAGAAATTAAGAAAGTTTGTAAAATTGTAAAACAATGCCATATATCTTGCTAATATTTTTGTTTTGGAAAATATTTATTTTTATGGACATGTCATTTATGTTAATTTATGTTAATGTGTAATAGGTTTATCATTGTTATTTTAAGTACATTGATAAATATTTTTACATTTCTTCTTTTTAATACAGTTAATATCAAAAAATATAATCCACATAAACAAGTGATCTTTGGGTCCTTGCTAATAATCATCTCAGGTAAAATTTCCTGAGACCAAAAAATTTGAGAGTTGCTGACCTAGATGGACTGACAGATGCCCCTGGAGAATGAGAATAGCTGGAGAGGGAAGAAGGTAGGGAGCAAATTTTATCTCTGATCCCTTGGCTTATAGTAAGATCTCAATATATGGTTGTGACATAAACGAATGTGAGGTCATAAGCCAATATAGTCAGGCTAATCAATTCAAGGGAATGAAGTTTCTGAAATGAATAGGTTATTTTATCAAGGACCTGTCATCTGGGCATCTGGGTTGGTCCAGCTGCTAACATAGCTGCTCTGGAAGAGATTGGAGATGAGCTGATGAGAATTGAGAGTCTAAGAAAACTCTCCAGATACAACAAAATGTCAAATGTTTTTAGAGGAGCAGAGCTGCTCTGTGGCAGAAGTGGCCAGATTTAGAGAGTCAGCCGGGAAGGATCGAAGGAGTTTGTGTGAGTCAAAGCATCAGAGTGACTTGGCCAACCTGTGCTTGGACCAGCAGATCTGGATTGATCTATGTCAAACAGAGGCTTGTTCTGAGAGTGCCATGGTCCTGGATCAGGTCCTATAATGTTAGACTCTCAGTGAAATCCCATAGCGATTAGAGAGATGGCAAATAGAAGTTGGTGTGTTGCTATTGGGCGAGGGAGTGGGCAGTGTTGGTTAGGACTTTTCTCCTCATATTATCTCCTCTCACTGTACCTTTGGTTTGACTCTAGAGATTGATTTTTATTTAGTCTTTGATCTTTATCAAAGACCAGGAGTCAGATTTGATTGGGATGGGGGGCAGGATGGGACTGGATAGAGTTTCTCAGCAAAAATGAGCTGATCTCTGTCCCAGCCTCCTGACTTGTTCTGCATACTATATACTTATTGTCTGGCTAGTATCCTAAGAGAAATCTGATTTATTCTGAAGCAGAGAATTTTAAAATATATGTCCAGTGCTGCCATCAAAATCAACATCTTTTTTGTCCTAAAATGCAATAAACTTTCCTCCAAATTTGGCAAAGTCAGAGCTTTTCATATGCTTCGTTAAATTCAGAGTTAGCTTTAGAATGATTAAGTACAAGTTAACCTAGATTCTTAATTAATATTGTTTTTGTGGTGACACTGCATTACACATAATTCTATAGGAATTCTATTCTAATTTAGTAGTAATTCATGTCCATGTATCCATTATGACAGCATCATTAATTATGTCTCAATGAGTATGGAAAACATATAAGCTATTAATGCTAAGCATTACTAGCGGTTATGTCAAATTTTTCATGTTACCGAGATTAAGTAGTAGTGTCAACATCTCATCTTTAATAAACCCAGAGTATCTTAAGCTGACAGTTTTTTCTTACAATGTGTGTTGATAAGTATAAAACAATATTTACTATGGGAAATGTAAAATATAGAATTTGCCCGAAAGAATTTAGCCTTCTTAGCAGGAGCATGATTATTTGGTTACCTTCTACTATCTGCAAAGTGTGATTCCCCCCGCCCCAATCCTGTGAAGGTGCCAATTACCGTGCTGCTTATCTGTTGAAAACTATGCCTGGTGCAAAGGGAACATCAATTATTTGTGAGCAGAGAGCTAAGCTTGCTGGAATCATAATAAAGGAAGCTGGAGCTTCCAGCTAATAGAATATATCAAAAGGTGATGTGTAGACCAAAGAGAGCACATTTCAGAAGCCTAGGCCTCAAAGATAAAATTAGGCTAGATTTGCAGACTTTAATGCTATGTAAATTATATAAGAATGTGTTAATAATGTTAATGAAGGAAACTGGTAGGCATTTTCTTTTAATCCATATGGCTTTTAACACACACTGTGGATTTATTAATTCTATTGACTTTTTCTTCCTGAATCTGGTGTGTGTTCGTGTGTGTGTGTGTATGTGTGTGTGTGCGTGCGCACTTTGCTTCCAAATAGTAGCCAAAACCCAGGGAAGTTAGACCCCTGTCTTCAATGGTGAACCTTTACAGGTGGATTTGTGGACATTCTGTGATTGTTATTATAATTTGGGCTCTTAACTTCAATTTTTAAAGAGTAGTTGAAGAGGCTGGGTGGGTGTGAATATGTCATTCATTAGTTAACTTATTTGGGAAATTTATTCCAGTTCTATGAATAGAGTTTCCAACTGCCTAGAAAAGCTCACACATCTCTGTCTCTCCTGATACACATATAAAATAATTCAATTAACCCACTTAAACTTTCTGATCAATGTTATAAGGATGCTCACACAAAATTACAAGGGTTAGGATATTATTTTTAGAAATGAAAAAGATGCCTTTATAGGCAGAATGAAATCCTTAATTTTCAACAAACCCATTCTCACTTAGGTACATGAAGATTACCTATTGATTTGTTTTTTAAATAAACATTTATTTTAGAATAGTTTGCACAGAAAAGTTGCAAAGATAGCACAGAGAGTCCCTGTACTCCCTGCAGCCTGTTCCCCTATTTGGAACATTACTATGGAACATTTGTCTCAACTAAGGAACCAGTATTGATACATTATTACCTATTGATTTTTAATATCCTTTGAGTATTTATTATTTGTAGGACACGGCTCCAATATTAGGAATTTTTCCACTGTTTACTTATTATTGTATTTATTTTTCTGTCAGCTGTGTTTATCAGCTTATTGCCTTCCAAGTGGATTGCTTATTCACTCTTCTTTTTATTTTAATTTTTAAAATTGTAATGAAGTGCTTATTCACTCTTGATGGTACTTTACCTTTTAGATCCTATGTGTAGCCAAGTCCCTGTGCTTCTGTCAGCCCCTAAGACCTTTGGGGATGAAGGTCAGATGCACTGAGTGATATTTTAGCTCAAATCCAAGGAGACTGCTAATCAGAAAAGGCACTTTAAAAAACACCCCACTTAATTCATATACTTCACTGAGGAGGAATCAGAGGCCTGTCTAGGTGAGGTGACTCACCCAAGGTCACACACCGTGGTGGCAGGGTCTGGACAAAAGCCCAGCCTCTTTAACTCCTCCACATTTATGACCTCTGATAAAATTTTCACAGTGACGCTTTTATTCTATTTATTATTTATACCCTGCCTACTTTAAAAAAGAATTGCAGCCAGCTGCCTGTGATTTACTTTGCTTTGAATGTAGTATAGATCATGGGATCCTACATGATTTAAGTGGATTCTTAAAAAGTGAATAATGCTCTCACCTATAATTATTTAGTAAATAGTTCCTATCACCTAATCATCATACCATTGATGCCTTGCACATAGTAGGTGCTAAATAAATACAGGTAAAATGAACAAATGCATAACCCTAATTTGGGACTGATAAGGAGTTCACAGCACATGCAGGTGAATGTGGCATGGCCAAGTGGGAAGAAATATGATTTTTTTCTTGGCTCTGGTAAAGGCAGGGTTGGGTGAGATACTGTGACTTGAATGACAATGATTTTGGCTTGCGATTCCCTTATACCATTAGATGAGCTACAGTGGTGAACACATATCCGTGGAGGTCTGATATCATGGAAGGTGTTCCAGGTCCCAGGGTGATACTAGGCAAGCTGCTTACCTTCTCTTATCCTTTAGGTCCCTCATCTGTCAGAGTCTCTTGGGGCTCTTGCCACTGTTAAATGAGATAGTGATGGGGAAAGTGCTTTGTAATCACTGAAATCTGACATTGGTGTTACCTTTTTTTTCAAGTTACCTAAGCATAGTGAAAATGTTAGAAAAATGAATATTGGGAATCGAAAAGGGAAATAAATAGATGTCAGGGCAAAATGTTTTTGTAACTCAACCATATGACAAAGAAAAACTAAGTCAAAAATGCCAGGCACTGAGACTTTACACCTGCCTGATAGGAGAAGGAGAATGACCATGCCAGAGCACCGTGCTAGTAAATTCTGCCCTGCTCTGCTGCCTCAGGTTTATTACTCTGTTATTAGGGAGAGAGTGGAGAAACCTTGGTATACACAGAAAAGTTCTTTAGGTAAGCTGCGGTGTATATTAATGGAAACCTTTTCCAGTCAGAATACTCAAAGTGAGTCTGTATTTCTAAGCCATGACTTCTGGAGGTCAGACAAAGCCAAGGGCAAATGAGAACCAGCAGCAGTTGCATAAAATGGCTGCCAACATATGATATCACAAATTGCCCTATGAGATCTTTATTCCTACTGTCTAGGACTTGGTTCATTCATTGCTGAGATGCCCCATGCAAGACTGAGAAGTAACCTTAGTTTTGCCTTCCTTCTTGTAATTTCCCTCAATGTACCCATGTCTTAGACATCTAGAGACTCTGCTGCACTTTCTGGGCTAGCTCAGCCTGCCACATAAAAGATGTTCTGATGTCCATCTTTTCTTTCTCCTTTCATTCATTGTTTGCATTCTATTTAAATGTGGCTTGGCTGATAACTCATTACCTCAAGACCATCTCTATGTTCCAAACCTTAAAAACTCAGCATCCATATTGAAAAGAGGTAATGGACCACCATTCTGTGTAACAGAATATTCACATGGAGATCTGGAGAAAAATCAGTGTTTGGTTTTAGATAGTTTGGTATGTGATCTATGTAGATCTGTCCCTTAGCTATAGACTGATGATCAGGAAAGAGTTGAGGGTAAGGGATATAAATTTTGTGATGATTTAGTAGAAAAGAGACTAGACTTTGTGGCCCCAGTGGGTGGAAGAGAATATCAACTTAAAGAAAAACACACAACAAAAGAGTTTTGAGTTTAAGTTTTATTTGGGTCTGAGGCCTATAGCCTGGGAGGCAGCTACTCAGCTCCGAGGAAACTGCTCTGGAGAGGTAGGGGAGAAGCCACTTTATATATGATTTTTGGCAAGGGAGTATTTGCAGTCAAGCTTTTATCTTGGTGAAAGATGACTGCCAATCACAAAGAACAGATATCCGAAGTTAATGATTTTAGTGCTTTTCTATGTATGGGAAGATGCATTAGTCTGGAGTCACTAAAATTCTTCCTGAGGTATGGCATCTAACTATCTAAGTGCCTGTTTATCCAAAGCACAGAGTGCCTCATTCTGTTTTTCCGTTCAGGTTGCACTTTAGTGGGCAACTGCATTGGTTTATGACTTAACCCTTGTAGAACTGGGTAGTGAGCAACATTTTTTGTTCCTCTTTGCTCACAAGAGTACTACGGTAAGTCATGAGCCCTTTGGCAGGACAAGTAATGTTCCTGCTTCTTTATCAGTCCCATAATTTTTTGATAAAATATGCTTATTTAAGGAATTTCTTTTGATTCAAAGACCTAAAGGACTTAAAGTTATAAGTTTTAAAATATCTCAACATTTTATTCTAAAGTGGCTGAAAGGAAATATCTTTCTTGGCTAATTATATTGCATATTCATTCACTCTTCTATTCAAAAAACAAATATTTACTGTGTGTTCACTATTTGCCAGACATTGTTCTAAGAAGTAGAGACAAAACAACAAACAAAACAGATAAAGTCATTGACATCATGGAAACACACTAATCAGAGGAGACAGACAATCAACATACAGTAGAATAGATGAGTAAATATATTTCAAAAAGTGGTGAGTGCCCTGGAGAACAATAAAGTGATGTAAGAGACCTAGGTGTGCTGGGAGTGGAAGTACTAGTTTACATAGGTGGTCAGGGATGAACTCTCCTAAGGTGATATTTATTAGGGCACTTGAATGAAATTCGAGTTGTGACTCTACATCCCTTGTCTTCCGTTAGCCAGCCAACTGAGGCCATTCTTTCCAGGGTTTATGCCACTGAGTCCTGAGATACAGGGTCTAAGATCTGGGTTCCATCCTTTGATTGGTACCTAAACTATCCTGGTGCTCAGAGTTGCTCATTTTCTCCCCACTGGAGAAAAGTGGAGAATTCTTTTCTTTGGAGGCAGCTGGAGTTGGGAAGAATCTGCTGTTTCGTTTTTAGGAAAAGAATAACATTCAATAACGATTTATTGTTCTGGGACAGTTATGGAATAAGCAGTTCCATATGAGGAATATTCTTCATTGCAAAATATTTTTTTCCAAATAGCTTATCTCTTTAGTCCTGGAATTTAGCTTAATAAAATGTTTGGGGTAAAATCTTCCAAAACCATATTTCAGAAACAATTTGTTGGGCAGTTTAATTTGTTTGTACTAGTACCAAAGCATTTGAATCAGTTTACATCATACAATAAAATATTAAAATATAAATGAGAAGTGTGAAATTCAGGACAAAAATAATGTAGAGTAGAAAGTCGTGATCCAAGAAGGAAAATACTAGAATAAAAATATTGTTAAAGCTCTAAGGATAAACATTTGGTTCTAAGCTTCCTGGTGGTCAAAGTGAAAGGAAAGCAGGTCAGGTCTATAATTTTTTATTTGCTAAAAAGGTAAAAAATATACATCTCTAAGCAAAGTAAAATCTTTCCTAGTGCTTACTCTGTAAGTTTCTCATGGAGTTAAGTCAAATATAATTTAAATCCCATGCATTAAATTTTCTATTTTGCATGGTAATTGCTTAATAATATAGTGTTTTGATTAACTACTGAAATATTATCTACTGTTTTTACTGAAATGAAAGGGACTCAGAGTGATATATTTTGAATTCTTATATGTTACTCTCCCATTGTATTTTGTCTTTTCTCTCACTTTCAACTTATTGACCATGGCTTTGCCCTGCTGTCAAGGCCCATGCTTTTATTAAAACATTTTCCTACCTAGCTAATTCTTGGCTTCTGATCTGCCATACATGGACAGCCTGAAAATCATACTTGCAGAGTTGTATTTAGAGTAATAAATAATAATAACTATAAAAACAACAATATAATTTATAAGCATGTAATGTATAACAGGCAGTGTTCTAAACATTTGTCATATATGATCTTATTTAATCCTGCTTATGATCTGATGAGGGAGAAAAAATTACTATTTCTATCTTACAGTTAAGAACAAGAATCAGAAGGTCACCTAACTTGCGTACTATATCACATGTGTAGATGGGCTAAGAATACAGGCAGCAGACTGCCAGACTAAGATGTTAGAAACTATCACAGTGGGGTGACTTAAAGACATACCTGCCTTTGTTCTTCAAAGTTCCCCTCTGCCCCACACTTTCTTCTTGTGTTCTGCATGATTGCTGTTCTCAACACATGTTCCTGATAAGTGAGGTGTGTAACTGAACTGTTTAATGCTAATGGGCTAAAGTGTTTCCTCCAGCAACATGCTCTCTGAGAGGTACTGAATTTCCAAAGCTTAGCCCTATCCCTTTGAATCACAAAATCTGAATTCTAATCTCTCATCTTCTATTTATTCACTTCTTCAAAGTACATATGTTTATCTCTAGTTCGTGGCTCCTTTGCTGTAAAAATTTAAGCCTGTATATCCTTGTGCAAAGTTGAAATGAAAAATATAAAAACATTTAAAGTACCTAAAGTACCTCTTTTTCTAGTCTACATAAGAAATTACTATATGTTCTTTGTAGAGGCTTCTATGAATGGAATTTTATGCTGTTGCAATTTACAAAATGAAGACATTTGTTTTTAAAATGTTATTCTTGCCATTTCATACATTTTCTATTACATAAAACATCTTTGTGTATTAGTATTTTTCGACTATAATTTTAATATCCTTCCTGTATTGCACTCTGTCTGCCCATGAAGAATTGTCCAGCAGCTCAAGTGCATAGCAGAATCCTCCATCTAAATTTAGAAATTGGTAAATAAAACAAAAATAGGAGCCTCACAGTCTGCAGTAGTACAGCTGATAATCTTTTTGGCTTTTAAACAAACGTAAATACTCTAAAATTTGCTCTCAGAAAGTAACTTCATAATTAGATTAATGTAATAGCACTTTGTCCTTTTGTATCACATTTCAGTTGAAGATCTAGAAGGGATTTTAACAAATGCAAGTGCTTTTTACCTTGGTTCCTGTAGAAGAGGAGGCTTGATTAATTATGCTAACATGTTGGCCAGTCACATCAAGGCCATTAGGGCTGGTGAGCTGGCCATGAATTACCACCACAGACCAAACTCCCCTAGACTTAGCACAACAAATCTTTCTGTAATTTCTGGGTAGTCCCAGTTTTTTTTTTTTTTAACCTAGTATTACCTATTACTTAAGTAGCCCATGGAATGTTCCAGCATATGGGGATTAATCTTTATACCTCTGAAAGACTTCTCATCTATATGGCTGGGGTTTCATCTCGACCTTAACAGAGGCCTGCTCTGAGGATACAGGTATGTCCGTGAATATAAGATGAAGTAGTAAAAGAAAGATTTCAAATATTCAGTCAGTAAACTGATAGGAAAGGAGCTGTATGATGAGGAAGGAAGATGGAAATGAAGAGGGGCAAGACTGCATGGGTTCTGTCTTTAATATTGATCTACTCTCTGGTCTTAGGTCTCTGAGCCTTGTGACAAACAAACTTGCATGCAGATTTTGAGAAGCTATTTTCAAGGGAAAGTAGGCAGAACTAGGGACATCAAGACTGTTCTTTGATACCAGATGATAATGTGAGAGTCAGTGGGAAGAGGATCAGTTTCATAAATTTCAGCATACATCTGGTACCTCAAGGATTTTTACCTTGAAAGCATAGGAGCACCTTGGCACGGGAGGCAGTGACAGTGATGAGACCCACTCAAAGGACCTCTCACCATGGACATAAATGATGGATCAGGACAGAAAGAGATGCTGGTATATGTTCTGACTAATTCTTGAACACCTGTGAAGCACCTATGGGGACTTTCAGACATAGTAAGGTGAGAGTTTACAGGTGGATGGAGTATCACATGATCAACTTCTAGAAGCAAAATCTAAAGAAACTTGGGGTCCTATATCTGATTATGGTATCTGAATTCATGGGTTGGTGAGGTCTGAAGAGACTCTGGTTTTATATAGTAAAATTAATAAATCAGAGAACACTATCTGGTCGTGCTTGACTGAGGCTTTTGGTTTATAAACATAGCAAAGAAAACCTGATATTAAAAGAGAAGTGACTGAATGTGTCAGATTTACTAGAACAGAGGAGAACCAGATTTCTCTTTAGGTACTGGTGGCAGTCTGTCCAATCCCTGGCAGGAAGCAGCTAAGCAAGAAGGATATGGGAAATCCCACTCTTGCTTATTCTACCTGCAGCTACTAAATGAAGACCATTTCTCAAGGTTCTGGGTTAGCATTAGTGAGTTGGGACATTTACTCTCTGGGAAGTAGATTATAAAATACCAGAGAGTTTTTATAAAAGCCTAGCGAAGTGTAGTCAGAGCTCCTTGTGCTCCTAGGTGCCCATCTTGTCAGATTTCCCACTGATACCCAGACAAAGGAAAGTGAATTTGAACCCCAAGGATCTAACCAAAGATTCCCAGGAAAAACCTTTTAGGACTCCACTTTTATCTTAAAATGCTTGTAAAATTTTTATTCTACCACATGTTATGTTTGTTTTGTTTTTCAGTAAAATCGATGTTTCAGAAAAATGTTTATTATTTAGTGACTTAGAGCACTCAGCACATCCCCATGTAGTTCTGGTGATTTATTTTCTCTCTCTCCCTCTTTAAAGATAGATATAGATATACATAATTTATTTATATATGTTTTATATACCTATGTAAAATGTGTGTACACATATTTAAAATATGTGTCTGATTATTTTTTTAGTGCAAACACTTTAGCAATAGCACATGGTGGGGTTGTAGCTGAGAGTGTAGGTGCTTCATTGGTGAGGAGGTGAGGATGCCTCTGGGTATCCTGGTATAGGTCCCTGGGGATGAGGAATATTGATGGAAGGAATCCTGGCTGCCCCTGAGAGTGGGATGTGTTGGCCCTGGGGTCTGGCCAGGCCACAATCCACATGGGCTAGTCAGTCACACATTTCTAGAAGACCAGCTACTTGGCTAACAGTTCTTATGATTGTCCTTCTGTCATGGTTAGAAGTTTGCACCCACAGAGCAGAAGCAAAAAAGGAAACAATCAAGATAAAAAGCAGCCAGAACTTCTTCACTTGCCTAAAAAGGGACACTAAGCCTAGTGATTCACAAAGGGAGATCCCTGGACCAAAATCATCATGATCACCATGGAATTCATTAGAAATGAAAAGATACATGCACCCTGATGTTCACTGAAGCACTGTTTACAATAGCCAAGACATGAAAGCAACTTAAGTGTCCATTGACAGAGGAATGGATAAAAAAGATGTGATATATATGCACAATGAAATATTACTCAACCATAAAAAATAATGAAATAATGCCATTTGCAGCAACATGGATGGACCTAGAGGTTATCATACTAAGTGAAGTAAGATATGGAAAGACAAACATCATATGTTATCATTTATATGTGGAATCTAGAAAAGGATACAAATGAAGTTATTTGCAGAACAGAAAGAGACTCACAGACATTGAAAACAAATAGTTACCAAAGGGGACAGGTAGGGGTGGGGAGGGGTGTATTGAGGGTTTAGGATTGGTTTATGAACACTTCAGTATATGGGATGATTGGCTGATGGGCACCTACTATATAGCACAGGGAACTCTACCCAATAATTCTGTGATAATCTATTTGGGAAAAGATTCTGAAAAAGAATGGATGTGTTTACCTGTATAACTGAATCACTTCATTGTACAGCAGAAATGATCACAGGGTTGTAAATCAACTATATGTCAATAAAACTTTAAAAAATGAGAATAAACAACAACAAAACAAAAAAATAGAGAAATACAAAGTCTTGGACCCCACCTCAGAATTTCTGAATCAGGAACTCTGAGGTTGGAGTCCACAATCTGTGTTTTACTAGCCTTCTAGGTGATTCTGATACAAGCTCTTATTTGAGAATCACTATTCTAAACTAGAAGAACATATCAGGGATAAAAGTGGTAGTATTTTAATGTTATTCCCAGACTTCTCTCCTTGTCTCTCCTTCTTGTCTCTGATGTTCAGGCAGATCTAAGCCTGGCATTCATTGTGCTTATTAGAATAATGGGTAGAGTTACAGAAACAGAAGGATCAAAGAAAGAACTGGAGCAGAGTTTCTTATTAGCAAGACTATTGATATTTTAGACTGGATAATTCTTTGTTTTGAAGGGGCTGCCCTGTATATTGTAGGATATTTACCACCATCTCTGGCCTCTCTACTAGGGTCCAATAGCAGACCTTCCCCAAGTTGTAAAAACCAAAAATGTCTACAGATATTGCCAAGTTTCCCCTGAGGGACAAAACTGCCCCTAGTTGAGAACCAGTGGTCTAAAACATTGTTGCTCAAATTTGGGTGCTTTTTGTCCTAACAAAACTCCTATGTTGAAGCCCAGTGTGACTGTTTTTGGAGATAGTTCTTTTAGGAGTAATTAAGGTTATATAAATATATAAGGTCACAAGAACAACCATCTCACTGAAAGGAACTTTAGCAAGATTGGCTAAGAGTCTGAGCATTTTGCTCTATTTGCAGTAAGCATGTGTGCCTCTTTGAGACTTCACTAAAGATTTAAATTCCTTTTTGCTGTTTTGGGGTGATGTTGGGTTTGTTGTCTTTTAAATATTACAACAAACTGAGACTGCAGGTAAGGTGTGTTGTGGACTGAATGTTTCTCCCCCAAATTCACACATCGAAGCGCTAACCCTCGGTGTGGTTATATTCAGGTATAGGGGTTCTCTAAGGAAGTAATTAAGGTTAAATGAGCCCATAAGGATGGGGCCCTGATATGACAAGATTAACGTCCTATAGGAATAGACACCAGAGAACTTACTTTCTCTCTTCCCCTTTGTGCACACATAAGGAAAGACCCCGTAAGGACATAGAAAGAAGGCAGCCATAGACACACCAGGAAAAGAGTCCTCACCACAATCAAATTTGCCAGCATCTTAATCATATACTTCTATCCTCCAGAACTGTTAAAAAATAAATATCTTATTTTAGCCACCAAGTATCTTGTATTTTGTTATGGCAGCTCAGTTAGTGTAATATGAAGTACACAGCCATTTCAGGGTTACACTAAGTTGTTTCAATTTAGTCTTATTAATCACCTTTGTTTATGTCTTTATTTAGCTCTCCAATGTCAGTGTTTACTATGCTGGGATTTTCATCTTTCATTGCATAAGGTCCAAAAGATCATTTAGATTCCTTTGGTTCCATCCATATTCCATGCTGCTTCCTCCCTCTACCTGTTCTCCCCACCTCATACATGGCAGAGCCTTGCCAATGTAGAGCTAAATTTATGTTTAATTTTTCTAATTACGAATTCTTGGTTCTCCAACATCTACATGCCAGACTGAGTAATACTTGTGTAAGTTCCTCTGGCTCTTTAAGTAACATGCTCTTTGAGTCTCTAGTAACTTCTAGACATAAGGATTTCTTTCTTCCTCTAAATTCTTTTTTCTCTTTTGCCTTTTGTCGTTTCTTGTCAGTCATCTCTGATACAGCCTTCATCAGTCGGCTTGTAGGATTGGCTCTGGCACCTTTAAGGGCACTTTACAAAGGTAGCATAGAAAGCAACTTCATGACCACAAAAAGAGATATCATATACAGACACAGTCACTTTCTTTTTTTGTGTGTAATCATAGGGAATGAGGTCTTATTTCAGAATTTCAGCCAGAGCAATATTTTTGTGATTCTTGGCCTCAGTGCCATAAATGGGTAAAGACTTACTTTTCCAGCAGAGAACCATCTTATCATGAAGGTGAGAGAAGATTAAAAGAAAAATCAGCACTACAGTCCTGCCACTCAAGTGTTTGTTGCTAGGGCCATCAAAGATTCCTGCTGCCAATTCTACTTAAGCATTCTCTACAGCTTGGCTCTCTTCCCTCCCTGAAGCAGGCCTTCTCCTTTGGCATGGCTGCCTTTGATACAGGCTTGATTTCTGTCATTTGGCTGCTGGTTGCGGGGGAAGCACCCTTAGCTCTCCAGAGTTGCTGAAAGTTTTTCCTCATGGAGATCCCTAGCCTTCCTCCACTGGAAGTAAGGAAGCAAGGTCTACTACTGAAACATCTTAGAAATGGCACATACAAGGCTTTGAATCATTGTGCCAGGTTGAGGATGATGGGAAGGAATGACTTAAATTGTCATTGTGTCCTGGATCACAGCACTCATTGAAGGAACCTGGCCTCAAGTAACAGTTAGGTGAGTGACCATTCCACAGAGCACAAGGCAAAATGTCTAGTCTGTCCTGCAGAGTCTGTACTAGCTTCCATGACAGATTGTGGCTTTCAGGACTATGAAAGACCTTGCTTTTGCCTTCTCAGATGAGGGATACCTCTTTTGTAAAAAGTCAACTCCCTTTAAGATCAGAGATATCCCAACACCCCTGTGAGGTAAGCATCATCCTGTTTACTGAGAAAACAGATTTAGTCAAATTTTATTACTTGCTCAAGTATCCAGAACTAGTAAATGGTGTGGCTGGCATTGCATGGCAGTTTTCTTTTTGTTTGTTTTTTGTCATTTTAGGGCTGTACCCATGGCATATGGAGGTTCCCAGGCTAGGTTGAATCAGAAAAGTGGAATCCTTAACCCACTGAGCGAGGCCAAGGATTGAACCCACATCCTCATGGATACTAGTCAGATTCATTTCTGCTGAACCACAGGGGAACTCCTTGAATGGCAAGTCTTTCAGACCCCCCCCCAAAAAAAATCCATGCACTTGTCCTTAAAAAAAGATGGAGCAGGTGTTTTCCACAAAAATCTAAAACACTGGAGTTCCCTAATGGCCTAGAAGTTAAGGAATCAGCATTGTCACTGATGTGGTTTTATCCTTGGCCAGGGAACTTCTGCATGCCACAGGCATGGCCAAAAAAAAAAAATCTAAAATATTATGATATCCCTCCCCCTTTTCTCCAGACCATTTCGGCTTTAGGATGGATAATACAACTATCACTATAACCACAGTACAAATATTACTCTAAACCTTGACTCAGGCTCCCCCTTGAGAGTCCCCTTTCCCCTCTTCTATAAAATATTTTTTTTCTTTTTTTTTTTTTTTTGCTTTTTAGGGCTGCACCCATCACATATGGGAGTTCCCAAGCCAGGAGTCCTATCGGAGCTACAGCTGCCAGCCTCTGCCACAGCCACAGCAACACCTTTCAGAGTTTCATGTGGATCAAATGAGATGAAAGATGATTTAAAAAGTTGGACACATGATAGGAGCATTGAACAACAACTAAAAAACCCCGCAAATGCTGGGCTTGGGCATAGTGTGTGATAATGAATGAAAATTACTCTTGCTGTTAAAAGCTTCTAGGTTTACTCAGCCTTAGGGGTAAACCTGAGAGGAAGCTTTCTTCATCCACCATACCATGGCCATTAGAATTTTCACTTCTAATTTAAGAAGGGCCAAGTTTAAATATGTCATTCTGGGAATAACCAGAAACCTAATATGTGTTCAGTTAAACTTTGGGAATAGATTGTAGTTTAGAAGGAAACTTCTAGGCCAAAACTCAGGATATTTGATTCAAACTTCTCAGAACATAGGTAACATTAAGCTCTCCCTTTCCAAATAATGTGAAAGTTATGTTCACCAATGATTCCCTAACTCTCTTTTTCTTTGTTTTGGCTTTGATTTTTAGGCGTATTTTCCTCCTTTCGAAATACTCTCTGGAATATTTTGAATTAAGACGAACTAACAATCCTTTGTTTTTAAAGAGCATTTTGAGATGATTCCTTGAGATAATTGAAGGTGCCCCAGAGTGACACAACCCCAGGCCTGGAAATGACTGTAGCAAAGCAATGTCACTGACAATCAGCAAATGCCAGGTCGTGCATCAAATGAAGAGAGACACAGGGAAAATCGGGAGGAACACAACCAAGAAGGCTAGTTTTCAGACCTGTCCATATCTGCTGGATCACTGACTTCCCCAGGCTGGACCTGCTGACATACTGGGTGTCCAGAGGAACCAATAAAATGGTCCAGCATCACACGATTAGGACACTGCCCTTTAGTAAAAATTTTCAATTGCTCCTGGGTCCTAGGTGTTGGAGCAGGTTGTTAACTGAAGCCATATTACTCTCCACTGGCAGAAAAGACACTCCTTATACAGGAGGGTGGTTTGATGTATTATTGTTCAAATCCAGTGTTTTGTTTTGTTTTGTTAGTAGCTGCTGAAGTATCCCTAATACATGGGCACAACTGCCTTTGCTTTAAGTGCTACACCAGGGAGTCTGGGATTCAAATCCTGGCTGAGACTCCCAAGTGACTATAGACATATCCCCAAATTACCATGAGTTTTATTTTCTCATCTGCAAAAAGAGGGTTCATGAAAACCACCTTGCTCTTGTGAATCTTAAATGAAATGATCTGTGCAAAGTATCTTATATATTGCTTGACTCAGAATAGCCATTTGAAGGATGGGAATGATTATTAGAGGAATAATAAAGGTCTCAGAGACAGGGAGTGTGAGATCTATGTCTGGTTCAGCCTCTAATGAATTTTGTGAGTTTAGGCAAGTCATTTAGCTGCTCTGGGCCTCAACTTACCCATCTATCAGATCATCAACTGGTATTTGAGGTTTTACCTATCATGCATGAAGATGAAATTGCCTTGCAAATATTAGGAGTTTAACCTATATTTGTCAAAGGGTCAAATAGGTACAGAGTGTGCTTTGAAAAGTTAAAATGACTATGCAAATTTACATTTAAGTACATTTTAAAATAGAAAATAATAATGTGATTCTGTCTTCACAATGTCTAAATATTAAGGTAGACAAGAAAACACCTAAATTTTACAGATTTTTTTTTTAATTTGGAAAATAGTGGGTCCATTTTGATTATGGTTGCATGCTAACATTGGATAGATTCCTTGGGCAAAAACCACATGAAAACTTTATGGAGTCTGTGAACAGACCTTAGTGCGTTCTACTAAGGACACTAAGATGAATGCCAAGGAGGATTTTTTTTTTAAATCTTTCCTTCTTTCCCTTCCTCCACTCTGAAACAATCGTCAATTACCCTTATCCACCGGCACCATCTCATCTAAGTTCATTTTCAAGATGAAGTTTCCTCGTTGGATGGTGGCTGTCCAATCCTCCTTATGTCCATCACTGACTGCCTCAGAGCTGTCCGTGGATTGACAGTTTGAGAGTGAATCAATAATAATTATCTGGCTGCAGCCATGGCGAGCTGTGTAATTCTGCCACGGGATAGCATTGTGCAAACAGAGCTGCATCTCAAGCTGCACGTTTAAATATGCAGGCTGGGGCTGTCTATTTAGGTGTCTTGATCATGTGATTACCAGGAGGTAGTGCTTCTTCCCCCGCTGCAGCTGCATTAAAACCCTTTCAAATGATACACTCACCTTCTGGGACTGCTGGAGAGAATTGCACTATGTAAAATGCTACTTTCAGGGCCTAGATCATAAATCAGTGATTTAAAGGCATGGTCTTAGGAGAGGAGACACACTTTGCTTCAGATCTTTATGTGGACTTTAGAAAGAGCCACTGATAGAGAATGTGTAAGCACAAATAAAAGGATGGGAACTCAGATATGTTTGGGTCCATATTTATTTTACCTAATCCTAGCTACGGAAGATAAAGATCAAAGTTAATTCAGCATTAGAATTTTGTGGATTTGAGAGGTACATCATTTCCTATTTGAACAAGAAAAGGTTGGGTTTATTGAGCTGAATCTAATTAATTTTCTTTAAAGCAACTTTAGCATAACTTTGTATAAGATGTTGCTGGTTGCTGTTGCAGTTACCCTTATGAATAGGTAGCTACATGTCATTGGTTATATTTATGGTATTTAAATATTGAAGGCAGTGGAATTTCATTGGTGTTTCTTCTGTGAATATTTTAAAAAATTAGGAGAGGGGAAGTTCTTTGGGGAGCATAATCAGTTTTCTAGTAGAACTCAGTGAGAGCTGGGCATGCAACCAAAATGTGACAATCATAAATTCTTGGGGGTAGGGGTTTTACATTTGGAATAGAAAATGATCTGTATGTAATGATGTGAAACAAATAATAATGGTATATCCCATAGTCATATGATCTATGCTATTTTAATATATTCAGGTACATATAAATACATATACATATTTATAATTTTTGAAGTAAAATAAAATGTAAACCTTTGTTTTACAAACTTCTATGTGGTAAGATCCTTCAATTATTATCTTTTTTTCTTTAATGCAAAAATCTTTAAAAGATAAAAACATGCATAAAAAATGGAATGGGCAGTTATTGGTAATTAGTAAGTTCCTTATCATTGAATGTAATCAAATGGTAGCCATCGCCACTTAGCAAAGACTTTATGTAGATTAAACATTGACTGAAAAATTGTCAGGAAATACATACAATTTCTCCTGATTGTAAAATTGTAGGATTATTCTTTAGGTTTGTAGGTAGTTGGAGCATCTGGTGGAAGAGAAATTGTGGGAGACATGGGTTATTAGAGGGAAAATTACAGCAAATACTTATATCTTAGTTGTGTTGGGCACCGTATGTAATTACTGGGTTAGGCACCATAAGCAGTTTAACTCATCATTGCTTTATTTATACAGCAATTTTTATTGGCTTCCTAGTTTGTTATACCTTAGAATTGATGAGAGGATCATAGATCAGTAGAGAATAGAGACTCGGATAAAATAGAAAAATTTTCTTCCTCCTTCCCTCTCTTCCTTCCTTCTTGTCTTCCTTCCTTCTTTCCTTCCATTACAATCAAATAACCAATCAGCCAGATAGTCTACCAAAACACATTAACTACCTGCTACTTGCAGGGCACATACATGAACCAGAACAGAATCTTGACCTTGGAGAATGTGTAACCTAGTAAGGGAGACAAGACAGGGGGGTGCTAATTATAGTTCTGTAACACAGGGGGAAATTACTAATTGCCAAACAAAAATACAGAAAAAGTGACAAAGGGTGTCAGAGCCTGGACAGAAGATTTCCAGCTGAGGTTCATATTTGTAGCTAGACCGTCCTGTGATCAAAGTGTATACCTGCTATTTTGCAATGAATTAATTAACTGTTAAGAAAGCAGGGGGTCAATTAAAAGACTTAGGAAAAATAAAGCAGTGGTGAGTTTAAAGAAACATAAAATTATAAACATTGGACACAGAGCAGTTTTAAATGATCTGAAAAGAGGTTGTAAAAATAGAAATCACATAATGAAATCTGGGTTTTGGGAGGCAATAAAGAAAATGATGTCATTCCACATAGATAAATAATGTTTGAGATTGGCAGGCTCTCTGCTATTGGCTTGAATGGCAGAATGATTATTCTGTTTAATTTGTGTAACTAAGACTTTTTTTATTTTTTATTTTTAGGAAGAAAGAAAAGATTGCAATTTTTTGGTAGCTTTAATTTGAGGGAGAATATCATAAAATAAAAATGCTTTATAATATACACACACACAAATTAGAGAAAAATAGATCCCACTTAAAAGAATTATTACTATTATTATTATTGTTCAAATTGTTATTGGTAATAATACAAGTAAAAGTTTTGAAAATGGATTTGTTTAACTTAAATACCTTGTACTTAGTAATAATCAAGGTAGCTGAAGATCTGTTTTGCTTCTTCTATGTATTATATATGTACATTTCTAAGAATTTTATGTGATTCTTATTATTCAGTTATTATTCTTTTTAATTTATTTTTTATTAACATATAGTTGATTTACAGTGTTGTGTCAATTTCTTCTTACAGCATAGTGACCTGGTCATGGTCATATACACACACAGACACACACACAGACACACACAGACACACAGACACACACAGACACACACACACACACACACACACATTCTTTTTCTTACTCTATCTTCCATCATATTCTCACCTCCTCCATGAAGACTTTCAGATTTCTTTTTTTAAGTTTCATTGAAGTATAGTTAATTTTTAAGATTGTAATAATTTCTGCTGTACAACGAAGTGACTCAGCCATACATATACACATATCCATTCTCTCTTAGATTCTTTTCCCACATAGATTATCACTGAATACTGGATAGAGTTCTCTATGCTATACAGCAGGTCCCCATTGGCCAATCATTCCATATACCTCAGTGTGCACATGCCAATGCCAAACCCCTACTCCATCCTTCCCACCTCCCCACCTGTCCCCTTTGGTAACCATAAGCTTTTCAAAGTCTGTGAGTCTGTTTCTGTTTTGCAAAAAAGTTCATTTATATCATTTTTTTAAAGATTCTATATATAGGTTATATGATGTTTATCTTTAACTTCACTTAGTATGGTAGTTTCTAGGTCCATGCATGTAATACAAATGGCATTATTTCATTATTTTTTACGGCTAATATTCCATTGTGTATATGTACCACATCTCCTTTTTTTCCCCCGTTTCAAGATCTTTATTATTATACCAGAGAGCTTCATTCGTTTATATTATCTGCCAGGACCCTGTAAACATATGTTTGTGACGGCCGTTATATATATTCTTCAGCGCATCATAGTAGGTACACCAAAGTGTTGAACCAACTCTCAGTAGTCTCCTCACATTTACCCAAACCACGTACAATTATTTTTGGTGTGCTGAAAGCTTTATGTCACTATATAGCTGAGTTCCAATTTGGAGCTTACATTCTATAGCCCTGAAAAACAAAATTTTATATGATCAAAAAATATATAATCCTCCAAAGTTTAGAAACTGATTAAATGCCTTTTAGAATTTTAGCATACATTTCATCACAAAATTAAAAGAGTTTACAGTGGTTCATAAAGCTAAAAGCATTGGTGCCTTTGCTATGCAATGTTTTAGCCTAAACTCCTTAAAAAAATGTAAACAAAAGGCCGTAAGATATCATATGAAATGAATTCTTGCCAACTGAGATGTGTTGAAGAAGACGCTGTATTTCTTTCTTTCTTTATTTATTTATTGGCATTCAGAGGGCCGCAATCTGGCATTTTGTTTTTATTTACTTATTTTTTATAAAAGTATACTTGATTTATCATGTTTCTTCAATTTCTATTGTACAGCCAAGTGACCCAATTACACACAGTTTCCTGTGCTGTGCAGTAGGGCCCTATTGCCCATCCATTTCAAATATAACAATTTGCATCTCAAAACCCTGAACTGCTGTCCATCCTACTGCTCCCGCCCCGACCCCGCTGCCCCCTGGCAACCACAAGTCTGTTTTCCTTGGCTGAGATCTGTTTCCATTTTATAGATAAGATCATCTGTGCCATATATTATTTTATTACTTTATTTTCAGTTGACTTATTTTTATTTTTTAAATTGTTATTTCCCCAATGCAATTTTTGTTTTCTACTGTAAAGCATGGTGACCCAGTTACACATACATGTATATATTCTATTTTCTCACATTATCATGCTCTATCATAAGTGACTAGACATAGTTCCCAGTGCTACACAGCAGGATCTCATTGATAATCCATTCCAAAGGTAATAGTTTACATCTATTAACCCCAAGCTCCCAATCCACCCAAATCCTTCCCCTGCCACCCAGCAATCACCAGTCTATTGTCTGAGTCCATGATTTTCTTTTCTGTGGAAAGATTCATTTGTGCCGTATATTATATTCCAGATATAAGTGATATCATATGGTATTTTCTTTCTCTTTCTCACTGACTTCACTCAGGATGAGAGTAAGTAGTTCCATCCATGTTGCTGCAAATGGCATTATTTCATTCTTTTTCATGGCTGAATAGTATTCCATCATGTGTATATACCACATTTTCCTGATCCAATCATCTGTCAACGGACATTTGGGTTGTTTCCATGTCTTGGCTATTGTGAATAGTGCCGCAATGAACATGCAGGTGCATGTGTCTTTTTTTTTTAATAATTTTTTTATTTTCCCACTGTACAGCAAGGGGGTCAGGTTATCCTTACATGTATACATTACAATTACATTTTTCCCCCCACCCTTTCTTCTGTTGCAACATGAGTATCTAGACAAAGTTCTCAATGCTATTCAGCAGGATCTCCTTGTAAATCTATTCTAAGTTGTGTCTGATAAGCCCAAGGCATGTGTCTTTTTTAAGGAAAGTTTTGTCTGGATATATGCCCAAGAGCAAGATCGCTGGGTCATCTGATAGTTCTATGTAGAGTTTTCTAAGGTACCTCCATACTGTTCTCCATACTGGTTGTACCAGCTTACATTCCCACCAACAGTGCAGGAGGGTTCCCTTTTCGCCACACCCCCTCCAGCATTTGTTATTTGCGGACTTATTAATGATGGCCATTCTGACTGGTGTGAGGTGGTATCTCATGGTAGTTTTGATTTGCATTTCTCTAATTATCAATGATGTTGAGCATTTTTTCATGTGCTTGTTGTATTTGATTTTTGGGGGTGCAATTTTAAAAGGTATTGTATTTTTGTATTCCTCTTCTAATATTTCATTGTTAGTATGCAGAAATGCGACTGATTTCTGAATGTTGATCTTATATCCTGCTACTTTGTTGAATTTGTTGATTAGTTCAAGTAGTTTTTGGGTTGAGTCCTTATCGTTTTCTATGTATAGTATCATGTCATCTGCATACAGTGACAGTTTTATCTCCTCTCTTCCTATTTGGATGGATGCCTTTTTTTTTTTTTGGTCTTTTTGCCATTTCTTGGGCCACTCCCGCAGCATATGGAGGTTCCCAGACTAGGGGTGTAATCGGAGCTGTAGCCACCAGCCTACGCCAGAGCCACAGCAATGCGGGATCCGAGCCGCGTCTGCGACCTACACCACAGCTCACGGCAATGCTGGATCATTAACCCACTGAGCGAGGGCAGGGATCGAACCTGCAACCTCATGATTCCTAGTCGGATTCGTTAACCACTGCGCCACCACGGGAACTCCCTTGGATGCCTTTTATTTCTTTTGTTTGTCTGATTGCTGTGGTTAGGACTTAGAGTACTGTGTTGAATAACAGTGGTGAGAGTGGGCATCCTTTTCTTGTTCCAGATTTTAGTGAGGCTTTCAGCTTTTCTCCGTTGAGTATGACATGTGCTGTGAGTTTGTGATAAATGGCTTTGATTATGTTAAGGAATGTTCCCTCTATCTCCACTTTGGTAAGAGTTTTTATCATGAATGGATGTTGTACTTTGTCAAATGTTTTCTCTGTATCTATTGAGATGATCATGTGGCTTTTGACTTTTCTTTTGTTAATGTGGTGTATGACGTTGATTGATTTGCATATGTTGAACCATCCTTGTGAACCTGGGATGAATCCCACCTGGTTATGCTGTATGATCTTTTTTATATGTTGTTGGATTCGGTTGGCTAAAATTGTGTTGAGAATTTTTGCATCTATATTCATCAAAGATATGGGCCTATAGTTTTCTTTTTTGGTGGTATCTTTGTCTGGTTTTAGAATTAGGGTGATGGTGGCAACACAGAATGTCTTTGAGAGTGTTCTTTCCTCAACCTTTTGAAAAAGTTTAAGGAGAATGGGTATAAGTTCCTCTTTGTATGTTTGGTAGAATTCGCCTGTGAAGCCATCTGGTCCCGGACTTTTATTTGCAGGGAGTGTTTTTTATGACATATTCAATTTCATTTCTAGTGATTAGTCTGTTCAGTTGATATATTTCTTCTTGATTCAGTTTTGGCAGGCTATAAGTCTCTAGAAAGCTGTCTATTTCTTCTAGGTTGTCAAATGTGTTGGCATACAATTGTTCATAATATTCTCTCATGGCTTTTTGTGTTTTTGTAGTATCCGTTGTGACTTCTCCTTTTGCATTTATGATTTTGTTGATTTGGTTTTTCTCCCTCCTCCTCTTGGTGAGTCTAGCCAGAGGTTTGTCAATTTTGTTTACCTTTTCAAATAACCGGCTCTTGGTTTTATTGATTTTTTTCTCTTGTTTTTTGAACCTCTATTTTATTGATTTCCTCTTTTATCTTTATGATTTCCTTCCTTTTGCTGACTTTAGGTTTTGTTTGTTCTTCTTTTTCTAATTCATTTAGGTGATGGGTTAGGTTGTTGATTTGAGATTTTTCTTCCTTTTTGAGGAAGGCCTGTATTGCTATGAATTTCCCTCTGAGCACTGCTTTTGCGGCATCTCATAGATTTTGAGTGGTTGTCTTCATTATCATTTGTCTCGAGGTATTTTTTAATTTCCTTCTAGATTTCCTCATTGACCCATTGGTTTTTTATAGCATGTTGTTTAGTCTCCATGTAGTAAGTTTTTTCTCATTTCTTTTCCTGTGGTTGATTTCTAGTTTCATACCATTGTGGTCAGAGAAGATACTTGAAATAATGTCTGTACTCTGAAATTTGTTGAGGTTAGCTTTGTGTTTTGTGCCCCAGTATGAGATCAATTCTCGAGAATGTTCCATGTGCACTTGAGAAGAACGTATATTCTGATTTTTTAGGATGTCATGTCCTGAAAATGTCGATAAGTCTAACTTTTTTGTTGTATCCTTTAGGATCTCTGTTGCTTTATTGATTTTCCGACTAGAGGATCTGTCCATTGATGTGAGTGGGGTGTTAATGTCTCCTGTTATGATTGTATTCCCACCAATTTCTCCTTTTATGTCTGTTAGTATTTGTTGGAGGTATATGGGTGCTCCTATATTAGGAACATATATATTGATGATTGTAATATTTTCTTGAATGGATGGTTTTATCATTAAATAGTGTCCTTATTTGTCTTTCTTTATGGCCTTCATTTTAAAGTCTTTTTTGTCTGATACGAGTATTGCAACTCCTGCTTTCCTGTCTTGTCCACTGGCATGGAATATCTTTTCCCATCCCTTCACTTTCAATCTATATGTGTCCTTTGCCCTAAGGTAAGTTTCTTGTAGATAGAAGATTGAAGGTTTTTTATTTTTTATCCAATCTACCACACTGTGTCACTTGATTGGAGCATTCACTCCATTGACATTTAAGGTGATTATTGATAGATACATATTTATTGCCATTTTAAACCTTGTTTTCCAGTTGATTCTATGTTTCTTTTTTCCTTTTCCTTTTTGGGTTGGATGGTTTCAATTTGTTTTATGCTTGAGTACTTTTCAGTTTTTGTGGATGTATAGTTTGGTTTGATTTGTGGTTGCCCTGTTTTTTAAGTATGTTAACCCCTTCCACTATCTGCTTGCTTTTGCCTGATACTCATATAGGCTCAAACACATCATTAAAATAAAAAAGAGTCTATATTTTCTTACTTTCCTTCCCCACACTGTATGATTTTGATTTTTTTTTTTAACATCTTCATGTTTAGATCTGTATGCTGGCTTATTGAAGTGATTGCTTTCCAATTGTGGTTTCTTCCATCTTTATGGGATCTTCTTGCTTCGCCTTCTCCGTCTCTTCTCCTTCGTCTTCTCCTTCCGTCTTCCCTTCCTCTTCCTCTCCTCCTCACTCCTTGCTCCTTCTCCGCCTCCTTCTCCCTCCGCCTCCTCCTCCTTCTTCTTCGTCCTCCTCCTCCGTTCTCCTCCCCCTCTCCCTCCTCCCCCTCCTCCTCCCCTTCCCCCTCCTCCCCTCCCCCTCTCCCTCCTCCCCCTCCTCCTCCTCCTTCTTCTCTTTTCTTCTTTCTTCTTCTTCTTCTTCTTCTTCTTCTTCTTCTTCTTCTTCTTCTTCTTCTCTTTTTTTTTTCAATTTAGAGAAGCCCTTTCAGTATTGCCTTTTTAGAATGGGGTTAGTATTGCTGTACTCCTTTTAGCTTTATGTTTGTTGGAGAAATTTTTTATTTCCCCTTCTATTTTAGATGATATTCTTGCTGGATAGAGTATTCCAGGTTGCAAATTTTTTCCTTTCAGCACTTTGCTTTTCCCTTGCTGCCTTTAGAATCCTTTCTTTATCTTTAACTTTTTACCATTTTTATTATAATACATCTTGGTGTGGGCCTGTTTGGGTTCAACTTGTTTGGATCCCTCTGTGCTTCCTGTATCTTGATATCAGTATCCATTAGATTTGGAAAGTTTTCAGCCATAATTTCTTCAAATATATTTTCAATCCCCTTTTCTTCTTCTTTTCCTTCTGGAATTCCTATTATGCATAGATTGGCCTGCTTTAATATTATCCCATAGGTCTCTTATATTGCTTTCATGTTTTTTTCATTTGGTTTTCTGTCTGCTGTCCTGATTGGGTGATTTCCATTATTCTATCTTCCACATCACTAATTCATTCCTCTGCATTATTCATTCTGCTCATTATTGCCTTTAGCTCAGTTTGTATCTCTGCAAATGAGTTTTCCAGTTTTTCTTTGCTCCTCCTTATATTTCCTAGTTCCTTTCTAAAGGCATCTGCATTACTGTTCATATCCTCTCTTAATTCCTTCAGTATTTTCACTGTCTCCCTTTTGAACTCAATGTCTGTCAGACTGCCGAGGTCTGTTGCATTGTGGACTGCTTTAGATGAATTCTCCTGTTCCTTTAACTGAGAATGGTTTCTGAGCTTCTTCATCTTGCTTGTGTTTTTCTTTTTCTGTGAGTTTGGGGAAGGCAAACTGTAGTCTTGTAAGGCTACTTCTATGCAAGAGTACGCCTTTTTATTTTTTTGGAGGGGAGTTACTATTTATTTTTGGTGTGGGAGTTTGGATATTTGCTGTCTCTTTTTTTGGTGTGAGCAGACCGTTGTTCCCAGGATGCTCAGTGTGTTTTCAGGGAGAAGGAGGCAATGGGTAGGGCCAGCAGTCAGTGCCTGGTCATTGGGCTCTCAACAGCAGCAAGGACCTGCAGGAAGGTGGCACAAGCTACTCCTAGTTGCAGGGCCCCGGGAAGTGGTAATAAGCTCTAGGCAGATCTTCAAGGTGACCAGAGCATTTGGCCATATTAGCAGAAGGGTGCAGGAGTTCCCAGGGGAGTGAGAGCAATAACAGCTTTGTTCTATTGCAGTGCCCTCCTCTGAGGTGATTGGAAGTGCAGGTGGTGCCTGTTCAGGGACCCCTAGTGGTAATGGGCCGTGATCATCTCTAGAGTTAGTGATAACTGTGGTGGTGTGCCCCCACCACCTGTAGATCATGCATGAAACAACCTGTCTCACTTAGCCCACATAGGAGGTGCTGTATAGGCTGCTCCTAGTCGCAGGATCCTGGGAAGTGACAGAGATCAGGCATGTGGATATTGCCCAGAGCATTTGGCAGTGGCAGCAGCAGGGAGGGTGTTTTCTCAGGGGTGCAAGAGCACCAAAAGGTGGTGTTCAGTCACAATACGCACCTCTGTGTTGCCCTCAAGGTGAATGGGGCTTGAAGTGAGTTTTATCTAGGTATCCCCAGTGGCAGCAGGCCATGCCCACCTTTGGAGCCAGAGATAACTTCAGTGTTTTACTCCCACCACCTGCAGACCATGCAAGAAGCACCCTGTCCAACTTAGCCCATGTAGGATGTGTGTGCCATATTTTAGATTCCACAAATAAGTGATATCATGTGGTATTTGTCTTTTCCTTTCTGGCTTACTTCAATTAGGAAGAAAATCTCTAGTTCTATCCATATTACTGCAAATGGCATTATTTGTTCTTTTTTATGGCTTAGTATTATTTCAAGGTATATTTGTACCTCATCATCTTAACGCATTCACCTGTCAGTGGACATTTAGGTTGTTTCCATATCTTGGCTCTTGTGAATAGTGCTGTGATGAACATAGTGGTGGATGTATGTTTTTCAGTGAACATTTTTTTCTGGATATATGCCCAAGAGTGGGATTGTTAGATCCTATGGTAGTTCCCTATTTAGTTTTCTACATTTCTATTTACATTCCCACAATGGTCCAGGAGGGTACCCTTTTCTCCACACCCTCTCCAGCATTTGTTATTTGTTGTTGATGTCAGTGATGGCCAGTCTGACTGGTGTGAGGTGCTACCTCATTATAGATTTGATTTGAATTTCTATAGTAATTAGTGATGCTGAACATTTTTTTGTATGCCTGTTGGCCATCTGTATGTCTTTTTTGGAGAAATGTCTATTTATGTCTTCGGCCTATTTTTTGATTGGGTTTCTTTTTTTGTTTTTTTTTTCTTTCTGTTGAGTTGCATGAGCTGTTTGTATATTTTGGAGAATAGGCTCTTGCCTGTCATATTGCACAGTTTTGCTCCCATTCTGTGGGTGGTCTTCTCATTTTTTTTAATGGTTTCCTTTGCTGTGCAAAAGCTTTTTATTTTTTTTGTCTTTTTGTCTTTTGTAGAGCCACTTATGTGGCATGTGGAGGTTCCCAGGCTAGGGTTCTAATTGGAGCTGTAGCCACTGGCGTATACCAGAGCCACAGCAACGCGGGATCCGAGCCGCATCTGCAACCTACACCCCAGCTCATGGTAATGCTGGATCCTTAACCCACTGAGCAAGGCCAGGGATTGAACCCACAACCTCATGGTTCCTAGTCAGATTTGTTAACCACTGAGCCACGACGGGAACTCCTGTGCAGAAGCTTTTATTAGGTCCCATTGGTTTATTTTTGTTTTCATTGAAAGGTCCTTATTCTAGGAGGTGGATCAAAGAAGATGTTTCTGTGATTTATGTCAGAAAGCATTCTGCCTATGTTTACCTCTAGGGGTTTTATAATATCTGGTCTTATATTTAGGTCTTAAATCCATTTTACATTTATTTTTGTGTAGGTGTTAGAGAGTGTTCTAATTTCATTCTTTAAGTGAAGCTTTCCTGTATTCCCAGCACCACTTACTGAAGAGATTATCTTCTTCCACTGTAAATTCTCACCTCCTTTGTCATAGATTCGTTGACCATAGGTGTTTGGGTTTATTTCTGTGCTTTCTATGCTGTCCCATTGATTTATATTTCTGTTTTTGTGCCAGTACCATGTTGTTTTGATTACTGTATGTTTGTGATATAGTTTGAAGTCAGAGAGCCTGATTTCCTCCATTTTTGTTTTTTCTTTTTCAATATTTCTTTGGTTATTGGGATCTTTTGTGTTTCCATACAGATTTAAAATATTTTGTTCTAGTTCTGTAAAGAATGTCCTTGGTAATTTGATGGGGATTGCACCCAATATGTAGATTGCTTTGGGTAGTGTAGTCACTTTGACAATATTGATTTTTACAATTCAAGACATGGTATATCTTTCCATCTGTTAAGTAGTCTTTGATTTCTTTCATCAGCGCCTTACAGTCTTAAGAGTATAGACCTTTTGTCTCTTTAGGTAGGTTTATTCTTTTTGAAGTAATAGTAAATGAGATGCTTTCCCAAATTTCTCTTTCTGATCTCTCATTGATAGTATATAGAAATGCAATTTATTTCTCTGTATTAATTTTGTAGCCTGCAACTTTGCAAAATTCATTGATGAATTCTAACAGTTTTCTCATGCTGTTTTTAGGTATGAAGTATAGTATCATGTCTTCTGCAAACAACAATAGTTTTACTTTTTTTCCAATTTGGATTCCTTTTATTTTTTTTTCTTCTCTGATTGTCATGGGTATGACTTCCAAAAGTATGTTGAATAGTAGTGGTGAAAGTGGACATCCTTGTCTTGTTCTTGAATTTAGTGGAAATGTTTTCAGTTTTTCAGTATTGAGAATGATGTTAGCTGTGGGTTTTTCATATACTTTTTTTTTTGTCTTTTTTTTTGCTATTTCTTTGGGCCGCTCCCATGGCATATGGAGGTTCCCAGGCTAGGGGTCTAATCGGAGCTATAGCCACTGGCCTACGCCAGAGCCACAGCAACTCGGGATCTGAGCTGCACCTGCAACCTACACCACAGCTCACAGCAACGCCGGATCGTTAACCCACTGAGCAAGGGCAGGGACCGAACCTGCAACCTCATGGTTCTTAGTCGGATTCGTTAACCACTGCGCCATGACGGAAACTCCTACTTTTTTCTTTTAAGGGCCATACTGATGGCACATGGAGGTTCCTAGGCTAGGGTTCGAATCAGAGGTATAGCTATTGGCCTACACCACATCCATAGCAAAGTCAGATACAAGCCAAGTCTGTGATCTAAATCACAGTGAATGGCAATGCCAGATCCTTAACCCACTGAGTGAGGCCAGAGATCAAACCTGCATCCTCATGGATGCTAGTCAGATTTGTTTCTGCTGAGCCACAATGGGAAATCCCATATATGGATTTTACTATAATGAGGTAGTTTCCCTCTATGCCCACTCTCTGGAGAGTTTTTATCTGAAACAGGTTTTGAATTCTGTCAAAAACCTTTTCTGCATCTATTAAGATGATCATATGGTTTTTACTTTTCAATCTGTTGTGGTGTATCACATTTTTTGATTTGCAGATATTGAGGAATCCTTGCATCCTTGCAAAAAATCATATTTGATCTTTGTGTATGATCCTTTTAATATATATTTGGATTCAGTTTTCTAGTATTTTGTTGAGGATTTTTGCATCTATGTTCATCAATGATACTGATGATCCTTGTCTGGTTTTGGTTTCAGGGTGATGATGGCATCATAGAATGAGCTTGGCCGTGTTCCTTCGTCTATTTTTTGGAAAGTTTCCGAAGAATAGGTGTTAACTTCTTTGAATGTTTGATAGAATTCATCTGTGTAGCCATCAGTTCCTAGACTTTTGTTTTTTGTTTTTTGAAGGTTTTTAATCACATTTTCAATTTTGGTACTTGTGATTGCTCTATTCATATTTTCAATTTCTTCCTGGTTCAGTCTTGGTAGGTTGTACCTTTGTAAGAATCTGTCCATTTTATTGGCATGTAGTTGGTTATAGTAGTCTCTTATGATCCTGACTAATTATCATAATTTCTCCTTTTTTATTTCTGATTTTATTGATGTGAGCCTTCCTCCTTTTTTTTTTCTTGATGAGTCTAGCTGTGGGTTTATCAATTTTGTTGATCTTTTCAAATAATCACCCTTTGGTTTCATTGATCCTCTCTATTGTTTGTTTGTCTCTATTTCATTTATTTATGCTCTGATATGATTTCTTTCCTTCTGCTAATTTTGGGTTTTGTCTGTTCTTCCTTCTATAGTTGTTTTTGCTGTAAGGTTAGTTTGTTTGAGCTTTTTCTTCTTTCCTGAGATGGGATTGTATTGCTATATACTTCCTTCTCAGAACTGCTTTTTCTGTGTCCCATAGTTTTTGGGTTGTTGTATCATCATTGGCATTTGTCTCTAAACATCTTTGTAGTTCCTCTTTGATTTCTTCAATGATTCCCTGGTTATTCAGTAGCTATTGTTTAGCTTCCAAGAATTTGTGGGGGGTTTTTTTGCCTTTTTTTTTCTTATAGTTGATTTTAGTCTTATAGCATTGTGAGACTAGAAATAATTTCAGCTTTTTAAAAATTTACCAAGACTTTATCTGTGGCCCAAATGAGATCTATCCTGTAGAATGTTCTGTGTGCACTTGAGAAGAATGTATATTCTGCTGCTTTGGAATGGAAAGTTCTATAAATATCAGTTAAATCTATCTGGTGTATGGTGTCATTTAAGGCATGTGTTTCCTTGTTGATTGTCTATATGTATGATCTGTCCCTTGATGTAGGTGGGGTGTTAAAGTCCCCCACTGTTATTGTGTTGCTGTTGATTTCTCCTTTTATGGCTATCAGCAGTTGCCTTATATGTTAAGGTGCTCCTTTATTAGGTGCATATATATATTTAAAATTGTTATATCTTCTTGGATTGATCCTTTGATTATTATGTAGTGTCCTTCTTTATCCCTTGTTATTTTCTTTATTTTAAAGACTATTTTATCTCATATGAGCATTGCTACTCCAGCTGTCCTTTGATTTCCATCTGCATGTAATATCTTCTTCCATATTCTCACTTTCAGTCTATATATGTCCTTGAGTCTGAAGTGGGTAAAGAGCATATATATGGGTCTTGTTTTTGTATCCACTCAGCCAGTCTGTGTCTTTTGGTTGCAGCATTTAATCCATTTACATTCAGTGTAATTATGGATAAGTATGTATTTATTGCCATTTTGTTCATTGCTTTCAATTGTTATTTTAGGTCTTTTTTTTTCTTCCCTTTGTTGTCTTCTCTTGATTTGTTGAATATCTTTAGTGTGGTGTTTGGATTACTTTTTCTTTCTTCTTTTTTCTTATCATTTATTTATACATATATTTTTTTCTACTGTACAGCATGGTGACCCAGTTACACATACATGTATATATTCTTTTTTCTCACATTATGTGTTCCATCATAAGTCACTAAACAGAGTTCCCAGTGCTACACAGCAGGATCACATTGCTAATTCATCCTGAAGTCTACATTCTGGATCTGTTTACCCCAAGTTTCCCAGTCTCTCCCACTCCCTCCCCTTCCCCCTTGGCAACCACAAATTTATTCTCCAAGTCCATGATTTACTTTTTTTTTTTACTACTCAATGAATTTATTACATGTATAGTTATACAATGATCATCACAATCCAATTTTATAGGATTTCCATCCCACAGCCCAGGCACAACCCCCCATCCCCAAACTGTCTCCTTTGGAAACCGTAAGTTACTCAAAGTCTGTGAGTCCTTATCTGTTCTGCTGAAGAAGTTCGGTCTGTCCTTTTTTCAGATACTACATGTCAGTGAAAGCATTTGATATTGGTGTCTCATTGTATTACTGACTTCCCTTAGCATGATAGTTTCTAGGTCCATCCATGTTGCTAAAAATGCCAGTATTTCATTCCTTTTAATGGCTGAGTAATATTCCATTGTGTATATGTACCACCTCTTCTTGATCCAGTCTTCTGTCGATGGACATTTACGTTGTTTCCATGTCTTGGCTATTGTAAATAGTGCTGCAATGAACATTGGAGTACATGTGTCTTTGCGAGTCATGGTTTTCTCTGGATAGATGCCCAGGAGTGGGATTGCTAGATCAAATGGTAGTTCTATGTTTAGTTTTCTGAGGCATCTTCATCCTGCTTTCCACAGTGGTTGCACCAGTTTACAATCCCGCCAAAGTGTACTAGGGTTCCTTTTTCTCCACACCCTCTCCAGCACTTCTTGTTTGTAGACTTTTGGAGGATGGCCATTCTGGCTGGTGTAAGGTGGTACCTCAGAGTGGGTTTGATTTGAATTTCTCTAATAATGAGTGATGTTGAACATCTTTTCATGTGTTTCTTGGCCATCCACATGTCTTCTTTGGAGAACTGTCTGTTTAGATCTTCTGCCCATTCTTGGATGGGGTTGTTTGTTTTTTTGGTATGGAGCTGCGGAAGGTGTTTATAAATTTTGGAGATGGATCCCTTGTCAGTTGATTCATTTGCAAAAATTTTCTCCCATTCTGTGGGTTGTCTTTTCATTTTGTTTAGGGTTTCTTTTGCTGTGCAGAAACTTTTCATTTTAATTAGGTCCCATTTGTTTATATTTGTTTTTACAGTCATTAAGAGGTGGATCTGAGAAGATGTTGCTGTCGTTTATGTCAGAGAGTGTTTGGCCTATGTTCTCCTCTAAGAGTTTTATAGTGTCTGGTCTTACATCTAGGTCTTTAATCCATTTGGAGTTTATTTTTGTGTATGGTGTTAGGGAGTGTTCTAATTTCACTCTTTTACCTGTGGCTGTCCAGTTTAACTAGCACCACTTATTGAACAAGCTGTCCTTTCTCCATTGTATATTCTTGCCTCCTTTGTCATAGATGAGTTGGCTGTAGGTATGTGGGTTTAATTCTGGGCTTTCTGTCCTGTTCCACTGATCTATATTTCTATCTTAGTGCCCGTACCATGTGGTTTTGATGACCATTCTTTGTAGTATATTCTGAAGTCCGGGAGCCTGATTCCTCCAGCTCCATTTCTCTTTTTCAGGGTGTCTTTGGGTATTCTGGGTCTTTCTTGCTTCCAAACTAACTTTAAAATATTTTGTTTGATTTATGTGAAAAATGTCCTTGGTAATTTGATAGGGATTGCATGGAATCTGTAGATTGCCTTGGGTAGTACAGTTGTTTTGATAATAATGACTTTTCCAATCCAAGAGCATGGTGTGTCTTTCCATATGTTTGTGTCACCTTTGATTTCTTTCATCAGTAGCTTATAGTTTTCAGAGTACAGGTCTTTTGTCTCTTGAGGTAGGTTTACTCCTAGGTATTTTATTCTTTTGGATGTGATGGTAAACGGTATTGCTTCCATAATTTCTCTTTCTGATCTTTCATTGTTAGTGTTTAGAAATGCTGTCAATTTCTGTGTATTAATTTTGTATCCTGCGACTTTTCCAAATTCATGGATGAGCTGTAAGAGTTTTCTGGTAGAGTCTTTAGGATTCTCTAGGTATAGTATCATGTCATCTGCAAATAGTGATCATTTTACTTCTTCCTTTCTAATTTGGCTTCCTTTTATTTCTTTTACTTCTCTGATTGCTGTGGCTAGGACTTCCAGAACTATGTTGAAGAGTAGTGGTGAGAGCGGAATTCTTGTCTTGTTCCTGATTGCAGTGGGAATTCTTTCAGCTTTTCACCATTGAGAATAATGTTAGCTGTGGGTTTGTCATATATGGACTTTATTAGGTTGAGGTAGGTTCCCTCTCTGCCCACTTTCTGAAGGGTTTTTCTCAGAAATGGGTGTTGGATTTTGTCAATGGCCTTTTCCATGTCTATTTAGAGTACCATATGGTTTTTATTCTTCAGTTTGTTAACGTGGTGTATCACACTGATGGATTTGTGGACATTGAAGAACCCTTGCATCCCTGGGATAAATCCCACTTGATCATGATGTTCTATCCTTTTGATGTATTTTGGATGCGGTTTGCTAGTATTTTGTTAAGGATTTTTGCATCGATGTTCATCAGTGAAATTGGCCTGTAGTTTTCTTTTTTTGTGGTGTCTTTGTCTGGTTTTGGTATGAGGGTGATGGTGGCCTCCTAGAATGAGTTTGGGAGTATTCTTCCTCTGTAATTTCTTGAAATAGTTTCAGAAGGAGAGGTATTAGCTCTTCTCTAAATGTTTGATAGAATTCACCTGTGAAGCCATCTGGACTTTTGTTTGTTGGAAGTTTTTTAATCACTGTTTCAATTTCAGTTCTTGTGACTGGTCCATTCATCTTTTCTATTTCATTTTGGTTTAATCTTGGAAGATTGTACCTTTCTAAGAATTTGTCCATTTCCTCTAGGTTTTCCATTTTATTGGCAATAATTTGCATATAGTAGTCTCTTATGATCCTTTGTATTTCTGTGATATCAGTTGTTACTTCTCCTTTTTCATTTCTAATTTAATTGATTTGAGTCCTCTCTCTTTTTTCTTGATAAGTCTGGCCAGGGGTTTATCAATTTTGTTGATCTTTTCAAAGAACCAGCTTTTTATTTTGTTGATCTTTTCTATGGATTTTTTGCTTTCTATTTTATTGATTTCTGCTCTGATCTTTATGATTTCTTTATTTCTACTAACTTTATTTCTTGTCTGTTCTCTCTCGAGTTGCTTTAGATGTAAATTTAGCTTGTTTATTTGAGGTTTTTCTTGTTTCCTGAGGTGGGCTTATGTTACTATAAACTTTCCTCTTAGAACAGCTTTTTCTGCATCCAGTAGGTTTTGGAGTGTCGTATCTGTTGTCATTTGCTTCTAGGTATTTTTTTTCTGGTCTTTTTGCCATTTCTTGGGCCACTCCTGCATTATATGGAGGTTCCCTGGCTAGGGGTCAAATTGGAGCTGTAGCCACTGGCCTATGCCAGAGCCAAAGCAACACAGGATCCAATCCACATCTGCAACCTACACTGCAGCTCATGGCAATGCCAGCTCCTTAATCCACTGAGCAAGGCCAGGGATCGAACCCACAACCTCATGGTTCCTAGTTGGATTCATTAACCACTGAGTCACGATGGGAACTCCTGCTTCTAGGTATTTTTTAATTTCCTCTTTGATTTCTTCAGTCATCCACTGGTTGTTTAGTAGCATGTTGTTTAGTCTCCATGTGTGTGTGCTTCTTGCAGTTTTTTTTCTTGTTGTTGATTTCCAGTCATATAGCATTGTCATCAGACAAGATGCTTGATATTATTTCAATTTTCTTAAAGTTACCAAGGTTTGATTTGTAGCCCAGGATGTGATCAATCTTAGAGAATGTTCCATGTGCACTTGAGAAGAATGTGTATTCTGTTGCTTTTGGATGGAATGTCCTATAAATACCTATTAAGTCCATCTGGTCTAATGCTTCATGCAGGGCCTGTGTTTCCTCATTGATTTTCTGTCTAGATGATCTGTCCATTGCTATAAGTGGTGTGTTAAAGTCCCCGACTATGATCGTGTTATTGCTGATTTGTCCTTTTAAGGTTGTTAGCCGTTGCCTTATATATTGTGGTGAACCTATGTTGGGTGCATAGATATTTGAAATTGTCATATCTTCTTCTTGAATTGATCCTTTGATCATTCTGTAGTGACCTTCCTTGTCCCTTAAAATATTCTTCATTTTGAAGTCTATTTTGTCTGATATGAGTATTGCTACTCCAGCTTTCTTTTGATTCCCGTTCGCATGGAATGTTTTCTTTCATCCTCTCACGTTCAATGTGTGTGTGTCCCTAGAAGTGAAGTGGGTCTTTTGAAGACAGCATATACATGGATCTTTATTTTGTATCCATTCAGCCAGTCTATGTCTTTTGGTTGGGGCGTTTAGTCCATTAACATTTCAGGTAATTATTGATATGTATGTTCTTATTGCCATTTTATTAATTGCTTTGGGTTTGCTTTTGCTGCTCTTTTTTCTTCCCTTCTTCTCTTGTTATCTCCTCTTGTGGTTTGATGACTATCTTTAGAGTGGTATTTGAGTTGATTTTTCTTATTTGTTTGTGTATCAATTGTAGATTTTTGGTTTGCAGTTATTCTGAAGTTTTGATATGAGTCTATATGTATATGAGGTTGTTTTAAGTTGTTGGTCTCTTAATTGCAAGTGCATCTCCAGTGTCCTGCATTTGTACCCATCTCCTCTCACGATTTCTGATTTTGGTGGCATAATTGTGCATGGATGACTTCTTATCTTTCCTGTATATATACCTTTACTGGTGAGCTTTGTCATTTGTGACATTTTTGTTTCTGGTTGCAGCCTTTTCTTTCCTATCTAGAGCAGTTCCTTTAGTATTTGTTGTATCAAGCTGGTTTAGTGTTGCTGAATTCTGTTAGCTTTTGCTTATCTGTGAAGCTTTTGTTTTCTCCTTGAAATCTGAATGAGAGCCTTGCTGGGTAAAGGAATCTTGGTTGGAGGTTTTTTCCTTTCATCACATTAAGTATATCATGCCACTCCCTTCTGGCCTTCAGGGTTTCTGCTGAAAAATCTGCCAATAACCATATCGGGGTTCCCATGTATGTTATTTGTTTCTTTTCCCTAGCTGCTTTCAAGATTTTCTCCTTGTCTTTAATTTTGGTCAGTTTGATTAATATGTGTCTCAGTGTATTCCTTCTTGGCATTATTTTATATGGTACTCGTTGAGGTTTATGGATTTGAGTGAATGGTTCCTTTCCCATGTTAGGGATGTTTTTGGCTATTATCTCTTGGAATATTTTTTCTGTACATTTCTCTCTCTCTTCTCCTTCTGGCACCCATATAATATGGATGTTGGAGTGTTTAACATTGTCCCAGAGTTCTCTGAGACTATCTGCAGTTCTTTTCAATATTTTTTCTGTTTTCTATTCCTCAACCATGCTTTCCACTAATCTGTACTCCACCTCACTTATTCGTTCTTGTGCTTCCTAGATTCTGCTGTTAGCTGCTTCTAGTGAATTTTTTATTTCAGGTATTGTATTTTTGCATCTCTTCTTGTTTAAGTTTTATATCTTGTATCTCTTTGGTCATTGTTTCCTGTAAGTTATCCATCTTTGCCTCCAGTTTATTTCCAATGTCTTGCATCATCTTCAGTGTCAGCAGTCTATAAAGTCTTTTTCCTGGATACTGAGAATCTCCTCTTCACTTAGCTGTTTTTCTGGGGTTTTTCCTTTCTCCCTCATCTGAGTTATAGTTCTCTGTCTTTTCATTTGTATAGGTTTTTGGTGTGGTGACCTTTTTATAGATAATAGAGTTGTAGCCTCTCTTACTTCTGGCGTCTGCCCCCCTTGTGGCAGAAGTTGGTATGGGGGCTTGCTGTAGGCTTCCTGATGGGAGGGACTGATGCCTGCCCCCTGGTAGGTGGAGCTAATTCTAATCCCTCTAGTGGGTGGAGCTTAGTCTCTGGATGGGATTAGAGGCAGCTGTGTGCCTGAGGGCGTCTTTAGGCAGCCTGTTTACTGAGGGGTGGGGCTGTGATCCCACCTGGGTTGTTGTTTGCCTTGGGGCTTCTCAGCCTGACTAACGGGTGGGGCCAGTTTTTCCCAAAAAGGCCACCTCCAGAGAAAAGCATGCTGGCTGCTGAATATTCCTGATAGTTTTTCTTCCAATGTCCTTCCCCCACAACAAGCCACATTTACCCCTGTTTTCTCAGGATGTCCTCCAAGAACTGTGGTCAGGTTTGACCCAGATGCCTTTGGAGACTCTGCTTTGCCCTGGGACCCAGTGCATGTGAAAGTCCTTGTGCACCTTTTAAGAATGGGGTCTCTGTTTCCCCCAGTCCTGTGGAGCTCCTGTGCACAAGCCCCACTGGCCTTCAATGCCAGATGTTCCAGGGGCTCTTTCTCCCAGTGCCAGATCCCAACATGTGAGAGTTTGATGTGGGGCTCAGAACTCTCACTCCTGTAGTTGAGTCTCTGTGAACCAGGTAGTTTCCAGTCTGTAGGCTTCCCACCTGGGAGATATGGGATTGCTTATTTCGTGTAATCACCCCTCCCACCTCTTGATGTGGCCTCCTCTTAGTCTTCTGGGGTAGGATATCTTTTTGAAAGTTTCCGGTCCATTTGGTTGAAGATTGCTCAGCATTTGGTTGTAAATTTTGTGATTTTTAGGAGAGCAGTTGATCTCCAGTCCTTCTATTCCACCATCTTAATCCTATCTCCTGCTTTTTCTTTCTTATGTGTATGTCTATTATAGCTTTTGTTTTGTGTTTCCCATTAGATTTGGATATGACCATCAGTGTTTTTACCGAAGTGTTTTGGGTTTTGGTTCTCTTATTTTCCAATTCATTTTCAATATTCTGCATCTGTCTTCTCTTCTCTTGCCTGCTACTTCTGATATCATATTTGCCAATGGGTGATTTTCTACTGTTATATTATTTTTGTCTTTATCAGTGAGTTTTCTCATTTGAAATTTTCTTGTTTCTAATTGTGGTGTTTTCTTTTCTGCTTAGAGAAGTTCCTTTAGTAATTGTTGTAGAGCTGGTTTGCAGCTGCTGAATTCTTTTAGCTTTTGCTTGTCTGAAAAGCTTTTGATCTCTCCATAAAATCTGAATGACAGCTTTGCTGGCTATAGTATATTCTTGGTTCTAGATTCCTCCCCCTAATCACCTTAAATATATCTTGCCACTCCTTTCTAGATGGCAGAATATCTACTGAAAAATCAGCTCTTTTCCTAATGGGGGTTCCCTTGTATGTTATTTGTTGCTTTTCCCTTGTGGCTTTTAATGTTTTTCCTTTGTATTTGTTTTTTGTCAGTTTGATTAGCAGGTGTCTCATTGTGTTTCTCTTTGGGGTCTATCCTGGGTGAGACTCTCTGTGCTTCCTCAATTTACATGAGTGTTTCCTTTCCCATATTGAGGAAGTTTTCAGCTATAATCTCCTCAAATATTTTCTCTGATCCTTTCTCTGTCCTCCTTCTAGAACCATTGTGATTTGAATGTTGGTACGTTTAATGTTGTCCCAGATATCTCTTAGACTCTCCTCAGTTCAATTTTTTTCTGTGGCAGTGATTTTCACCACTCTGTCTTCCATGTCACTTATTTGTTCTTCTGCCTCTGTTATCCTGCTGTTGATTCCTTATAGTGTATTCTTCATTTCATATATTGTTCTGTCCATCTTAGTTTGCTTGTTCTTTAGGTCTCTAGCTCTTTGTTAAACATCTCTCATTATCTTCTCTATCTTGTGTCCATTTTTTCCCCTATGTCTTGAGTCATCTTTACTGTCATTACTCTGAATTCTTTTTCAGTTATATTACCTATCATATCTTCATTTAGTTGTTTTTTTGGTGTGTGTGTTTTTGTCTTGTTCCTTTGTCTGAAAGCTATTTATTTTTCATCTCATAGTGCCTTAACTTTCTACATTTATTGTCCTCTTGAAGACAGGTGTATAGATGCAGGAGCTGGTGCCTCGTCTTGGAGTTCTCAGGAATGGTGGTGGCTGAGAGCACATGATGGAAGCAGTGGTGTTATGTTACCTCCCCTGAAGCTGAGTGGCTATTAGGAATGGGATCCGTGTGGGTATTGGCAGTGGTTCACAGTTCACAGGATTGCTTTTGTGGTGGTAGGGTGGTCAGGACTGGCTCCTGTGTCCCTTCCTACTTCCAGGAAACTCTCAGGATGTTTTCCTGTAATTAGCAATGTCAGCTGTTGATCCAATCCCTCCATTTATCAATTTATCAGAGAGGCTCTAGGGGCTGCTCTCTGTAGCTGGAGGGGCAGTAACCCTGGGAGTGTTCTCTGTAGCCCCAGAGGCAGGGGCTGCTCCCTAACTGTTGCTAAGAGACTTTCTGTGTGACTGTAAGGCCTGCACCATTCTGGCAATCCTTCCTCCTACTGGGCTGATTGTAGAGTGTTCCCTGAAGCTTGTGAAGTAAAAAAATGCTCCAGTGGGCCTCTCTCAGCTTCTTTGCCTAGCTGTGCAACATATGCTGTTTCCCTGGTCTCCTGCTCGATTGTCATCAGGGATCATGGAGCTTGTGCTATTCCCAAGATCACACCATCAATCTGCTTAGCTGTTTGTGTCTCCCATGCTGTGTGCACTGTTTCAAGGTTCACTTTGCCCCTTCACTGGAACTTTTGGGGCCTTCCACCTATTTTCCTGGCTTCTTGTAACTCCCAGGATCTTTTGTGCTATTTCCAAGTTCCCTTTCTCCACCCCCTATGCAGATTGTGGCTCTTCACTCGTCCATCAAGCCTTTTGTGTCTCCCAGGCCCCTTTGCACTGTTTCTGAAATAGCTTTACCAGTTTACTGGCTTTTCATAGCTCTCCACCCACCCAGAAGGCCCCTTTTGGATTTCCAAGATCCTTTGCACTGCTTCCGAGATACCCTTCTCTGCTCCCTAGGCAAATCATGGCTCTGTACCTACCCAGGAGGACCCTTGCAGAATCCCAGATGGCTGAGCTATTTCCAAAATTACCTTCTGTCCCCTAGGCAAATTGTGTCTGTCCTATCCAGAAGGCCCCTTGTGGACTCCCAGGATCTTTCCCTGTTTACAAGGTAAGTTTCTCTACCTCATAGGAGATTGTGGCTTTGTGCCTGCCCAGGAGGCCCCCCTGCAGTATTCAGCCCCTCCATGCTCCTTAAGAAATAACTTTCTCCTCCCCCTACGTAAATTTTAGCTCTGCTTCCACCCCTAAGGCCCTTTGCAGCCTCCCAGGATCCAGGATCTTTTGTGCTGTTTCCAAAATACCTTCCTCTGCCTCCTCTACAAATTGCACCTAACCATCTGCTCAGGGGCCCTTTGTGGAATCCTGCCCATCCCTACTATTTCCCAAATCACCTTCTCCTTAGGGAAAATGGGCCTCTCCACGTGAACACTGGGTCATCTGCAATCCCCTGAGCCTTCTGCACTGTTGTAACAGTTGCTTCAGTGTTCTGCCACCTGACTGAAGGCTGGGTTCATGCAGACTGTGCTATTCTATAGTTCCCTCCATCTGCTCCAAGAGTTCCCTCTGCTTGTTCCACTTTCTCTGTAGCCTAAGGGCTGTGGGCTGTTGCTAAGCAGCTACTGCTCTCTGGTAAATCCTGGAGCTGGGACAGTTGGAGTATTGCAGACTGAGAGCACTTGCAGTGGGCAAGACTATAGGGGTAGATCTTGCCCCATTTGTTTGGCACCCCCTAAGAGTGGTGTCCATTTTCCAAGCCTTACTGGGGTTCCTCAGTTTACAGCTTCAAATGTGGGCACTCTTGACTCGAGTCCCTCCAGGCTGTACCAATCCTAGTTTTTCCTCAAGTAGCCAGCCCCCAGCTTTTTGTCTGAGTCTGATCTCCAAAGCTGGAGTTTCAGTTCCTAGCCCCTGTCCACCTCAGCTTATGCTTGAGGAGTGTAGGGCAGTGACACTGACTGTTTGTAGCAGACCATTTGCATTTGAACTGCTTTATACTGATTACTGTGTTCTCTTCCAATACTTCAGAGTTATTTCTCTATCTTGGCTGGTCTCCTCACTGGTGTGGGGAACTTCCCAGGGTATGGAGTTCTTTTCCCTTTTCCAGCTCCTTCCCAGGAGTTTTGGAAGTCATGGCCATGGTAATCAGAGAAGAAAAAGAAATAAAAGGAATCCAAATTGGAAAGGAAGAAATAAAACTATCACTGTTTGCAAATGACATGATATTGTACCTAGAAAATCCTAAATATGCTCACAGAAAACTGTTAGAGCTCATCAATGAATTTGGTAGAGTTGCAGGATACAAAGTTAATAGACAGAAATTGATTGAATTTCTAAATACTAATAATGAAAGATCAAAAAGAGAAATTAGGGAAACAATCGCATTTACCATTGCATCCAAAAAAATAAAACACCTAGGAATAAAGCTACCTAAAGAGACAAAAGACCTATACTCTGAAAACTATAAAATAAGATTTCTTAATCTCACAAGATTGGGCTTCCTCCAAACTCTTGTAGATTCTATCATTTGCACCATCATTTGGCCACTAGCACTTGCTGCCTTTTTGACACAGAGGTCCTTTTAGGTGAGCAAGATGCACTGCTTTACCTCTTCTGGGAAAACATTAAAACAAATATGTCCACCAAAACTGTACCCATCAGGAAGATTAACATATACTTTGAATTAACCTTGGCATACATTTCCAAAGAAAATATAGAAAGCCTTTAACTGAAGTGGGCTGCTTTGTGGGATCCACAGTGTCTTGGCCAATTCTCAGGAAATTTCATGCAAAATAACTTATACTGTGGTTAAAAAAAAAGTACTGAAGTCAGTTGTGGCTATTAGAGTAGTAACAGTAAGATATAACTTATCTGTGGCTCTTTCTGGTGGATTCCCCTTGTCCCTGCCCCTGTTTTTTGTGAGTGAGGGGAAGAGAGGGGTAAGAGGCCTTCAGGTGGGAAGAGGAACAGCTGCTGGAGTTAGATTACTCTTGAGTGCTTGCAGTAAACAGCCAGGGCAGCCTATTCAATTCCTGGTAAAAAGGAGAAAGGGATGTGCTGTACAATAGAAATTGATGGAACACTGTAAATCAACTATAATGGAAAAGTAAAAATCATAAACAAATTAACTAGTTAACTGGAGAAGTTCTGACGGGGGCTTTCTAGGAGGCCAGAGGAACAGGTGTACCCTGTAGGCACCGTTAGGATAGACAGATGGCTTAGGAAGTGGAGTCAGCTGGAGGGTGGTCAAAGTATTTGACATAGAATCAGAATCAACATTGGTACGGAGTATAGAAGAGACCTCATACCAGGGCCAGTCTCATTTTCATGTGACTCAAGAAATAAGGGCTCCTTGCTTAATTTAATGAACTGCTGTCTTAGAATTCTTAGTGTTTCTGAACAAGGGCCTGGCGCTTTCATTTTGCACTGGTCCCTGAAAATTATATAGCCAGTCCTACCTGATGTGGTCTGAATTTGTTATTGTACAAAGGTGTCTCAAGGGACAGTGACAAAGGGCATTCATAATGTTTTAGGAGGGAAAACTATCTATCTAGACAAACAATATTTTAAATCCATGTCCTTTGGCTTTGATTTCTCTCATAGAATTGAATACTTTAAAGAGCAGAGCAGGCTCCCGAATTATCTCCGTAATTTCAGCAGTGTGCATCTGATGCCTGAGGCATGGTTCAATGAATATGTTGATTGTTGATCAAAGGACCAAATGGAAATTAGTTTATTAATATTATTTTTCCATTAGAATTATAAAGCATTGTTATCTTTTCTGTGGTTTTGTGAGTATATAATAAACTCAAAGAAAATATACACGCTTTAAATATTTCGCATGAGTGGAAGGAATGAATGCAGGAAAAGCACACAGAAAACCACATTAAAATGTGGTATTATGGGAGATGATTTTTTACTGTTTACTTTCAATGGCGCTTACCCAGTATGTTCCACATCCTCTTAGCATCTTTAGATGACAAAAAAACAAAAAAACAAAAACTATACAGATACACACAAAGTGAGTTAATCTGCACATCTTGAAGTTTATATATCAGAGGTGAGCTTTCAGGGCAGAACTCTGGAAGCTGTGTTCCTAAGAGGACCACAGAATGGACTTTTGGGGCCAGTGGAAAGCCTTTGTGGCATATTTAGTGGCTAAAAGTGTCTACCTTAATGTCTGATAACCTGGCTTTGAAGCCTGGCCATTGGGGCCAGTGGAAAGCCTTGTGGCACATTTAGTGGTTAAAAGTGTCTACCTTAATGTCTGATAACCTGGCTTTGAAGCCTGGCCATCCTGCTAACACACTGTATAAACTTACATTATTAACCTCTCTATGACTTAGTTTCCTAATCTGTAGATTGGGAATAATCATTGCAACCGTCTCAAAGAGCTGTTGTACAGATTAATAAGATGATGCATGTTTTTTATACTTAGTACAATGCCCAGTACTTCAAAAAAAGTATTTGATAAATATTCACAATAATGATAATTTTTAGAAAATATAAGAGAAACAAAAGTTTTCCTAGCTACTGAATTATTTCCCCAGGTGGATAGGCAGTTCATGTGAGGAAGGAGTGGAGATGCTTGGGATTAACCTCAGAGTCAAGGGGATTCTTCCTCACGTATACCCTAGGACTTAGCCTGTGTTCCTTGAAGGAAGATCCCTAAATCTGAGAAGATAACTTTTGCTTTTTGGAGGCCAGAAGATAAACCTGGTCTTAGAAAACCCTGTAGTAACAGAGATGGCAGCATCATCAGGCACCATGGTGGCTGAATTAGTGGTAGCAGCAGTTATGGTTATGACTAGGTGAAGCAGCAATGGCATGCACTGTGTGACTAGCCATAGGACTTGCTAAACTTAATCCAACTATTTTATGAATAACTTTTCTCATCTGTAAAATATAAATAATAACAGTGCCTACCTAATAGAAGTATTGGAAGATTAATTGAGTTGGGATGATTAAATGAGATGATATATGTGAAACAGTGAGCACTGTGCCTTGAACACAGTGAACAACAGCTGTTATTGCCCTTAGCATTTCTTTTTTTTTTCCCACTACAGCAAGGGGGTCAGGTTATCCTTACTCATGTATACATTACAATTACATTTTTCCCCCACCCTTTGTTCTGTTGCAACATGAGTGTCTAGACAAAGTTCTCAATGCTATTCAGCAGGATCTCCTTGTAAATCTATTCTAAGTTGTGTCTGATAAGCCCAAGCTCTCAATCCCTCCCAGTCCCTCCCCCTCCCATCAGGCAGCCACAAGTCTTTTCTCCAAGTCCATGATTTTCTTTTCTAAGGAGATGTTCATTTGTGCTGGATATTAGATTCCAGTTGTAAGTGATATCATATGGTATTTGTCTTTGTCTTTCTGGCTCATTTAACTCAGTATGAGAGTCTCTAGTTCCATCCATGTTGCTGCAAATGGCATTATGTCATTCTTTTTATGGCTGAGTAGTATTCCATTGTGTATATATACCACCTCTTCCGAATCCAATCATCTGTTGATGGACATTTGGGTTGTTTCCATGTCTTGGCTCTTGTGAATAGTGCTGCAATGAACATGCGGGTGCACGTGTCTCTTTTAAGTAGAGTTTTGTCCGGATATATATGCCCAAGAGTGGGATTGCGGGGTCATATGGAAGTTCTATGTATAGATTTCTAAGGTATCTCCAAACTGTTCTCCATAGTGGCTGTACCAGTTTACATTCCCACCAACAGTGTAGGAGGGTTCCCTTTTCTCCACAGCCCCTCCAGCACTTGTTATTTGTGGATTTATTAATGATGGCCATTCTGACTGGTGTGAGGTGGTATCTCATGGTAGTTTTGATATGCATTTCTCTTATAATTGGCGATGTTGAGCATTTTTTCATGTGTTTGCTGGCCATCTGTATATCTTCTTTGGAGAACAGTCTATTCAGGTCTTTTGCCCATTTTTCCATTGGGTGGTTGGCTTTTTTGCTGTTGGGTTGTATAAGTTGTTTATATATTCTAGAGATTAAGCCCTTGTCGGTTGCATCATTTGAAACTATTTTCTCCCATTCTGTAAGTTGTCTTTTTGTTTTCTTTTGGGTTTCCTTTGCTGTGCAAAAGCTTTTCAGTTTGATGAGGTCCCATGGGTTTATTTTTGCTCTAATTTCTCTTGCTTTGGGAGACTGACCTGAGAAAATATTCATGAGGTTGATGTCAGAGAGTGTTTTGCCTATGTTTTCTTCTAGGAGTTGGATGGTGTCCTGTCGTATATTTAAGTCTTTCAGCCATTTGGAGTTTATTTTTGTGCATGGTGTGAGGGTGTGTTCTAGTTTCCTTGCTTTGCATGCAGCTGTCCAGGTTTCCCAGCAATGCTTGCTGAATAGACTTTCTTTTTCCCATTTTGGGTTCTTGCCTCCCTTGTCAAAGATTAATTGACCATAGGTGTCAGGGTTTATTTCCGGGTTCTCTATTCTGTTCCATTGGTCTGTCTGTCTGTTTTGATACCAGTACCACACTGTTTTGATGACTGTGGCTTTGTAGTATTTCTTGAAGTCTGGGAGAGTGATGCCTCCTGCTTGGTTTTTGTTTCTCAGGATTGCTTTGGTGATTCTGGGTCTTTTGTGGTTCCATAGAAATGTTTGGATGGTTTGTTCTAGTTCTGTGCAAAATGTCCTGGGTAATTTGATAGGGATTGCATTGACTCTGTAGATTGCTTTGGGTAGTATGGCCGTTTTTACAATATTGATTTTCCCAATCCAGGAACATGGAATATCTTTCCATTTCTTTCCATCTTCTTTGATTTCTTTGATTAAAGTTTTATAGTTCTCGGCATATAGGTTCTTTACTTCCTTGGTCAGGTGTATTCCGAGGTATTTGATTTTGTGAGGTGCAATTTTAAAAGGTATCGTATTTTTGTATTCCTTTTCTAATATTTCATTGCTGGTATACAGAAATGCGACTGACTTCTGAATGTTAATCTTATATCCTGCTACTTTGCTGAATTTATGAATCAGTTCAAGGAGTTTTGGGGTTGAGTCCTTCGGGTTTTCTATGTATAGTATCATGTCATCTGCATACAGTGAGAGTTTGATCTCTTCTCTTCCTATATGGATGCCTTTTATTTCTTGTGTTTGTCTAATTGCTGTGGCTAGGCCTTCCAAAACTATGTTGAAGAGCAGTGGTGAGAGTGGGCATCCCTGTCTTGTTCCAGATTGGAGTGAGAAGGCTTTCAGTTTTTCCCCATTGAGGATTATATTTGCTGTGGGTTTCTCATAAATGGCTTTGATTATATTCAGGAATGTTCCCTCTATAGCCACTTTGGCGAGGGTCTTGATCATGAATGGATGTTGGACTTTGTCAAATGCTTTTTCTGTGTCTGTTGAGATGATCATATGATTTTTGACTTTTTTTTTTGTTAATGTGGTGTATGATGCTGATTGATTTGTGTATGTTGAACCATCCTTGTGAACCTGGGATGAACCCAACCTGGTCATGGTGTATAATTTTTTTGGTATGTTGTTGGATTCGGTTGGCTAAGATTTTGTTGAGAATTTTTGCGTCTATATTCATCAATGATATTGGGCGATAGTTTTCTTTTTTGGTGGTATCTCTGTCTGGTTTTGGAATGAGGGTGATGGTGGCATCATGGAATGTCTTTGGGAGTATTCCTTCTTCTTCAACCTTTTGAAAGAGTTTAAGGAGGACGGGCACCAATTCCTCTTTATATGTTTGGTAGAATTCACCTGTGAAGCCATCTGGTCCTGGACTTTTATTTGTAGGGAGTGATTTTATGACCTCTTCCATTTCATTTCTAGTGATCGGTCTGTTCAGTTGGTCTGTTTCTACTTGATTCAGTTTTGGCAGGCTGTAAGATTCTAGAAAATTGTCCATTTCTTCCAGATTGTCAAACTTGTTTCCATATAGTTGTTCATAGTATTCTCTTATGGTTTTTTGTATTTCTGCTGTATCCGTTGTGATTTCTCCTTTTTCATTTCTAATTTTGGTTATTTGGGTTCTTTCTCTCCTCTTTTGAGTGAGTCTGGCCAGGGGTTTGTCAATTTTGTTGACCTTTTCAAAGAACCAGCTCTTGGTTTTATTAATTGCCCTTAGCATTTCTGTAGACAGTAGCAGGACCAATGATGTGGCATCATTAACCCCAAAACACTTGCCATCTTTTTTTTTAATTTAATTTGATTTAGTTTAATTTTATTTGGATACTGTTGATTTACAGTGTTGTGTCAGTTTCTGCTGTACAACATAGTGACCCATTCATATATCTATATACACTATTTTTCTCAAATTATCTTCCATCATGGTCTATCCTAAGAGACTGGATATAGTTTCCTGTGCTATACAGTAGGATCTCATTGCTTATCCATTCTAAGTGTAATAGTTTGCATCTTTGACCCTGCTTGGAGTCTTAGAGTCCATGACCAAGTTCTGGCTCACAATTCTGGTCTGGTATCACCTTTTACATTCTAAGCAATCATTTTATCATGAGGTTAAAAAAAACCCTCCTAAATCTGAAGGATGGCTAAGTCTTCTGTTTCTGGGAGGAGCAAGTGTCAGAACTGAGAGTAAATCTTGGATTAGTCACTGTGTGACTGTAAGAAACTTATTGAACATTCTGACCTGTTTTTTTTCCTTCAGTATGCAAACTAAAGGTCAAAGGCATCTAAATTACAGGGCTGTCATGAGTACTAAGAAGAAAATGTAAAGCAGAGGCACTTTCTAAGTTGCAAGTAATATAAACATTTTCCTACATTTCATGCTAATTATCATTTTGGAGATTATTGAACAGCTATTGTTTCTCATATTTTATAAATGAAAAACTGAGTCTGGAGGCATTAAATAATTTGCTCAGAATCAATAACTAGTGAAGATGTAGTTAGGACTTGGAATCCTTTTTTTTTCTGACCAAACCTCTATCTTGTTATTTTTAAAGCCTTGGAACTCCTTCTCTGTATTAAATTGCCACCCAAATTCAACATATAAAACATATCAGGAAAAGGCTATTTTCCTGCCTCTTCCCAACCCTCTTAATAGCCCTCAGGGCTCTGAGGAGCACAGTTTTCAAACCTTTGCCTTCTGCAAGGAGAATTCCTAGGAAGCTGAGTACTCCACTCTGCCACATTCACTCATCCTAGTCCTTGAGGTCAGATATCAATTTTGTCTGGCAGAAGATTGAACCTGGAGACCCAGAGGGCCTCTGATTCTGATCTCCATCACTTCAGAGCTCAGGACAACACACATGTCACATGTCACATTGGGGTTGTAGAAATGCATGGCTGAGATCCAAGCCCCTGTGAGTGATGCTGTCTATGGCTCTGGAAAGCCTCTAGTGCTAATTTGCATTGGTACCACATGTGCCTCTTGACTTTCTGGTGAGCTGTGATTCTTTCTATTTCTAGGGCAAATGGGGAACCTGGAGAATTATTGCTGGGTAATCAGAAAAGAAACCAGGTTTAGAAATAGCTTAGTGCTTCCAAGGATGGTAGAAAAAAACATCCCAGCAAGGCAAATAGCTTAAGGTCAGATTTCTTGCTGTAGACAATGTGAGGAAAGAGTGGCCTGTGGAATTAGGAGGATTTTGTATGCGCAGTGACGGCTTTAGTGATGGCAATGGTGTGAAAGCTCCGACCTTGATTATAGGCTTATAAAAAGCAGATTTCTTGGCTTCTGATACTACATCTGCTTGTGGAAACTAACTAGGCATAGGCAAAAGCATATCTAAGATCAGCAACTTTCTGCCAGAACACAACACAGAGAGTGTTTTGGGAAGAGCCTGAAGTATGCCTCCTGAAGTTTGCTGATTTTCACCTAGAGCCCAGAGTATAGCACTGGGAATGTGAAAGGCCCACTTGAGGAGTCCAAGCATCTGGTCACAACAGGATTGTGTTTTAGGGGACTTGTTATGAAGACATGGGATTGGAGGAGTCAACTTATGCCCCACTAGGTTCTTCGTGGCCCTTGGTGGGGACATCAGAGAATTCACTGGTTCCTCAGGCTCCACATGAAGAAGAAGGGGGTTGGAGGCAAGAATCATAGGGTTTCCAAGTGATGGGACCCCACAGTCAGGGGGTGAAATTGAAATATTTGGAGCCAAATGATCTGATGCTCCTCCAGAGGTCCCCAGGAAAGGTCAGACTCTGCCTGTAGACAGTCATGGACACCCTATAAATGGAAACAAGCTTATATCAGAGGCTCTAACTTGAGATGGAAGCAAGCTAAGCAAGGTTGGGACTAGGGTAAGAAAAAGAAGGTTCCTAGGGTCCAAGTTTAAGGGATTCTCCCTCTCAAGTTTAGGCAAGTGCAGGGTTGGTGCTTCCCTTGCTTCATCTTGGTCCCAACTCTGTGAGCCACAGTAGACCAGAGATTTCTGTCTCTCCTACTCTCTCTGGGTCCAACATGGGGCTGGAGCCTCAGGGAAAGAGAATGAGTCTTGAAAACAAATGGATCTCCCTCCACCTGGAATCATTGGATATGAGGTATAGTCTAGAGCTTTCAATTGGATATGAGGGCAAAGGTTTAAATTGCCTTGGAATACATTTAATATTGACCTGAATTATTGTGGAATAAGTCTAAAATGTCATCAAAAGAGCCATTATTAAATTAATAATGGGGGCATTTATATCATAGAACTGAAATGTTGACATTAAAAAAAAGAGACCATTCTCCAAGTCCATGATTTTCTTTTCTGTGGAAAGGTTCCTTTGGGCTGTATATTATATTCCAGATGTAAGTGATATAATGGTATTTGTCTTTCTCTTTCTGACTTACTTCACTTAGTATGAGAGTCTATAGTTCCATCCATGTTGCTGCAAATGGCATTATTTTGTTATTTTTTATGGCTGAGTAGTATTCCACAAGGCGGGGGGAGAATGGATTGGGAACTTTGGGTTAATAGATGCAGACTGTTGCCTTTGGAATGGATAAGCAATGAGATCCTGCTGTTTAGCACTGGGAAGTGTATCTAGTCACTTATGATGGAGCATGATAATGTGAGAAAAAAGAATCTATACATATATGTGTAATTAGGTCACCGTGCTATACAGTATAAAATTGACAGAAAACTGTAAACCAGCTATAATGAAAAAGAAATTATTATTTATAAAAAATAAATAAAATGTGAAAAAAGAGAAAGTTTATATAACAAGTTATTCAGAAAGTTTATATAACAAGTTATTGCAAGGAAAGGGAAGGCAGAATGGGAAAGGGGTTGGGGAAGGAGTCTTGAAGTTATCCAATCTTTAAAGTTAGTAGTCCTTTGGAGTGATTGGTTTACTGACAGGCCTAGGTTTGAGTTTTGATTCCATCACCTATAGCTGTGGGATTTGGGCAAAACACTCAAATTTTCATTTCATGACCTGTGAACAGGAATAAGAACGCCAACTCTTACTCCATAATACTGTCATAGGGATAGAGTGACAGGATAAAGCAAGCACCTGGAATTATGTTTAACATCTAGAAGAGTCAACAAATGTCAGCTGTTTCCCTTGGCCTTACCTCTGTTTCACCAAAGGGTAAAACTTTCACATGTACAAGTTTGTGTGTGTGTGTGTGTTGAGGTGTGTGTGCTGGAGAGCAGACTGGGGATGGAGAGATAATTTTGGAAAATGTAAAACTGGGTGAAGAGGAACTCTAAAGATAGAAACAACATCAACATGCTGACAATCTGTATAGAAATATAGTCTAAGTTTATAAATTCAAGATGCATTTGAGCTGAGTACTTAAGTGTCTTTGAAATTATGACACAGCATTGAAACTGCTTGTGAGGAGTTCCCGTTGTGGCGCAGTGGTTAACGAATCCAACTAGGAACCATGAGGTTGCAGGTTCGGTCCCTGCTCTTGCTCAGTGGGTTAACGATCCGGTGTTGCTGTGAACTGTGGTGTAGGTTGCAGACGTGGCTTGGATCCCGCGTTGCTGTGGCTCTGGTGTAGGCCAGGGGCTACAGCTCCGATTCAACCCCTAGCCTGGGAACCTCCATATGCCGCGGGAGCTGCCCTGGAAATGGCAAAAAGACAAAAAAAAAAAAAAAAAAAAAAGAAACTGCTTGTGAAACTTTACAAAGGTTATGTTGGGCACATAAAAGGATGTGTTACTCTCTTTGGTGGTAGTAAACCCGTGGTCCCACTCTTGGGCATATATCCAGACAAAACTCTACTTAAAAAAGACACATGCACCCACATGTTCATTGCAGCACTGTTCACAATAGCCAAGACATGAAATCAACCCAAATGTCCACTCATAGATGATTGGATTAGGAAGATGTGGTATATATACACAATGGAACACTACTCAGCCATAAAAGAGAACAAAATAATGCCATTTTCAGCAACATCGATGCAACTAGAGACTCTCATCCTGAATGAAGTTAAGTCAGAAAGAGAAAGACAAATACCCTATGATATCACTTATATCTGGAATATAATATACGGCCCAAAGGAACCTTTCCACAGAAAAGAAAATCATGGACTTGGAGAATAGACTTGTGGTTGCCAAGGGGGAAGGGGAGGGAGTGGGAGGGACTGGGAGCTTGGGGTAAATAGATGCAGAATGTTGCCTTCAGGATAGATTAACGATAGATCCTGCTGTGTAGCACTGGGAACTCTGTTTAGTGACTTATGATGGAACATGTAATGTGAGAAAAAAGAATGTATACATGTATGTGTAACTGGGCCACCATGCTGTACAGTAGGAAAAAAATATGTAAATAAATTACTAAAAAAATAAAGATGGTGCATAGACAAAATGAATAAGTAGTTTTTAAGATGATTGGACTTAACTATGGAGGTTAGAAATGAAACTAGTTCTTATGGAAATTTCTGACGTATAGAATAGGAATCATAACTTTGTAAGTTGATTATCATGAAAATCAACCTTACTTCCTGTCAGGTTGCTACCAGGGAGAAAGTCAGGGACAAATTCCTGGGCCTGTTGCCCTACAAGAATGGCTCCTTATGGTATTTTTGAAATGTTCATGTCTAACAAAATGCTAGGTTTTCTTCAGGCTCTTCCAGATTTCTGGAAGAAAATATCACCAGCATTTAAACAATTGTGTATACTCTTTGTAAGTAAAGGAAAAAAAATTAAAAGAAACTGGCCAGAGGCATTTTAGTAATACTGAGAATATTAGGAGGAGTGATTCCATAGACAGAGGTGACTGATGTATAAAATGAGTCATGTTTTGACTTGATGTCATGTTATGAAAGACAAATAATTTTGATTACATTAATAGGAAGTTAATTTCTTTATCTTAAAGTTTAAATTAGGAATTATCCCATCTTTTCTTTTCCCAATATTTTTTTTGGGGGGGAAAGTAGTTATCATATTGGTCTTTCTTGGAAATCTAATACTTTGTTCATTATCATAGTAATAGTGTTTATGCTGTGGTATTGGTAGATGTTTTTTTCCAGGAGAGATTTCATTTTAAACCTCTTTGTTCAGACATTTTAAATCCAGCAATAAATATTTATTTGAAACTAGGCATTGGAGTATTGAATTTTCATCCTTTCGGAAAGAAATTTTTTGAAGATTTTTTGTTTTTTGTGTTTTTGTTTGTTTTTGTTTTTTGCTTTTTAGAGCTTCACTCACATCATATGGAGGTTCTCAGGCTAGGGGTCTAATTGGAGCTACAGCTGCCAGCCTATGCCATAGCCACAGCAACTCCAGATCCAAGCCACATCTGTGACTCACACCACAGCTCATGGCAATGCCGGATCCTTAACCACTGAGCAAAGCCAGGGATCAAATTCACAACCTCATGGTTTCTGCTGCACCACAATGGAAACTCCTTTTTGAAGTTTTTTACAGCATACTGAACAGGGACACTGAAATGAGAGTTGATTAAATGTATTCAAAGAAAAAATTAATATTCATATCTAGTAAGCTTTGTTAGTGACTTTTTAACTATGGAAATATAAGATAGACACGTTGCTTCAGATTTAGCTGCAAAGTAGATCATGCATATTTTATCCAAGGTACAATTCCATATTTTATTGAAATTTTTAATATCATGGTTGAACATATCCAGTATTTCCTAAATTACCAACAATTTACTTATATTATAATGAGAGAAGCTTTGCATATTTTATGTAGGTATATATGTGCAGTGAATTGACACCAAACTCAAAATCAAATGAGAGAAACAGATGATCTAATGAATGAATGAGTGATATTGAAAGCACTCTCTGTATTATTTCTTTCCTACTATGTGAATGGCAGTGGGGCCTCTTGGCTTAGTACACAGAGAAGATGGGGAAGAGAAGTGCTGGCATTTTACAGTTTATCTTCCATTATTGTATTTAATTTTTAAAAGGACATTAGAATACTTTGGGAATTCTATCAAAGCCTGAAATTCTGCTACCAATTTCACATTTTTTTTCAAGTTGACAT